>NC_091287.1:205199710-205912210 GCF_032444005.1 Ranitomeya imitator | reverse complement strand
ACCCCACCCCGGAAACTATAGGGCGTCCAGGGGGGTCTGTCTCAGACTTGTGTATTTTCGGGACATAATACCAATGTGGTTTAATGGGGAACTCCGGCAGCAGCTTCTCGGCTTTGTTTAATGAGATAACACCTATTTCAACTGAATGTTTTAAAAAAGTTTGTAATGCCCCCTTGTATTTGTATGTAGGGTCTTGTGCTAATCTAACATATGTGCTCTCATCTGCCAACTGTCTATTGGCCTATGAGGGCCTTTGAAGAGAAGTACATCTATACCCAGCATAATGTATTTTCTAAGCACATCAAACTATATTGTCGTTATGTGGACGATATGTTCTTTATATGGGACGGCACAGAGGACACTTTCCTCTCATTCGTGACATATCTCAATGATAACACGATGAACATGTCGTTCACATCTGAATATGGGGACACACGTTTGAACTTCCTAGATGTTACAGTGGAGGTAAGCGATGGGAGGTTGAGTACAAAATTGTATCGTAAGCCGGTAGCTACGAACTCTGTACTCCACTACAATAGTTACCATCCGCTACATATTAAACGCTCACTGCCGTATAGTCAACTCTTACGAGTAGGTAGAGCAAATAGTACACAGGAAGGTTATGACCTCCAATCTAACGAATTATGTCAGAGATTTGTTACGAGGGGCTATCCAGAAAAATTGCTCCACGCGGCAAGGGAGAAGGCCCATATTGTAAAAGAAAAAATGAATGTAACATCGGACAAACGGTTTAATTTCAGCTTTCAATTTAGTCCTATGGATGGGTGCATACGGAGTGCAATAAGAAAGAATTGGCACATACTCGAGAAAGACAGAGATCTCACTGATATAGTTAAAAGAGGCCCTTTAATTTCTAACAAACGCAGCAAAAACTTGAGAGACATCTTAGTACGTAACAGACTTTCCGGAGAGACAAATAATTGGCTGACCTCTAACGCACCTAGAGGAAACCATCGATGTGGTCATTGTTCATATTGTAAATATCATATTATGGGACGTTTTTTGAACATTGGCCCCATTAGTCATGAGGTTAAGACGTTTATATCTTGTAAAACAAAGTATGTAGTCTATGTGGTATACTGCCCTTGTGGACGGTTTTATATTGGTAAAACGATACGTTGTTTATATACGCGGTTTCGTGAACACTGCAATACTATCACCACTGGCAAAGGGGTACCCCGGTTAATAGATCATGTCCGAGTTGCACATAGTGGCGATTCTAGTGTACTTACTTTCGCAGGCATAGAAAAGGTCACCTTGCCTAAAAGAGGAGGCGACCTACATAATTTGTTATTGAGAAAAGAAGCAAGATGGATCTTGCAGACTAATGCCATGGGCCCCTTAGGATTTAACGATAGGGTTGCCATGTCTATTTTCTTATAGTCCATTCATCTTCCCTGGTTAATACTAGTTAGTATATGAAGCCGCATGTTAGATTTAATATATTCAGGTAGCTATTCCTTACACTATTGCCTGAGCAGTATGATTCCAATTGTTTCCTTTCTTTAGTTAATTTTGATTTAAGGTTTGATGTGTTTTCTGATGTTTTTAATTATGTTTTTAAATGTCTCGTCATGCAGCGATGTGCACTCGGTTCACAAAGGGTGGAAGCGGGGGGGTGGGAGGGGAGAGGGGGGAGGAATGTGCCTCTCACCTGTCCCTACTTCTCCCGGCGGCTCTGATTACACATTCACTGACCCGTCGAAGCCCCAGCCAGGCGCGAAACGGCCGTCGTCCAGCCTCGCTACCTTTCTTTGTTCGGCACCCCCGGTCGTGAAGATGATTTTTACCTTGTGTGAATAAAGTTACCTGCACCGGACCTTCAGCGAGTGCGCTCCATTACTTCTTTTGTTCTTTGGCATCTACACGTGGATTGTTTCCAGCGGAGCTTCGCACCCAGGACCGGACATAGTGGCCTGTCACATACAGGTGAGCGGTTTCCACCATATGCCTTGGTTGTAGTGCTGTCCGGCTGTCTCTCTTGTCTGAGGCAACGGATAGTTCTCTCCGTTTTATGCAGTTGCTGCTTGATGAGGAGAGAACATCTCTTGCCACTTTAAATGATAAAATCAAAGAACAGATAGAGATTACAAAGAAATTCTCAACAGAAAGTGATTTCGCGTTGAAAGAGACCAAATTGCAGACACATATTGAACACTTTCAGTATCATCTAAAAGAAAGGAAACATCGCCATAATACGAGGGATATACAGGACTTTAAAGAAAACAAAGCCTACCTTGTGTTACCCCCTAGACCTACTACCCTCGACCGGGATACAGAACTATCCTCCACAGATACTGATTTCTCTGAATCTGAGAATAGGAATAAATCCCGTAGAGGAAAAAATCGGGGGAGAGGGAGAGGTCGAGGGGCACAGGGACCATCAGATCGAGTAGACAATATCCCTGGAAGTGGTTTTTTAGACCAAGTTTACAGCCTGAGAGACAGACCTCGTCTGACGAGGAAACAATAGGAGGGGATCCCTCTATTATTAATTCATCTGGGAACCCTCTGAGGCCCGCTACTAAACAAGATATTCAAATCATTAATCTATCGATGAGGCAGTTGGACCTTGATGAAACGTCGGTCCTAAAGAGGGGCCTTTCCTTTGTTCCTAATAGTGATTTTGATCTCTTTAGGGCAACTAAGGATTTAAATCTTTTCCTGCGTAAAATACGTTGGAAAAAGTATTTTCATAAGCAGGACTCTCGTACTTGTGCTGAGCTTGGTATTCCCACTGACATTTTGGCGGATGTTAGATTGTTACATAGTATTGGAGAGACGGACCCTAACCAACAAGGGATGGGCCCGTTTACCCAACTAAAATCTAAAAGCCGGAGAATGCCACCTCCCACTGGGGATCTCTCGGCCATTGACATTTTTTCCAAGTTGGTGACATCTGACCTTGTTTCTCTCTCTCAAACCAGAGTGTCGTGCAATTTTAATTGCTCCAGAAGAGAGATGGAGGCAATTAATCGTCTCGAACATGATGATTCCATTGCTATTAAACCCTCAGATAATGGTGGCAATATTGTCATCCTTGATACTGCCCATTACCAACAAATGTGTGAACCCATACTGGCTGATAGAAACTCCTATGAGGTCCTCGCACATGATCCCATGAGGGAGTATTGTGAGGAACTCCGCTTGATTTTGCAGGAGGGTTTGGAGAGTGGAGTAATTAACAAGACTGAATTTGACTTTATGCTCCCACAACATCCCGTTACCGCCACTTTTTACTGCCTTCCCAAGGTACATAAGGGCTTTGACCCTCTCAAGGGTCGGCCTATCGTATCTGGGATAGGCAGTCTTTGTCAAAATGCGGGCATCTATTTGGACCGTATACTGAGTACGTTTGTTTCTTCATTACAATCTTTTGTCAAGGATACCCCCGATTTGCTCCGACGCCTCGAGGGCCTCACGGTTGATCCACAAGCATATCTTGCAAGTATCGACGTTGAGGCCCTATATTCGTCTATACCCCATGAAAAGGGTCTGGAGGCGGTGCAGTATTTCCTACAAATGAGGGGATGTCAATTTCAGGAGCATAATTTGTTCGTTTTGAAATTGCTTCGTTTCTGCCTCACTCATAACACTTTTGTGTTTAACCGCAGGACCTACCACCAGCTGAGGGAGACGGCCATGGGCAGCCCTTGTGCCCCGGCCTATGCCAACATCTTCCTCGGCTGGTGGGAGGAGACGGTGGTTTGGAAGGATGAGTCTGAGAGTGGGGGTTTTTCTATGTATCGTGTCTCAGAGATCTGGACACGATACATAGATGATGTCTTCCTCATATGGTCTGGCTCCACTAGTGACTTTGACAACTTTGTTAAGAAGCTCAATCACAATGACATTGGTCTTTTCTTCACATCTGTGATTGAGCCTACCTCATTGCCCTTTCTGGATATCCTTATCACGAAGGGCAATGATGGTAATCTGGTCACCTCTACGTACAAAAAACCTACGGCCACGAATGCCCTTCTTCATTGGAGCAGCCATCACCCTGAACACCTCAAGAGGGGTATCCCTAAGGGGCAGTACCTTAGGGTCCGGAGGAACTGTTCTGAGGATGCAACTTTTGAACGTCAGGCCAAGGAATTGAGAAGGAATTTTCAGGATAGAGGTTATCCCTCTAAAACCCTCACAAAGGCCTACCATGAGGCAAAAAGTAGGGATAGAACAAGTCTGTTAAATCCCACGATTAGAACACAGGAACAGGATTCTGTTCGCTTCATCACTACCTTTGACAATGGGGCAAATTGCGTGAGGCGTATTATTCAAAAACATTGGCCGATTCTGCGTATGGATCAGGACATTTCTCAATATCTTAGTGACTCCCCTGCAATTACTTATAGAAAGTCCTGCTCTTTAAATGATAGATTGGTCCGCAGTCACTTTACTAGCCCTGTTGCCGACACCTGGCTTAGAAGTGATGTTACGGGATGCTTTAAGTGTGGACACTGCACCATCTGTCGTTACATCGAAGTAGGTAAAAGCTTCACAAGTAATGTCACGGGTAAGAGTTATACCATCAAACAATTTATTAATTGCAGTACTAGAGGAGTTGTGTATAGGGCTTCCTGCTCTTGTGGCGCCGAGTATATTGGAAAGACTATCAGAGAATTCAAGTGACGTGTTGGTGAACACATTGGCGATGTAGAACATAAGAGAGATACCTCTATAGCCCGGCATATCAATCATTTGCATGGTGGCCAACCTAGCCACCTCAAATTTATGGCTATCGAGAAGGTAAATAGGCCAATACGGGGAGGGGATTGGGATCGTGTATTGTTACAACAAGAGGCCAAGTGGACCTTCTATTTGAATACTGTGAGCCCACATGGCCTTAATGATCAGATCAATTATAGTTGCTTTGTTTGAGGGGCCTTCTGACCTCCTTTTCTTTTAGCCTGCTTTCTGTATTTGTACAGTTTCTTAGCACGTTGTGCCAAAATCCTTTATTTTGTCATCCAACTAGTTATGGGATTCGCTATATTTACAATATAATATGCTATTTACCATTTCTGTTTTTGTTTGGGCGCTTCTTTTTGCGTGGCCGGTACATCATGGGTAGTCGGGGTATATCTTTATATATTCACTGCTGATTATTTAGCTGCACATACTGTTTCCTGTTAAGGTTTCTAAGTCAGCATATATGTTTTTAGTGGAATTCATATACTGCACTCAGTAATTTTTCTGTCACCTTAATCTATTGACAGATTACTTTTATTCCACTCCATATTGTGCTGTTATAAACCTTTCTTATGGCACTCAGCTATATAGGTGGTAATTTTAATGCACCACCTTGAAGAGCCGGGGTGTATATTCATTAGTCCCTGAGTCGTGGTGCCGTGTCTTACAGTATTGCTATTTTTTAATGTTTATTTTTTCTATTTTGCCAAGGTTGTTCTAGTAAGCTATTTCACAGTGTCACATCGTTTGTCAGTCATTTGTGATATTCAGCGCTATTCCTTTGGCATGGCGGCTAGTTTTTATTATATTGCGTGCCGTCTGGTCACTAGGCAACCATCATTTCCGGCTTTGTATATATAAACATTTAATGCCCATATAGTAACGCAGCATTTCCGGTTTTGGTATTGCTAGCCTTATACAGCGTTATGCTTTTTTGACTTACAGCGTTATACATGGCTCTTTTGGGACCGCTCTCCCTTTTTGTTTTGAGGACCTTATTGTTTTGGTGAGCGTTTCCTGGAGCGTGTACTGTTTGGTTGCTAGGTAGCGTACACTTCCGGTTCTGGGACTCGGGACCGGAAATACCCCCCTTTTGCACGGAGACACACGCTCCACAGAGTTCTAGCATGTGACATTACGTGTGAGTATTTCATTTTTATGCATACTGGGGTGCTCATTGAGCGCTGGGGTCCACTTCCTATGCAGTTTACAGCGTGCATGCACGTTATCCTAAGTATGCATTACTGGGTCGTCATGGTAACGTGGACTTCCGGTTTCGGGACGTAGCACCGGAAATACCTCCCTTGTAGTTGATTCGTGTGCTCCACATGTGGCTTGGCGTGTGACATCACCGGACCTGTGAGTGTCTTATTATGTATATCTGGGTGTTTATCTAGTGCCGGATTACCTCTTGTATGAATCATACAGTGCGCTGCTGTCATTAATCAGTTTCTACCCTAACTACTTTCAGCTGCTATGCATTCAGTTGGCCCTTTGTTGGGGGCGTGACATTTCACACTTCCCATTTAAGAATTGCCCTAACCCCTCACTCTTTGCAGGACAGCATAGAGGGGGGCAGAACCTTTTGTCCCTCTGTTATTTGCACTTAATGCCCTTACACAATCGAGTCCCCTGATGACTTGAGCTTGGAAGAAACGCGTAGGGACAACACAGGGAGAGTGCAGGGCATATGTTTACAGGGGTAGATGTGGACTGCCCTTGTAAGGGCGGGAGCTCGGGGGATAGTTTATCGTAGCCCCATAGGGATTGACATAGGGACTGTCATCTCTTCATGGTCCGGATGTCTGCTTGACTAAGAATATCCGGTGCTCCCTTGCCTGCCCACGGAATTGGTGAGACCATTCCTGTTTATTTATTAGCACAGTAAGCATATTTTACAGTACATGCTGATTACTGTCTATTGTGTCTATATGCGTCTGGTGGTATAGAGTTAGTTGCTGTCTTATAGATTGTTGAATAGCTTCTTTTGGATACTTTATCCCAGATTGATTCTGCATATATTGCTGGAAACTTTTAATCCTGTGTAGGACCTGTCATCTCTCTTTGTCCATTTTATATGGTGGTGACATGGTCCCGTATTATATGTTCACTTGGGTGACTGTTTTTAGCTACTTTTGAGTATTAAAAGTTATGTTTTATTTTCCACTTTGTGCTTTTTCTCTAATTGTTAGTGGTATTATCTGCTAGATTTACATTCTTTATGCAGATTTTTCTTGCTTTGTTATAAGGTTTTAATATTAGATAGTTTAGGACTGTCCCGATCAGCGTTACCGTGACGAGGTGGGATGGCTTTTGTGCTATTTTTTGATCAAAAAACAGTATTACTAAAAACTCTGTGTTATTTAAATGCATTTTCTCTTTTTTTACTTAGTTATATCAGGGTTTTCATTTACTTTTTTTCTCTTGTAGGTTTTATGTTTTGTGGCCATTTTTAACATGTGTTTTACCTCTGCATGTATACCAACTTAAGTTAAGCTCAATTTTGTGTTTTTTTTTTTTTCCTGTGTATTGTTGCATTCTGTGCAATCCGGGGTGTGGCCTCCCTGTTTCTGAGCTAGAAACTATATGAGGCTTCCCTAGTCTAGTGTTTCACTTTTTGGGCTCAGTCCTTTCATCTGCCCTTATTCACACTGAGGTCAACATTGACACATGGTAAGGTTTTAATATTAGATAGTTTAGGACTGTCCCGATCAGAGTTACCGTGACGAGGTGGGATGGCTTTTGTGCTATTTTTTTTATCAAAAAACAGTATTACTAAAAACTCTGTGTTATTTAAATGCATTTTTGCTTTTTTTACTTAGTTATATCAGGGTTTTCATTTACTTTTTTTCTCTTGTAGGTTTTATGTTTTGTGGCCATTTTTAACATGCGTTTTACCTCTGCATGTATACCAACTTAAGTTAAGCTCAATTTTGTGTTTTTTTTTTTTTTGCTTATGTTCCCGTTGGTGGCGTAGTGCTTCTCGCATGCGCAAGTGCCGAATGCGCTGCGCAGCTGTAGAAAAAGAGCGCGCTCGCCGCTATTCAGCGGTTTCTCGGTGGTCGCGGCCATCTTCATGAGGCCGCGCGTGCGCAGATGGAGTCTCCTGCTTCCCGGGGCTTCAGGAAAATGGCCGCTGGATGCCGCGCGTGCGCAGATGGACATCGCGGCGGCCATTTTCCTGAAGCCGAGTTCGAACATAAGCAAGATGTGGGGGAGAATGACCACGCCCATCTGACCTGACCAGCCTGATTGACAGGCGAAAAAGGGCACTTTTGTTAGGTATTTCGGCAGCATAGGTAGGGAATCAGGGGACAAAAAATACCCTATTGTAAAGCACAGCTCATGCCCTATTTAACGGTATTTTTATCTCCTACTGAAAAAACGGGGTGACAGGTTCCCTTTAAGCCAGGTTAGTAATGGAGAGATGTCAATAAGACACCTCTCCATTACTAATCCTATAGTTGTTAAAGGGTTAATAAAACCGCATGTGCATGCTCAGTAACTAGCGGTGACGTCACTAAGTTTGTGCTTGCTGCTTCTCATTCATTCCCCAGTAGTTTACAGCAAGGAGCAGTCGCATTAGCACCGCTTCCGGTTGTAAACTGTACATTCCAACAGATATGGAGAGGTGTACGCTGGACAGGTATGGGTACATTGTTGGTTTACTATTTTGACCATTTTTTACAGGAGATCGAGGGCTTCGTTTGGATAGGCAGACTAATAAATATGGCAAAACTGTGTTTATTGTTTGATTTCATTAAAAAACTTTTTTCTTACTGTGTGGTGTTTTATTAACCCTTTAACAACTATAAGATTAGTAATGGAGAGGTGTCTTATTGGCACCTCTCCATTACTAAGCCAGCTTAATGTCAACTTACAATAGGAAGGTGACATTAACACCTCATTACCTCTAGTGGTGGCAAGTGGGAAGAACCAGGCAAAGCTCCAGAATTGGCGCATCTAATAGATGCGCCTTTTCTGGGCAGCTGCGGGCTGCTGTTTTTAGGCTGGGGGGGCATGCCTTTCCAACCTGAGAATAGCAGCCCACAACTGAGTTTTGCCGGGTTGGTTGAAAAATATAGGATGGATCCCATGTCGGGTTTTTCATGTGCACGTGTGTGGCACGTTTGGCGGCCCGTGTGTCTGGGTTAAAACGGACATGTCTGCGTGTTTTGCACACGGACACACAATCTTTCAAAACACACTGACATGTGCATAGACCCACTGACTTGAATAGGTCTACGTGTGTCTGTGTCTCCGGTACGTGAGAAAACTGTCTCTACTCGTACCGGAGACACTGACATGTGAAACCAGCCTAACTGATACTAACGTCCTGTACAAATCCCGAACATTTAAGTTCAGGTTCACAGATATCTAGAGACAACATAGTGGTATTTCTCATCTTGTCACAAAACCGCTTATTCTGAGGTTGCCAGAAATGCCAAGTAGACTTTAAATATATAAAATATATATACATGCCCAGTGGCTTGCAAAAGTATTCATTTCCCTTGGCATTTTTTGTGCTTTTTGATACCTAACAACCTGGAATTTCACATTTTTTAGAGGGTTTGCATCAGTTCATGTAATGAATATGTTATTCAACAAGTTTTAATAGTCTTCTAAATATCCATTCATAGTGCAACACTTCATGTCACATGAAATATAGCACACAAAATCAGGCGTGAGGTGTAGTGCAATACAGTGGGGCAAAAAAGTATTTGGTCAGTCAGCAATAGTGCAAGTTCCACCACTTAAAAAGATGAGAGGCGTCTGTAATTTACATCATAGGTAGACCTCAACTATGGGAGACAAACTGAGAAAAAAAAATCCAGAAAATCACATTGTCTGTTTTTTTAACATTTTATTTGCATATTATGGTGGAAAATAAGTATTTGGTCAGAAACAAAATTTCATCTCAATACTTTGTAATATATCCTTTGTTGGCAATGACAGAGGTCAAACGTTTTCTGTAAGTCTTCACAAGGTTGCCACACACTGTTGTTGGTATGTTGGCCCATTTCTCCATGCAGATCTCCTCTAGAGCAGTGATGTTTTTGGCTTTTCGCTTGGCAACACGGACTTTCAACTCCCTCCAAAGGTTTTCTATAGGGTTGAGATCTGGAGACTGGCTAGGCCACTCCAGGACCTTGAAATGCTTCTTACGAAGCCACTCCTTCGTTGCCCTGGCAGGGTGCTTTGGATCATTGTCATGTTGAAAGACCCAGCCACGTTTCATCTTCAATGCCCTTGCTGATGGAAGGAGGTTTGCACTCAAAATCTCATGATACATGGCCCCATTCATTCTTTCATGTACCCGGATCAGTCGTCCTGGCCCCTTTGCAGAGAAACAGCCCCAAAGCATGATGTTTCCACCACCATGCTTTACAGTAGGTATGGTGTTTGATGGATGCAACTCAGTATTCTTTTTCCTCCAAACACGACAAGTTGTGTTTCTACCAAACAGTTCCAGTTTGGTTTCATCAGACCATAGGACATTCTCCCAAAACTCCTCTGGATCATCCAAATGCTCTCTAGCAAACTTCAGACGGTCCCGGACATGTACTGGCTTAAGCAGTGGGACACGTCTGGCACTGCAGGATCTGAGTCCATGGTGGCATAGTGTGTTACTTATGGAAGGCCTTGTTACATTGGTCCCAACTCTCTGCAGTTCATTCACTAGGTCCCCCCGCGTGGTTCTGGGATTTTTGCTCACCGTTCTTGTGATCATTCTGACCCCACGGGGTGGGATTTTGCGTGGAGCCCCAGATCGAGGGAGATTATCAGTGGTCTTGTATGTCTTCCATTTTCTAATTATTGCTCCCACTGTTGATTTCTTCACTCCAAGCTGGTTGACTATTGCAGATTCAGTCTTCCCAGCCTGGTGCAGGGCTACAATTTTGTTTCTGGTGTCCTTTGACAGCTCTTTGGTCTTCACCATAGTGGAGTTTGGAGTCAGACTGTTTGAGGGTGTGCACAGGTGTCTTTTTATACTGATAACAAGTTTAAACAGGTGCCATTACTACAGGTAATGAGTGGAGGAAAGAGGAGACTCTTAAAGAAGAAGTTACAGGTCTGTGAGAGCCAGAAATCTTGATTGTTTGTTTCTGAACAAATACTTATTTTCCACCATAATATGCAAATAAATTGTTAAAAAAACAGACAATGTTATTTTCTGGATTTTTTTTTCTCAGTTTGTCTCCCATAGTTGAGGTCTACCTATGATGTAAATTACAGACGCCTCTCATCTTTTTAAGTGGTGGAACTTGCACTATTGCTGACTGACTAAATACTTTTTTGCCCCACTGTATATGAAGGGAGATAAAAATAATATAAAATAAAAAATAATAATAAATAATAATAAAAAATGCACACGGTCGCCACTTACTCGGAGAAATCCCCTGAGACAATACAGCTCCCACCCCTACCTCAGAGGCATCCACCTCTACCACAAATGGCTGAGTGATGTCAGGCTGTATTAATATGGATGCAGTGGAAAAACACTTTTTCAAAGTTTCAAAAGCTTTACTGGCCGCACTGGACCATACGGAGAAATCCGTGCCCCTCTTGGTCATGTCTGTCAATGGTTTGGCTACCACTGAAAAGTCTTTAATAAATTTGCGATAGAAATTTGCAAAACCTAAAAACCTCTGTAAAGCCTTAAGGTCCTCAGGACGATCCCACTCCAAGACCGCCCTGATCTTTGCCAGATCCATACGAAAACCTGTGGAGGATAAGAAATAACCCAAAAACGGAATCTCTTTGACCACGAACATGCATTTCTCAAGTTTGGCAAACAGTTTATTGTCCCTGAGTACCTGAAGGACCTGCCGTACATGATCCTGATGAGACTCGAGGTCAGGGGAATAAATTAAGATGTAATCAAGATATACCACCACAAACCTACCTATTAAGTTACTAAATATATCATTGACAAAGTGTTGAAACACAGCAGGAGCATTACTTAACCCAAAAGGTATAACCAAGTTCTCGTAATGTCCCTCTGGAGTATTATACGCCGTCTTCCATTCATCCCCCTCCTTCATCCGAATGAGATTACATGCCCCCCTGAGATCTTATTTGGAGAACCATTTAGCCCCCACAATTTGGTTGAAGAGGTCCGGAATAAGAGGGAGTGGGAAAGTATCCCGAACCGTAATTTGATTCAATTCACAGAAGTCTAAGCATGGGCGTAAACCCCCATCCTTCTTCTTTACAAAGAAGAACCCAGCAGCAATGGGTGATGACGAGGGTCTGATATGACCTTTGGCCAGACTCTCCGTGATATAGTCCTTCATGGCCTGTCTCTCTGGGGCAGAGATGTTGTATAGCCTACTCTTAGGCAATTTAGCACCAGGAATGAGACGTATGGCGCAATCATAAGGACGGTGTGGAGGTAGCTCTCGACTCCCCTCCTCAAAATCTGAGATGAACTCTGGCAGAACCTGAGAACTCAATCCGGCCAGCTGAGTACCCTGGCAATGTTCCTGACAAAACTAACTCCATCTAGTAATCTCCCGCGTCTGCCAGTCTAACACCGGGTTGTGTAACGTGAGCCATGGTAAACCGAGAACTACAGGTGACGGCAAACCCCCAACACATAACAATCTAATGACTCAGAGTGCAATGCCCCTATTTGCAGGCTCACCCCACGGATGATCTGAGTGAAAGTCCCCTGGCTCAAGGGTGCAGAATCAATGGCAATTATAGGTATGGGTCAAGACAACTCTTGAGTCTTAAACCCATGTGCCTGAACAAACCCAGCATCAATTAAATTAAACCCTGCCCCAGAGTCCAGAAAGGCAGAGATATTGAACCTATTTTCACCAAGACGAATCTCGGCTGGTAGGAAAAATTGAGGTTTACCTAAGGAGGAAATTAGTACACCCGAGTTGCCAACCTCCCCGCAACCCAGGCGCAATAGTTTTCCGGCAGTTCTCTTCTAGAAGGACACACTGTTAGGAGTCGAGTTTCCTCTGCTGCACAGGGGGAGTCTCGATTCGTGTCTGCTGCGGTCTCCCATTCGGTATCGTCCGCAGTGGCCTCTGCTCAGCGGAGACGTCGCTCCCAGCTTCTCGCTGGGGCTGATTCGGTGCATAGGGTCACTACTGCCTTTTCTGGCTTTCCTATGGTACCCTGCACTGATCTGCGGCGAGCAAGCCTCTCTGGGACTAAGTCCTTGTTTACTCACACTGAGCATGCCCAGGGCAGGGTCTCCCATTGGAGGTCGAGGGCCACATGTTCGGTCACATGCTCAGGTACTGCAGCACTTTCCATTGGTCCTTCTGGAAGGTCCTGAAAGGGCAAAAACTTCAGTAGCAGCTTCCTGTGCTGCAACTATATAAACTGCACATGACCGCACGGCCATGCGCTAGTATTGTCTTATGTTATGTGCTTTGCGCCAGTGTGGTCACATGTATGTGTGTTCAGGGACCCGGCTGAAATAAGCCCCTAGAATGCTGGCTCCTCCGGCGAGGAGATTGAGTCTGAGTGTATTCAGGGACCCGGCTGAAATAAGCCCCTAGAATGCTGGCTCCTCCGGCGAGGAGTTTTGTGTTTGTGTGACCACTGACTGCTCTCTGTTTGGGCAGTTAGCCTGTGCCTCTGTGGAGTCTAACAGGGCACAGTGCTTTCCTTTCACGGCTACTCAGTGAATTAACTGAGTTAGTCTATACCGCCATATAGCTCCGCCGTTTGCTAGCAGCAGGTACTCCTGCACGGTGGACCTCGTGCTGCGAACGCACCAATATCAATAAACATCTCTATTTACTCGGTGCGTTCCGCTAGCCTTAACACACACATTCACATAATGACCCTTTCTGCCACAAAAAAAAACATGCACCTTCCTTAAGCCATACTACTGCAGCCCCCTTAGAACGAGTAGCGCCACCCAACTGCATAGGTTCTCCTAGATACTCAGATTCTGGTGAGTCCAAATCTAAATTACCCTTGAATAGCGGCAATTCATTAAGTCTCTGGCGCAGGCGGCGGTCCACATGGATCGCAAGAGATATAGATACCTCCAGTGTGGTTGGTGTCTCCTGTAGGGCGAAGGCATATTTTATATTATCAGATAGGCCCTGATAAAATTGACTGCGGAGTGCACAGTCATTCCACATTGTGTCAGTAGCCCATCTCCGAAACTCAGAGCAGTACTCCTCTACTGGCCGGTCTCCCTGTGTAAGATGGCGTATTGTGGACTCAGCGAGGGAGACGCGGTCAGGATCATCATACACTTGACCTAAGGCTTGAAAAAACTCCTCCACAGTCCGTAATGGCAAAGCGTCAGCGGGAAGTGAAAAAGCCCAGGCCTGAGAGTCACCTTGTAGGAGCGATACTATAATTCCAACCCTCTGCATAATTAAGGTGCGCATCGGCTGAGTGACCCCCCCCTCTCCTGGTCCTAAAAAACATGACCGCAGGTAAAGAATTATTATTTGCAACTTTATGTTACGCCCTTGCGAGCCACATGGCAAGTGTCAGTTAGATTGTCTTCTGCACACAGCAAGGTGGACTCTGCTATATATTTGCATTATATCCTGCACAATAGCCTTATCATCGGCATGGTCTATGTAGTATCATGCATGTGTAGTTACACATTAGTGTTCTACAGATAGTGACCTAGTGGGGAGGCACGTCAGTCTCTGGCTCTGTTATGACACCGTAATTTCAACTGTATCTCACCATGTTATTGTATGTTTAGAATAAACGTCTCCATCTGAATGGGTACATGTGAGACCTCTTCTTAGACTAAAATTCTTTCTCTCTGTGGAGGGGTATTGGACCTGCTGTAATTAAAACACATGAGAGAGAGAATTTTAGTCTAAGAAGAGGTCTCACATGTACCCATTCAGATGGAGACGTTTATTCTCAGCAAGGAAAGGCAAGTTTAGGACCTGGTATAAGAGAGATGCCCTAATGTGGCTACCAGGTACACATAAAATTGGCCTTTTTTATGTGCTAAGCGCTCTCATTTTTCGTATTTCTAGTGCAGTAATGCAGTTCAATTTGTGTTTCATGTTTGCATGTTTTAGCGCTGCAGTGTGCTGCCTTATTTACTTAACTTTATTACAAGTTCATAGACACCAAATATGTCTAAGTTCTTTTTTATCTAAATGGTGAAAAAAAATTCCAAACTTTATTTAAAATAATGTGCGCCATATTCCAATATCCGTAGCGTGTCCATTTTTTTAGATCTGGGGTTGGGTGAGGGCTTATTTTTTGCGTATTGAGCTAACGTTTTTAATGATACCATTTTGGTGCAGATACATTCTTTTCATCACCTGTTATTGCATTTTAATTCAAAGTTCCAGCAACCAAAAAAACGTAATTCTGGTGTTTAACTTTTTTCTTGCTACGCCATTTAGCAATCAGGTTAATTATTTATTAATCGATAGATGGGGTGATTCTGAAAGCAACAATACCAAATATGTCATTCTACCCCACCACCAGACCTATTCATCAAGGTCAATGGCTGCTCACTTTCCCCAGTCCCGCGTGCTTGGTGCCTCAGGGTGATCCTCGACTCTGCCCTCTCTTTCAAGCCACATATCCAAGCCCTTGCCTCCTCCTGCCATCTCAAACTCAAAAATATTTCATGGATCTGCGCATTTCTCAACAACAAAACCACAAAAACACTAGTGCACGCCCTTATCATCTCCCGCCTTGACTACTGCAATCACCTGCTCTCTAGCCTCCCCTCTAGCACTCTGGCACCACTCCAATCCATCCTATACTCTGCTGCCCGACTAATCTACCGGTCTTCCTGCTATTCCCCAGCCTCTCCCCTATGCCAAGCCTTTCACTGGCTTCCTATCATCCAGAGACTCCAGTTCAAAACCCTTACTATGACATACAAAGCCATCCACAACCAGTCTCCTCCATACATCTGGGACATGGTCTCCTGGTACTTACCTACACGCTACCTTCGATCCTCACGATCCTCACGAGATATCCTTCTCTACTCCCCTCTTATCTCTTCTTCCCACAACCACATCCAAGACTTCTCCCGTGCTTCCCCCATACTCTGGAACTCTCTAACCCAAAACATCAGACTCTCGCCTACCATAGAAACCTTAAAAAAGAACCTGAAGACTCACTTCTTCTGACAAGCCTACAGCATGCAGTGATCCTCAACCTACTGAACCGCCACACAACCAGCTCTACCCTCTCCTAGTGTATCCTCACTCATCCCCTGCAGACTGTGAGCCCTCACGGGCAGGGTCCTCCCTCCTTCTGTAACGGTTAGTGCCTTGCTTTTTGCTCATGTTTATTGTGTTTGTCTATACTTGCCCCCTTTTCACATGTAAAGCACCATGGAATAAATGGCGCTATAAAAATGCGCAATATTAATAATAATATGTCTGTGTTTGTTTTTTTATTGTTTTATCTTGAATGGGGCGAAAGGGGCGTGTTAGGGCTAGCGGACCGCACCAAATAATTAGAAAGATAGAGCAAGGTGCGTTCGCAGCCCGGGGTCCACCGTGCAGAGATGGAACCTGCTGCTAAGTAATGACAGACTACATGGCAGTACAATGTGGATTCACACACGGGTTAACTTCACCTAGTATGAAGAAAGCGAACCCTGTTGCGCTACAGGGCCGCGGTACCGCACAAAGAGCGCAAGCAAGGAGTCACAGAACTCTACCCCTAGACTCAGGATTAGAGTACAACTAGACCTCTTGCGCTCAACACTGCAACTGGGGTGTCAGCGTAACCAAAATAATAATTTAGATGCACGGAAGTGCGTGCGGTGCCGCTCTGGCGGACGCCACTAACCACCCAGGCTTGGGTAAGGAAAGCGCTGTGAAAGCGCATGGCACCGCACTGGCAGTCACAGCAATTTGGCGCTGTATTGTGTGTCACATGCTGATAGCTAAGTCGGGCGCTAGATAGCAATCATCCACCTTACGCGAGCAGTCATACACAAGGGAGGGGATAATTAATGAACGAATTTCACACGTCAACACACACGTTTACAAATGTACACTAGTAATGACGGTCTATATGGCGGTACAATATAGATTCACACACGGGTTATCTTCAGCTAGTATGAAGAAAGCAAACCCTGTTGCGTCACAGGGCCGCGGTAAAGCACAAAGAGCGCAAGCAAGGAGTCACAGAACTCTACCCTAGACTCAGGATTAGAGTACAACTAGACCTCTTGCGCTCGACACCGCAACTGGGGTGTCAGCGTAACCAAAATAATAATTTAGATGCACGGGAGTGCGTGCGGTGCCGCTCTGGCAGACGCCACTAACCACCCAGGCTTGGGTAAGGAAGGCACTGTGAAAGCGCACTGGCGGTCACAGCAATTTGACGCTGTATTGTGTGTCACGTGCTGATAGCTAAGTCGGGCGCTAAATAGCAATCATCCACTTTACACGAGCAGTCATACACAAGGGAGGGGATAATTAACCCCTTCATGACCTTGGGATTTTCCATTTTTCTGTGTTCGTTTTTCGCTCCCCTCCTTCCCAGAGCCATAACTTTTTTATTTTTCTGTCAATTTGGCCATGTGATGGCTTATTTTTTGCGGGACGAGTTGTACTTTTGAACGACATCATTGGTTTTACCATGTCGTGTACTAGAAAACAGGAAAAAAATTCCAAGTGCGGTGAAATTGCAAAAAAAGTGCAATCCCACACTTGTTTTTTTGCTTGGCTTTTTTGCTCACAGGGGTGGCACTCACAGCTACCGGCGATCAGTAACCATAGAGGTCTCAAGGACCTCTATGGTTACTATTCAGAAGCATTGCCGACCTCCGATCATGTGACGGGGGTCGGCGATGCGATCATTTCCGGCCGCCCAGTCGGAAGCGGTAGTTAAATGCCGCTGTCTGTGTTTGACAGCGGCATTTAACTAGTTAATAGGCGCGGGCAGATCGCGATTCTGCCCGCGCCTATTACGGGCACATGTCAGCTGTTCAAAACAGCTGACATGTCCCAGCTTTGATGCGGGCTCACCGCCGGACACTGCCCCCTGACGAAGCTGACGCGAAACGCACGTTGGAGCCACGGTGTGGTGCATCCTGGTCGCCATCATTTGGGTAAGGATCATATGGGCTCATTTTCCCCTCTTTTTGGCTTTTGATTACTGACCTGACTTGTGGTCATTTGAGCCTGTGCGCAGGGCTCGGTATATTCATTTATAGCCAGTGATATATGTTTGTAGGGGAGTATCAAATTACTTGATCCTTGGCCCCTTGATTTTGTTGCACTACGCACTTTAGGAATATAGAATTTGGCATTAGGATTATCCACACCGTGTCTATTTCCATCTTTGGCTACCTTCACCCTCTTCTTTAGGTTTATATTTAATGCTTATTTGAATTATGATTTATGTATGTTTATGGCTATGGTTGTCATTTTTGTAACCAATAAATATTTATTAAAATTCATGGACATCAACTCCGTTTTCTCTTCTTTGCTCACCGCCGGAGCCCGAATCAAAGCGGGGCTTCTGACCTCGGACGTACTATCCCGTCCGAGGTCAGAAAGGGGCTAATGAACGACTTTCACACGTCAACACACACACACATTTACAAGTGTACACTAGCGCATTGCCGAGCGGCCATGCGAACCTTTTATAGCGACAGTGCTACAAGACCTTCCAGATGGACCAATAGGAGCCACAACAGGACCTGAGCATGTGACCCCCGACCTCCAATGGGAGGTTGTCCCGTGGGCGTGCTCAGTAATGGAAAAGCAGGACTTAGTCCCAGAAAGACTTGCTTGCTGCTGAACATTGCTGGCTACAAGGTTAGAGCCTGGAAGGGCAGTAGTAACCAGTCGTCCAGTATCAGCCTGAGCTAAACGCTGGGACCGACGTCTCCGCTGAGCAGATTCCACTGCGGCTGGAGAAGAATGGGAGACTGCAGTGGAGATGGTCTTTTTATAGCTTGCCTCTTCCTTACCTAATTAAGTCTGCGTGCCGCTAATTGGTTGCATGTGTATACACATTGAAGAATCGGCACGCAGACTTAATTAGGTAAGGAGGAGGCAAGCTATAAAAAGACGGGTAGCTATTAGAAGGGACTATCCTGACAAAGAGAGGAGACGCCTCTCGAAACGCGTTGGTTATTGTCCTAACCAAGCTCCCATCCCTGCTATTTTTGTGACGTAATATTAAGCTACGCCCACCTATCTCGCCGCTTCCCAGCGTTGCTCGCGGCCGAAGCACGAGGGCTGCTGGCGTCCCTCTGCGTACAGCAGAGGCTCTTTACTACACTGCTATATGCGGTAACATCCCTCCTTATCGACAGTGGTCTCAGACGCCGAACCAAGGCGCAGCTTTATCAGACCTCCAGCTCATCACCCTATGGGTCCTGCAGTGCACGCTATATCACCAACGTTATGCACTTCATATCCCCATATTTTTATTAAATACACAAATCCAAGGGCAATATATACGCATCTAAATAATGAATATAATTATTCCAGCAGCATTACCAATCAGCTGATATCTTGGATTTATCTACACATTCTGTGCCACCAACACTAAATACAAGTGTGTACAAGGAAATTTTGTTTGGGAACCACCTATTTTTGTTCAATCTTTTACAGTTCAGTTTAGCGCGGTAATCACACACAATTACTATTCCACCAGGTGACTGTTTAAACTGGTACTTACACAGAACCTGTTCTAATTATCTGCGGCTTCTGAACTTTCTCCTGCCCCACGGTGGCTAGCGCCAGTGCAATCAACTAGTTTAACTGTTTATATATTGTATCCAGTCACTGCTAGCCATCTTAGCAAGCTTTTGTAATGGTATTTACCTCATTCAATCTATTGCAACTGAATCCTGCATATATCCAGTCACTGCTAGCCATCTTAGCAAGCTTTATAGTGGTATATAGCTGTTCAACTTACTCTGCTTGTACCCTTATGCTGTGAGGTCAAGTAACTTTTCAAACTGGTTTATGATCATGTAGGCCTGGACACTTGTTTATCTGTTCACTACATTTATTGTGTCCTCCGAAACATCTTCACAATGATATCGCTAGCGATCCGTGACGTTGAAGCGTCCTGGCTAGCGATATCGTTGTGTTTGACACGCAGCAGCGATCTGGATCCTGCTGGGAGATCTCTGGTCGGAGCTAGAAGGCCAGCACTTTATTTTGTCGCTGGATCTCCCGCAGACATCGCTGAATCGGCGTGTGTGACGCCGATTCAGTGATGTCTTCACTGGTAACCAGGGTAAACATTGGGTTACTAAGCGCAGGGCTGCGCTTAGTAACCCGATGTTTACCCTGGTTACCAGCGTAAACGTAAAAAAAAAAAAAAAACACTACATACTTACATTCCGGTGTCTGTCCCCCGGCGTTCTGCTTCTCTGCACTGTCAGCGCCGGCCAGGCGTAAAACACAGCGGTGACGTCACCGCTCTGCTTTCCGGCTAGCCGGCGCTCACACAGTGCAGAGAAGCACAGCGCCGGGGGACAGACACCGGAATGTCAGTATGTAGTGTTTGTTTTTTTTTGTTTACGCTGGTAACCAGGGTAAACATCAGGTTACTAAGCGCGGCCCTGCGCTTAGTAACCCGATGTTTACCCTGGTTACCCGGGGACTTCGGCATCGTTGGTCGCTGGAGAGCTGTCTGTGTGACAGCTCTCCAGTGACCAAACAGCGACGCTGCAGCGATCGGGATCGTTGTCTAGATCGCTGCAGCGTCGCTAAATGTGAAGGTACCTTTAGTTTGATTGCTAACGAGGAAATATTGTGAGAGATCTTAGAGCTAGAGTCCTACATATTGAGACATAGCCTGGGGAAGCATTTATGCAGGGGTTAGCATTTATGCACATTTTATCAAAGTACGGGCAGTTATACCATGGCACTTGGGCAGGAGACAGGTAAGACACTTAAACAAACCTACTCCCAGTACATTTGGATTACAACAAATATTTACCGTATACTTTATAACCTGGCTGCTGCATTCACTCACCTCCACCGTCCTTGCACTAACTCTTTACACTTCATCCATATTGGCCTCTCACTCCTCTCCTATGTACAGCACTCACACTCTGTTATGGCCGGCGGAACGCACCGAGTAAATAGAGAGATGTTATTTGGTGCGTTCGCAGCCCGGGATCCACCATGCAGTAGAGAACCTGCTGCTGGCAAATGGCAGCCCTATATGGCCGTAGAAGTGAACTCTGTTACTTCACAGAGTCGCCTAAAGAAAGCACTGTGTCCTGTTAACCTCACAGGAGTACACAGCGACTGCCGAGCAGATAGCAGTTGGTGGTTACACAATCATACAATCTCCTCACCGGAGGAGTCGGTATTCTAGCGGCTTATTTCAGCCGGGGCCCTGAATCCATACACACAATCTCCTCACCGGAGGTGCCGGTATTCTAGGGGCTTATTTCTGCCGGGTCCCTGAACACATACAAACTTAACCAAGCTGGCGCAAAGCACATAACTTAGATTTTATACTTTTATAGCTGCAGCAAGTACAGGACCTTCCTAGAAGGACCAATGAGAGGCTGCCACAGAGCCTGAGGAACTTCAGGACCTTTCTGGAAAACCAATGGGTTTTGCTGCAGTATCTAAGTATGTGACCCTCGATCTCCAATGAGAGATCTTACCCTGGACATGCTCAGAAGGGAAAAAGCAGGACTTAGTCCCAAAAGCGTCTGCTCGCCGTTGCCCAGCACTGGCTTCAATGGCAGAAGTTGGAAAAGCAGCAGTAACCCTTTGCACAGAGTAAGACTGAGCGAGAAGCTGGGACCGACGTCTCCGCTGAGCAGGCTCCACTGCAGCAGGAGAAAAATGGGAAACTGGAGTGGAAATGGCCCGAGATTCCCCATGTGCAGAGGTGGGAACTCGACCCCTAACACACTCTTTTCACATTTCTAAATTGCACAGATCCATTCAGTTTCACCATCCAACACAAGAGGCGCTCTCACAAATCACTTAACCATCTGCTCACTCTTTCTATCCTCCTTCTCCTTGTCGCAGGATAATATCTCTCCCTACACTGGCCCCCCATTATAGCAAATCAAACCTCCCAACTGCTACACTCAGAAAACCCTTTAAACTTATTGATATTCCTTGCATGCCTTCTGTCTCTTTCAATTGTGCCCTTTGGAATTCTTGCTCAGTGTGTAATAAACTCTCCATCATCCATGACTTTTTCCTACCTAATTCTCTAAACCTCCTGGAACCTGGATCCAGCAGTCAGATATCACCACAGCTGCTACTCTCTCATATGGTGGACTACACTTCTCTCATACCCCAAGATCGGACAAGGGACCAGGAGGAGGCGTTGGTCTGCTCCTATCACCCAAATGTACCTTCCAGGTTATCCCTCAAGTACCCTCACTTGTCTTCCTTTCTTTTGAGGTCTATGCTGTCAGACTCTACATCCCCTTCTCCATGCGAGTGGTGGTGGTGTATCGTCCTCCGGGCCCCTCCCATTAGTTTCTGGATCACTTTGCTACCAGGCTTTCACACTTTCTCTCCTGTGACATCCTCACCCTCATCATAGGTGTTTTCAACATCCTGATCTGCTACTAACCTTTTATCTCTAACCTCCTCCTTCGGCTTCTCGTCGCTTACTAATTCTCCAAAGCATGAAGACAGAAACTCCCTCGACTTGGTCTTCACCCGGCATGACTCAGTGGATGAATTCACAAACTCCCCTCTCCCACTCTCTGACCACAACATTCTTTCATTCTCTATCAAAAACCGCCATCCCGCTCAGGTCCCCCCTACTTTCCACATGTATAGAAATATACGGGCCATTAACACCCAGAAACTTATGAAGAACTTGCAGTTAATATTGGCTACTATCTCCTCCCTCTCATGTCCTGATTCTGCACTGGAACATTATAATGAAACATATAGTCACTTAGTAAGGAAACAGCTGACCGCACCATCCAATTTCATGCTCTGTGAATACTGGCTTTCAGCAGACGCTGGCCAGCTGATCTCGGGTGCTAAGCCCAGAAGACAGACTGACGTAAATCATTAAAGGAAGAAAGTGGCAGCACTCACTGATCTTCAAAGCAGGTTAATCTTTATTTGCTTTAAAATCTTCATGGCTCAGGGTGCACATGACAATGGAGTGTACAAGCTCAAATGACGGCCGTTTCGCGCTTCTCAGGCGCTTCAGCGGGTTTGTGAATGGACTAACGTGACGCCAGAAGAGATTTATGCTGCAGGCACACCTCCTCCCAGTCCCACTCTGCCCATTCACAGTACAAGTAACTAAAAACAGCTAAAAACAATACAAAACAATTCAATAAGTGAACGCTATGTGTAGCGTGTACTAAACCCAGTATTTGAAGCATTATGAGACAAAATTATGTATCATTAGATCAAATCATTAACGGACGACTGTTCAGCTATATCTGACCTTACCTTCCCATATACCATTAGGATGCTAGCCCACACTATTTGGTACATTACACCGACATTACTAACATCCGAAAAAAAACGTTACAACATAACTCAAATTTTGAGAGAAAACGAAACTATATTCATATTAATGCCTTATACGGAGGGAGTACGGATCACCTGGTCACAAAAATATCGACATGTCTACGTTATCATTTAAGCCTGCGGGCCCCATAGCTCCTGTCCGCATTATACTGTACATCTTGCTTCCCTTCTAAGTAATAAATTATGGAGGTCGCCCCCTCTTCTAGATGGTACTACTTTCTCTATGCCAGCAAATGTCATCACCCTAGGATTACCCCCATGCACTTCCTGTATGTGGCTAATCAACCTTGGGACACCCTTATCTGATGTTATAGACTTAAAATGTTCACTAAAACGTACATACAAATGTCTTATTGTTTTGCCTATGTAGCACCGCCCGCATGTGCAGAGCACCACATATACAACATAATCGGTTTTACAGGATATAAATTGAGTCACTTTATGTGTGACAGGTCCTATATTAAAGATCCTGTCCGTAACATGATATTGACAATATGCGCAGTGCCGCAAAGGAAATTCCCCTTAGGGGTACTCGACTTAAGCCAGTTATTTGTCCTATCTTTCATAATGCAATTCCGTACCAAAATGTCCCTTAGCCTGGCGCTACGTCTATTCGAGATTAATGGGCCCCTGGCTGCAACTGCAGTTAGATCCTTATCCTTACCCAGGAGATGCCAATTGTTTCTAATGGCTGCTCTTATATGTTTATCCATGGGGCCATATTGGAAACAAAATGTAAATCTTTTTTCTTTTGTACTACATGTGCCTTGAATACCATCAATACTCCTATCACTCATTTTGCTCACTGCTTCTTCCCAAATTTTATCTGGGTACCCTCTATCCTTCAGTTTTCCACCTAACTCTCGGGATTGCCGATTAAAACCCTCTTGTGTGTTATTAGCTCTGCGTGTTCTCAGGAGCTGGCTATAGGGTAATGAGCATTTCGTATGATCAGGGTGGTAACTGTTGTAATGCATGACCGAATTAGTAGCCACCGGTTTGCGGTATAAAGAGGTACACAATTCTCCTTTAATTTGTAGGGACACATCTAAGAAATCTAAATATGACCCCCATAAACTTGACGTGAGTGACATTCCCATGGTATTAGTATTGAGGTAGGTGACAAACTGGGCGAAGCTCTCCTCAGGTCCATCCCACACAATGAACATGTCGTCGAGATATCTGAGGTACAACTTAATATGTTTTAAGAATGCATTACCTGCTGAATAGATATATATATCTTCAAAATGACCTTAAATGAAACACTGCAATGTGCTCTGGATGATGCTGCACCTCCTATACATAGAACAACATAGCACATACGCACAACCCTGGCAGACACTGCAAACACATTTCCTGCAGCGGTGCTCCAGGTGCGCCAAACGTCTGTGGAGAAAATCCAATCTACCTGAAGATTTCATCCATTTAAGTTTATGCTTAAAACACAACACTGCCATTCACCTCTCCAAACAAACCTATTTCAACACCCTCATAACCTCCCTATCCAATAACCTGAAACATCTCTTTGACATGTTTTATTCCCTACTCAACCCAAGAGTGCAGGCCCCAACCACGGATCTCCACGCTAAGGATCTGGCCAATTATTTAGTAACATAGTTATTTAGGTTGAAGGAAGACTTTAACTCCATCTAGTTCAAGAGGTGCACACTGAGCCAGAATTATCAATATAAACAAATCTTTATTGAGACCAAACTTCAGTGCTAAACATTAAAAACATACATTAAAAACAGCATAAAACTGTTCTGGCGATATTCTGTTATCATCTAAATGTATAATGATATTGTTTATGTGTACTGCTGTACCCACAGCACATGGAGGGTTTATTGTCTAGTACTTAGCATACATATAAAATGGATATCTGCATGCTATTAGCTTGTCATCCAAATCTTTGGATATCATTGTGTTACTATATATGACAACAGTCAGATATCTATCCTAGACATTATCAAACTACGCCAGGACTTTACCATTGGATACTTATCTGCATTTTTCTGACTTTATTCTATTTTCCACTCACGGAGTTACATCACAGGATTATTTGTCCTAGGGGGTCTGGTTTCTATCATGTCCTCATACAGAGGACACTGAAAGTAGTGTGTGTAGGCATATGTTTTATGCTGTTTTTAATGTATGTTTTTAATGTTTAGCACTGAAGTTTGGTCTCAATAAAGATTTGTTTATATTGATTATTCTGGCTCAGTGTGCACCTCTTTGCGCTTCTTTTTTCTTTTTCTTTCATAGCATTGTATTTATAAGCGCATCGGTAGCACCGGGCATATATGTTGAGAAATATTTAGGTGGTGCCCGCTCGACTTTCTTTTTCTGTCCATCTAGTTCAGCCCATAGCCTAACCTAACATGCCCTAACATGTTGATCCAGAGGAAGGCAAAAAAAACCCATGTGGCAAATAGTAAGCTCCACTTTGGGTAAAAAATTTCCTTCCCGACTCCACATATGGCAATCAGACTAGTTCCCTGGATCAACGCCCTATCAAGGAATCTAGTATATATACCCTGCAACATTATACTTTTCAAGAAAGGTATCCAATCCCCTCTTAAATTTAAGAATGAATCACTCATTACAACATCATACGGCAGAGAGGTCCATAGTCTCACTGCTCTTACAGTAAAGAATCCGCGTCTGTTATTATGCTTAAACCTTCTTTCCTCCAGACGTAGATGATGCCCCCTTGTCCCTGTCTCAGTTCTATGATTAATTAGATCATCAGAAAGGTCTTTGTACTGTCCCCTCATATATTTATACATTAAAATAAGATCACCCCTTAGTCTTCGTTTTTCCAAACTAAATAGCCCCAAGTTTAATAACCTATCTTGGTATTGCAGACCCCCCAGTCCTTGGTCGTTCTTCTCTGCACCCGCTCCAGTTCAGCTATGTCTTTCTTATATACCGGAGACCAGAACTGTGCACAGTATTCTAAGTGTGGTTGAACAAGTGACTTGTATAGAGGTAAAATTATGTTCTCCTCATGAGCAGCTATGCCTCTTTTAATGCTGATACTGGGTCATGAGGTTATTCCTCTTCAGATACTCCAGCATAGCATCCCTTAGAATGCCCTTCAGGATTTTACCCACAGTAGAGGTTAAGCTTACTGGCCTATAATTACAGAGTTCAGTTTTTGTCCCCTTTTTGAATATTGGCACCACATTTGCTATACGCCAGTCCTGTGGCACAGACCCTGTTATTATGGACTCTTTAAAGACTAAATATAATGGTCTATCAATGACTGTACTTAATTCCTGCAGTACTCGGGGGTGTATCCCATCCGGGCCCAGAGATTTGTCAATTTTAGTGATTTTTAGACGCCGCCGCACTTCCTGCTGGGTTAAGCAGGTGACACTTAATGTGGAATTATTGTCATCAATGATCATATTGTCTGCCATGGAATTTTCTTTTGTAAAAACTGATGAAAAAAAGTCATTTAGCATATTGGCTTTTTCCTAATCATCATCCACCATTTCACCCAGACTATTTTTAAGGGGGCCAACACTATCATTTTTTAGTTTCTTACTATTTACGTAGTTAAAGAATATTTTGGGATTATTTTTACTCTCTCTGGCAATGAGTCTCTCTGTCTCAATCTTTGCTGCCTTGATTTACTTTTTACAGACTTTATTTAATTTTCTGTATTTATTTAATGCCTCATCAGTGCCTACTTCCTTTAATTCTCTAAATGCTTTCTTTTTGTCACTTATTGCACACCTAACAGCTCTATTTAGCCATATTGGTTTCCTCCTATTTCTGGTATGTTTATTCCCATACGGTATATACTGTGCACAGGTCCTATCCAGGATGCTAATAAACGTCTCCCATTTTCTTTGTGTATTTTTGTGTCTCAGGATATCGTCCCAGTTAATTGCACCAAGATCATCTCTCATCCGTTGGAAATTTGTCCTCCTGAAGTTTAGTGTTCGTGTAACCCCTCTACTACACATCTTATTAAAGGATACATGAAAACTTATTATTTTATGATCACTATTCCCCAAGTGACCCCCAACCCTTATATTTGATATGCGGTCTGGCCTGTTGGTTAATATTAGATCTAGCAGTGCCCCCCTTCTTGTTAGGTCCTGAACCAGTTGTTAAAGGTATTTGTCTCTCATAGTTGTCAAAAACCGATTACCTTTGCTGGAACTGCAGATTTCCGTTCCCCAATCTATTTCAGGGTAGTTGAAGTCCCCCATAATAATGACTTCCCCTTGAGTCGCAGTTTCATCTATTTGCTTTACGAGGATATTCTCCATTGCTTCCATTATTTTTGGAGATTTATAACAAACCCCTATCAGCAATTTATTATATTTTGCCCCTCCCCTTATCTCCACCCACAGGGACTCTACATTTTCATTAGATTCACCTATATTATCATGCCAGATGGGTTTTAAGGATGATTTTACATATAGACACACCCCTCCCCCTCGCCTATCCATTCGGTCATTTCTAAACAGACTGTAACCCTGCAAGTTAACAGCCCAGCCATGGCTCTCATCCAGCCACGCTTCAGTTATCCCCACCATGTCATAATTATGCTCCAACAACATTAATTCTAATTCGTCCATTTTGTTGGCGAGGCTTCTGGCATTAGTATACATGCACTTGATGTTCCTCTCTGTACCTCTATTCTTTCTTAAATTATTAACTGTTCTAACCCCACCCCCATGCCACCACCACCCCCATCTTCTTTATTTGTGCCCAGGTCTCTATCTGCACTATCTTCCCCTCCTATAAAATGAATACTCTCCCCCCAATCCCTAGTTTAAACACTCCTCCAACCTTCTAGCCATTTTCTCCCCCAACACAGCTGCACCCTCCCCATTGAGGTGCAGCCCGTCCCTAGCGTAGAGCCTGTAGCCAACTGAGAAGTCAGCCCAGTTCTG
Organism: Ranitomeya imitator; assembly: GCF_032444005.1. Classification (NCBI taxonomy): domain Eukaryota; kingdom Metazoa; phylum Chordata; class Amphibia; order Anura; family Dendrobatidae; genus Ranitomeya; species Ranitomeya imitator. Next base: position 205,884,138 of record NC_091287.1, on the reverse strand, counting down.
CAGGAACCCAAACCTCTCCTTCCTACACCAATTCTTGAGCCATTTATTAACCTCCCTAATCTCCCGTTGCCTTTCTGGTGTGGCACAGGCAGTATTTCGGAAAATACCACGTTGGAGTTCCTTGCTTTCAGCTTGCAGCCTAATTCCCTGAAATCATCTTTAAGGACCTTCCACCTACCTCTAACTTTGTCCTTTGTGCCAATGTGCACCATGACCACTAGGTCCTCACCAGCCCCTCCCAGTAATCTGTCCACCCTATCAGCGATGTGTCGGACTCGAGTGCCAGGTAGGCAGCACACCGTTCGACGATCCCTGTCTTTGTGACAGATTGCCCTATCTGGTTCCCCTAATAATTGAGTCGCCCACTACCAGCACCTGTCTGGCCTGCCCTGCTCTCCTATTTCCCTCCTAACTGGAGCAGTCACTCCTCCGGCTTTCAGAGGACCTGCCTGGCTTCAGCAGTGCTACTCCTGTACTTGCACCCTCATCTGCCAACTTAGCAAACTTATTGGGGTGTGCCAGATCAGGACTAGCCTCCCTGGCACTTTTCCCTCTACCCGGCCTTCTAACTGTCACCCAGCTTGCTACTTCACCGTCCTGCAGCTCCATCCTACCATCCCCCGCCTCATCTATCCCATTGAGTGTCTGCTCAGTGAGCAGAAGACTCCTTTCCATGTTGTCAATGGATTTCAGTGTTGCCAGCTGCACATTTAGATTCAGAATCTGGGTTTCCAAATGCACAACGTGCACACATCTCGCACAGCAGTATGCACCCTCGACTGGCTGATTAAGGACTGCATACATGTGGCAAGATGTGCACTGGATGGCATTAACAATAGTGGAGCACATTTCCTAATGGGGATTGCACCAGACAGAAACGTTAAACAAAAAAATAAATAAATGCAAAACATCAATAAAACACAGACAGCAATTCAGTAATTCCTCCCTTGGAAACTCCCTGAATCCAAAGTCACTGAATCACAAGTCACACTTACCGCCGTTCACACTTACGCTCAGGTCACACTCAGGTCACACTCAGCTCGCTCACACTCGCTAAGCTGAAGATTTAAAGAATATATTTTTTTTTCTTTTTCCCCTCAGCTGCAATCCACCTTGCTGCTCAATGCACTTCCAAAAAGAAAGAATTTACCATTTCCGACAGGAAATTATCTCCCAATCCCCCCATACCATACACTCTCCTCCCTCCCCCGCTGCATCTAGCTCACTCTCTCACTTTGAACCAGTCACAGAAGAAGTAATCAGGCTCCTTGCATCTTCTCGCCTGACAACTTGCACCAGTGACCCCATTCCATCAAATCTCCTCCAGTCCTTATCCCCAGCTGTCACCACCCACCTAACAAAAATATTCAACCTCTCTCTCTTCTGGTACCTTTCCCTCCTCATTTAAGCATGCCATCATACATCCATTACTTAAAAAACCATCCCTCGACCAAAACTGTGCCACTAACTATAGACCTGTCTCTAATCTTCCCTTCATTCTAAAGGTACCGTCACACTAAGCGACGCTGCAGCAATACCGACAATGATCCGGATCGCTGCAGCGTCGCTGTTTGGTCGCTGGAGAGCTGTCACACAAACAGCTCTCCAGCGACCAACTATGCCGGTAACCAGGGTAAACATCGGGTTGCTAAGCGCAGGGCCGTGCTTAGTAACCCGATGTTTACCCTGGTTACCAGCGTAAAAGTAAAAAAAAATCAAACACTACATACTTACCTTCCGCTGTCTGTCCCTCGGCGCTCTGCTTCTCTGCCCTGTGTAAGCACTGCGGCCGGAAAGCACAGCGGTGACGTCATCGCTCTGCTTTCCGGCCGCTCTGCTTACACAGGGCAGAGAAGCAGAGCGCCGAGGGACAGACAGCGGAAGGTAAGTATGTAGTGTTTGTTTTTTTTTTACTTTTACGCTGGTAACCAGGGTAAACATCGGGTTACTAAGCGCGGCCCTGCGCTTAGTAACCCGATGTTTACCCTGGTTACCAGCGAAGACATCGCTGAATCGGCGTCACACACGCCGATTCAGCGATGTCAGCAGGAAGTCCAGCGACGAAATAAAGTTCTGGACTTTCTGCAGTGACCAACGACATCACAGCAGGATTCTGATCGCTGCTGTGTGTCAAACTGAACGATATCGCTAGCCAGGACGCTGCAACGTCACGGATCGCTAGCGATATCATTCAGTGTGACGGTAGCTTTAAACTCCTGGAACTCCTGGTCCACTCCCATCTTATCCGCTATCTCTCAGATAATTTTCTTCTCGACCCTCTACAATCTTCGCTCTTTACACTCTACTGAAACTGCCCTTACTAAAGTCTCTAATGATCTACTAACAGCTAAATCTAATGGTCACTACTCCCTGCTAATTCTCTTGGATCTCTCTCCAGCATTCAGCACTGTAGATCATCAGCTCCTCTTCACTATGCTCAGCTCCATCGGCCTCAAGGACACCATTCTCTCCTGGTTCTCCTCTCTCTCTGACTGCTCCTTCACTGTATATTTTGCTGGCTCCTCCTCTTCTCATCTTCCCCTTACTGTTGGAATTCCTCAAAAATCGGTTCTAGGCCCCCTCCTCCCTCCTTGGTATACAGCTCCTATTAGTCAAACAATTTGTAGATTTGGTTTCCAGCACCATCTCTATGCTGATGACACCCAATTATACACCTCTACTCCTGATATCATGCCTGCCTTTTTAGAAAATACTAGTGATTGTCTTACCGCTGTCTCTAACATCATGTCCTCCCTCTATCTGAAACTGAACCTGTCAAAAACTGAACTCCTTGTGTTTCCTCCCTCTACTAATGTGCCTATGCCCGACATTGCCATTTCCTTGTGTGGTTCCTCCATTACTCCCTAGCAACACGCCACCTGTCTTGGGGTCATATAGATTCAGAGCTTTCATTTACCCCCCACATCCGATCACTGGTTCGCTCTTATCTGCACCTCAAAAATATTTCTAGAATTCGACCCTTTCTTACTTTCGACTCTACAAAAACGCTCACTGTTCCTCTTATTCATTCTCGTCTGGACTATTGTAACTCTCTACTAATCGCTCCCCCTCTTACCAAACTCTCCCCTCTCCAATCTGACCTGAATGCTGTAGCCAGGATCATATTCTTTACCAATCGTTACACCGATGTCTCTATCTTGTGCCAGTCATTACACTGGTTACCCATCCTCTCCAGAATCCAGTACAAACTTATTACCCTCACCCACAAAGCATTCCATGGCTTAGCACCACCCTATATATCCTCCCTCATCTCAATCTACCACCCTACCCGTGCCCTTCATTCTGCTAATGACCTGAGGTTAGCATCCTCAATAATCAGAACCTCCCACTCCCGTCTCCAAGACTTTTCACGTGCTGAGCCAATTCTTTGGAATGCACTACCCAGGTTAATACAATTAATCCCCATTCCCAATCTACACAGTTTTAAGTGTGCCCTAATAATGCATTTGTTCAGACTGGCCTACCATTTCAATGCTTTAACTTAACTATCCCTGTGTTGCCCATTCAAAAGTTTTACCATAACCAGGTTCCACGCATCATGTTCTCACATGCTTTATGCATTTAATAGCCCTCTGTGTCTGTAGTGTTGAATAATTAGGCTGATAACCATTTCATGCAGCAATACATGAACACCCTATTCTTACACCATGGCTGATCTGAACAACTAAAGCAATTGTTACCATACACCTTTTGTGTCTCCTCTTTTCCTCATAGATTGCAAGCTTGCTAGCAGGGCCCTCATTCCTCTTGGTCACTGTTTTGATCTATGTGCTTATTGTTATGCTGTAATGTCTATTGTATGTACAAGTCCCCTCTAAAATGTAAAGTGCTCAGGAATATGTCAGCGCTATAGAAATACAATTATTCATATTCTTATTCTTAAACATGAAATTAACACATAGTCAGTGCAAAATGAGCTAGTGTCACACAGGAAGTAAAAAAATTGATGACTGAGTTCAGAAAGGTGGGGTTTTCTTGAGTGAAAGGGGGCTATTTATTTTACCATTACAAGAAGAATCCCTCTGTTTTTGTAAACTGTGTATAGGAGACAACTAGGGATGAAGGACCCTTGGTAGTTCGAGATCTGGTACCTGACACAAACTTTATTCCAAAGTTCGGGTTCCAGAACTGTATCTGAATTTGAACCAGAAGCCAAACGCCATTGAAAAGAATGGGGACCCAAACTTTTCAGCTGGAAAATTCTCTCTCTAAGGCCACACTTCACACTTCCTGATATTTCTGCTACCGGTAAACACGGTATCGGAGATATCCCTGTCCGTGTGACCATCTGTGTACTAGGTGCAGCACACGTGTGCTATTGTAAGGTGACATTAAAGGGAACCTGTCACCCCGTTTTTTCAGTAGGAGATAAAAATACCGTTAAATAGGGCCTGAGCTGTGCTTTACAATAGGGTATTTTTTGTCCCCTGATTCCCTACCTATGCTGCCGAAATACCTTACAAAAGTGTCCTTTTTCGCCTGCCAATCAGGCTGGTCAGGTCAGATGGGCGTGGTCATTCTCCCCCACATCTTGCTTATGTTCCTTTCATCTGCCCTTATTCACACTGAGGTCAACATTGACACATGGTAAGGTTTTAATATTAGATAGTTTAGGACTGTCCCGATCAGAGTTACCGTGACGAGGTGGGATGGCTTTTGTGCTATTTTTTGATCAAAAAACAGTATTACTAAAAACTCTGTGTTATTTAAATGCATTTTTGCTTTTTTTACTTAGTTATATCAGGGTTTTCATTTACTTTTTTTCTCTTGTAGGTTTTATGTTTTGTGGCCATTTTTAACATGCGTTTTACCTCTGCATGTATACCAACTTAAGTTAAGCTCAATTTTGTGTTTTTTTTTTTTTCCTGTGTATTGTTGCATTCTGTGCAATCCGGGGTGTGGCCTCCCTGTTTCTGAGCTAGAAACTATATAAGGCTTCCCTGGTCTAGTGTTTCACTTTTTGGGCTCAGTCCTTTCATCTGCCCTTATTCACACTGAGGTCAACATTGACACATGGTAAGGTTTTAATATTAGATAGTTTTGGACTGTCCCGATCAGAGTTACCGTGACGAGGTGGGATGGCTTTTGTGCTATTTTTTGATCAAAAAACAGTATTACTAAAAACTCCGTTATTTAAATGCATTTTTGCTTTTTTTACTTAGTTATATCAGGGTTTTCATTTACTTTTTTTCTCTTGTAGGTTTTATGTTTTGTGGCCATTTTTAACATGCGTTTTCCCTCTGCATGTATACCAACTTAAGTTAAGCTCAATTTTGTGGGTTTTTTTTTTTGCTTATGTTCCCGTTGGTGGCGTAGTGCTTCTCGCATGCGCAAGTGCTGAATGCACTGCGCAGCTGTAAAAAAAGAGCGCGCTCGCCGCTATTCAGCGGTTTCTCAGTGGGCGCGGCCATCTTCCTGAGGCCGCGCGTGCGCAGATGGAGTCTCCTGCTTCCCGGGGCTTCAGGAAAATGGCCGCTGGATGCCGCGCGTGCGCAGATGGACATCGCGGCGGCCATTTTCCTGAAGCCGAGTTCGAACATAAGCAAGATGTGGTGGAGAATGAGCACGCCCATCTTACCTGACCAGCCTGATTGACAGGCGAAAAAGGACACTTTTGTAAGGTATTTCGGAAGCATAGGTAGGGAATCAGGGGACAAAAAATACCCTATTGTAAAGCACAGCTCAGGCCCTATTTAACGGTATTTTTATCTCCTACTTAAAAAACGGGGTGACAGGTTCCCTTTAAGCCAGGTTAGTAATGAAGAGATGTCAATAAGACACCTCTCCATTACTAATCCTATAGTTGTTAAAGGGTTAATAAAACCGCATGTGCATGCTCAGTAACTAGCGGTGACGTCACTAAGTTTGTGCTCGCTGCTTCTCATTCATTCCCCAGTAGTTTACAGCAAAGAGCAGTCGCATTAGCACCGCTTCCGGTTGTAAACTGTACATTCCAACAGATATGGAGAGGTGTACGCTGGACAGGTATGGGTATATTGTTGGTTTATTATTTTGACCATTTTTTACAGGAGATCGAGGGCTTCGTTTGGATAGGCAGACTAATAAATATGGCAAAACTGTGTTTATTGTTTGATTTCATTAAAAAACTTTTTTCTTACTGTGTGGTGTTTTATTAACCCTTTAACAACTATAAGATTAGTAATGGAGAGGTGTCTTATTGGCACCTCTCCATTACTAAGCCAGCTTAATGTCAACTTACAATAGGAAGGTGACATTAACACCTCATTACCTCTAGTGGTGGCAAGTGGGAAGAACCAGGCAAAGCTCCAGAATTGGCGCATCTAATAGATGCGCCTTTTCTGGGCAGCTGCGGGCTGCTGTTTTTAGGCTGGGGGGCATGCCTTTCCAACCTGAGAATAGCAGCCCACAACTGAGTTTTGCCGGGTTGGTTGAAAAATATAGGATGGATCCCATGTCGGGTTTTTCATGTGCACGTGTGTGGCACGTTTGGCGGCCCGTGTGTCTGGGTTAAAACGGACATTCCCATGGTATTAGTATTGAGGTAGGTGACAAACTGGGCGAAGCTCTCCTCAGGTCCATCCCACACAATGAACATGTCGTCGAGATATCTGAGGTACAACTTAATATGTTTTAAGAATGCATTACCTGCTGAATAGATATATATATCTTCAAAATGACCTTAAATGAAACACTGCAATGTGCTCTGGATGATGCTGCACCTCCTATACATAGAACAACATAGCACATACGCACAACCCTGGCAGACACTGCAAACACATTTCCTGCAGCGGTGCTCCAGGTGCGCCAAACGTCTGTGGAGAAAATCCAATCTACCTGAAGATTTCATCCATTTAAGTTTATGCTTAAAACACAACACTGCCATTCACCTCTCCAAACAAACCTATTTCAACACCCTCATAACCTCCCTATCCAATAACCTGAAACATCTCTTTGACATGTTTTATTCCCTACTCAACCCAAGAGTGCAGGTCCCAACCACGGATCTCCACGCTAAGGATCTGGCCAATTATTTAGTAACATAGTTATTTAGGTTGAAGGAAGACTTTAACTCCATCTAGTTCAAGAGGTGCACACTGAGCCAGAATAATCAATATAAACAAATCTTTATTGAGACCAAACTTCAGTGCTAAACATTAAAAACATACATTAAAAACAGCATAAAACTGTTCTGGCGATATTCTGTTATCATCTAAATATATAATGATATTGTTTATGTGTACTGCTGTACCCACAGCACATGGAGGGTTTATTGTCTAGTACTTAGCATACATATAAAATGGATATCTGCATGCTATTAGCTTGTCATCCAAATCTTTGGATATCATTGTGTTACTATATATGACAACAGTCAGATATCTATCCTAGACATTATCAAACTACGCCAGGACTTTACCATTGGATACTTATCTGCATTTTTCTGACTTTATTCTATTTTCCACTCACGGAGTTACATCACAGGATTATTTGTCCTAGGGGGTCTGGTTTCTATCATGTCCTCATACAGAGGACACTGAAAGTAGTGTGTGTAGGCATATGTTTTATGCTGTTTTTAATGTATGTTTTTAATGTTTAGCACTGAAGTTTGGTCTCAATAAAGATTTGTTTATATTGATTATTCTGGCTCAGTGTGCACCTCTTTGCGCTTCTTTTTTCTTTTTCTTTCATAGCATTGTATTTATAAGCGCATCGGTAGCACCGGGCATATATGTTGAGAAATATTTAGGTGGTGCCCGCTCGACTTTCTTTTTCTGTCCATCTAGTTCAGCCCATAGCCTAACCTAACATGCCCTAACATGTTGATCCAGAGGAAGGCAAAAAAAACCCATGTGGCAAATAGTAAGCTCCACTTTGGGTAAAAAATTTCCTTCCCGACTCCACATATGGCAATCAGACTAGTTCCCTGGATCAACGCCCTATCAAGGAATCTAGTATATATACCCTGCAACATTATACTTTTCAAGAAAGGTATCCAATCCCCTCTTAAATTTAAGTAATGAATCACTCATTACAACATCATACGGCAGAGAGGTCCATAGTCTCACTGCTCTTACAGTAAAGAATCCGCGTCTGTTATTATGCTTAAACCTTCTTTCCTCCAGACGTAGATGATGCCCCCTTGTCCCTGTCTCAGTTCTATGATTAATAAGATCATCAGAAAGGTCTTTGTACTGTCCCCTCATATATTTATACATTAAAATAAGATCACCCCTTAGTCTTCGTTTTTCCAAACTAAATAGCCCCAAGTTTAATAACCTATCTTGGTATTGCAGACCCCCCAGTCCTTGGTCGTTCTTCTCTGCACCCGCTCCAGTTCAGCTATGTCTTTCTTATATACCGGAGACCAGAACTGTGCACAGTATTCTAAGTGTGGTTGAACAAGTGACTTGTATAGAGGTAAAATTATGTTCTCCTCATGAGCATCTATGCCTCTTTTAATGCTGATACTGGGTCATGAGGTTATTCCTCTTCAGATACTCCAGCATAGCATCCCTTAGAATGCCCTTCAGGATTTTACCCACAGTAGAGGTTAAGCTTACTGGCCTATAATTACAGAGTTCAGTTTTTGTCCCCTTTTTGAATATTGGCACCACATTTGCTATACGCCAGTCCTGTGGCACAGACCCTGTTATTATGGACTCTTTAAAGACTAAATATAATGGTCTATCAATGACTGTACTTAATTCCTGCAGTACTCGGGGGTGTATCCCATCCGGGCCCAGAGATTTGTCAATTTTAGTGATTTTTAGACGCCGCCGCACTTCCTGCTGGGTTAAGCAGGTGACACTTAATGTGGAATTATTGTCATCAATGATCATATTGTCTGCCATGGAATTTTCTTTTGTAAAAACCGATGAAAAAAAGTCATTTAGCATATTGGCTTTTTCCTAATCATCATCCACCATTTCACCCAGACTATTTTTAAGGGGGCCAACACTATCATTTTTTAGTTTCTTACTATTTACGTAGTTAAAGAATATTTTGGGATTATTTTTACTCTCTCTGGCAATGAGTCTCTCTGTCTCAATCTTTGCTGCCTTGATTTACTTTTTACAGACTTTATTTAATTTTCTGTATTTATTTAATGCCTCATCAGTGCCTACTTCCTTTAATTCTCTAAATGCTTTCTTTTTGTCACTTATTGCACACCTAACAGCTCTATTTAGCCATATTGGTTTCCTCCTATTTCTGGTATGTTTATTCCCATACGGTATATACTGTGCACAGGTCCTATCCAGGATGCTAATAAACGTCTCCCATTTTCTTTGTGTATTTTTGTGTCTCAGGATATCGTCCCAGTTAATTGCACCAAGATCATCTCTCATCCGTTGGAAATTTGTCCTCCTGAAGTTTAGTGTCCGTGTAACCCCTCTACTACACATCTTATTAAAGGATACATGAAAACTTATTATTTTATGATCACTATTCCCCAAGTGACCCCCAACCCTTATATTTGATATGCGGTCTGGCCTGTTGGTTAATATTAGATCTAGCAGTGCCCCCCTTCTTGTTAGGTCCTGAACCAGTTGTTAAAGGTATTTGTCTCTCATAGTTGTCAAAAACCGATTACCTTTGCTGGAACTGCAGATTTCCGTTCCCCAATCTATTTCAGGGTAGTTGAAGTCCCCCATAATAATGACTTCCCCTTGAGTCGCAGTTTCATCTATTTGCTTTACGAGGATATTCTCCATTGCTTCCATTATTTTTGGAGATTTATAACAAACCCCTATCAGCAATTTATTATATTTTGCCCCTCCCCTTATCTCCACCCACAGGGACTCTACATTTTCATTAGATTCACCTATATTATCATGCCAGATGGGTTTTAAGGATGATTTTACATATAGACACACCCCTCCCCCTCGCCTATCCATTCGGTCATTTCTGAACAGACTGTAACCCTGCAAGTTAACAGCCCAGCCATGGCTCTCATCCAGCCACGCTTCAGTTATCCCCACCATGTCATAATTATGCTCCAACAACATTAATTCTAATTCGTCCATTTTGTTGGCGAGGCTTCTGGCATTAGTATACATGCACTTGATGTTCCTCTCTGTACCTCTATTCTTTCTTAAATTATTAACTGTTCTAACCCCACCCCCATGCCACCACCACCCCCATCTTCTTTATTTGTGCCCAGGTCTCTATCTGCACTATCTTCCCCTCCTATAAAATGAATACTCTCCCCCCAATCCCTAGTTTAAACACTCCTCCAACCTTCTAGCCATTTTCTCCCCCAACACAGCTGCACCCTCCCCATTGAGGTGCAGCCCGTCCCTAGCGTAGAGCCTGTAGCCAACTGAGAAGTCAGCCCAGTTCTTCAGGAACCCAAACCTCTCCTTCCTACACCAATTCTTGAGCCATTTATTAACCTCCCTAATCTCCCGTTGCCTTTCTGGTGTGGCACAGGCAGTATTTCGGAAAATACCACGTTGGAGTTCCTTGCTTTAAGCTTGCAGCCTAATTCCCTGAAATCATCTTTAAGGACCTTCCACCTACCTCTAACTTTGTCCTTTGTGCCAATGTGCACCATGACCACTGGGTCCTCACCAGCCCCTCCCAGTAATCTGTCCACCCTATCAGCGATGTGTCGGACTCGAGTGCCAGGTAGGCAGCACACCGTTCGACGATCCCTGTCTTTGTGACAGATTGCCCTATCTGGTTCCCCTAATAATTGAGTCGCCCACTACCAGCACCTGTCTGGCCTGCCCTGCTCTCCTATTTCCCTCCTAACTGGAGCAGTCACTCCTCCGGCTTTCAGAGGACCTGCCTGGCTTCAGCAGTGCTACTCCTGTACTTGCACCCTCATCTGCCAACTTAGCAAACTTATTGGGGTGTGCCAGATCAGGACTAGCCTCCCTGGCACTTTTCCCTCTACCCGGCCTTCTAACTGTCACCCAGCTTGCTACTTCACCGTCCTGCAGCTCCATCCTACCATCCCCCGCCTCATCTATCCCATTGAGTGTCTGCTCAGTGAGCAGAAGACTCCTTTCCATGTTGTCAATGGATTTCAGTGTTGCCAGCTGCACATTTAGATTCAGAATCTGGGTTTCCAAATGCACAACGTGCACACATCTCGCACAGCAGTATGCACCCTCGACTGGCTGATTAAGGACTGCATACATGTGGCAAGATGTGCACTGGATGGCATTAACAATAGTGGAGCACATTTCCTAATGGGGATTGCACCAGACAGAAACGTTAAACAAAAAAATAAATAAATGCAAAATATCAATAAAACACAGACAGCAATTCAGTAATTCCTCCCTTGGAAACTCCCTGAATCCAAAGTCACTGAATCACAAGTCACACTTACCGCCGTTCACACTTACGCTCAGGTCACACTCAGGTCACACTCAGCTCGCTCACACTCGCTAAGCTGAAGATTTAAAGAATATATTTTTTTTTCTTTTTCCCCTCAGCTGCAATCCACCTTGCTGCTCAATGCACTTCCAAAAAGAAAGAATTTACCATTTCCGACAGGAAATTATCTCCCAATCCCCCCATACCATACACTCTCCTCCCTCCCCCGCTGCATCTAGCTCACTCTCTCACTTTGAACCAGTCACAGAAGAAGTAATCAGGCTCCTTGCATCTTCTCGCCTGACAACTTGCACCAGTGACCCCATTCCATCAAATCTCCTCCAGTCCTTATCCCCAGCTGTCACCACCCACCTAACAAAAATATTCAACCTCTCTCTCTTCTGGTACCTTTCCCTCCTCATTTAAGCATGCCATCATACATCCATTACTTAAAAAACCATCCCTCGACCAAAACTGTGCCACTAACTATAGACCTGTCTCTAATCTTCCCTTCATCCTAAAGGTACCGTCACACTAAGCGACGCTGCAGCAATACCGACAATGATCCGGATCGCTGCAGCGTCGCTGTTTGGTCGCTGGAGAGCTGTCACACAAACAGCTCTCCAGCGACCAACTATGCCGGTAACCAGGGTAAACATCGGGTTGCTAAGCGCAGGGCCGTGCTTAGTAACCCGATGTTTACCCTGGTTACCAGCGTAAAAGTTAAAAAAAATCAAACACTACATACTTACCTTCCGCTGTCTGTCCCTCGGCGCTCTGCTTCTCTGCCCTGTGTAAGCACTGCGGCCGGAAAGCACAGCGGTGACGTCATCGCTCTGCTTTCCGGCCGCTCTGCTTACACAGGGCAGAGAAGCAGAGCGCCGAGGGACAGACAGCGGAAGGTAAGTATGTAGTGTTTGGTTTTTTTTTACTTTTACGCTGGTAACCAGGGTAAACATCGGGTTACTAAGCGCGGCCCTGCGCTTAGTAACCCGATGTTTACCCTGGTTACCAGCGAAGACATCGCTGAATCGGCGTCACACACGCCGATTCAGCGATGTCAGCAGGAAGTCCAGCGACGAAATAAAGTTCTGGACTTTCTGCAGCGACCAACGACATCACAGCAGGATTCTGATCGCTGCTGTGTGTCAAACTGAACGATATCGCTAGCCAGGACGCTGCAACGTCACGGATCGCTAGCGATATCATTCAGTGTGACGGTAGCTTTAAACTCCTGGAACTCCTGGTCCACTCCCATCTTATCCGCTATCTCTCAGATAATTTTCTTCTCGACCCTCTACAATCTTCGCTCTTTACACTCTACTGAAACTGCCCTTACTAAAGTCTCTAATGATCTACTAACAGCTAAATCTAATGGTCACTACTCCCTGCTAATTCTCTTGGATCTCTCTCCAGCATTCAGCACTGTAGATCATCAGCTCCTCTTCACTATGCTCAGCTCCATCGGCCTCAAGGACACCATTCTCTCCTGGTTCTCCTCTCTCTCTGACTGCTCCTTCACTGTATATTTTGCTGGCTCCTCCTCTTCTCATCTTCCCCTTACTGTTGGAATTCCTCAAAAATCGGTTCTAGGCCCCCTCCTCCCTCCTTGGTATACAGCTCCTATTAGTCAAACAATTTGTAGATTTGGTTTCCAGCACCATCTCTATGCTGATGACACCCAATTATACACCTCTACTCCTGATATCATGCCTGCCTTTTTAGAAAATACTAGTGATTGTCTTACCGCTGTCTCTAACATCATGTCCTCCCTCTATCTGAAACTGAACCTGTCAAAAACTGAACTCCTTGTGTTTCCTCCCTCTACTAATGTGCCTATGCCCGACATTGCCATTTCCTTGTGTGGTTCCTCCATTACTCCCTAGCAACACGCCACCTGTCTTGGGGTCATATAGATTCAGAGCTTTCATTTACCCCCCACATCCGATCACTGGTTCGCTCTTATCTGCACCTCAAAAATATTTCTAGAATTCGACCCTTTCTTACTTTCGACTCTACAAAAACGCTCACTGTTCCTCTTATTCATTCTCGTCTGGACTATTGTAACTCTCTACTAATCGCTCCCCCTCTTACCAAACTCTCCCCTCTCCAATCTGACCTGAATGCTGTAGCCAGGATCATATTCTTTACCAATCGTTACACCGATGTCTCTATCTTGTGCCAGTCATTACACTGGTTACCCATCCTCTCCAGAATCCAGTACAAACTTATTACCCTCACCCACAAAGTATTCCATGGCTTAGCACCACCCTATATATCCTCCCTCATCTCAATCTACCACCCTACCCGTGCCCTTCATTCTGCTAATGACCTGAGGTTAGCATCCTCAATAATCAGAACCTCCCACTCCCGTCTCCAAGACTTTTCACGTGCTGAGCCAATTCTTTGGAATGCACTACCCAGGTTAATACAATTAATCCCCATTCCCAATCTACACAGTTTTAAGTGTGCCCTAATAATGCATTTGTTCAGACTGGCCTACCATTTCAATGCTTTAACTTAACTATCCCTGTGTTGCCCATTCAAAAGTTTTACCATAACCAGGTTCCACGCATCATGTTCTCACATGCTTTATGCATTTAATAGCCCTCTGTGTCTGTAGTGTTGCATAATTAGGCTGATAACCATTTCATGCAGCAATACATGAACACCCTATTCTTACACCATGGCTGATCTGAACAACTAAAGCAATTGTTACCATACACCTTTTGTGTCTCCTCTTTTCCTCATAGATTGCAAGCTTGCTAGCAGGGCCCTCATTCCTCTTGGTCACTGTTTTGATCTATCTATTGTTATGCTGTAATGTCTATTGTATGTACAAGTCCCCTCTAAAATGTAAAGTGCTCAGGAATATGTCAGCGCTATAGAAATACAATTATTCATATTCTTATTCTTAAACATGAAATTAACACATAGTCAGTGCAAAATGAGCTAGTGTCACACAGGAAGTAAAAAAATTGATGACTGAGTTCAGAAAGGTGGGGTTTTCTTGAGTGAAAGGGGGCTATTTATTTTACCATTACAAGAAGAATCCCTCTGTTTTTGTAAACTGTGTATAGGAGACAACTAGGGATGAAGGACCCTTGGTAGTTCGAGATCTGGTACCTGACACAAACTTTATTCCAAAGTTCGGGTTCCAGAACTGTATCTGAATTTGAACCAGAAGCCAAACGCCATTGAAAAGAATGGGGACCCAAACTTTTCAGCTGGAAAATTCTCTCTCTAAGGCCACACTTCACACTTCCTGATATTTCTGCTACCGGTAAACACGGTATCGGAGATATCCCTGTCCGTGTGACCATCTGTGTACTAGGTGCAGCACACGTGTGCAATTGTAAGGTGACATTAAAGGGAACCTGTCACCCCGTTTTTTCAGTAGGAGATAAAAATACCGTTAAATAGGGCCTGAGCTGTGCTTTACAATAGGGTATTTTTTGTCCCCTGATTCCCTACCTATGCTGCCGAAATACCTTACAAAAGTGTCCTTTTTCGCCTGCCAATCAGGCTGGTCAGGTCAGATGGGCGTGGTCATTCTCCCCCACATCTTGCTTATGTTCCTTTCATCTGCCCTTATTCACACTGAGGTCAACATTGACACATGGTAAGGTTTTAATATTAGATAGTTTAGGACTGTCCCGATCAGAGTTACCGTGACGAGGTGGGATGGCTTTTGTGCTATTTTTTGATCAAAAAACAGTATTACTAAAAACTCTGTGTTATTTAAATGCATTTTTGCTTTTTTTACTTAGTTATATCAGGGTTTTCATTTACTTTTTTTCTCTTGTAGGTTTTATGTTTTGTGGCCATTTTTAACATGCGTTTTACCTCTGCATGTATACCAACTTAAGTTAAGCTCAATTTTGTGTTTTTTTTTTTTCCTGTGTATTGTTGCATTCTGTGCAATCCGGGGTGTGGCCTCCCTGTTTCTGAGCTAGAAACTATATAAGGCTTCCCTGGTCTAGTGTTTCACTTTTTGGGCTCAGTCCTTTCATCTGCCCTTATTCACACTGAGGTCAACATTGACACATGGTAAGGTTTTAATATTAGATAGTTTAGGACTGTCCCGATCAGAGTTACCGTGACGAGGTGGGATGGCTTTTGTGCTATTTTTTGATCAAAAAACAGTATTACTAAAAACTCTGTTATTTAAATGCATTTTTGCTTTTTTTACTTAGTTATATCAGGGTTTTCATTTACTTTTTTTCTCTTGTAGGTTTTATGTTTTGTGGCCATTTTTAACATGCGTTTTCCCTCTGCATGTATACCAACTTAAGTTAAGCTCAATTTTGTGGGTTTTTTTTTTTGCTTATGTTCCCGTTGGTGGCGTAGTGCTTCTCGCATGCGCAAGTGCTGAATGCACTGCGCAGCTGTAAAAAAAGAGCACGCTCGCCGCTATTCAGCGGTTTCTCAGTGGGCGCGGCCATCTTCCTGAGGCCGCGCGTGCGCAGATGGAGTCTCCTGCTTCCCGGGGCTTCAGGAAAATGGCCGCTGGATGCCGCGCGTGCGCAGATGGACATCGCGGCGGCCATTTTCCTGAAGCCGAGTTCGAACATAAGCAAGATGTGGTGGAGAATGAGCACGCCCATCTTACCTGACCAGCCTGATTGACAGGCGAAAAAGGACACTTTTGTAAGGTATTTCGGCAGCATAGGTAGGGAATCAGGGGACAAAAAATACCCTATTGTAAAGCACAGCTCAGGCCCTATTTAACGGTATTTTTATCTCCTACTTAAAAAACGGGGTGACAGGTTCCCTTTAAGCCAGGTTAGTAATGAAGAGATGTCAATAAGACACCTCTCCATTACTAATCCTATAGTTGTTAAAGGGTTAATAAAACCGCATGTGCATGCTCAGTAACTAGCGGTGACGTCACTAAGTTTGTGCTCGCTGCTTCTCATTCATTCCCCAGTAGTTTACAGCAAAGAGCAGTCGCATTAGCACCGCTTCCGGTTGTAAACTGTACATTCCAACAGATATGGAGAGGTGTACGCTGGACAGGTATGGGTATATTGTTGGTTTATTATTTTGACCATTTTTTACAGGAGATCGAGGGCTTCGTTTGGATAGGCAGACTAATAAATATGGCAAAACTGTGTTTATTGTTTGATTTCATTAAAAAACTTTTTTCTTACTGTGTGGTGTTTTATTAACCCTTTAACAACTATAAGATTAGTAATGGAGAGGTGTCTTATTGGCACCTCTCCATTACTAAGCCAGCTTAATGTCAACTTACAATAGGAAGGTGACATTAACACCTCATTACCTCTAGTGGTGGCAAGTGGGAAGAACCAGGCAAAGCTCCAGAATTGGCGCATCTAATAGATGCGCCTTTTCTGGGCAGCTGCGGGCTGCTGTTTTTAGGCTGGGGGGCATGCCTTTCCAACCTGAGAATAGCAGCCCACAACTGAGTTTTGCCGGGTTGGTTGAAAAATATAGGATGGATCCCATGTCGGGTTTTTCATGTGCACGTGTGTGGCACGTTTGGCGGCCCGTGTGTCTGGGTTAAAACGGACATGTCTGCGTGTTTTGCACACGGACACACAATCTTTCAAAACACACTGACATGTGCATAGACCCACTGACTTGAATAGGTCTACGTGTGTCTGTGTCTCCGGTACGTGAGAAAACTGTCTCTACTCGTACCGGAGACAATGACATGTGAAACCAGCCTAACTGATACTAACGTCCTGTACAAATCCCGAACATTTAAGTTCAGGTTCACAGATATCTAGAGACAACATAGTGGTATTTCTCATCTTGTCACAAAACCGCTTATTCTGAGGTTGCCAGAAATGCCAAGTAGACTTTAAATATATAATATATATATACATGCCCAGTGGCTTGCAAAAGTATTCATTTCCCTTGGCATTTTTTGTGCTTTTTGATACCTTACAACCTGGAATTTCTTATTTTTTAGAGGGTTTGCATCAGTTCATGTAATGAATATGTTATTCAACAAGTTTTAATAGTCTTCTAAATACCGATTCATAGTGCAACACTTCATGTCACATGAAATATAGCACACAAAATCAGGCGTGAGGTGTAGTGCAATATATGAAGGGAGATAAAAATAATATAAAATAAAAAAATTACTGAAACATAATAATAAAAAACAATAACATCAGTTTAAGGGTATGTTTCCACATGTCGTGTTTGCTGTAGATTGGACCCTGTGAACAGCCGCAAAGTCCAATCCGCAGCGTTCAGATGTTACAGCATAGTGGATGGGAATTTATGAAATCACATATCCACTATGCGTACAAAAACACAGAAGGCAAACTTGCGTTTACGCACATGAGGCACCTGTTTATAGACCACAACATGTCAATTTATCTTGTGGAGATGCAGAGTCTCCACAAGATAAATAGCACCGTTCTATGGATAGGATGCTATCCTATCCATAATCCTGATCACCGCACGTGCAAAAGCCGACAGCGCTTTGGACGGAGCGGGGATCTGCAGCGTTCAAAGCGCTGCCAGTACACCACGTGGAAACATACCCTAATGATGCTGAAAATTTTGAGGGACACGTACTCTCTGATGGTATAATAGTGGAGACAGGTAAAAAGGTTCAAATATCATCATGATATTTCTACCAGTAAATAATTGATTCAAGCATATAGTAAAGAATTTGTTGTAATATTTGAGCAATTATTCAGAAACTAGATTGTGGCCCGATTCTAACGCATCCGGTATTCTAGAATATGCATGTCCCCGTAGTATATGGACAATGATGATTCCAGAATTCGCGGCAGACTGTGACCGTCACTGATTGGTCGAGGCAACATTTATGACATCATCGTTGCCATGGCAACCATTACGACATCATCGTCGCTGTGCCCGTTACTGATTGGTCGAGGCCTGGCGGCCTCGACCAATCAGAGACGCGGGATTTCTACGTCGATACTGTGCCCGTCGCTGATTGGTGGAGGCCTGGCGGCCTCGACCAATCAGAGACGCGGGATTTCCAGGACAGACAGACAGACAGATGGAAAAACCCTTAGACGATTATATATATAGATGGCCGGAGCAGGGCCATCCCCTCCTCCCCCACGGCCTGGGCGGAGGCCAGCATGACAGTGGTTTGGAGGATGGGGGATATAAGGTATATAATGAAGGGGAGAGTCACCATGGCGGGTAGTATTACAGTCAGGATGGGGGGTGGGGCCTGTTAGATCCTGTTCTCCGAACCCCTGGAATCGTCCGACTTACCATGGCTGCGGTGGATGGGGTTCTGGAGGGCCTTAGGGCTGCGGCTGCTTTGCACCCTGATGGCTGGTTGGAGGAGCAAGTGTCCAAGATTCTGGGAGGAAGTGTGGGGACAGTAGCACTTGCTTCACCGCCAGAGCGGCGATCCCGTCGGACCAGGCCCCCTGAGCGGCTGTCACCCGACATGGCTCCACGGGCCCCCCGCAGGCGCAGGTGCCCCTCTAGGGACCCTCCAGGCTGGGCACCAGTGAGTTCCAGGGCCAGCAGGCCCCGGCCTGGGAGGAATCCCACAGCCAGGCGGGGCCCGTCGGCGGCTGCTAGGCCTCCGCCGCGTGTGAAAATGGGGTGGAGCCGGCATGCGTCGGGCAGCGTGCAGGGCCCAGCAGGTTGGGAGGCCGCAGCGGCGAGGTTCCTGTCGCGCGTGGGAGTGGAGCAGCGTGGGAGTCGGCACCGATGAACGAGCGGGCAGCTGTGGGCAAGATGGCGCCGGGCCGGTTCATTCTCCTATGGCAGGGAGTCCTCCTGCGCTCAGGAATCCCGGCAGCGGGGCGTCCTTTTCGCTCGGGCTGGCGGCAGATAACCGGTGGAGTGCGGCAGGATTGTCGGGGCTGGCAATTACTCCTGTCAGAAGTGGAGTGGCAGCCCCTTCTTCAGTGGCCATTGTACAAGTGCAGGATCCATCGTCTGAGGTCCACAGTCCACGACGGGTTTGACCAGGACCAGATTTTGGGCTACAGGGACGTCAGGATCCTGGTATTCCGGCTGGAGGGGTCACAGCCTCCTTGCAGCCTGGTGAGTATGTGTCCATGTCTACTCTATGTCCTCAAAACGTTTCCATACCGGTTGATGGTGGTACGTGGAGTAGTGCATCTGGGGTTAATGCGGCTGGGGGGTCTGCTTTGGTGGAAAGCGCGGGTGTGCGGGAAGTGTTGGACAATGTGCGGGACTTGTTAGCCAGGTTGGATAGAGGTGTGTCTGAGCAGAGGCATTTGGCTGCGTGGGTAGCCCCTTACGGGCCCCTGCTTGGTGTTTTAGCGACAGTGGTGCTGCCATCGGCTCCAGTTTCCATTTCAGTACAGACAGAAAAGGAGAAGGAATGCAGAGTGCATTTGGATGATAGGGCACACGGGGAGGTCTATGTTTGTTTTGAAGGTCCTTTGGGGGCCCATCTTAAAATGGAGGTCAAAGAGAAGATTTTTAAAGATGAATATGTTGAGATTAGAGTCGAGCAACTTTTACTTTCTTAGGATCAAGTAGGGTTTTGCGAAACCCGACTTTGTCAAAAGTCGGGTTGGGTGAAATCGGCCGATTATTGCGAAAAGTTGGGGGCCGACCGAAACATGAAACCCAATGCAAGTCAATGGGGAATCAAAGTCGGCAGTGAGTGGAGGACAGGAAAACACCTACAGTGCCCATTTTAATGCCAAAAAACATCAATTCTTATTTCTTAAGCTTGTCAATCTTAATTTACTTTATAATAATAGTTAGGCATTGAAAACAGGGGCTCATTTGGCTAAAGTTGTGGGGGGGTAGGGCTGGCTCAATATTTTTGTGGGCCCCGGAAATGCGTAATATGTCACGGAGCAGGGAGAGGTAAGTATTTCAACTTTGCAAGTGCTGCGATCCTGAGCAAGCAAGGGGGCCCACTAATTGTCACTGGCACAGGGCCCCTCATAGTACGGCGGTGTGTTTGACGGCGGGCGGCGCCTCCCACTGCCAGAGACACTTTTGCGTACAATGAGGGGCCCTGTGCCAGTGACATCACCAACGAGTATGCCCCCCCACCTGATGAAGGAACCCGCACTTTCATCTGCACCTATCTCTTTGTCCCCGTGTAAGGTGGTATAGTATGCGGGAAGGGGAACCTGACTTTCAGCAGGGTCAGATTCTGGCTGTGTAGAGTGCAAGGGGAATGTAGTGCTCTGGGTCAATGTACCAGCAGACTCATCTAGCAGTGGCTGGGCAATGGGCAGGATGAGGAGGAAACACAGATATAGGCCCAAAATGAAAAAGTAGGCTAAAAGCAGTTCAAAATTGGTAACAGGACTAAACAGGAGGCATTGCTTTGTTCAGTGGAGGACAATTGTAACTAGTGGCTCAGACAGACTTAGTAGGCCTAAAATAAAAAAGTAGGCTAAATGCAGTTCAAAATTGGTAACAGGAGTAAACAGGCGGCTCAGCTTTGTTCAGTGGAGGAGAAAAGCAAGGAGTGGCAGACACCGTTAGTAGGCCCAACCAAACAAGTAGGCCAAATGCAGTTTAATATCTGAAACGGTGAAAATTGAGGCTCAGCTTTGCTCAGTGGAGGAGAAAAGCAAGGAGCGGCAGACACCGATAGTAGGCCCAACCAAACAAGAAGGCCAAATGCAGTTTAATATCAGAAATGGTGAAAATTGAGGCTCAGCTTTGCTCAGTGGAGGAGAAAAGCAAGGAGCGGCAGACACCGTTAGTAGGCCCAACCAAACAAGTAGGCCAAATGCAGTTTAATATCTGAAACGGTGAAAATTGAGGCTCAGCTTTGCTCAGTGGAGGACAACTGTAATGGGAGGCAGACACAGTTAGTAGGCCTAAATAAGTAAGTAGGCTAAATGTAGTTCAAAATTGGTAAGAGGAGTACACAGGCAGCATTGCTTTTTTCAGCGGAGGAGGACAACTGTTATGAGAGGCTCACAAAGTTACTAGGCCCAAGTAACTAAGTAGGCTAAATGCAGTTCAAAATTGGTAAGAGGAGTACACAGGCGGCATAGCTTTTTTCAGCAGAGGGAGGACAACTGTTATGAGAGGCTCACACAGACTTAGTAGGCCTAAAATACACAATACACAGGCGGCATAGCTTTGTTCAGCGGAGGAAAACTGTAATGGGAGGCAGACACAGTTAGTAGGCCTAAATAAGTAAGTAGGCTTAATGCTGTTCTAAACTGGTAAGAGGAGTACACAGGTGGCATAGCTTGGTTCAGCGGAGGAGGACAGCTGTAATAAGTGGCTCAGACAGACTGAGTAGTCCTAAAATAAAACAGTTGGCTGAATGCAGTTCCAAATTGGTAACAGGAGTACACAGGCGGCATAGCTTGGTTCAGCGGAGGACAACTGTAATAAGTGGCTCAGACAGACAGAGTAGGCCTAAAATATAAAAAGTAGGCTAATGTCAGTTCGAAATTTGTTTGAGTAGTACACAGGCGGCATAGCTTTGTTCAGCGGAGGACAGTTGTAATAATGTGTGGCGCAGACAGACAGACAGAGGCCTAAAATAAAAAAAGGTGGCTAAATGCAGTTTGAAACTGCTAGCAGGAATAACCAGGCGGCCTAGCTTGTTTCAGTGGGGGACAGTTGTAATGTGTGGCGCAGGCAGACAGAGGCCTAACATAAAAAATGTGGCTAAATGCAGTTCAAAATTGCTAGCAGGACTAACTAGGCGGCGTAGCTTGTTTCAGCGGGGGACAGTTGTAATGTGTGGCGCAGACAGACAGACAGACAGAGACCTAAAATAAAAAAGGTGGCTTCATGCAGTTCAAAACTGCTAGCAGAACTAACCAGGCGGCCTAGCTTTTTTCAGCGGGGGACAGTTGTAATGTGTGGCGCAGACAGACAGACAGAGGCCTAACATAAAAAAAGGTGGCTAAATGCAGTTCAAAACTGCTAGCAGGACTAACCAGGCGGCCTACCTTGGTTCAGCGTGGGAGGACAACTGTTATGAGAGGCTGACACAGTTACTAGGCACAAATAAGTAAGTAGGCTACATGCAGTTCACAATGTGTAACAGGAGTACACAGGTGGCATAGTTTGGTCAGCGGAGGACAACTGCTATAAGTGGCTGACAGTTAGTAGGCCAAAATACTAAAGTGGGCTAAATGTCTGCCAAGGAATTGTTCATAAATAAACTGGTGGCAGAGCGAGGTACAGGGGTGGGCTCCTCTGCAGAGTTGCAGACAGTGGTAGTTGGCGCAAAGTATTAAGGGGTCTAAATGGAGGCCAGGGCCCCTGTATATTTTTACTATCATCTATCATTGCAACAAATTTGTAATGGCAGTGCCATTTATGGATTTAACAGCACAGACTACATAGTGGTGGGGCAGGGAGAGGTAAGTTTTGCAAGTGGTAGAGCACAGTTTAAGCTGGGGGGAACACTTTCTCGTGGGCGGCAGTACTGGCACAGGGCCTCTCATATTACGACGGTGTGTCTGATGTTGGTTGTGCACCACTACCATCAGAGACACTTCATTGTACTATGAGGGACCCTGTGCCAGTGGCGTCGCCCCAGAGTGGACACACCCACCTGTCCAGGCAAACGGCACTCGCACGGGTGCTTGCACCAAGTTGTGACCACGGCCCTGTGGGGGGAGTCAGCCCATTTAGGGAGGTAAACAAATGGCCTATGGTGGACATTCGGCACCTGCAAATGGCGGAATTGGAGCAGTCAGTAAGAGGAGGCCAAAAACAAGAAATTTTTCTGGCAAGCTACGTGTCAGCAGGGGAAGGTGGGGCAAAATAATTCGAAATCCATGATTGGTTAATTTTAATGAGGGTTAGATCATCAACATTTTGGGGAGCGATACGTGTCCTTTTTTAGGTCAGTATTGAACCAGCAGCACTGAAAACTCTTTCTGATAGCACACTAGCAGCTGGGCAATCGAGCTCCTGTAATACATATTCTGCCAATTCGGGCCAGGTGCCTAGTTTAGATGCCAAGTAATCAAAGGGGAATGACCTGTGAGGGAGAACATCGATAATGGCGGAAAAATAGTTGGTAACCATACTGAACAAATGCTGTCTCCTGTCACTTTGAATCAATGCAGCAGTACCTGTCGTGTTTGTGGTCATTGCGAAATCACTCCACAACCTGGTCATAAATCCACTCTGTCCAACGCCACTTCGGCTTTGGGCACCTCTAACACATCTGCCATGTTGCCCCCTGCAGCTCGTGTGAGAACCATCACCGGCGCTGTGTGCTGGGAATGCCCGTACCAAACGGTCTACAAGAGTTGCTTGTTTGGTAGCCAATATTTGCTCAAGGTTCTCATGTGGCATGATATTTTGTAATTTTCCTTTGTATCGTGGATCCAGGAGGCAGGCCAACCAGTAACCGTCATCGGTCATCATTTTGATAATGCGGGGGTCCCGTTTTAGGATACGCAAGGCATACTCTGCCATGTGGGCCAAAGTTCCAGGTGTCAATTCACTGCTTGTGCTGGTTTGAGGAGCACTTTCTTGCAAATCTGCATCACTTGTGGCCCACAAAAACCCTGTACCTGACCTTGCAATGTAACCAGTTTCTATTGCCCCCTTGAGAAGCATCCTCCTCCCATAAATATTCATCCCCATCATCCTCCTCTTCGTCCGCCACCTCGTCCAGGAGAGTTCCCGGAGCAGACAATGGCTGACTGTCATCAAGGCTTCCCTCCTCCTCGGCCACAGATGCCTGCTCCTTGATGTGCGTCAAACTTTGCATCAGCAGACGCATTAGTGGGATGCTCATGCTTATGATGGCGTCATCTGCACTGACCAGCCGTGTGCATTCCTCAAAACACTGAAGGACTTGACAGAGGTCTTGGAGCTTCGACCACTGCACACCTGACAACTCCATGTCTGCCATCCAACTGCCTGCTGACCTTGGAGCAGCATGAGAACTTTCACTGGAGTAGGTGGTAACTGTACTGACCGCAAATCCTGATCTTAATACCGCAACTAGAAGTAGCTGTGGGGTGTGCCTAACAAAACCTAGACACCTCGTCACAGCCGGAGGACTAAATACCCCTATAGATGGAAATAGGAATTCTACCTTGCCTCAGAGCAGAACCCCAAAGGATAGGCAGCCCCCCACAAATATTGGCTGTGAGTAGGAGAGGAAAGACACACACAGGCAGAAAACAGGATTTAGCAAAAGAGGCAACTCTAGCTAGAATAGGAAAGTATAGGACAGAAAACTGTGCGATCAGTATAAAAACCCT
Organism: Ranitomeya imitator; assembly: GCF_032444005.1. NCBI lineage: Eukaryota > Metazoa > Chordata > Amphibia > Anura > Dendrobatidae > Ranitomeya > Ranitomeya imitator. The sequence continues at coordinate 205,859,638 of NC_091287.1, read as the reverse complement.
TCCAAAAATATCCACAGCAGATTATACAAAAAATTCCTCCATCTAACTAAAGACGTGGAACGTATAATTGCAACTCCAGAGAATCCTACACACAGAGCAGGAATACAATCAAAAATTAAGCACACAGCATGTGTGTCATAGAAAAAGAAACAGACACTTATCTTTGCTGAATTGGCAGCTAAGCAGGAGAAACCAGACAGAGGTCCAACACCTCCCAAAAACCATTGACAACTGGCAAGGACTAATAAATCCTGCAAACCTAAATACCCCAGTCAGAATTGCAATCAGTAGATACACCTGACCACGACTGCAGCCCAGTGACAACTGCATTACCACCTACAACCACCGGAGGGAGCCCAAAAGCAGAATTCACAACACCTCCCACAAATACATGACAGCACGCCTCTGTTCGCACAGCCTCTGAAGCATGTGCAGTGTGGAGTTCCACCTTGTTGCATTGTCGACTATTAGGCGGTGCTGGGGAAGATTCAGCAATCGCTGATGGTTCTGCATATGGCTGGAGTGTACAGGCGACCGGCGGATGTGTGAGCAAAGTCTGCGCACCTTCAGGAGCAGGGCTGGCAAATCAGAGTAATTTTTGAGGAAGCACTGCACCACCAGGTTCAAGGTGTGAGCCAGGCAAGGTATGTTTCAGTTCTGAAAGGGCTATGGCAGCCATAAAATTCCTTCCATTATCACTGACTACATTGCCTGCCTCAAGTTGTACACTGCCCAGCCATGACACAGTTTCTTGGTGCAACTACTCGGCCAGTACTTCCGTCATGTGTCTGTTGTCGCCCAATCACTTCATTTGCAGCACAGCCTGCTGATGCTTACCACAAGCTGTTCGAAAATGGGATACCTCGGGTGCAACACTGGCAGCAACGGATGGAGTGGTCGTGCGACTGCACTCTGTGGACGAGCTTTCGCTTCTGGAGGAGGAGGAGAGGGGGGCCAACGCCTACAGCAAACTGTTTCCTAGACCGTGGGCTAGGCAGAACTGTGCCAATATGACTGTCCCCTGTGGACCCTGCATCCACCACATTAACCCAGTGTGCCGTGATGGACACGTAAAGTCCCTGGCCATACCTACTGGTCATGCATCTGTTGTGAGTAGTGTTGAGCATTCCGATACTGCAAGTATCGGGTATCGGCCGATATTTGCTGTATCGGAATTCCGATACCGAGTTCCAATATTTTTGTGATATCGGAAATCGTAATCGGAAGTGTTCCCAGTCATCTTCGGCGTGTGTGGTGCGTATGGTTCCCAGGCTCTGAAGGAGAGGAAACTCTCCTTCAGGCCCTGGGATCCATATTAATGTAAAAAATAAAGAATAAAAATAAACAATATGGATATACTCACCCCTCGGACAAACCCTGGCTGTCACCGCTGCAAGCGTCCGCCTCCGTTCCTGAGAATGCAGAGAGTGAAGTACCTTCGATGACGTCGCGGTCAGGTGAGCCGTCAGGTGACCGGTCACCTGACCGTGACGTCATCGAAGGTCCTTCAGTCTCAGCATTCTCAGGAACGGAGGCGAACGCTTGCAGCGGTGACAGCCAGGGTTCGTCCGAGGGGGGAGTATATCCATATTTTTTTTTTATTCTTTATTTTTTACATTAATATGGATCCCAGGGCTTGAAGGAGAGTTTCCTCTCCTTCAGACCCTGGGAACCATCCAGGATACCTTCCGATATTTGTGTCCCATTGACTTGCATTGGTATCGGTATCGGCGATTTCCGATATTATTTTGATATCGGCTGATACTATCCGATACCGATACTTTCAAATAACGGAAGGTATCGCTCAACACTAGTTGTGAGGTGCGCCTTTATACTGACCGATTGCCTCAGTGCATGGACAATGCGTTTTTTGACATGTTGGTGGAGTGCTGGGATGGCTTTTCTCGCAAAGAAGTGTCGACTGGGTAGGTCATAGCGTGGTACTGCGTAGGCCATCAGGGCTTTGAAAGCATCGCTTTCAGCCAACCGGTAGGGCATCATCTCTAACTAGATTAGTTGAGCAATGTAGGCGTTCAAAGCCTATGTACGCGGATGAGAGGAAGACTACTTTCTTCTCCTATCGAGAGTCTCTTGTAGGCTGAGCTGGACTGGAGGGCTGCATATGGTGGAACTAGCGGGGGTGTTGGTTGACATGGCAGATTGAGAGAGGCTTGGTGAAGGTATTCTTGATGTGGGCCTACCTACAGTGTTTGCAAACAAGAACCTTGTGATTCCCTGACTGCTTTGGCCTTGCGACAATACCTCCACATTTGCTACTGGTGGTGTCATAACCGGTGGGCTTTCAGTGAGGGAAGCAATGTTGCGTTGCTGACTAGCTTCAATATGAGCAGGTGCACCAACGGTACGGGACGTTTGGTAGTTAGTCCATGCTTCCAAGTGCCTGCTGGTTAAATGTCTACGCATGCACGTTGTATTTAAATTTTGAACATTCTTCCCTCTGCTAAAGGTCTTGGAGCATTTCTTACATATAACTTTGGACTGATCATTCGGATCTTGGTTAAAAAATTGCCACACTGCACTCGTCCTACTATGGAATACCTTTTCAGGCTTTGCACGTTGTGCTACTGTCACCGGATGGCCACGCTGTCCTACACCTGTTGTGGTTTTTGACACACGTTTTTGGCCTGATACGGGCCTGCCAGATAACAGCTTTTGCGATGTAGATGGCTGCTGCAGATCATCCTCCTCCGCTTCTGAGCTACTGGCAGCGGCACCCTCTTCCCCCAATGGCTGACAATCTGGGTCAACAACTGGGTCATCAATCACCTCCTCTTCAATGTCATGTGCACCGTCCTCTGTGTCACCGTGTAAGGTGCTATAGCGTTCGGGACAGGGCACCATAGTTTCATCAGGGTCAGATTCTGGCTCAGTACACTGCAAGGGCAATGTAGTGATCTGAGTTAATGGAACAACATAATAATCTAGCTGTGGCTGTGCATCTGTGCACTTCATCTTGTAATGGGTTTTTAACAATTTCCCTCTCTAACCCAGGAACGGTATGTGTAAAGAGCTCCATGGAGTAAAGTGTAGTGTTGCCTGCCGCATCCTTCACTTTTGTTTTGGGTGAAGGACACAAGGAAGCTACTTTTTCTGGACCAGGAGCAGCCACTGACGACTCGCTGCTTTTAGATTTCAAACCTTCTGAAGAGGAGGCGAAAGAGCTAGAGGCTGAGTCAGCAAGGAAAGCCAAAACTTGTTCCTGCTGCTCCGGCTTTAAAAGCTCTTTTCCAACACCAAGATAAGGGAGCCTTCGAGGCCTTGTGTAGCCAGACGATGACGCTGGCTCAACACCTCGAGCCTTTGGTGCTATCTTGCTTTTCCCAGTACCACCAGATGCTCCACTACCACCACCATCAGTACCAGCTGGCAACGACCGCCCATGGCCTCTTCCACCAGACTTCCTCATTTTTGGGGAAATGTTACCAAAATAACAACCGTTATATGGTACTGGTAAAGAAGGTAGAAGGTGTATATTAACTTTTGGAGAATTTATATCTCCCTTTTTTGGGGGGGTGAAAGCAGCAAAAAACAGCAGCAAAAAACAGGCCCAATGTATTACACTACACAATGTCAGTGGCAGAGCGTGGCTGCCAGATATACGACCAACAGAACTGACGTATAGAAACTTGTGGGAAATTTAAAACTCCTTTTTTGGGGGGGAGAATGCAGCAAAAAAACCAGGCCCTGTGTATTACACTACACAATGTCAGTGGCAGAACGTGGCTGCCAGATATACGACCAATAGAACTGACGTATAGAAACTTTTTGGCAATTTAAAATTCCATTTTTTTTTTTTGGGGGGGGGGGGGGGGGGGGGGGGAAATGCAGCAAAAAACAGGCCCAGTGTATTACACTACACAATGTCACTGGCAGAATGTGGCTGCCAGATATACGACCAACAGAACTGACGTATAGAATCTTGTGGGCAATTTAAAACTCCCTTTTTTGGGAGGGAGAAGGCAGCAAAAAACAGGCCCAGTGTATTACACTACACAATGTCAGTGGCAGAACGTGGCTGCCAGATATACGACCAACAGAACTGACGTATAGAAACTTGTGGGAAATTTAAAAGTCCCTTTTTTGGGAGGGAGAAGGCAGCAAAAAACAGGCCCAGTGTATTACACTACACAATGTAAGGGGCAGAACGTGGCTGCCAGATATACGACCAACAGAACTGACGTATAGAAACTTTTTGGCAATTTAAAACTCCCTTTTGGGGGGGGGGGGGAGAATGCAGCAAAAAACAGGCCCAGTGTATTACACTACACAATGTCAGTGGCAGAACAAGGCTGCCAGATATACGACCAACAGAACTGACGTATAGAAACTTGTGGGAAATTTAAAAGTCCCTTTTTGGGGAGGGAGAAGGCAGCAAAAAACAGGCCCAGTGTATTACACTACACAATGTAAGGGGCAGAACGTGGCTGCAAGATATACGACCAACAGAACTGACGTATAGAAACTTTTTGGCAATTCAAAACTCTCTTTTTTTTGGGGGGGGGGGGGAGGGGGAGAATGCAGCAAAAAACAGGCCCAGTGTATTACACTACAAAATGTCAGTGGCAGAACAAGGCTGCCAGATATACGACCAACAGAACTGACGTATAGAAACTTGTGGGAAATTTAAAGCTCCCTTTTTTGGGGGGGAGAATGCAGCAAAAAACAGGCCCAGTGTATTACACTACACAATGTCAGTGGCAGAACGTGGCTGCCAGATATGCGACCAACGGAACTGACGTATGGAAACTTGTTGGCAATTTAAATCTCCCTTTTTTTTTTGGGGGGGGGGGGTGAGACTGCAGCAAAAAACAGGCCACGTGTATTACACTACACAATGTAAGTGGCAGAACGTGGCTGTCAGATATACGACCAAGAGAGCTGACGTATAGAAACTTGTGGGCAATTTAAAACTCCCTTTTTTGGGGATGGGGAGAATGCAGCAAAAAAACAGGCCCTTTGAATGACACTACACAATGTAAGTGGCACAACATGGCTGGCAGATATACGACAAACAGAACTGACGTATAGAAACTTTTTGGCAATTTAATACTCCCTTTTTGGGGGGGGGGGGAGAATGCAGAAAAAAACAGGCCCTGTGTATTACACTACACAATGTAAGTTGCAGAACGTGGCTGGCAGATATACGACAAACAGAACTGACATATAGAAACTTTTTGGCAATTTAAAACTCCCTTTTTTGGTGGGGGAGAATGCAGCAAAAAACATGACCTTGGTATAGTCGAAGGCGCTCTCTGGGAATACTAATACCCCTTAACCCAACTAATTGTTGATACCCCTATTTAACAAAAACCCACCGTTCACCCGCCCCCCATTACCAATTAATGACAGAGACATAATTTTGTTGGAATAGTATAGGCCACAGCAGCCTCTTTTATTAAACATCAAACATTAACAATAAATGTAAAAAGCATTAACATTCTTTAAAACTAGGAGAAGTCCTTGGAGCCCCCAAGAATCTGGTGATTTAATAACCCATAACGTGAACAACAACTTAACCAATGTTTTACTCCCAGCCGTTGTAACCCTGGCTCGGGAGCACCAAAAACCCACAAGAGGGTTCACTGTTCACGGTACTAATCTGGAGATCCGACCACCCCTGCCGGAACTCCCCACCACCATTCACCAGATCCGAAACCAATTAATTCCAAACGGGGGGAGCCATATGCCAATGGACCCCCCAAACCAATTTTCACCAACTCCAAGGACTCCCCCCAGCCGCCAAGGCCACAATGACCCAAACTTAAAATAACATGAAATATTCCTAAAACTACCCGCTCACCAAGCGATGTAACTCCCAGAGAGACAGAAAATTAGGGCGGGAGGGAGGGATGCTTCTGCTAAGGTGAGCGGGAACTGACCAGCCTCCGCCCCCTACCCCTTACAATATCCCCTGCCACTAGCCCACCCCCTCCCTTTTAATTAGCCTAAAGACGCCCACCCCCTCCTCTCCTAACCCCTGTCATGTAGGCCTTCACTTAGCCGCGGGGGGGGAGGGGGCGGCTCGCTCCGGCCTGTCCTTGACCTTGGTATAGTCGAAGGCGCTCTCTGGGAATACTAATACCCCTTAACCCAACTAATTGTTGATACCCCTATTTAACAAAAACCCACCGTTCACCCGCCCCCCATTACCAATTAATGACAGAGACATAATTTTGTTGGAATAGTATAGGCCACAGCAGCCTCTTTTATTAAACATCAAACATTAACAATAAATGTAAAAAGCATTAACATTCTTTAAAACTAGGAGAAGTCCTTGGAGCCCCCAAGAATCTGGTGATTTAATAACCCATAACGTGAACAACAACTTAACCAATGTTTTACTCCCAGCCGTTGTAACCCTGGCTCGGGAGCACCAAAAACCCACAAGAGGGTTCACTGTTCACGGTACTAATCTGGAGATCCGACCACCCCTGCCGGAACTCCCCACCACCATTCACCAGATCCGAAACCAATTAATTCCAAACGGGGGGAGCCATATGCCAATGGACCCCCCAAACCAATTTTCACCAACTCCAAGGACTCCCCCCAGCCGCCACAACGAAAGGCCTTTGACCACCTTAAAGGCCCGGGACCCCACCAAAACGAAAAGCTATGGCCCTTTCAATACCCTCCTGAAGACCCAGAGTCCAAAAATCCATGCCCACGGCATTCAAATGAACACCGTCAGCCAACCAATATTCCCCTTCGCTTTTTTCCAATTCGAAGTGCCTCACCGCCACGCCCCCATTCCGAGACATGAAGGCGGACACTGCCCTATTCACTTTTATCCTGGCCTTGTCGATTTTTTCTAGAGATCTCATATGCTTCCACCATTTGCATGGAACAATGTCAGACCAAACAATGGTCAAACCAGGGTACAATACCCATAACCTCAAGCAATCCTGCTTTATGTCCTTTACCAACTCACGAAAAGGCCGGGCCCCCAAATCGTTACCCCCAACATGTAAAACCAACACATCCGGGGCTCTGTCCAAACTCACGCCGTTGTGAATTTCGCGCAACACTTGATTCCATGTCATACCCCGAAAACCGAGCCACCGGATCACTGCCACGCCTCGATCAAAACCGAGCTGTCTGCCCTTCGTCCGCACATCGGCCCGCAGCGCTCCCCAATGGACATAAGAGTGACCGAAAATCCACACCAGTAATGACTGGTGACCTGGAAAACAAAACACAAAACTCAAAATAAAACCCACACCATGGCAGAACCTTCAACAACACTCTTACATGTCCCCATCAACGATCCCCTGTGGGCGTACATAACTGCGAAACCTGCTTGATCGCCACCTGCCTATCCGCCGAATGGCGGGAGCCCCGAGACCCCCAAGTGCAGCCTCAGTCGCGGCCCCTATCCGAAAAGAATGGGGGGCAAAACAGGCCCCATCTAGGCCCAATAACGCTATTGCTCTTTTAAAAACCGCTGTGAATTGGTAACGAGACAAACAAGAACCATCCTGATGGCACAATAATGATCGATCCCGCCTAAGCTGAAGGCCCCAGTACCGGCGCAGACAAGCAACAGGACACATAGCCGAACCCTCAACTGAACCCAACAAGATCCTGCTACCCCGGCCCTCTTGATCCGATTTTGATCGCCGTAACCACAGTTCCACGTGACTGTCAGACAAAAACACATCCCTGGCTAAAATTCCCCCCGACACCTGTGTACTAGGCGACACTAACTCGCCCACTCGAAAAGCCCCGAAAAAGGCTAAGGAAAAAGCCAGCCGAAATAAACAAAGCTCCAAAACCGAAAAACATAAAGATGACAACACCTTGCCCAACTTCTCTAAAACCTTAAAGGAAACCGGCCGCCTAGAATCCTTTTTTTCCGGCCTCCGCCTGAAACCCTTCACTGCTCTCTGCACCAGAAAAGACTTGGTAATATCGCAGAGGCCCCGCAATTTAAAACCAAAGGCCAAAGCCGCCAAGACTCTTGACACTTTAGAAGATGACCATCCAACCGATGCCCCGCGACTCAACCATGACAGCAGGATCTTCCTGACTTGACCCACTATGTGCGGCCAAAAACAAGTCCTCCCACTCCCTCCAAATCGCCTGATAAGCCTCCCAAGTTCTGGGAGCCAACGACACCTTAATCAACGCCTCAGCATCCCGGATACCACTAGCCAAAGTTCCGCAGGGCACTCCAACCCGACTGCTTGAGCCTCCGGAGCCAAAGACCGAAAACGATCGAACTGTAAACGAGAAAGAGAGTCAGCGATGGAATTACAAACTCCGGACACATGTGACGCCGTTACGTGTGCATTCAGAGACAAACACAACAACACCAATTGCCTTAACACACGCACCACCGGGGGCGATGACGCGGACAAGCTGTTAATCGCACAAACCACCCCCAAGTTATCACAGTGAAAACGAACTCGCCTATTCCGAAAGATCCCCTGCCACAAATGCACCGCTACCAAAATAGGAAAAATTTCCAACAACGCAATGTTACAAACCAGACCGGAGGAAATCCAACTCGCCGGCCATTTTGACGCACACCATTGACCTTGAAAGTAGGCTCCGAAACCAGACCCACCGGCTGCATCGGTAAATAACTCCAACAACTCATTGTCAATCACGCTCTCGATAAACAAGGACCTGCCATTATACGTCTTCAAAAACTCACTCCAAACCGCCAAATCCTCCTTGTGTTCAGACGACAACCGTATGAAATGGTGAGGAGCCTTAACTCCCGCAGTCGCACTAGCCAATCTCCTGGAAAAAACTCTGCCCATCGGCATGACACGACAAGCGAAATTGAGTTTTCCTAGCAATGATTGCAACTCTCGCAAAGGCAGCTTGCGCAGGCGACCAACCCGCCACACCTCATCACGAAGGCCTGTCACTTTGTCTTCTGGCAACCGAAACTCCCACTGAATTGTATCAATGACGATACCTAAAAAACACAAACACGTGCTCGGGCCCTCCGTCTTACCTGGGGCCAGCGGAACGCCAAAACGGAAAGCCACCCATTCTATTGCACTCAAAATCCTGGAACAACAGTCAGACCAGGCCAGGCCAACACATAAAAAATCGTCCAAGTAGTGCAAAATCGAATCACAACCAGAAACTTCTCGAACTACCCATTCCAAAAAGGAACTAAAAGCCTCAAACAGGACACAAGATAACGAACAACCCATGGGTAAACACCTATCGACAAAAAATTGATCCTCCCAAAAACAACCAAGAAGTCTAACGCTAGACGGATGAACTGGCAACAGGCGAAAAGCGGATTCTATGTCCGTCTTGGCAAGCAGAGCACCTTTTCCGCATTTTTGTACCCAAACAGCCGCCTCATCAAACGATGCATACACCACCAAACACAGCTCTGGATCAATGCCGTCATTCACCGATCTCCCCTTGGGGTACGACAAGTGCTGAATCAGGCAAAATTTTCCCTTCTCTTTATTAGGGATAGGGATGAGCGACCTTTACTTTTATAGGATCGGGTCGGGTTTCACGAAACCCGACTTTTTCAAAAGTCGGGTCGAGTGAAATCGGCCGATCCTATAAAAAAGTCGGGGTCGGGGTCGGCCGAAACTCGAAACCCAATGCAGTGCATTGGGTTTCCATGGTTCCCAGGGTCTGAAGGAGCGGAAACTCTCCTTCAGGCCCTGCGATCCATATTTAAGTGTAAAATAAAGAATTAAAATAAAAAAAATCGCTATACTTACCCTCTGACGGGCCCTGGTACTAACCGGCAGTCTTCCTTCCTTAGAATCAGCCTTCCAAGACCTGGCGGTGACGTCGCGGCTTGTGATTGGCCGCGCGGCCGCCCATGTGACCGCTCGCGCGACCAATCACAAGCCGCGACGTCACCGCGACGTCACCGAAGGTCCTGGAAGGGCTGATTCTTAGGAAGGAAGGCTGTCGGAAGGAAGCAGGGCGCTTCCGAGGGTGAGTATATACCTAATAGGAATATACTCACCCTCGGAAGCGCCCTGCTTCCTTCCGACAGCCTTCCTTCCTAAGAATCAGCCCTTCCAGGACCTTCGGTGACGTCGCGGTGACGTCGCGGCTTGTGATTGGTCGCGCGAGCGGTCACATGGGCGGCCGCGCGGCCAATCACAAGCCGCGACGTCACCGCCAGGTCTTGGAAGGCTGATTCTAAGGAAGGAAGACTGCCGGTTAGTACCAGGGCGCGTCAGAGGGTAAGTATTTCAATATTTTTTATTTTAATTCTTTATTTTACACTTTAATCGGAATTCCAATACCAATTCCCGATATCTTAAACATATCGGGAATCGGTATCGGAATTCCGATTCCAGATTCAAAAGATCGCCGACTGCATGGCCGACCCCACACTGGGGTCGGGTCGGGTTTCATGAAACCCGACCTTGCCAAAAGTCGGCGACTTTTGAAAAAACTCGACCCGTTTCGCTCAACCCTAATTAGGGACTACACCCAAGGGGGAGATGACTAAATCTTCAAACGGAGCCTGTGCAAACGGGCCCGCCATGCGACTCAGCGCCACCTCCTTACGTAATTTTTCAGAAACCACATCAGCATGCAACAAGGCTGAATGCAAATTTTTTCTAACCAAGGGGACCGCAAAGGAAGGAGCCGGAATAACAAAACCTTCCGTAAAACCTGACAACAATAAGGCCGCCTTTTCCCTGTCCGGGTATCTATTTAGATAAGGGGCCATCCTTTCCACCTTCACCGGTGTCTCCCCCATAAGAATTAACTGAACCTGACTTTGCCTTGCCTTTTTTAAAACATTTTGCGGCTCCGTGGGAGGTACCACTGCAGTGGGAATACAAGTGCTTAAATTTACAATTGACTCCAAATTTGCACTGTCCCTCATTAAATTGCCAGCAGACGCCCAATTTCTGTCCGCCTGCGCATTACCTGAGGTACTCGCAGCGCCTGGCTGTGAACCATGGCCGGAAGCACCGGCCCCCCCATGAAAGGGGGTACCGAACTTGTACTGCGCCATTACGCGCAACCAAAGACCAATATCTTTTTGGTCCCATCTAATGGCCGGCCGAACAGCTTTCCTCTGTCTGAACTGCTCGTCATACCTAAGCCAAGCCTGACCGCCATACACCCTGTGAGACTCACTAATGGAATCCATATAACAAAATAAACCCGAGCAATTCTCGGGCGCCATCTCACCAATAACACTGGCCAGGATAGCGAAAGCCTGAAGCCAATTGGCGAAAGTCTGAGGAATTAAACGCCACCGCCGTTTCTCCTCCTCCTCTTTTTTCGAATCATCCTTCTTCCCCTTATCAATGTTAAATTTTTCCAACGGGAGCAGTGAAAAAATTTCCACATATTCATCTTTGCCTATCTTTTCTCTAACCTCTTTTTTCAGATGCGCCCCCAACGGGCCCTCAAAACACACATACACCTCTCCATGGGCCCTATCGTCTAAATGGATCCTACACTCCTTCTCTTTCTCCGTCTGCACCGAGACGGAAACCGGTTCCGAGACCTCGACCTGCACCGCCGCTGCATTAACCGGGCCCGCCTGCTGACCAGACCACGCCCCCAAAAACCCCTGCGGACCTACGCCGCCATCCAATCTCGCCAACAATGTCTGCACGCCAGCTAAAAGCTCCCGGACCCCCGCCGCTTCGCCGCCGCCTGCCAAACCCGCCGCAGCTAAACTGCTAAGCGCTCCCTGACCACCACCAACTGCAGGCGAACTCGCATCAAAATGACACAAACGAGACACAGACGCATACTCACCGGGCTGCAAGGGGTCTGTGGTCCCTCCAGCCGGAGTGCTGGTATCCTGACGTCCGCGAACCGCCCAGTCCGCCAACAAACCGTCCACCGGTGAACCTTGATGCTGGCTATCCGAACCGCTGCTCTGGAACGTCGCCGGTACCTGCGGCACCAGATCCGGGCCCCAGCTGACAGAGGCCGTCCGCGCTGGTGAATAAGGGGCCCGCTGTCCGCTGCCCGCCACGCTCCTTGCTGCCACAGGAGACTGCCCAGGCCTCAGCCCTGGAGCAGGGAGACCCCCCGCCGCCGCTGCAGGGGCCGGCCCGGCGCCGTCCAGCCTCGGGCCGCCCGATCCTCCGGCCACTACCGCTCCTCCAGACCCGGTCGCTGTTGCCGAGGCAGGCCGCGCAGCAGGCACATCACCGCCGCGGCCTCCCGAAGCCCTAGGCCCCATGCGTTGTCCGGCGCGTCTAGGCCCCGCCCCCACCACGCCATGAGGTGAGGGCCTAGCCACCGCCGCTGTGCCCCGTCCGGCTGTCGGATTCCTCCCAGGCCGGGGCCTGCTCGCCGCTGCTCTTACCGGCGCCCGGCCTGGAGGGTCCCGGGAGGGGCTCCTGCGCCTGCGGGGGGCACGTGGTCCAGAATCCGGCGACAGACGCTCGGGGGGCCGTGTCCGCCGAGCTCGCCGTTCCAAAGGGGGACCGCAGATGAAGATCCATCTCCGCCGCCATCCATCAAGTGAGCCACCTGCACTTCCAGCCAACCCGGAGGGCGAGAAGCTGCAGCCGCCCTCAGGCTCTCCAGAACGGCATCCACGCTGGCCATGCTTCTGCTAAGGTGAGCGGGAACTGACCAGCCCCCGCCCCCTACCCCTTACAATATCCCCTGCCACTAGCCCACCCCCTCCCTTCTAATTAGCCTAAAGACGCCCACCTCCTCCTCTCCTAACCCCTGTCATGTAGGCCTTCACTTAGCCGCGGGGGGGGAGGGGGCGGCTCGCTCCGGCCTGTCCTGGCCCAGTGTATTAGACTACACAATGTCAGTGGCAGAACGTGGGTGCCAGATATACGACCAACAGAACGGATGTATAGAAACTTGTGGGCAATTTAACACTGACGAAAAAACTTTGTTCCAGCTCCAATCGCTTAAGTTTAAAACTTGATTCTTTATTAATCCATTATAAAAGCAAGGGCTGTAAAGCTCTCCAGAGCACATCGGAAAACGAGCAACGCGTTTCGATCTTTACAGATCTTTATCAGAGCTAAATACACATAAATATATCCACGTTATATAGCCACCACTGACCAATAAGCAATTGCCAATCAATCACATGACATGTGAAGGTCCTGTTGGTAAAGAACTAAAACAGATTTAACCACACAAAAACTTATAAATACATTCCGGCAAAAAATAGACCACAAGATAAAAACAATGTAAGCAAAAAACTCATGATAAATCTAATATTAGTAATGGTACATCAGTTCGTTACGCCTATTAGGACAGGCTGGGAACCGGTTGTTCAAATAATAGATCCAATAGGCTTTGCACATGAGAAGACATTGCTTGGTGTTCCCACCCCGTAGAGGTTTGTTCACACGTTCTATGCCATATACACGGAAATATTTAGTGCCGCTAGCGTGCTGAGTCTAGAGGTCGCCGACATCGTGTGATTGGAATCTCCCGTATTACCTATATCATACAAATGTTCATATATACGTGTTTTCAATTTACGGGAAGTACAACCAATATAGGACAGATTACATGTAATACAGTCAATCTTGTACATTACAAAAGTGATGTTGAAATTTATATATTGCTTGATGTTAAAGCTCTTACGATTGTTAGAATCGCTGAATGTTTTGGTAATGAGCGCATGGGCATTGGTACCGCACCTGTTACTACCGCATTTATAAAAGCCGGTGCAATCCAGCCATGTTCTGTTTCTACTCTTATTTGCACAGAACATGCTTGGTGAAATTCTGTTGCCAATGGTTACAGGTCTTCTGGGTATTACATTAATTCCCATCTTTAAAATGTCAGCCAAACTATCATCCTCATATAAAATGGGCAAGAATTTGTTAACAATGCCCTTAATTGTATTAAATTGTGGGCTGAATTGCAAACATATGAAGGGTTTTTATGTACATCCACTGAAGTTAATGGGGACACTGATACTTCTTTTGATGTAATTAAATTTTTGTGTTCTTTGTGATCAACAATTTTACGTGCTCTGTTCAGCGTCCAGTGTGGATAATTTTGACGTTTTAATTTTCCGGACACCATATCAATTTCATTTTTTAAGACATCACCATTACTGCAATTGCGTTTGACTCTGGTGAACTCACCAACGGGAATGGATTGAATGGTGTGTCTTGGATGACCACTGCTGGCGTGTAAAATTGTATTACCGCTAAGTGATTTATGATGAGTTTTAGTTTCAATAATTTGATCAACAACATCACTCAAATTTAAATCTAAAAAATTAATTTGACTTAGTAATGGACAAATTCTGATATGACAGATACATCGGCGGCCCAGATGATGAGTAGGTCGTCGATGTATCTGCCATACCACCTGACACAGGACAAAAAAGGATTGGATACAGAAAAAATGTAACTATGTTCCCAAAATGCCATGACGAGATTAGCCAAGGAAGGTGAAAATTTGGCACCCATGGCCACACCGGATCTCTGCAAATAATAATGACAATCAAACATAAAAAAAAATATGTGTCATGAGAAAAAAAGTGACCTGCAATATATAATGTCTCAAATCAATTGAATAGTCACTAAATGTATCCAAATGAAACTGAAGAGCTTAACTCTAACGAATATAACATTCGATTTACGCACAGATATGACAGAAGTCAAATTTATAGATTTAAATTTGAGTGGTGTTGTTGATCAAATTATTGAAACTAAAACTCATCATAAATCACTTAGCGGTAATACAATTTTACACGCCAGCAGTGGTCATCCAAGACACACCATTCAATCCATTCCCGTTGGTGAGTTCACCAGAGTCAAACGCAATTGCAGTAATGGTGATGTCTTAAAAAATGAAATTGATATGGTGTTTGGAAAATTAAAACGTCGAAATTATCCACACTGGACGCTGAACAGAGCACGGAAAATTGTTGATCACAAAGAACACAAAAATTTAATTACATCAAAAGTAGTATCGGTATCCCCATCAACTTCAGTGGATGTACATAAAAAACCCTTCATATGTTTGCAATTCAGCCCACAATTTAATACAATTAAGGGCATTGTTAACAAATTCTTGCCCATTTTATATGAGGATGATAGTTTGGCTGACATTTTAAAGATGGGAATTAATGTAATACCCAGAAGACCTGTAACCATTGGCAACAGAATTTCACCAAGCATGTTCTGTGCAAATAAGAGTAGAAACAGAACATGGCTGGATTACACCGGCTTTTATAAATGCGGTAGTAACAGGTAGGGTTGAGCGAAACGGATCGGTCATATTTCATAAGTCGACGACTTTTGGCAAAGTCGGGTTTCATGAAACCCGATCCGATCCCAGCGTGGGGTCGGACACACGGTCAGCGACCTTCGCGCCAAAGTCGCGTTTCTATGACGCGTTCAGCGCCATTTCTCAGCCAATTAAGGTGGACACAGAGTGTGGGCAGCGTGATGACATAGGTCTCAGTCCCCACCATCTTAAAGAAGGGCATTACAGTGATTGGCTTGATTACTGCGGCGTCACAGGGGCTATAAAGGGGCGTGCACGCCGACCGCCATCTTACTGCTGCTGATCTGAGTATAGGGAGAGGTTGCTGCCGCTTCGTCAGAAGCAGGGATAGCGTTAGGCAGGGTACATTAACCCCCAAACCGCTTGTGCAGTAGCGATTTACACTGTCCAACACTACACTTTTGTTTGCAGGGACAGTGGAGTTTTTTTTGGGTGCATCAGCTCTGTAGCTTAGGCTGCCTTATTAGGCTCCCTGATAGCTGCATTGCTGTTTGTACGCCGCTGTGCAAACCAACTGCTTTTTTCAAAGCACAAATCCTGTTACTCCTTCCTTTCTGCACAGCTATCTTGTTTGTTTGTCCACACTTTTGACTTGTGTGCAACAGTCCTTTTTATTGCTGCCTGCCATACTTTTATTATTATTATTATTATTATTATTATTATACATTTTTATAGCGCCATTTATTCCATGGCGCTTTACATGTGAATACGGGGCAAATATAGACAAATACATTAAACATGAGCAGATAACAAGGCACACGAGTACATAAGGAGGGAGGACCCTGCCCGCGAGGGCTCACAGTCTGCAGAGGGTGGGTGAGGATACACTAGGAGAGGGAAAATCTTTTCTGAGATTACTGTAGAGAGATAGTAATTGTAGTACAGTCCCTTTTTTTTGTTATATCTCTTCAAGCCACTTTCTGCCACAGAAAATATATTCTAATACAGTGGCCCAGATTCTAATACAGTGGCCAGGTCTCCCTACTAAGAATGGCAAATCTGCATTACTGCCAGTCCTGTCTGTGGCATTTGTTTTTCATTTTCTGCCACAGAAAATATACTGTATTACAGTGGGCCTGATTTCTTCACAATTCTCCCAGAAAAAAATAAACAAGTGGGAGATTAAGATTGGCAAATCTGCATCATTGCCAGTCCTGTGTGTGGCATCTGTCTTTCATTTTCTGCCATAGAAAATATACTGTATTACAGTGGGCCTCATTTCTTCACAATTCTCCCAGAAAAAATAAAACAAGTGGGAGATTAAGATTGGCAAATCTGCATCATTGCCAGTCCTGTGTGTGGCATCTGTCTTTCATTTTCTGCCACAGAAAACCTACTGTATAACAGTGGGCCTGATTTCTTCACAATTCTCCCAGAAAGAATAAAACAAGTGGGAGATTAAGATTGGCAAATCTGCATTACTGCCAGTCCTGTCTGTGGCATCTGTCTTTCATTTTCTGCCACAGAAATATACTGTATTACAGTGGGCCTGATTTCTTCACAATTCTCCCAGAAAAAATAAAACAAATGGGAGATTAAGATTGGCAAATCTGCATCACTGCCAGTCCTGTGTGTGGCAGCTGTCTTTCATTTTCTGCCACAGAAAACCTACTGTATAACAGTGGGCCTGATTTCTTCACAATTCTCCCAGAAAAAATAAAACAAGTGGGAGATTAAGATTGGCAAATCTGCATCACTGCCAGTCCTGTGTGTGGCATCTGTCTTTCATTTTCTGCCACAGAAAATATACTGTATTACAGTGGGCCTGATTTCTTCAATATTCTCCCAGAAAAAATAAAAAGGGGGAGATTTTTATTGGTAGTGTGTGCATCTGCGTCAGTCCTGTTAGTGGCATATCTGTCTGCCACTTAAGCTGTGTACTGTTATACAGTGGGCCTGATTTTCCCTGCAGTCTCACCCACCTATAAAGAAAGATATAAATTCACCACAAGTTTGAGTACACCTTGTAACTGGTTTTACAGTAACAAATACCGTTTGTTTGGTTATGTGTTTCAAACAATGAGGAAGTCTGGTGGAAGAGGTCGTGGCCGTGGGCGGTCATTGCCAGCTGGTAATGATGGTAGTGGTGGTGGAGCATCAGGTGGTCGTGGGAAAAGCAATATAGCACCTAAGTCTCGAGTTGTTGAGCCAGCGTCATCGTCTGGCTACACAAGGCCTCGAACGCTCCCTTTTCTGGGAGTAGGAAAACCGCTTTTAAAGCTGGAGCAGCAGGAACAAGTTTTGGCTTTCCTTGCTGACTCTGCTTCTAGCACTTTCGCCTCCTCTTCGGAAAGTGCAAAATTGAAAAGCAGCGCATCGTCAGTGGATGTTCACAGACAGGGACAAGTCGCTTCCTTGACTTCTTCACCAAGAACAACAGAGAAGGATGCATCAGGCGACACAACGGGTTACTCCATGGAGCTCTTTACACATACCGTTCCTGGGTTAGAAAGGGAAATTGTTAACAGGCCATGCCCATTACCAGATGAATGGGGCATGGAGTGCACAGATGCACAACCATAACCAGATTACTATGCTCTTCCTTTGACTTAGATCAGTACATTGCCCTCGCAGTGTACTGATCCAGAATCTGACCCTGATGAGACTATGGAGCCCCGTCACGAACGCTATAGCACCGGATTACACGGTGACACAGAGGAAGTTGCACATGACATAGAAGAGGAGGTCATAGATGACCCAGTTGTTGACCCCGATTGGCAGCCATTGGGGGAATAGGGTGCAGGTGGCAGTAGCTGTGAAGCGGAGGAGGAGGAGGAGCTGCAGCAAGCATCAACATTGCAACAGGTTCCATCTGGCAGGCCTGTATCTGGCCAAAAACGTGTGGCAAAACAAAAACCAGTTGTAGGACAGCGTGGCCATCTGGTTAAAGAAACTCAGTGTGTTATGCCTGAAAAGGTATCCGAGAGTAGGAAGAGTGCAGTCTGGCATTTTTTTTTGTATAAATCAGTTTTATTGGTCACAGCAATAAAGAATAAAGGTAAATAATACAAACTGGTAAATCCGTGTAATAATAGGCAGTGGTTACAAGTTAATCAAGTAAAGTATTGATACAACATTTAAGACTTATAATTTAACTTTCTGATTAATAATGCAGTTTGTTATCCCGGGATTGTTAAGTGTTAACAATAAAGAACAGCAGGGATAATTGGTTGCCATTATTAAATATCTGTGTAATCAT
Source organism: Ranitomeya imitator (assembly GCF_032444005.1). NCBI lineage: Eukaryota > Metazoa > Chordata > Amphibia > Anura > Dendrobatidae > Ranitomeya > Ranitomeya imitator. Next base: position 205,841,214 of record NC_091287.1, on the reverse strand, counting down.
TTGAAAGAACAATATACATTCAAACTAGATATAAGGAAGACAAACAAAAAAAGTAAGATAAGGGAATAAAAGGGGGTAGAAAGAAGAGGAGAGGAATGGATGGGGGTGTGGGGAATGTGGGGAAGGAGTGTGGCTGCCTCCGCGCCCCAGCGGACAGAGCGCAGGCCGAGAAACGGCTCGGGAGTACACAAAAATAAGCTACATAATACGTCTGGTTATGGAAACCCAGAGATCTAGTTCAGGGGTCTCCCTAAAAGCAATCCAGGGAGCCCATGTGTTGTAGATTTTTTCTACATTACCTGGTGACTGATTTATCAGCTGCTCCATTTTATAGATGATATTAAGTTCTGCCACAAATTCCGCACGGGATGGAAATTTTTCTTGTTTCCAAAAGCATGGGCTTAGATTCCTGACTGCGGTAAGAAAGTGTCTGAGGATGCCCCTCTTGAACCTAGATATCGACAAGTCACACAAAGACAACAATGCTAGACTTGCTGAAGGTTGGATCTGTGTGATAGACATCCTATTATGAAGTTCAAAGACGGCCAACCACAAATCCTTTATGGGGGGGCAGTCCCACCAAATATGCATGTAAAAGCCAATTTCCTTTAAGCATCTCCAACAGGTGTCAGGAGTCGTGGGGAACACCGCATGCACCATGGAGGGGCATCTATACCATCTTGCTAGGATCCTATAGCTCCTCTCCTGTGATACCGCGCATAATGACGATTTGGACGAGAAGAGAAGAATTTTTCCCCTGTCTTCGGATGACATGGGCCTTCCCAGATCGCCCTCCCATTTCGAGAAAAACATTGGCCAACCCTGCAGTGGAGCCCTCCCCTCTTGGAAGATTTATATAGCAGCGAGACAGTATGATCTGGGAGGCTTGCTGATATGCAAAGCATCTCAAAGGGAGTTAGCGGCCTGCTGATATTAGTTTGTTTGGAGATTGAGTGGATGTAGCTTTTAAGTTGTTCATAGAAGAACCAATCAACAGAGTGTGTTTCCTCTTCTGGGAATAATTCCCAAAGGGACTTCATCCCAGTTTCCTTTAAAAAGTCGTGAATAGTGTTGAGCGATACCGTCCGATACTTGAAAGTATCGGTATCGGATAGTATCGGCCGATACCCGAAAAATATCGGATATCGCCGATACCGATATCCGATACCAATACAAGTCAATGGGACATCAAGTATCGGAAGGTATTCTCATGGTTCCCAGGGTCTGAAGGAGAGGAAACTCTCCTTCAGGCCCTGGGATCCATAGGGATGTGTAAAATAAAGAATTAAAATAAAAAATATTGATATATTTACCTCTCCGGCGGCCCCTGAACTCAGCGCGGGTAACCGGCAGGCTTCGTTGTTCAAAATCAGCGCTTTTAGGACCTGAGAATCACGTCCCGGCTTCTGATTGGTCACGGGCCGCCCATGTGACCGCCACGCGACCAATCACAAGCCGCGACGTCACCGCAAGCTATTAACGCGCTCATTTTTAAAAATGAGCGCGTTAATGACTTTCAAAGACGTAGCGGCTTGTGATTGGTCGCGGCCACGCGACCAATCACAAGCCGCGACGTCACCGCAAGCTATTAACGCGCTCATTTTTAAAAATGAGCGTGGTAATGACTTTCAAAGACGTAGCGGCTTGTGATTGGTCGCGGCCACGCGACCAATCACAAGCCGCGACGTCACCGCAAGCTATTAACGCGCTCATTTTTAAAAATGAGCGCGGTAATGACTTTCAAAGACGTAGCGGCTTGTGATTGGTCGCGGCCACGCGACCAATCACAAGCCGCGACGTCACCGCAAGCTATTAACGCGCTCATTTTTAAAAATTAATAGCTTGCGGTGACGTCGCGGCTTGTGATTGGTCACGTGGCGGTCACATGGGCGGCCCGCGACCAATCAGAAGCCGGGACGTGATTCTCAGGTCCTAAAAGCGCTGATTTTGAACAACGAAGCCTGCCGGTTACCCGCGCTGAGTCCAGGGGCCGCCGGAGAGGTAAATATATCAATATTTTTTATTTTAATTCTTTATTTTACACATCTCTATGTATCCGATACCGATACCCGATACCACAAAAGTATCGGATCTCGGTATCGGAATTCCGATACCGCAAGTATCGGCCGATACCCGATACTTGCGGTATCGGAATGCTCAACACTAGTCGTGAATGATGGGTTTGGAATATTTTCTCTTCTTTAGATACAGTATATCTCTCTATTTAGCCCCGCCGGTAAAGCAGGATTGTCATAGATTGGAATCAAGGGGCCCGGGAGAGTTGTAATCTGAAGGTCTTTGTTTCGGTTTTTAATAAGAAGCTATATGTTTCGTGTGAGGAAGGGTATGTAGACGCCTGGCCCCACCCCCTTGCCTCCAGTCCAAAGAACAACTTGGGAGTCGCATCCATTAAGATCGTTTTCTAGGTTTATCCACTTTTTACTATTTTTACTGTGATAAAGTTCCAGGATATATGTTCCCATTGATGCATAACTATAGATCGCAAGATCCGGGAGGCCCAATCCACCTGTCATTTTAGATCTACTTAATGATGTATATGAGATACGTGCCCGACTATGAGACCAAACAAAATGAGTAATTATTTGTTTGAGGTGGGAAAAGAAGGAAGCTGGTAGGTATAGGGGAATTGTTTGAAAGAAATATAAGAGGCAAGGCAGGAGGTCCATTTTGACTGCATTGATCCTACCCAGCAAAGACAATTGGAGCCTGTGCCATTTCTCTAAGTCCGAGTTTGTTTTCTGTAGGAGTGGCGTAAAGTTGGCTTCAAACAGTTTAGACGTTTTGCTTGTAATTTTGATACCTGAGGAAGTCAAAGCGCCATTTAAATGGAAAGGTCGTCCTTAATTGATCAACCAAGGGGAGTTGAAGTGAGATGTTTAGGATTTCGGATTTATGGGAGTTTATTTTGAAGTTACTTAGGAGGCCAAATTTATGTAGCTCCGAAGTAATGTTTGGTAGGCTCGTAGAGGGGGACGTGATATATAGGAGAATGTCATCTGCAAAAAGTGCTAGTTTATGTTCTTCAGAACGCAATTTTATACCATTAATTGAGGGGTTATTTCTCAAGGCCACAGCCAAATGCTCCATTGTAAGGATATATAAGAGGGGAGAGAGTGGGCACCCCTGCCTTGTACCATTTCTGATCGGGAACATGTCCAATAATGCGCCTTTGACCTTGACCTGGGCACTAGGGGAGGAATACAAAGCAGAGATCCTACGCAGCATATTTTCTTTTAAGCCAATTTCCTCTAGGGTCTGAGAAATATATTCCCAATGGACCCAATCAAAGGCCTTTTCAGCATCGATTGACATGATACACAGGGGGTCCCCCTCCCTGCCCGCTCTGTCAATTAGAGAGATAGTTTGGATTGTGTTATCTCTCGCCTCTCGTCCTGGGACAAAGCCCACCTGATCCTGGTTTATTAGTTTTGGTAAAAAGGGGCATAATCTATTTGCTAACATTTTCGCATATATTTTGATATCTAGATTTAACAGGGAGATTGGGCGGTAATTATCGCACGTGGAAGGGTCCTTGCCAGGTTTGGGGAGAACTGTTATGTGAGCGGTGAGTGTCTGTGCGCTAATGGTTTCAGACACCTCCTCCACTGAGAATTCCCTTTCAAGATCAAGTAGATCACCTTCAGGCAGTACGGGTAGCTTATGTTCCTGTAAATAAGATTTGATTTTATTGCGGAGAGAATGTAGTGGTGTGTCTTTATAGTGCCCTGCTATGTTATATAGGGATTTGTAATATTCGCTGAAGTTGGAAAGAATATCTCTGGTATTAAACACTTTTTTCCCCTCTTTGTTTTTAATAAAAGGAATGTAGACATTGGGATTGCGTTGATTAAGAGCTCTGGCCAAGAGCCTACCACTTTTATTGCCGAGCTGGTAGAAGCGGCTTTTGAGCCTCTCCCTGAGGCATTTGGATTTTTGGTCTATGATAGTTAGCAGTTTTGTCTGACCGAGGAGAGTCGAACAAATGTGCTGGCCTCAAGGTCTCTTTTATGTTTATTTTCTAGTTGGTGAATTTGATCTTTTAGACTAAGTATTTCCGCTGCTCTTTCTTTTTTCAGCCGAGCACCATGGGAGATGAGGACGCCTCTTATTACACTTTTCAAAGCTTCCCATTTCACAGTGGGGGACGTGGTGTCTTCCTCGTGGTCAGTCAGGAAATCTGTGATTGTTTGATCAATCTTGGATTTACATATGGGATCCTGGAGCAGGTTTTCATTCAGATGCCAGGAGAAACCTGGTCTCGAGGCAGAATGAAGTGAAATTGTTAGGTAAATAGGAGCGTGATCTGACCACAATATCGACCCCACGTCTGACTTTACCTGCATATCAAGCAGCTTATGTGAAACGAAAAAATAGTCTATTCTACTGTAAGTGTTATGTATTTGTGAGAAGAAGCTATATTCCTTAGTTGTTGGATTAAGAACCCTCCAGACATCTATCAGTCTCAGGCTGCACAGCTGAGATCTTAATTTGTTAATAGAAGATGTAGGATATGAAGACTTACCCGAAGAGACATCCACCGCAGGGTTCATTGGGATATTAAAGTCGCCCCCAAGTATCACAGGAGAGGAACCAGCAAACTCCTCGAGGTGTCTTTTGCAATCGGCTCCAAATTTCTGCTGCCCTTGGTTTGGGAAATATACGTTAGCTATTACAAGTTTATGAGCTGCCCATGTGATAAGCAGAAAGATATATCTGCCATTTTTGTCAATTAGTGAGTCCAGGATCTCCGGCACAAAGGATTTGTGGAAGGCTATTGAGACACCTTTTGACTTTGAAAATGGATTTGGGTTGTGATACCATTTAGGGTAGTTTTTCGTGATACAGTGTGGCACCACACCAGTTTTGAAATGTGTCTCTTGGAGCAGTAGTACAGAGACCTTTTGTTTGTGGCTATCGAATAGGACCCACCGTCTTTTTTCTGGGATATTTAGCCCATTTACGTTAAAGGAGCAAAATTTAATTTCATCCATTATCAAATACCTTTACGCCATCTCGCGACATCATGCGCCCCATCCGCCGGAACACGCGAAAGCAAAGGATAGTAAGGAAAAAACAATGGGAGGGAAGGGAAAAAGGCAGGGTAGGGAAGAAATAATAGAACATGGAAAACATAAAAGAAGGTGCGTTAGGATTGATGCACCAATTCAAACTTTGCATCTGTGTAGTTAGGGCAAAGGAATGGAGAAGGAAAAGCTTCCTCCCCTCCCCTCACCCGTGCACCTTAAGTGGAAAAGGGAAGCCGAGGGAAACATGGTAGGTCCCATGAACGAGAACTTGTAAACATGTAAATGGAGCGCCCCCAGACACAGGGCCACAAGTCACTCAGTACCGGTCCTTTCTACTCGATTCTGCGGTTGTCACGGTGGCTGGACCCGGTCGTGACCCTGCTAAGGGGCGTCCAATGAGAGTAGTAGTACAGTCTGTCAGGGGTTCGTGATGCCACCTGTGGTGTTCGGTCAGAGTGACCAACGCTGCTGTGGGGTCCGCTGGGGTGATGGAACAGCAGCTGGATGGTGTACCTTCCCACAGGTGAAGTATATCCCCAGGGCTTCCCAATAAGGTGGGTGGTGATGGTGTGAGGTGTAGGCAATAACGAGGACACAAGGTTGCAGTCTCTTTACCTCTTTACTGAAGGCTTCAATATACTCAGTCCAGAGCAAATTCAACCAGGCTATCAGAGACCGGCCGGTCCGATGGGCACATCCAGAGTTTCCCTCGCAGATGGAAATCGTTGTCTACCAATAGTGCCTGTGTGTTATAGTCCTACCCTGCTGAGCATTCGGAATAGTAAAAGTTGCGGTTTTCCAGGTCCTCAAGACCCGATGACATTTCCTCCAGTTTCATGGTATGATCCATTAAGATTTCTCTGTGCGCCTGAAGTTCCTGTGAGATATCCTCTTGAGTCTTTTCCACATCCTCTATACGCGATGTAAATTCTGTCTGCAGATTATGTATCTCCTTTTTGTACGAGTACTCAAGCCTGCACGCAAAACTTTCTAGGTCTGTTTTAGTTGGGAGAGCTTTAATATATTTACTCAGTTCAGCTATATTCATGTCCTCAGGCAAGTCTCTATCTCCACCACTGTTGTCTGTTGATTTTTTAGGAGAGATATGTGAGGTCTGTGGCTCTTTTGAGGAGGAACTATTTTTATGCAGGGTTTGCGACATTGTTGATCTGGTGTTCCTTGTTTGGAGTGGCTGGTTTAAGAACCGTTCCATGTCCTCTATAAGAAGCTCCTTGTGTAAGCTTGTGGGTTGCCCAGAAGTCTTCTTAGTTTTACCCATATATGTCTGCTGCTATTAATTGCCCGTGGTAGTGTTCAGGGGAACATGGGGGTGCAGCGATCACCACATTAGGTACAGCCCCCCATCAGCAAGCCCCCTCCAAGGTGCATTTGATTATGATCTTAAAGATAGTGGGGCATATATAATGTCCTGAGCCAGGTAAGAGGGACCTCTAGATGTTATAAACGATCCCAGCACTAGGTGTCGCCAGAGGTCTGGGCTTGTAAAATGTAGGCTTGTTACGTAGTATGCTGGATTTCTGTTTTCCAGTATTAATGTAGATAAGGCACAATGACAGCCCAGTAAAGGGTAAAGGTAGGGTGACTGCACCGCTTCTGCAGCAAGGATGATGGGTAGGGTAATATGCAGGAGTGTCGGGTATCTTGGGTGTGCCCGCCCTAAGATGGTGCTTCTCTATGAGGGGATCTGTCCCCAAGATGGCGTCCACCCTCCCACTGGCGGGAAAACAATCAGCGCTGGGGGGCACAATGGCGGGTACCCCGGGGGGTCTCCTGTCTCACCAGTACCAGTCCTACCTTGCTAGGCTTCCTCCTTGGTGGAGCGCGGTCCGCGCACTCCTCAGGGCTTTTCCTGTAGGGGTTCCGGCTGGGTGCACCCGCAGTGCTCTCTCTGTGGGTGCTACGGGGGATCCAAGGGCGGGAGGGCCTCTCCCCCACCACCCCCTTAGCTCGTTGGGGGGTCCGCAGATTTCTCGCTGCCGCCGCTCACCTCACCGCGCGCCACCTGCCGGGCCTCCCTGTGCCGTCTGCAGAGCCTGAGGGGTCCGGTGAAGCGCGATACGCGCACACTTCAGGGTTTCCCCTGCAGGGGATCCCCTCCCCTTTGTTTTTTTATTTAGGGGGTAAATCTGGGGCTTTGCAGGTGCTGAGCAGCACAACTGATCCGGCGCTGCACCCAGGGACAGATCAATGTTCCTGAAGAGGAGCTAAGCTGTCTCCTGCGTGTAATGGTGGCGTTTGGCAGCAAAGTGAGGGCCCAGGAAGAAGGAGGGGGGACCAGGACAACCACCGCTCCGGCCCTCCACAGAACTCCGCTCTCCACCTGTGCCTGGCGGGAGCGATATGGAGAAGGTAAATGTGAGGGGACAATAGGGACTGGCGGCGTGAATGTCCCTGATCAGCGTGCGGTCCGGGTCGCAGTGGCCTCTGTATGGTGCTGGCCGCCGATATAAAGGGCGGTCTCCCCCAGCTCCGCTGGTGTACCCAGACTCACCGGGTCCTTCTGCGTTGTGCCGCAGTCCCCCTCCTTGCCTCGCGGTACTGTGTCCGCTCCGGGGCTCTGTTTCTCGACGCTCCTTCACCGCAGAGGCTCCACGAGGAAGCAGTAATGGCGCCTTCTGACTACAGTGCTGCGGGCTCCGGCCGACGTCTCCTCCTCAAAAAGCCTCCCTCGGTACGGAGTTCAGGCAGCGCCGGTTAGAGGTCCCTTTATTCTCGAATTAGAGGGCTTTTTGGAGATTTAGATGGGGTTTTGGGGTTCCCAGACTGGAAAATCTGGGGAGCTCGTACCAGCCACATCTGCTCCGTTCAAGCTCCAGGCCATGCCCCTCAGTCTGGCATTTTTTTAAACAAGATCCAAATGATCAGCGCAAAGTCATCTGTAAAAAATGTTCAAGGAGCTTCAGCAGAGGTCAGAATGTTAAAAATCTAAATACAAGTTGCATGCATGGACATTTAACCACCATGCACTTGCAAGCCTGGACTAACTACCAAACGTCCCTTAACGTTGTAGCACCCTCTCACAATGAAGCTAGTCAGCAACGCTACATTCCTTCCCTCACTGTAAGCCCACCGTTTACCGCACCATCTGCAGTAAATGTGGAGGTTTCGTCGCAAGGCCAAAGCAGTCAGGGAATCACCAGGTTCGTGGCAGGAAACACTGTATGCAGGGCACTAGCAAGAATACCATCTCCAACCCTCTCTCAGACTGCCATGTCCACCGGCACCCCTGCTAGTTCCACCATCTGCAGCTCTCCAGTCCAGCTCACCCTACATGAGACTCTCGTTAGGAAAAGGAAGTACACATCCTCGCATCTGCATCTAGTTAGAGATGATGCCCTACCGGTTAGTTGAAAGCGAAGCTTTCAAAGCCCTGATGGACTACGCTGTACCACGCTACGAGCTACCCAGTCGACACTTCTTTTCGAGAAAAGCCATCCCAGCCCTCCACCAGCATGTAAAAGACCGCATCATCCATGCACTCAGGCAATCTGTGAGTAGAAAGGTGCACCTGACAACAGATGCATGGACCAGTAGGCAAGGCCAGGGCCGTTACGTCTCCATCACGGCACACTGGGTTAATGTGGTGGATGCAGGGTCCACAGGGGACAGCAATATTGGGACAGTTCTGCCTAGCCCACGGTCTAGGAAACAGTTGGCTGTAGGTGTTCGCCCCTCCTCCTCCTCGTCCTCCTGCAGAAGCGAGAGCTCGTCCACAGACCGCAGTCGCACGACCACTCCATCCGCAGCTGCCCCTGTTGCACACAAGGTGTCCCATTATGGAACAGCTAGTGGCAAGCGTCAGGAGGCTGTATTGGCAATGAAGTGTTTGGGCGACAACAGACACACCGCGGAAGTTCTGTCCGAGTTCTTGCAGAAAGAAACTCAGTCATGGCTGGGCACTGTACATCTTGAGGCAGGCAAGGTAGTGAGTGATAACGGAAGGAATTTTATGGCTGCCATAGCCCTTTCACAACTGAAACACATTCCTTGCCTGGCTCACACCTTAAACCTGGTGGTTGCAGTGCTTCCTGAAAAGTTATCCGGGGTTACCCGACCTGCTCCTGAAGGTGCGCAGACTTTGCTCGCATATCCGCCGTTCGCCCGTACACTCCAGCTGTATGCAGAACCATCAGCGGTCTTTGTACCTTCCCCAGCATCGCCTAATCATCGACGTTGCAACAAGGTGGAACACCACACTGCACATGCTTTAGAGACTGTGCGAATAGAGGCGTGTTGTTATGTATTTGTGGGAGGATACACATACACGGGCAGGCAGTTGGATGGCAGACATGGAGTTGTCAGGTGTGCAGTGGTCGAAGATACAAGACATGTGTCAAGTCCTTCAGTGTTTTGAGGAATGCACACGGCTGGTTAGTGCAGACAGCGCCATAATAAGCATGAGCATCCCCCTAATGCATCTGCTGATGCAAAGTTTGATGCACATAAAGGAGCAGGCGTCTGCAGCCGAGGACGAGAGAAGCCTTGATGACAGTCAGCCATTGTCTAGTCAGGGCAGGACGAAGTGGCGGGCGAAGAGGAGGAGGACGAGGAGGATGATGGGGATAAGTATTTTTTGGATGACGAAGCTTCTCAGGGGGCATAAGAAACTGGTGCCATTGCAAGGCCGGGTTCAGGGTTTCTGAGGCAGACAAGTGACGTTGATTTTCCAGAAACTGCCCCTCAACCCAGCACAAGCGCAGATTTGACAACTGGAACATTGGCCCACATGGCGGATTATGCCTTGCGTATCCTCAAAAGGGACCCACGCATTATAAAAATGATGACCGATGATGATTACTGGTTGGCCTGCCTCCTTGATCCTCGCTATAAAGGCAAATTGCAAAATATCATGCCACATGAGAACCTCGAACAAATATTGGCAACCAAACAAGCAAGTCTTGTAGACCGTTTAATTCAGGCATTCCCTGCACACAGCGTCGGTGATGGTTCTCACACGAGCTACAGGGGGCAACAGGGCAGAGGTGTTAGAGGTACACAAACCAGAAGTGGCGTTGGACAGAGGGGTTTTCTGACCAGGTTGTGGAGTGATTTCGCAATGACCGCAGACAGGACAGGTACTGCAGCATCAATTCAAAGTGACAGGAGACAACAGTTGTCCAGTATGGTTACTAACTATTTTTAATCCCTTATCGATGTTCTCCCTCAACCGTCATCACCATTTGATTACTGGGCATCCAAAGTAGACACCTGGCCTGAATTGGCAGAATATGCATTGCAGGAGCTTGCTTGCCCAGCAGCTACTGTGCTATCAGAAAGAGTATTCAGTAAGAGTATTCAGTGCTGCTGGTTCAACATTGACCGAAAAAAGGACTCGTCTGGCTACCCAAAATGTTGATGATCTAACCTTCATTAAAAGGAACCACTCATGGATTTCTAATTATTTTGCCCCACCTTTCTCGGCTGACACCTAGCTTTCCTATAAAAAGGTCTTGCTTGTGGACTGGTCTTACTGACTGTTCCAATCTCTTAATTTGCAGCTGCTGTTTGTCCAGCATATGACATATTTACACCTCCCTAAATGGGCTAACTCCCCCCATGGGGCTGTGGTCTCGCCACTTGGTGCAAGCACCCGTGAGAGTGCCGTTTGTCTGAAGAGGTGGGTGTGCCCACTTTTGGTCGACGACACTGCCACTTGGTCCCTCATAGTACAATGAAGTGTCTCTGGCGGTGGTGGCGCGCACCCAATGTCAGACACACCATTGTAACATGAGGGGCTCTGGGCCTGTACCGCCGGCCACAAGAGAGTGCCCCCCCAGCTCAAACAGTGCTCTACCACTTGCAAAATGATCTCTCACAGCTCCACCAATGTTTAGTCTATGCGCTGAAATCTTTCAATGCCTGGCACTGACAATACCAATTTGGTGACATGTATGATGCTAGTTAAAATAGTCAGGGGCCGTGTCCTATATTTACACCAGTAAATACTTTGCGCCAAATTACTATGTCTGAAAGTCACCAGAGGAGCCCACCCCTGTACCTAAGTATGCCACCTTTTTTTTTTGTTGTTGTTGTTGTTTTGCGAGACATTAACAACTATTTATTTTTTGGGAGTACTAACTGTGTCAGACACTCCTTCCAATTGTCCTCCGCTGACCACACCGATGCTGCCTGTGTACCCCTACCACATAATCGAAGCTGCATCGAGCCTAATTTATTTATTTTAGGCCTACTAAGTCTGTCTGCGGTCCCTCCTTCCAATTGTCCTCTGCTGACCACACCAATGCTGCCTGTGTACCCCTACCACATAAGCGAAGCTGCATTGAGCCTAATTTATTTATTTTAGGCCTACTAAGTCTGTCTGCGGTCCCTCCTTCCAATTGTCCTCCGCTGACCACACCAATGCTGCCTGTGTACCCCTACCACATAAGCAAAGCTGCATCGAGCCTAATTTATTTATTTTAGGCCTACTAAGTCTGTCTGCGGTCCCTCCTTCCAATTGTCCTCCGCTAACCACACCAATGCTGCCTGTGTACCCCTACGACATAATCGAAGCTGCATTGAGCCTAATTTATTTATTTTAGGCCTATTAAGTCTGTCTGCGGTCCCTCCTACCAATTGTCCTCTGGTGACCACACCAATGCTGCCTGTGTACTCATGTAACCTTTTTTAAACCTGCAGCGAGCCAACTTTGTGGTGTAAGGCCTACTAGCAGTGTCTGGCTGCGCCACTCAATACAGCTGTTCTCCTCTTTTTAAAAAAAATGAGCTGCAATTGTCTGGTTTTCAGCCTGTCGGAATTTTAAAACTGCATTGGGGCCACAAGTTTTGTTGGGGTCTACAAACTGTGTCTGCAGCTCCAAGGTGTTCTCCAGGTTGCCTCTCCATAGCTTCTATCTTCATGCTCTTGTTAAGTAGTTGTTGAAACAACACTGCATTAGGCCTACAAGTTGGGTCTGGGTTGTAGAGACGGTGTCTGCCGCTCCAAGGTGTTCTCCAGGTTGCCTCTCCATAGCTTCTATCTTCATGCTCTTGTTAAGTAGTTGTTGAAACAACACTGCATTAGGCCTACAAGTTGAGTCTGGGTTGTAGAGACGGTGTCTGCTGTTGTGAATTCTGTTGTCGGGCTCCCTCCTGTGGTCATGAATGGTACTTCGGCTGGTTCTGTCCATGGACTTCCTCTGGTGGGTGTTTCTGAGTTTCCTTCCACAGGTGACGAGGTTAATTCGTTAGCTGGCTGCTCTATTTAACTCCACTTAGATCTTTGCTCCATGCCACCTGTCAATGTTCCAGTTTTGGTCTAGTTCTCTCCTGAATCGTTCTTGTGACCTGTCTTCCCAGCAGAAGCTAAGTTCCTGCTTGTATTTTCTTTGGTTTGCTATTTTTCTGTCCAGCTTGCTATTTTTATTGTTGTCTTGCTTTCTGGAAGCTCTGGGACGCAGAGGGAGCGCCTCTGCACCGTGAGTCGGTGCGGAGGGTCTTTTTGCGCCCTCTGCGTGGTCTTTTTGTAGGGTTTTGTGCTGACCGCAAAGCAACCTTTCCTATCCTCAGTCTGTTCAGTAAGTCGGGCCTCACTTTGCTAAATCTATTTCATCTCTGGGTTTGTATTTTCATCTTTACTCACAGTCATTATATGTGGGGGGCTGCCTTTTCCTTTGGGGAATTTCTCTGAGGCAAGGTAGGCTTTATTTTTCTATCTTCAGGGCTAGCTAGTTCCTTAGGCTGTGCCGAGTTGCATAGGGAGCGTTAGGAGCAATCCACGGCTATTTCTAGTGTGGTTGATAGGATTAGGGATTGCGGTCAGCAGAGTTCCCACGTCCCAGAGCTCGTCCTTATTTATCAGTAACTATCAGGTCATTCCGTGTGCTCTTAACCACCAGGTCCATTATTGTCCTGACCACCAGGTCATAACAGTACAGGTGGCCAGAAGTACTAATGCATCTCAATAGAGGGATAAGAGAAGTTCTGAGACCATTTTTTTTTCTTTGCAGTGTGTTTTGTCTCTCTTTTCCCCTTTACCTCTGGGTGGTTCAGGACACAGGTGTAAACATGGACATTCAAGGTCTGTCCTCTTTGATGGATAATCTCACTATAAGTGTACAAAACACTCAAGATTTTGTGGTTCAGAATCCGATGTCAGAGCCTAGGATTCCAATTCCTGATTTGTTTTTTGGTGATAGATCTAAGTTCTTGAATTTCAAAAATAATTGTAAATTGTTTCTGGCCTTGAAACCTCGCTCCTCAGGTGACACTGTTCAACAAGTAAAGATCATTATTTCTTTGTTACGTGGTGACCCTCAAGACTGGGCATTTTCCCTTGCGCCAGGAGATCCAGCATTGCGTGATGTTGATGCGTTTTTCCTGGCACTTGGATTGCTTTATGACGAACCTAATTCAGTGGATCAGGCAGAGAAAATCTTGCTGGCTCTGTGTCAGGGTCAGGATGAAGCGGAGATATATTGTCAGAAGTTTAGAAAGTGGTCTGTGCTCACTCAGTGGAATGAATGTGCCCTGGCAGCAATCTTCAGAAAAGGTCTCTCTGAAGCCCTTAAGGATGTCATGGTGGGATTTCCCATGCCTGCTGGTCTGAATGAGTCTATGTCTTTGGCCATTCAGATCGATCGACGCTTGCGTGAGCGTAAAGCTATGCACCATTTGGCGGTACTATCTGAGCATGGGCCTGAGCCTATGCAATGTGATAGGACTTTGACCAGAGCTGAACGGCAAGAACACAGACGTCGGAATGGGCTATGTTTTTACTGTGGTGATTCCACTCATGTTATCTCCGATTGTCCTAAGCGCCCTGAATTTGATGGACTTGGAGTTTGCTAGGCGCTGTGGTTTTTCTTGGAGCCCTTGCAGTATCCTATTCCATTGAGAGGAATTGATGCTACGCCTTTGGCCAAGAATAAGCCTCAGTACTGGACCCAAATGACCATGTGCATGGCTCCTGCACATCAGGAAGATATCCGCTTTCTGGTGTTGCATAATCTGCATGATGTGGTCGTTTTGGGGTTGCCATGGCTACAGGTTCATAATCCAGTATTGGACTGGAAATCTATGTCTGTGTCCAGCAGGGGTTGCCAGGGGGTACATGGTGATGTTCCATTTTTGTCTATTTCGTCTTCCAGTCCTTCTGAAGTTCCAGAGTTTTTGGCGGATTATTGGGATTGTATTTGATGAGCCCAAAGCCAGTGCCCTACCTCCTCATAGGGATTGCGATTGTGCAATTAATTTGATTCCTGGTAGTAAGTTTCCTAAGGGCCGATTGTTCAATTTATCTGTGCCAGAACACGCCGCTATGCGGAGTTATATAAAGGAATCCTTGGAGAAGGGTCATATTCGCACGTCGTCGTCACCATTGGGAACAGGGTTCTTTTTTGTGGCCAAGAAGGATGGTTCTTTGAGACCTTGTATTGATTACCGCCTTCTCAATAAAATTACAGTCAAATTTCAGTATCCTTTGCCGTTGCTGTCTGATTTGTTTGCTCGTATTAAAGGGGCTAGTTGGTTCACCAAGATAGATCTTCGAGGGGCGTATAATCTTGTGCGTATTAAACAAGGCGATGAATGGAATACAGCATTTAATACGCCCGAGGGCCATTTTGAGTACCTGGTTATGCCATTCGGGCTTTCCAATGCTCCATCAGTATTTCAGTCCTTTATGCATGACATCTTCCGAGAGTACCTGGATAAATTCCTGATTGTATATTTGGATGACATTTTGGTCTTTTCGGATTATTGGGAGTCTCATGTGAAGCAGGTCAGAATGGTGTTCCAGGTCCTTCGTGCGAATTCCTTGTTTGTGAAGGGGTCAAAGTGTCTCTTTGGAGTTCAGAAGGTTTCATTTTTGGGGTTCATTTTTTCCCCTTCTACTATCGAGATGGACCCTGTTAAAGTCCAAGCCATTTACGATTGGACTCAGCCGACATCTGTGAAGAGCCTGCAAAAGTTCCTTGGCTTTGCTAATTTTTATTGGCGCTTCATTGCTAATTTTTCTAGTGTTGCTAAACCGTTGACTGATTTGACCAAGAAGGGTGCTGATGTGGTCAATTGGTCTTCTGCAGCTGTAGAGGCTTTTCAGGAGTTGAAGCGTCGTTTTTCTTCTGCCCCTGTGCTGTGCCAGCCAGATGTTTCGCTCCCGTTTCAGGTTGAGGTTGATGCTTCTGAGATTGGAGCTGGGGCTGTTTTGTCGCAAAGAAGTTCTGATGGCTCGGTGATGAAGCCATGTGCTTTCTTTTCTAGAAAGTTTTCGCCTGCTGAGCGCAATTATGATGTTGGTAATCGAGAGTTGTTGGCCATGAAGTGGGCATTCGAGGAGTGGCGTCATTGGCTTGAAGGAGCCAAGGATCGCGTGGTGGTCTTGACAGATCACAAGAATTTGACTTATCTTGAGTCTGCCAAACGGTTGAATCCGAGACAGGCTCGATGGTCGTTATTTTTCTCCCGTTTTGATTTTGTGGTTTCGTACCTTCCGGGCTCTAAGAATGTGAAGGCTGATGCCCTGCCAAGGAGTTTTGTGCCTGACTCTCCGGGTGTTCCTGAGCCGGCGGGTATTCTCAAAGAGGGGGTAATTTTGTCTGCCATCTCCCCTGATTTGCGGCGGGTGCTGCAAAAATTTCAGGCTGATAGACCTGACCGTTGCCCAGCAGAGAAACTGTTTTGTCCCTGATAGATGGACTACTAGAGTTATCTCTGAGATTCATTGTTCAGTGTTAGCTGGGCATCCTGGAATCTTTGGTACCAGAGATTTGGTGGCTAGATCCTTTTGGTGGCCGTCTTTGTCACGGGATGTGCGTTCTTTTGTGCAGTCCTGTGGGACTTGTGCTCGGGCTAAGCCCTGCTGTTCTCGTGCCAGTGGGTTGCTTTTGCCCTTGCCGGTCCCGAAGAGGCCCTGGACGCATATTTCTATGGATTTTATTTCGGATCTCCCCGTCTCTCAAAAGATGTCGGTCATTTGGCTGGTTTGTGATCACTTTTCTAAGATGGTCCATTTGGTACCCTTGTCTAAATTGCCTTCCTCCTCTGATTTGGTGCCACTATTTTTCCAGCATGTGGTTCGTTTACATGGTATTCCCCGGAAAACATCGTTTCTGACAGAGGTTCCCAGTTTGTTTCGAGGTTTTGGTGATCTTTTTGTGCTAGGATGGGCATTGATTTGTCGTTTTCCTCGGCTTTCCATCCTCAGACAAATGGCCAAACCGAACGAACTAATCAGACTTTGGAAACATATCTGAGATGCTTTATTTCTGCTGATCAGGATGATTGGGTGTCCTTTTTGCCGTTGGCTGAGTTCGCCCTTAATAATCGGGCCAGCTCGGCTACTTTGGTTTCGCCGTTTTTCTGCAATTCTGGTTTCCATCTGCGTTTCTCTTCAGGGCAGGTTGAGTCTTCGGACTGTCCTGGTGTGGATACTGTGGTGGATAGGTTGCAGCAGATTTGGACTCATGTGGTGGACAATTTGACATTGTCCCAGGAGAAGGCTCAACGTTTCGCTAACCGCCGGCGTTGTGTGGGTCCCCGACTTCGTGTTGGGGATTTGGTTTGGTTGTCGTCTCGTTATGTTCCTATGAAGGTTTCCTCTCCTAAGTTTAAGCCTCGTTTCATTGGTCCGTATAAGATTTCTGAGGTTATCAATCCTGTGTCATTTCGTTTGGCCCTTCCTGCTTCTTTTGCCATCCATAATGTGTTCCATAGGTCATTGTTGCGGAGATACGTGGCGCCTGTGGTTCCATCCGTTGATCCTCCTGCCCCGGTGTTGGTTGAGGGGGAGTTGGAGTATGTGGTGGAGAAGATTTTGGATTCTCGTATTTCGAGACGGAAACTCCAGTACCTGGTCAAGTGGAAGGGTTATGGTCAGGAAGATAATTCCTGGGTTTTTGCCTCTGATGTTCATGCTGCCGATCTGGTTTGTGCCTTTCATTTGGCTCGTCCTGGTCGGCCTGGGGGCTCTGGTGAGGGTTTGGTGACCCCTCCTCAAGGGGGGGGGTACTGTTGTGAGTTCTGTTGTCGGGCTCCCTCCTGTGGTCATGAATGGTACTTCGGCTGGTTCTGTCCTTGGACTTTCTCTGGTGGCTGTGGGTGTTTCTGAGTTTCCTTCCTCAGGTGACGAGGTTAATTCGTTAGCTGGCTGCTCTATTTAACTCCACTTAGATCTTTGCTCCAGGCCACCTGTCAATGTTCCAGTATTGGTCTAGTTCACTCCTGGATCGTTCTTGTGACCAGTCTTCCCAGCAGAAGCTAAGTGACTGCTTGTTTTTCTCTGGTTTGCTATTTTTCTGTCCAGCTTGCTATTTCGATTGTTCTTGCTTGCTGAAAGCTCTGGGATGCAGAGGGAGCGCCTCCGCACCGTGAGTCGGTGCGGAGGGTCTTTTTGCACCCTCTGCGTGGTCTTTTTTGTAGGTTTTTGTGCTGACCGCTAAAGTAACCTTTCCTATCCTCGGTCTGTTCAGTAAGTCGGGCCTCACTTTGCTAAATCTATTTCATCTCTGTGTTTGTATTTTCATCTTTACTCACAGTCATTATATGTGGGGGGCTGCCTTTTCCTTTGGGGAACTTCTCTGAGGCAAGGTAGGCTTTATTTTTCTATCTTCAGGGCTAGCTAGTTTCTTAGGCTGTGCCGAGTTGCATAGGGAGCGTTAGGCGCAATCCACGGCTTTTTCTAGTGTGGTTGATAGGATTAGGGATTGCGGTCAGCAGAGTTCCCACGTCCCAGAGCTCGTCCTATATTATCAGTGACTATTAGGTCATTCCGTGTGCTCTTATCCACCAGGTCCATTATTGTCCTGACCACCAGGTCATAACAGCGTACTTTCACCAGCAGATCTGGCAGCTCCGGGTAGCTTTTCAGAAAACGTTGAACCAAGAGGTTAAGCACATGGGCCAAGCAAGGTACGTGTATGAGCTCATCTTGCCTCATAGCAGCCACCAGGTTCCAGCCATTGTCACACGCGACCAAGCCTGGCTGTAGGTTCAGCAGTGTCATCCAAATATCTAACTGCTTTTTTATTGCTGTCCATATCTCTTTAGCATTGTGAGGTTTGTCACCTATGCAGATTAGCTTCAGCACACTGCCGCTTGGCTGAGGCAGTGCTGCAGTGCTTCCAGCTTCTGACTGATGTGTTGATTTCAGAGATGGAGGATGAAGAGGAGGAGGAGGTGCAGAGCTGTCGACTGTGGGAGCAACCCTGACTGACGTAGGGCCAGCAATCCTCGGCATGGGGGGGGGATGTGTTCCATTCCAACATCCGACTGGGTCCCGGCTTCCACTAAGTTAACCCAGTGTGCAGTCAGTGAGAAGTATTGTCCCTGCCCACAAGCACTTGTCCACGTGTCTGTGGTTAGGTGGACTTTCCCTGTAACAGCATTGTTGAGGGCATGGGTAATGTTGTGGGACACATGCTGGTGTAATGCCGGTACGGCCCCCAGGGAGAAATAGTGGCGACTGGGGTCCGAGTACCTTGGGATAGCCGCCGCCATCAGGTTGCGGAAAGCTTCCGTCTCAACGAGCCTAAAAGGCAACAATTCTAGCGCAAGCAGAAGAGAAATGTTAGAATTTAGGACTGCGGCCTGTTAGGCGTTGGCTGAGTATTTCCGCTTGCTTTCCAAAGACTGGGGTATAGACAACTGAAGGCTGTGCTGGGACAAGGAGATGGACGGGCTTGATAATGGTGCTGCTTGACTGTGGGCTACAAGAGGTGCAGGGCTAAAGGCATCTTCACATGCATGGTGGCCAGGGGATTGGCTTCGCCTTCTACGCAAACAGTGGAAGAAGCAGTGGTGTCACCAGCAGACAGTGTTCCTGGAACCTGGGGTTCGGCCCACAAAGTCAGGTTCTTTGCTGCCATGTGCATGATCATGCTGGTGGTGGTCAGGCTGGTTATTTTAATACCCCTGCTGATGCGGGCTTGGCAGGTGCTTCAAATGGCCTGTTTGGGATTATCGGCAGTCTTTAAAAAATAACCACACTCGGGAAGATCTAACAGTTGGAATGGCAACGTCCCTCATGTTGGTGTTTCGGGGAATGGATGCACTCCTTCTGTCTGTGGCCACCACACTGCTTCTTTCTGCCTGTTGGGGGGATATGCCTCCTTCCCCATGAGTGCTGCTGCCCTCGCTCTGCATGTCCTCCTGCCAGGTTGGGTCAGTCACTCTGTCATCTACCACCTCGTCTTCACATCCACACCCTGCTCCTCCTCCTGACTTTCTGGCAATTGTGTTTCATCATCGTCTACCTCTTGTAACACTTTCCCACCATTGCCTTCGTGTGACTGTGGCTGGTCAAAGCTTTGGGCATCACTACATCTCATCTGGCCCCACTTCAAGTTGACCTGCCGAGAGTCCTGAATCTTGAAAAGGAAAAATGAACAGCTCTTCAGAGTGTCCAAGTGTGGGATCTGTTGTCTCAGGGCACTTGGCATGGTGGGACGAAGGAGGATCAGGGTGAGGAATATCCGGGCCACACTCACAGCTACTCAGACTTGATCATGTGGAAGACATTGTGGTGGTGGTGGGGGTGATGGCTAAGTGACTGGAAGCATTTTCCGCTATCCAACCAACAACTGTTTCACACTGCTTTGGCTTCAATAGTGGTGTGATAGGGTCCCCTAGAAACTGGGACAGGAAGGTTAAGCAAGAAGATGTGGGTCACTTTCACCTTGGCCACGGTCTCATCCTCTGTATGCTCCATCAGCATCACATCCACTTCCCCATCCTTTGCCATGCCCATTTTAAATGGACTACTGCACTATTTCTAAAGCTCAGCAGAAATGTATTCATTTGGAGCTAAATTATATCTGATCAGTATGCCTGCAAAACTACAATTTTTCAAACTGAAACACCAGGCCTCAGCCTAACATAACAGTCTGTACTCAATTTTTTCGGGGGTTTTGTAGAATTTTTTAAAAATGTAAAATAGAGCTGTATATCACTAGAGTAACAGACACCAAAACAGTGGAAAACCGGCCTAAAATGCCCAAACTTGGAGCACACAGATATATGAGGCCTGGCACGGAAATACAACACTGCCAAATATGTGGCCTGCATTTTTTTAAATGCAAAATAGTGCTGTATATAAGTAGAGTAAGAGACAGCAAAAACAGTGAAAAACCGGCCTTCAACGCCCAAACTTGTGCATGCGGATACGTGAGGCCTGTCACGGAAATACCACACTACCAAATATGTGACCTATTTTTTTATAAATGCAAAATAGAGCTGTATATAAGTAGAGTAATAGACAGCAAAAACAGTGGAAATCCGGCCAAAAATTTCCAAACTTGGAGCAAGCAGATATATGATGCCTGTCACGGAAATACCACACTGCCAAATATGTGGCCTGTACTTTTTGGAGGGTCTGCAAAATAGTGCTGTATATAAGTAGAGTAATGGGTAGCAAAAACAGTGGAAAACCAGCCAAAAATGCCCAAACTTGAAGCACGCAGATATTTGAGGCCTGTCAGAGAAATACCACACTACCAAATATGTGGCCTGTATTTTTTTATTGCAAAATTTAACTGTATATAAGTAGACTAACAGACAGCAAAAACAGTAAAAACAGGCCAAAAATGCCCAAACTTGGAGCTCACAGATATATGAAGCCTGTCACGAAAATACCACACTGCCAAATATGTGGCCTGTATTTTTGTGGGGGTCTGGAAAATAGTGCTGTATATAAGTAGAGTAAGAGACAGCAAAAACAGTGGAAAACCAACCAAAAATGCCCATACTTGGAGCACGCAGATATATGAGGCCTGTCACGGAAATACCACACTGCCAAATATGTGGCCTGTATTTTTTTTATGCAAAATAGTGCTGTATATAAGAGTAACAGACAGCAAAACCAGTGGAAAACTGGACAAAAATGCTCAAACTTGGAGCACGCAGATATATGAGGCCTGTCACGGAAATACCACACTGCCAAATATGTGGCCTGTATTTTTTTAAATGCAACATAGTGCCGTATATAAGTAGAGTAAATGTTATCTGTTGAGTTCCCGCTGCTGCACAGGGGGAATCTCGAACCACCTCCGCTGCGGTCTCCCATTCTTCTTCAGCCACAGTGGAGTCTGATGAGCAGAGACTTTGGTCCCAGCATCTGGCTCAGGCAGATACTGTGCACTTGGTTACTGCTGATAATCCAGGCTCAGCCACTGTAACGAGCACTGTTCAGCGGCAAGCAGACACTTCTGGGACTAAGTCCTGCTTTTCCTCTACTGAGCATGCCCAAGGGACGAAATCTCATTGGAGGTTAGGGGTCACATGCTCGGGTCCTGTAGCAGCTCCTATTGGACCACTAGGAAGGTCCTGGAGAGCTTACTCTATAAAAGGTTTGCATGGCCGCACGGCCATGCGCTAGAATAATTCAAAAAAGTGTCCAAAAGCATATCTATGCTAATAATAGGGTTCCTTCACCGTGAAGAGAAATCCCAGACAGCATGGAAGGGGTGTGTGCATATACACTAAACCCAATAAGCAGGTACAAACATACCTTAACACACCACTCAAAGAGAGGACATAAAACGATAACACATTTTATTGAATTACATATGATACAAATACTACATATAGATAAAAAAAAGTTTAGGAGGAAGGATTTTTACTCAAGCAAAGTGCACAAACAGGCTCTGGGATAGTGTATAAGGCATGATTATTTTAATAAGCATAGAGAGCCATAGCAAAGTTGGCCTTAAAGTGCATGAATTTTTCACTATGCACTTTAAGGCCAACTTTGCTATGGCTCTCTATGCTTATTAAAATAATCATGCCTCATACACTATCCCGGAGCCTGAATATACTCACTGTTAGGAGTCGAGTTTCCTCTGCTGCACAGGGGGAATCTCGATCCGCGTCTGCTGCGGTCTCCCATTGCGGTATCGGCCGCAGTGGGCTCTGCTCAGCGGAGACGTCGCTCCCAGCGTCTCGCTGAGGCTGATTCGGTGCATAGGGTCACTACTGCCTTTTCCGGCTTTCCTATGGTACCCTGCACTGATCTGCGGCGAGCAAGCCTCTCTGGGACTAAGTCCTTATTTACTCACACTGAGCATGCCCAGGGCAGGGTCTCCCATTGGAGGTCGAGGGCCACATGTTCGGTCACATTCTCAGGTACTGCAGTACATTCCATTGGTCCTCCTGGAAGGTCCTGAAATGGCAAAACATGCTCAGGTACTGCAGCACTTTCCATTGGTCCTCCTGGAAGGTCCTGAAAGGGCAAAAACTTCAGTAGCAGCTTCCTGTGCTGCAACTATATAAACTACGCATGACCGTACGGCCATGCGCTAGTATTGTCTTGTAAATATGTGTGTGTGTTGTGAGTGAAAGTCGCTCTTTAAATAACCCTCCCTATTGAATGTCTGTTCGCGGATGGTGTATGTTTGCTATCTAGCGCCCGACTTATCCAACAACACGTAACACACATCACAGCGTCCAGTTGCTGTGTCTGCCAGTACGGCGCCGTGCGCTTCCTCTGCGCTTTCCTTACCCAAGCCTGGGTGGTTAGTGGCGTCCGTCAGTGCGGCACCGCACGCACTCTCGTGCCTATATTTACTATTTCAATAGTTTCCTTACACACCCAGTTGCGGTGTTGTGCCAGCAGTGGTCTAATCGGACTTCAATCCTAGTTGGGGTTGTGTTCGCTGACTTATTGCTCGCGCTCTATGTGCGGTACCGCGGTCCTGTGACGCCACAGGATCGCTTCCTTCACGCAGGGTGAAGTTAACCCTTGTATGTATACTTATAGTACCGCCATATAGTCCATCTTACTTAGCAGCAGGTACTTTCCTGCACGGTGGATCCCAGGTTGCGAACGCACCAATTCCATCTAATAAACTATATATTTGGTGCGTTCCGCCAACCCTAACAGAATACTAGCGCCAGGATCTGGCTATGTAATGGCGGATGAACAGCGATTGCAGGGGTACATCCAGCTGCTGGAGGGCCGGTTGGCGTCTCTTGAGCGTGCAACCTCGGCGGTGGATGTTACCGCAATAGCTGTTCAGGCTGCTAGCGTGGCTGCAGCAGCTTTACCCACTGCCACCTCTGTTCCGACCCTATCTCACCTTCCTTTGCCTGAGAGATACTCTGGGGACAGTAAGTCCTGTAGGGGTTTCGTGAGCCAATGTGGTATACACCTCGAGCTCCTGGCTGCACGTTTCCCTACTGAGCGGGCAAAGGTGGGATTCATAATCTCCCTCTTGTCGGACAGAGCGTTGGAGTGGGCTACGCCGCTGTGGGAGTGCAAAGATCATGTGGTGCGGAGTGTTCCTCGGTTTCTGGACTCTCTGAAACAGGTCTTTTTAGAACCTCAAGTCACCCATGATACAGCGCTCCAGCTGCTGGCTTTGACTCAGGGTTCAACCATGGTCAGCCATTTTGCTGTTCTCTTCCGGACATTAGCGTCTGAGTTGGAATGGTCAGATAAAACCCTCATTCCCGTATTTTGGAGGGGGCTGGCTGACCGTGTGAAAGACGCTTTGGCCACTAGGGAGATTCCCGCCACACTGGAGGAGCTCATAGCCATATCTACTCGCATAGACCTTCGTTTTCACGAGCGAAGGTTGGAGCGAGCCCAGTGTAGGCAGAGGTTTCGGCTGGCTCCCACCTTCGCCAAACCTTTGGAATCTCCAGTCCAGGCGTCCGAGTCACATGAGGCCTTAGAGGTGACACGAGCGGGATCCAAGTCTCAGTCTGCCCATGCACATAAGGTCCGTCATGTTTACTGGCAGTCAGGACATCTTGCCTCCAAGGGTCCTCAGCGTTTAGTGGCAGTTGGAGGAGGTACACTAGACACGGCGACGTTTGCCTCAAAGTTGTCCTTCAAGGGGACAATTACCATAGGCCCATCCACTCTTATGGTCGAGCTATGCGTGGATTCTGGGGCAGAGGGTAATTTTATGTCTTCCTCTTTTGCCCAGCGTCACGCAATACCCTTGGTGATGCTCGCCAAGCCTGTGACCGTTCGAGTGGTAAATGGGTCAACACTACCCTCACAGATTACCCACCAAACCATTCCTTTCACGCTTTCTGTGTCTCCATCACATCAGGAGATAATCTCCCTATTAGTCATTCCTGAGGGAATTGATGAGGTCCTGTTGGGGATACCATGGCTTCGCTACCATTCCCCTCATATTGAGTGGTCCTCTGGGAGAATTTTGGGATGGAGTAAATCCTGCGAGGGTAGATGTCAGAGGGAGTGCGTTCAGGTTGCTACTACACAGGTACCCGCAGATCTTTCCTCTCTCCCCAAGCACTATTGGCCATATGCAGACGTGTTCTCCAAAAGAGCTGCGGAGACCCTTCCGCCTCACTGCCCCTATGACTGTCCTATTGACCTCTTGCCTGGTGCTGAGCCTCCCCGGGGTCGAGTCTATCCGTTATCTCTCCCGGAGACGGAGGCAATGTCTCAGTACATCCAAGAGAATCTGGCAAGAGGATTCATTAGGAAGTCAGTGTCACCGGCAGGGGCTGGGTTCTTCTTCGTACAGAAGAAGACTGGAGACTTACGTCCATGCATAGACTACAGGGGTCTTAACGCCATCACCGTTAAGAACAAGTACCCATTACCCCTGATATCTGAGCTGTTTGATAGGCTACGGGGAGCGAGGGTATTTACGAAGTTAGATCTGCGGGGTGAATACAACCTGATTCGCATCCGTGAGGGGGGATGAATGGAAGACGGCTTTTAACACCAGGGATGGGCACTATGAATATCTGGTGTGCCCTTTGGGCTCTGTAATGCCCCAGCCGTTTTCCAAGACTTTGTGAACGACATCTTCCGGGATATGCTCAGCACCTCGGTCGTAGTCTATCTGGATGATATTCTCATCTTCTCTCCAGATATTGACTCCCATCAGAGAGATGTTCGCAAAGTCTTCGACCTCTTACGGGCAAACTCCCTCTACGCCAAGTTGGAGAAGTGTGTGTCTGAGCAGGAGTCCTTGCCTTTCCTTGGTTATATCATCTCTGCCCAGGGTTTGGCTATGGATCCTGCCAAGCTACAGGCTGTAATGGACTGGCAGGAACCCCATTCTCTTAAAGCGGTGCAGCGCTTTATGGGGTTCATTAATTATTATCGCCAGTTCATTCCACACTTCTCAACTTTGGTAGCTCCCTTGGTTGCCCTCACCAAGAAGGGAGCAAATCCCAAGTTGTGGTCAGAGGGGGTCTCCAAAGCCTTTTTTCTCGATCAAGTCACACTTCGCTAGCGCTCCCATCCTACATCGCCCCAATGTTGATAAGCCATTTATCTTGGAGGTGGATGCCTCATCCGTTGGTGCTGGAGCAGTCCTTTTCCAAAAGGATGCTCAAGGTCGGAAGCATCCTTGCTTCTTCTTCTCCAAGACCTTCACACCAGCGAAGAGGAATTATTCCATCGGGGACAGGGAGTTGCTGGCTATGAAGTTGGCTTTTTCGGAGTGGAGACATCTCTTGGAGGGAGCTCGCTTTCCCTTCCAAGTCTTCACTGACCACAAGAACTTGGTGTATCTCCAAACGGCCCAGCGGCTGAATTCTTGCCAGGCTAGATGGTCCCTGTTCTTCTCCCGGTTCCATTTTACTCTCCATTTCCTCTCCGGGGAGAAGAACGTTCGTGCTGACGCTCTCTCCCGCTCCGTGGTGTCATCGGAGGAGGAGGAGCCTCGGCTTATTGTCCCTTCTGAGAGCCTGAGAACTGTAGCTCCGGTTTCGCTAGAGTCTGTGCCCCCGGGCAAGACTTTCGTACCAGCTAACTTGCGACCGGAGGTTCTCTCTTGGGCTCACTCCTCCAGAGTGGGTGGGCATTTTGGGACCAAGAGGACATCTGAGCTTTTCGCGAGAACATACTGGTGGCCGCATATGGCCCGAGATGTCAGGGACTATATTCAGGCGTGCGTTTCTTGCGCCCAGAATCGGTCTCCTCGGCAACGGACCGCTGGGTTGCTTTACCCTCTACCGGTGGCAGACAGGCCCTGGGAGATGGTCGGGATGGACTTTGTGGTGGGCCTACCCAAGTCACGTGGCTGCTCTATTATTTGGGTTGTCACCGACCATTTCTCTAAAATGGTGCATTTGGTGCCGCTTCCTCGGTTACCCTCAGCATGGGCCTTGGCGGTGTTGTTCATTAAGCACGTTTTCCGATTGCATGGTATGCCTGATAAGATTGTCAGTGATCGGGGTCCCCAGTTCGCGTCTCGGTTTTGGAGAGAGCTCTGCCGTTTACTCAGCATAGAGTTAAATCTCTCCTCTGCATACCATCCCGAGACGAATGGGTTGGTGGAGAGAACCAACCAGACTCTGGTGACATATTTGCGACATTTCGTCTCTGCTAGGCAGGATGACTGGGCATCTTTGCTACCTTGGGCGGAATTTGCCTTGAACAACGCCGTAGCCGATTCCACTGGTCAAACTCCTTTTCTCCTTAATTACGGCCAGCATCCGCGTGTCCGTGTGCCCATGCCCGTGTCATCCACCGATTCTAGGGTGGCAGACTGGGCGGTGGAGGCACGTGACATCTGGGACCGCACACAGGATGCCATCCGGGCCTCCAAGGAGAGAATGAGGGTTTCGGCTGATACACACCGGCGCCCCGCTCCGGTCTTTGCTCCTGGCAACTTAGTGTGGCTCTCCGCCCGTAACATCAGGCTGCGAGTTGAGTCCACTAAGTTTGCTCCTCGCTACATTGGCCCGTTTAAAGTTCTGGAACAGGTCAACCCTGTCGTCTACCGTTTGGCTTTTCCTCCACGCCTTGGTATCACCGATACTTTTCACGTTTCCCTCTTAAAGCCCGTTCATTTGTCCCGGTTTTCTGAGTCATCTGCTGGGACATCGGGTTCATCCACGGATGAGTTTGAGGTGAATGCTATTGTGGGGTGCAAGGTGGTACGTGGCAAGAAATGTTATCTGGTGGACTGGAAGGGTCACGGCCCAGAGGATAGAACCTGGGAGCCTGTGGAGCACATTCGGGCTCCGCTGCTTATCGCAGCTTTTGAGCGTAGTGAGGCTCAGGGAGGGGGGGCCCTAGGAGGGGGGGTGATGTTAGGAGTCGAGTTTCCTCTGCTGCACAGAGGGAATCTCGATCCGTGTCTGCTGCGGTCTCCCATTCGGTATCGGCCGCAGTGGGCTCTGCTCAGCGGAGACGTCGCTCCCAGCGTCTCGCTGAGGCTGATTCGGTGCATAGGGTCACTACTGCCTTTTCTGGCTTTCCTATGGTACCCTGCACTGATCTGCGGTGAGCAAGCCTCTCTGGGACTAAGTCCTTATTTACTCACACTGAGCATGCCCAGGGCAGGGTCTCCCATTGGAGGTCGAGGGCCACATGTTCGGTCACATGCTCAGGTACTGCAGTACATTCCATTGGTCCTCCTGGAAGGTCCTGAAAGGGCAAAACATGCTCAGGTACTGCAGCATTTTCCATTGGTCCTCCTGGAAGGTCCTGAAAGGGCAAAAACTTCAGTAGCAGCTTCCTGTGCTGCAACTATATAAACTGCGCATGACCGCACGGCCATGCGCTAGTATTGTCTTGTAAATATGTGTGTGTTGTGAGTGAAAATCGCTCTTTAAATAACCCTCCCTATTGAATGTCTGTTCGCGGAAGGTGTATGTTTGCTATCTAGCGCCCGACTTATCCAACAACACGTAACACACATCACAGCGTCCAGTTGCTGTGTCTGCCAGTACGGCGCAGTGCGCTTCCTCTGCGCTTTCTTTACCCAAGCCTGGGTGGTTAGTGGCGTCCGTCAGTGCGGCACCGCACGCACTCTCGTGCCTTTATTTACTATTTCAATAGTTTCCTTACACACCCAGTTGTGGTGTTGTGCCAGCAGTGGTCTAATCGGACTTCAATCCTAGTTGGGGTTGTGTTCGCTGACTTATTGCTCGCGCTCTATGTGCGGTACCGCGGTCCTGTGACGCCACAGGATCGCTTCCTTCACGCAGGGTGAAGTTAACCCTTGTACAGTTAGGGCCATATATATTTGGACATAGACAACATTTTTCTAATTTTGGTTATAGACATTGCCACAATGAATTTTAACCCCTTAGTGACAGAGCCAATTTGGTACTTAATGACCAGGCCAATTTTTGCAATTCTGACCACTGTCACTTTATGAGGTTATAACTCTGGAACGCTTCAACGGATCCCGCTGATTCTGAGAATGTTTTTTCGTGACATATTGTAATTCATGTTATTGGTAACATTTCTTCGATATTACCTGCGATTATTTATGAAAAAAACGGAAATATGGCGAAAATTTTTAAAATTTTGCAATTTTCAAACTTTGTATTTTTATGCCCTTAAATCAGAGAGATATGTCACAAAAAATAGTTAATAAATAACATTTCCCACATGTCTACTTTACATCAGCACAATTTTGGAAACAAAATTTTTTTTTGTTAGGGAGTTATAAGGGTTAAAAGTTGACCAGCAATTTCTCATTTTTACAACACCATTTTTTTTTAGGGACCACATCACATTTGAAGTCATTTTGAGGGGTCTATATGATAGAAAATAATGAAGTGTGACACCATTCTAAAAACTACACCCCTCAAGGTTCTCAAAACCACATTCAAGAAGTTTATTAACCCTTTACGTGCTTCACAGGAACTGAAACAATGTGGAAGGAAAAAATGAACATTTAACTTTTTTTTGCAAACCTCTTAATTCAGAACCATTTTTTTTATTTTCACAAGTGTAAAAACAGAAATGTAACCATAAATTTTGTTAAGCAACTTCTCCTGAATACGACAATACCCCATATGTGGGGGTAAACCACTTTTTGGGCGCACCGCATAACTTAGAAGTGAAGGAGCGCCGTTTGACTTTTTCAATGCAGAATTGGCTGGAATTGAGATCGGACGCCATGTCACGTTTAGAGAGCCCCTGATGTGCCTAAACAGTGGAAACTCCCCACAAGTGACACCATTTTGGAAACTAGACCCCTTAAGGAACTTATCTAGATGTGTGGTGAGCACTTTGAACCCCCAAGTGCTTCACAGAAGTTTATAACGTAGAGCCGTGAAAATAAAAAATCGCTTTTGTTTACACAAAAATGATCTTTTCGCCCACAAATTCTTATTTTCACAAGGGTAACAGGAGAAATTAGATCACAAAAGTTGTTGTGCGATTTCTCCTGAATACGTCGATACCCCATATGTGAGGGTAAACCACTGTTTGGGCGCACTGCAGAGCTTGGAAGTGAAGGAGCGCCGTTTTACTTTTTCAATGTAGAATTGGCTGGAATTGAGATTGGACGCCATGTTGTGTTTGGAGAGCCTCTGATGTGCCTAAACAGTGGAAACCCCCCACAAGTGACCCCATTTTGGAAACTAGACCCCTTAAGGAGCATATCTAGATGTGTGGTGAGCACTTTGAACCCCCATGTGCTTCACAGAAGTTTATAATGTAGAGCCGTGAAAAAAAAAATCACATTTTTTCTACAAAAATGATCTTTTTGCCCACAAATTTTTATTTTCACAAGGGTAACAGGAGAAATTAGACCACAAAAGTTGTTGTGCAATTTCTCCTGAGTACGCTGATACCCAATATGTGGGGGTAAACCACTGTTAGGGCGCACCGCAGAGCTTGGAAGAGAAGGAGTGCCGTTTTACTTTTTCAATGTAGAATTGGCTGGAATTGAGATTGGACGCCATGTCGCGTTTGGAGAGCCCCTGATGTGCCTAAACAGTGGAAACCCCCCACAAGTGACACCATTTTGGAAACTAGACCCCTTAAGGAACTTATCTAGATGTGTGGCGAGCACTTTGAACCCCCATGTGCTTCACAGAAGTTTATAACGTAGAGCCGTGAAAAAAAAAAATTGCATTTTTTCTACAAAAATGATCTTTTTGCCCACAAATTTTTATTTTCACAAGGGTAACAGGAGAAATTAGACCACTATAGTTGTTGTGCAATTTCTCCTGAGTACGTCGATACCCAATATGTGGGGGTAAACCACTGTTTGGGCGCACCGCAGAGCTTGGAAGAGAATGAGTGCCGTTTTACTTTTTCAATGTAGAATTGGCTGGAATTGAGATCGGACGCCATGTCGCGTTTGGAGAGCCCCTGATGTGCCTAAACAGTAGAAATCCCCCACAAGTGACCCCATTTTGGAAACTAGACCCCCCATGGAACTTATCTAGATGTGTGGTGAGAACCTTGAATGCCCAAGTGCTTCACAGAAGTTTATAATGCAGAGCCGTGAAAATAAAAAATATTTTTTTTTTCCACAAAAAAGATATTGTAGCCCCCAAGTTTTTATTTTCACAAGGGTAACAGGAGAAATTGGACCCCAAAAGTTGTTGTCCAATTTGTCCTGAGTATGCTGGTACCCCATATGTGGGGGTAAACCACTGTTTGGGCGCACGGCAGAGCTCGGAAGGAAGGAGCGCCGTTTTGGAATGCAGACTTTGATAGAATGGTCTGCGGGTATTATGTTGCGTTTGCAGAGCCCCTGATGTACCTAACCAGTGGAAACCCTCCACAAGTGACCCCATTTTGGAAACTAGACCCCCCAAGGAACTTATCTAGATGTGTGGTGAGAACTTTGAATGCCCAAGTGCTTCACAGAAGTTTAGAATGCAGAGTCGTGAAAATAAAAAATATTTTTTTTTTCCACAAAAAAGATATTGTAGCCCCCAAGTTTTTATTTTCACAAGGGTAACAGGAGAAATTGGACTGCAATAGTTGTTGTCCAATTTATCCCGAGTACGCTGATGCGCCATATGTGGGGGTAAACCACTGTTTGGGCGCACGGCAGAGCTCGGAAGGGAAGGAGCGCCTTTTTGGAAAGCAGACTTTGATAGAATGGTCTGTGGGCATTATGTTGCGATTGCAGAGCCCCTGATATACCTAAACTGTAGTAACCCCCCACAAGTGACCCCATTTTGGAAACTAGACCCCCCAAGGAACTTATCTAGATGTGTGGTGAGAACTTTGAATGCCCAAGTGCTTCACAGAAGTTTAGAATGCAGAGTCGTGAAAATAAAAAATATTTTTTTTTTCACAAAAAAGATATTGTAGCCCCCAAGTTTTTATTTTCACAAGGGTAACAAGAGAAATTGGACCCCAGAAGTTGTTGTCCAATTTATCCCGAGTACGCTGATGCCCCATATGTGGGGGTAACCCACTGTTTGGGCGCACGGCAGAGCTCAGAAGGGAGGGAGCACCATTTGACTTTTTGAGCGCAAAATTGGCTGTCGTGTTTGGAGACCCCCTGATGTACCTAAACAGTGAAAAAACCCCAATTCTAGCTCCAACCCTAACCCCAACACACCCCTAACCCTAATCCCAACCTGATCCATAATCCTAATCACTAACCCTAACCATAATCACAACCCTTACCCCAAAACAACCCTAATGTCAACCCTAACCATAACCCTAATCAAAACCCTAAATCCAACACACCCCTAATCCTAATCTCAACCCTAACCTCAATCCTAACCCTAATCCCAATACACCCCTAATCACAACCCTAACCTTAACCCTAATCCCAAACCTAACCCTAATCCCAAGCGTAACCCTAATGCCAACCCTAACCCTAATACCAACCCTAATCCAAACCCTAACCCTAATCCCAGCTCTAACCCTAACTTTAGCCCCAACCCTAGCCCTAACTTTAGCCCCAACCCTAACCCTAGCCCTAAGGCTACTTTCACACTTGCGTCGTTTGGCATCCCGTCGCAATCCGTCGTTTTGGACAAGAAATGGATCCTGCAAATGTGCCCGCAGGATGCGTTTTTTGCCCATAGACTTGTATTGCCGACGGATCGTGACGGATGGCCACACGTCGCGTCCGTCGTGCACTGGATCAGTTGTGTTTTGGCGGAGCGTCGGCACAAAAAAACGTTCAATGAAACTTTTTTTGTACGTCGCATCCGCCATTTCTGACCGCGCATGCGTGGCCGTAACTCCGCCCCCTCCTCCCCAGGACATAGATTGGGCAGCGGATGCGTTGAAAAACTACAGCTGCTGCCCACGTTGTGCACAATTTTCACAACGTGCGTCGGTATGTCGGGCCGACGCATTGCGACGGCCCCGTACCGACGTAAGTGTGAAAGAAGCCTAACCCTAAATTTAGCCCCAACCCTAACCCTAAATTTAGCCCCAACCCAAACCCTATATTTAGCCCCAACCCTAGCCCTAACCCTAGCCCTAACCCTACCCCTACCCCTAACCCTAACCTAACCCTACCCCTAACCCTACCCCTAACCCTAACCCTACCCCTAACCCTAGCCTAACCCTACCCCTAACCCTACCCCTAACCCTACCCCTAACCCTAACCTAACCCTACCCCTAACCCTAACCCTAACCCTACCCCTAACCCTAACCCTAACCCAACCCCTAACCCTAACCCTAATTTTAGCCCCAACTGCTGTTCTCCTGCCGGCCGGCAGATGGAGACAGATGGCGGGCGCACTGGGCATGCGTCCGCCATGTTCTTCTGCCGGCGGCCAGGAGGAGCAGCAAGAGGATCCAGGGACACAGGTGAGTATTGTTGGGTCCCCGAATCCCCCTATTTCTCTGTCCTCTGATGTGCGATCACATCAGAGGACAGAGAATTACACTTTACTTTTTTTTTTTTTTTTGCGGTCGCCGGTAAACAGTTAATTACCGGCGATCGCAAAACAGGGTCGGTAAAACCGACCCCGATCATGCTCTTTGGGGTCTCGGCTACTCCCGGCAGCCGAGACCCCAAAGATTCTCCCGGTGCCGGCCGGCGGGCGCACTGCGCATGCGCCCGCCATTTTAAAGATGGCGGCGCCCACCGGGAGACACGAGGAGCATCGGGGGAGCTAGGTGAGTTTTGGGGGGCCACCTGGGACCCCTTTTCTCTGTCCTCCAATGTGCGATCACATCGGAGGACAGAGAAATTAAAAAGAGATCGCTTTTTTTTTTTTTTGCGATCGCCGGTAAACGGTTAATTACCGGCGATCGCAAATGCGGGGTGGGTTAAAAAAACCCCGAATCATGTTCTCTGGGGTCTCAGCTACCCCCGGCAGCCGAGACCCCGGAGAAAATCGGCCTGTGGGGGGAGCTATTGACTTTTTCCACAGCGCCGTTAATTAACGGCGCTGTGGTTTAAGTACCCTTAGCGGCCGCCGTTAAAAGGCGTATCGGCGGTCGCTAAGGGGTTAAACAAAACAATTCAGATGCAGTTGAAGTTCAGACTTTCAGCTTTCATTTGAGGGTATCCACATTCAAATTGGATGACGGGTTTAAGAGTTTCACCTCCTTAACATGTGCCACCCTATTTTTAAAGGGACCAAAAGTAATTGGACAATTGACTCCAAGGCTATTTCATAGACAGGTGTGGGCAATCCCTTCATTATGTCATTATCAATTAAGCAGATAAAAGGCCTGGAGTTGATTTGAGGTGTGGTGCTTGCATTTGGAAGGTTTTGCTGTGAAGTAAATATGTAGTCAAAGGAGCCCTCCATACAGGTGAAACAAGCCATCCTTAAGCTGTGAAAACAGAAAAAACCCATCCGAGAAATTGCTACGAGAAATTGCTACAATATTAGGAGTGGCAAAATCTACAGTTTGGTACATCCTGAGAAAGAAAGAAAGCACTGGTGAACTCATCAATGCAAAAAGACCTGGGCGCCCACGGAAGACAACAGTGGTGGATGATCGCAGAATAATCTCCATGGTGAAGAGAAACCCCTTCACAACAGCCAACCAAGTGAACAACACTCTCCAGGAGGTAGGCGTATCAATATCCAAATCTACCATAAAGAGAAGACTGCATGAAAGTAAATACAGAGGGTTCACTGCAAGGTGCAAGCCACTCATGAGCATCAAGAATAAAAAGGCTAGACTGGACTATGCTAAAAAACATATAAGCACAGTTCTGGAAGAACATTCTTTGGACAGATGAAACCAAGATCAACCTCTACCAGAATGATGGAAAGAGAAAAGTATGGCAAAGGCATGGTACAGCTCATGATCCAAAGCATACCACATCATCTGTAAAACACGGTGGAGGCAGTGTGATGGCTTGGGCATGCATGGCTGCCAGTGGCACTGGGTCACTAGTGTTTATTGATGATGTGACACAGGACAGAAGCAGCCGAATGAATTCTGAGGTATTCAGAGACATACTGTGTGCTCAGATCCAGCCAAATGAGCCAAACTGATTGGTCGTCCTTTCATACTACAGATGGACAATGACCCAAAACATAAAGCCAAAGCAACCCAGGAGTTTATTAAAGCAAAGAAGTGGAATATTCTTGAATGGCCAAGTCAGTCACCTGATCTCAACCCAATTGAGCATGCATTTCACTTGTTAAAGACTAAACTTCAGACAGAAAGGCCCACAAACAAACAGCAACTGAAAACCACCGCAGTGAAGGCCTGGCAGAGCATCAAAAAGGAGGAAACACAGCGTCTGGTGATGTCCATGAGTTCAAGACTTCAGGCAGTCATTGCCAACAAAGGGTTTTCAACCAAGTACTAAAACGGTACATTTTATTTAAAATTATTGAATCTGTCCAATTACTTTCGGTCCCTTTAAAAACAGGGTGGCACATGTTAAGGAGCTGAAACTCCTAAACCCTTCATCCAATTTTAATGTGGATACCCTCAAATGAAAGCTGAAAGTCTGAGCTTCAATTGCATCTGAATTGTTTTGTTTAAAATTCATTGTGCTAATGTCTATAACCAAAATTAGAAAAATGATGTCTCTGTCCAAATATATATGGACCTAACTGTATGTATACTTATAGTACCGCCATATAGTCCGTCTTACTTAGCAGCAGGTACTTTCCTGCACGGTGGATCCCAGGTTGCGAACGCACCAATTCCATCTAATAAACTATATATTTGGTGCGTTCCGCCAACCCTAACACTCACTTCCTCTATCCTGTTTGTGCACTTGCTTGAGTAAAAATCCTTCCTCTTAAACTTTTTTTTATCTATATGTAGTATTTGTATCATATGTAATTCAATAAAATGTGTTATCTTTTTATTTCCTCTCTTTGAGTGGTGTGTTAAGGTATGTTTGTACCTGCTTATTGGGGCTAGTATAATTCAGTATTTGTGTATGTGTGGATGTATGCCTGTTCTGGTGAAAGCTCCGAATCATTCCCATCCCTAGAGTTGTTAAATGCTCGCGAGTGTTGTAGCCATCCAGCACAGACACAAAATATACTGCGTCTATCGTGCAGTGACCGCCGCTGCGGTACTGCACGCACTCAGTGTGGCAATCTTTAGCATCTCCTGACAATCCATCAGTGTATGGTGGGAACTCCCGTTTGATCCCAGCATCTGTCTCAGGGCATCCTCAGGCATGGGCTCAAAAGCCACCGAGGGTCAGAGCGAGATCAACCACCAGCATAGTGGAGGTGAGTTGAAGGGATCCCACTAGTAATGGTGACAGTAAGCTGTGTCAGGGATTCGTGAGTCAGTGTGCTATAACATCTAGAGCTCCTGGCTGCACGTTTTCCCACGGAATGGGCTAAAGTGGGATTTATTTTATCACTTCTGTCGGGCAGGGCGTTGGAGTGGGCAACGCCACTGTGGGAACGTGATGATCGTGTGGTGCAGAGTGCTCCTCTCTTCTTGGACTCTCTGAAACAGGTCTTTATGGGACCTCATGTCACCCATGACACAGCGCTCCAAGTGTTGGCATTGACACAGGGCTCGTCCATGGTCAGTCAGTTCGCCGTCCACTTCCGGACTTTGGCATCTGAGCTGGAGTGACCGGATAAAGACCGTATCCCGGTGTTTTGGAAGGGACTGGCTGACCATGTGAAGTACGCCTTGGCCACCAGTGACATTCTTGCCACACTGGAGGAGCTTATAACTATTTCCACCAGCATCGACCTTCGTTTTAAGGAATGAAGGTTGGAGCAAACCCAGTGTAGGCAGAGGTTCCGGTTGGCTCCTACCTTCACCACTCCTCTGGAATATCCTGTTCAGGCATCCGAGTCCCATGAGGCCATGGAGGTATCTCGAACAGGACCTAAGTCCCGGGCCGCTTGAATACCTGTGGTGTTCGGGCTAATGGAACGCATCGAGTATAGATAGGTAGCTACAAGGTGCGTTCGCAGCCCGGGGTCCACTGTGCAGAGATATCTGCTGCAAAGTAACGGCGGATAAACTCTGAGCTCACACGTGGGTTAAGCTTCACCCCGTGTGAACTGGAAGCAATCTCTGTTACCTCACAGAGTCGTGATGTACACAAAACTATTACCCTAACTTGGGTTGTGCTTGCTCTGGAACTCTTCTGTGCTAATGGAACACATGAAGGAACCAGATACTAAGCCAAGGCTAATTGCCCCCACTGACTCTAGCTGCCTGCCTGAGTGTACAGTCCCAAAGCTACAGCCTCACACCACATATGTATAGAGTGGTATAGTATCCACTGGCATAAGCCAAACACATTTGATACTAGCGCATGGCTGTGCAGCCATGCAAACCTTTTATAGTTGCAGGTCTCCAGGACCTTCCTGGTGGACCAATAGGAGCTGCTACAGAGCCTGAGCGTGTAACCCCTGACCTCCAATGAGAGGTCCTCCCGTGGACATGTTCAGTGCGTGAAAAGCAGGACTTCGTCCCAGAAAAGCCTGCTCGCCGATGACCAGTGCTGGCTACAAAGGCAGAGCCTGGAAAGGTAGCAGTAACCATTCGCACAGTATGAGGCTGAGCCAGACGCTGGGACCTATGTCTCCATTGAGCAGGTTCCACTGTGGCTGGAGGAGAATGGGAGACCACAGCAGACATGGTTCGAGATTCCCGCTGTGCAGGAGCGGGAACTCGACACCTAACACGTGATCTGTAATGTCTGCCAAGAAATGTCCCCAGCAGTCGGGAAATGACCGCTTCTAGAAACCGTATAAGGAGGTTTACCTGACACAGCAGCATTTTCCTCCAAAATATCCTTTAAGGGGACAATCACCTTTGGTCCTTCCACCCTTACAGTCGACCTTTGTGTGGATTCTGGGGCTGAGGGGAATTTTATGTCCTCAGCCGTCGCCCAACGCCACGCAATACCCATAGTGATTCTTGCCAAGCCGGTGACTGTACGAGTGGTGAATGGGTCGACACTGCCCTCACAAATAACACACCAGACCATCCCATTTACATTATCTATGTCTTCATCCCATCAGGAGATTATTTTCCTCCTTGTCATCTCCGAGGGAATAGACGACATCCTGTTAGGCAGGGTTCTTCCTGCTGCAGAAGAAGATCGGAGAACTACGTCCATGCATTGATTACAGGGGTATTACCGCCTTCACCATTAAGAACAAATACCCTCTACATCTGATATCAGAGCTATTCAACAAGTTGCGGGGAGCGAGGATATTTACTAAACTAGATCTGCGGGGTGCTTACAACCTGATTTGCATCCGTGAGGGGGACGAATGGAAGACGGCATTTAACACCAGGGATGGGCACTATGAATACCTGGTTACACCCTTCTGGCTCTGTAATGCCCCTGTCGTTTTCCAAGACTTAGTGAATGATATCTTTCGGGATATGGTCTCCACCTCGGTCGTAGTCTATCTGGATGATATTCTTATCTACTCTCCAGATATAGACTCCCACCAGAGATGTTTGCAAAGTCTTTGACCTCCTACAGGCAACTCCCACTACACCAAGTTGGAGAAGTGTGATTTTGAGCAGGAGTTCTTGCCTTTCCTTGGCTATATCATCTCCGCCTGAGGATTGGCTGTGGATCCTGCCAAGCTACAGGCTGTGATGGACTGGCAGGAACCCCATTCCCTCAAAGCGGTGCAGTGCTTTATGGGGTTCATTAATTACTATTGCCAGTTCATTCCCCACTTCTCAACTTTGGTAGCTCCCTTGGTTGCCCTCACCAAAAAGGGAGCAAATCCCAATTTGTGGTTGGAGGAGTTTTCCAGAGCCTCTCAGTTAAGTCACACTTCGCTAGCGCTCCCATTTTACATCGCCAAGATGTTGATAAACCTTTTATTATGGAGGTGGATGCCTCATCTGTCGATGCTGGAGCAGTCCTATTCCAAAAGGATGCTCAAGGTCGGAAGCATCCGTGCTTCTTCTTTTCCAAGACCTTTACACCAGCGGAGAGGAATTATTCCATCGGGGACAGGGAGTTGCTAGCCATGAAGTTGGCTTTCTCGGTGTGGAGACACCTCCTGGAGGGGGCGCACTTTCCATTTCAAGTTTACACCGACCACAAAAATTTGGTCTATATACAGACTGCCCAGCAGCTAAATTCTCGCCAGACCAGATGGTCCCTGTTCTTCCAGTTCCATTTCACCCTCCATTTTATCTCCGGGGAGAAGAACATTCGTTCCGACGCTCTCTCACACTCCGTAGTGTCATCAGTGGAGGAGGAAGAACCTCGGCTTATTGTCCCTTCTAAGAGCCTGAGGACTGTGGATCCGGTTTCGCTAGAGACTCTGCCCCCGGGCAAGACTTTTGTGCCATCAAATTTGTGACTGGAGGTTCTCTCTTGGGCTTACTCCTCCAGGGTGGATGGACACTTTGGGACCAAAAAGACATCTGAGCTTCTGGCGAGGACATACTGGAGGCAACATATGGCCCATGACATTGGAGACTATATTCGGGCGTGTGTCTCCTGCGCCAAGAATAGGTCTCTTCGACAACGGCCTGCTGGGTAACTTTACCCCCTGCCGGGGGCAGAAAGGCCCTGGGAGATGGTCGGGATGGACTTTGTGGTGGGCTTTCCTGTTGTGAATTCTGTGGTCGAGCTCCCTCCTGTGGTCACAAGTGGTACTTCGGCTGATTCTGTCTATGGGCTTCCGTTGGTGGATGTGAGTGGTACTGCGGCTTCTGAGTTTCCTTCCTCAGGTGATGAGGTTAAGTCGTTAGGTGCTGCTCTATTTAACTCCACCTAGTGCTTTGATCCTGGCCTCCAGTCAATGTTCTAGTATTGGTCTTGCTTCCTCCTGGATCGTTCCTGTGGCCTGTCTGCTCAGCATAAGCTAAGTTCTGCTTGTGTTACTTTTGTTTGCTATATTTTCTGTCCAGCTTGCTTTATTGGTTTTTCTTGCTTGCTGGAAGCTCTGAGACGCAGAGGGAGCACCTCCGTATCGTTAGTCGGTGCGGAGGGTCTTTTTGCCCCTCTGCGTGGTTGTTTGTAGGTTTTTGTGTTGACCGCAAAGCTATCTTTCCTATCCTCGGTCTATTCAGTAAGTCGGGCCTCACTTTGCTAAATCTATTTCATCTCTGTGTTTGTATTTTCATCTTAACTCACATTCATTATATGTGGGGGGCTGCCTTTTCCTTTGGGGAATTTCTCTGAGGCAAGGTAGGCTTATTTTTCTATCTTCAGGGCTAGCTAGTTTCTCAGGCTGTGCCGAGTTGCATAGGGAGCGTTAGGCGCAATCCACGGCTACCTCTAGTGTGGTGTGATAGGATTAGGGATTGCGGTCAGCAGAGTTTCCACGTCTCAGAGCTCGTCCTATGTTTTTTGGTTATTGTCAGGTCACTTTGTGTGCTCTGAACTTCAAGGTCCATAGTGGTTCTGAATTACCTATTCATAACAGTACTGGAGGCCCAAAGTACTATGCTTCTCAATAGAGGGAAAAAAGAAGTTCTGAGACCATTTTTTTTCTTTGCACTGTGTTTTGCCTTTTTTTTCCCCTAGACATTTGGGTGGTTCAGGACACAGGTGTAGTGATGGACATTAAAGGTCTGTCTTCATGTGTGGATCATCTCACTGCAAAAGTACAAAATATTCAAGACTTTGTGGCTCAGAATTCTATGTTAGAACCAAGAATTCCTATTCCTGATTTGTTTTCTGGAGATAGAGCTAAATTTCTGAGTTTCAAAAATAATTGCAAACTGTTTCTGGCATTGAAACCTCGCTCCTCTGGTGACCCAGTTCAACAAGTTAAGATCATTATTTCTTTATTACGTGGCGACCCTCAAGACTGGGCATTTTCCCTTGCGCCAGGAGATCCTGCATTATGTAATATTGATGCGTTTTTTCTGGCGCTCAGATTACTGTACGATGAACCTAATTCAGTGGATCAGGCAGAGAAAAATTTGCTGGCTCTGTGTCAGGGTCAGGATGAGATAGAGATTTATTGTCAGAAGTTTAGAAAGTGGTCCGTGCTCACTCAATGAAATGAATGTGCGCTGGCAGCTATTTTCAGAAAGGGTCTCTCTGAAGCCCTTAAGGATGTCATGGTGGGATTTCCTATGCCTGCTGGTCTGAATGAGTCTATGTCTTTGGCCATTCAGATCGGTCGACGCTTGCGTGAGCGTAAATCTGTGCACCATTTGGCGGTATTATCTGAGCGTGAACCTGAGCCTATGCAGTGCGATAGGACTCTGACCAGAGCTGAAAGGCAAGAACACAGACGTCAGAATGGGCTGTGTTTCTACTGTGGTTATTCCACTCATGCTATCTCCGATTGTCCTAAGCGCACTAAGGGGTTCGCTAAGTCTGCCACCATTGGTACAGTACAGTCGAAATTTCTTTTGTCCGTTACTTTGATCTGCTCTTTGTCTTCCTATTCTGTCATGGCATTTGTGGATTCAGGCGCTGCCCTGAATTTGATGGACTTGGAGTTTGCTAGGCGCTGTGGGTTTGTCTTGGAGCCCTTGCAGTGTCTTATTCCATTGAGAGGAATTGATGCTACGCCTTTGGCCAAGAATAAGCCTCAGTATTGGACCCAGCTGACCATGTGCATGGCTCCTGCGCACCAGGAGGATATTCGCTTTCTGGTGTTGCATAATCTGCATGATGTGGTCGTGTTGGGGTTGCCATGGCTACAGGTACATAACCCAGTATTAGATTGGAAATCAATGTCTGTGTCCAGCTGGGGTTGTCAGGGGGTACATGGTGATGTTCCATTTCTGTCTATCTCATCATCCACCCCTTCTGAGGTCCCAGAGTTCTTGTCTGATTACCGGGATGTATTCGATGAGCCCAAGTCCAATGCCCTACCTCCACATAGGGATTGTGATTGTGCTATCGAGTTGACTCCTGGTAGTAAGTTTCCTAAGGGTCGACTGTTTAATTTATCTGTACCTGAGCACGCCGCTATGCGGAGTTACGTAAAAGAATCCTTGGAGAAGGGTCATATTCGCCCGTCGTCATCGCCATTGGGAGCAGGGTTCTTTTTTGTGGCCAAGAAGGATGGTTCGCTGAGACCTTGTATTGATTACCGCCTTCTAAATAAAATCACGGTCAAATTTCAGTACCCCTTGCCGCTGCTATCTGATTTGTTTGCTCGGATTAAGGGGGCTAGTTGGTTCACCAAGATAGATCTTCGTGGTGCATATAATCTTGTGCGTATTAAACGGGGCGATGAATGGAAAACTGCATTTAATACGCCCGAGGGCCATTTTGAGTACCTAGTTATGCCATTCGGACTTGCCAATGCTCCATCAGTATTTCAGTCCTTTATGCATGACATCTTCCGAGAGTACCTGGATAAATTCCTGATTGTATACTTGGATGATATTTTGGTCCTCTCGGATGATTGGGAGTCTCATGTGAAGCAGGTCAGAATGGTGTTCCAGGTCCTGCGTGCTAATTCTTTGTTTGTGAAGGGATCAAAGTGTCTCTTTGGTGTTCAGAAGGTTTCATTTTTGGGGTTCATTTTTTCCCCTTATACTATCGAGATGGACCCTGTTAAGGTCCAGGCCATTTATGATTGGACTCAGCCGACATCTCTGAAGAGTCTGCAAAAGTTCCTTGGCTTTGCTAATTTTTATCGTCGCTTCATCTGTAATTTTTCTAGTATTGCTAGACCGTTGACCGATTTGACCAAGAAGGGTGCTGATGTGGTCAATTGGTCTTCTGCTGCTGTGGAAGCTTTTCAAGAATT
The DNA here is from genome assembly GCF_032444005.1 of Ranitomeya imitator. Taxonomy (NCBI): domain Eukaryota; kingdom Metazoa; phylum Chordata; class Amphibia; order Anura; family Dendrobatidae; genus Ranitomeya; species Ranitomeya imitator. The sequence goes on along the minus strand of NC_091287.1, from coordinate 205,799,432 downwards.
AAAGCGTCGTTTTTCTTCTGCCCCTGTGTTGTGTCAACCAGATGTTTCGCTTCCGTTCCAGGTCGAGGTTGATGCTTCTGAAATTGGAGCGGGGGCTGTTTTGTCGCAGAGAAGTTCTGATTGCTCGGTGATGAAACCATGCGCCTTCTTTTCCAGGAAGTTTTCGCCTGCTGAGCGAAATTATGATGTTGGCAATCGAGAGTTGCTGGCCATGAAGTGGGCATTCGAGGAGTGGCGTCATTGGCTTGAAGGAGCTGAGCATCGCGTGGTGGTCTTGACTGATTACAAGAACTTGACTTATCTCAAGTCTGCCAAACGGTTGAATCCTAGACAGGCTTGTTGGTCGCTGTTTTTCTCCCGTTTTGACTTTGTGGTTTCGTACCTTCCGGGCTCTAAAAATGTGAAGGCGGATGCCCTGTCTAGGAGTTTTGTGCCCGACTCTCCGGGTTTGCCTGATCCGGCGGGTATTCTCAAAGAGGGAGTAATTGTGTCTGCCATCTCCCCTGATTTGCGGCGGGTGCTGCAAAAATTTCAGGCTAATAAACCTGATCGTTGCCCAGCGGAGAAACTGTTTGTCCCTGATAGGTGGACGAATAAAAATTATCTCTGAGGTTCATTGTTCGGTGTTGGCTGGTCATCCTGGAATCTTTGGTACCAGAGATTTAGTGGCTAGATCCTTTTGGTGGCCGTCTCTGTCGCGGGATGTGCGTTCTTTTGTGCAGTCCTGTGGGATTTGTGCTCGGGCTAAGCCCTGCTGTTCTCGTGCCAGTGGGTTGCTTTTGCCCTTGCCGGTCCCGAAGAGGCCTTGGACACATATCTCTGTGGATTTTATTTTGGATCTCCCCGTCTCTCAAAAAATGTCGGTCATTTGGGTAGTTTGTGATCGCTTCTCTAAGATGATCCATTTGGTACCCTTGTCTAAATTACCTTCCTCTGATATGGTGCCATTGTTCTTCCAGCATGTGGTTCGTTTACATGGCATTCCAGAGAACATCGTTTCTGACAGAGGTTCCCAGTTTCTTTCGAGGTTTTGGCGAACCTTTTGTGCTAGGATGGGCATTGATTTGTCTTTTTCCTCGGCTTTCCATCCTCAGACAAATGGCCAGACTGAATGAACCAATCAGACCTTGGAAACATATCTGAGATGTTTTGTTTCTGCTGATCAGGATGATTGGGTGTCCTTTTTGCCCTTGGCTGAGTTCGCCCTTAATAATCGGGCCAGCTCGGCTACCTTGGTTTCGCCGTTTTTCTGCAATTCTGGGTTCCATCCTCGTTTCTCTTCAGGGCAGGTTGAGTCTTCGGACTGTCCTGGTGTGGATACTGTGGTGGACAGGTTGCAGCGGATTTGGACTCATGTAGTGGACAATTTGACCTTGTCCCAGGAGAAGGCTCAACGTTTCGCTAATCGCAGACGCTGTGTGGGTCCTCGACTTCGTGTTGGGGATTTGGTTTGGTTGTCATCTCGTTATATTCCTATGAAGGTTTCCTCTCCTAAGTTTAAACCTCGTTTCATTGGTCCATATAGGATTTCTGAGGTTCTTAATCCTGTGTCTTTTCGTTTAACCCTTCCAGATTCTTTTTCCATCCATAACGTATTCCATAGGTCATTGTTGCGGAGATACGTGTCACCTATGGTTCCATCTGTTGATCCTCCTGCCCCGGTTTTGGTGGAGGGTGAGTTGGAGTATATAGTGGAGAAGATTTTGGATTCTCGTGTTTCGAGACGGAAACTCCAGTATCTGGTTAAGTGGAAGGGTTATGGTCAGGAAGATAATTCCTGGGTCTTTGCCTCTGATGTCCATGCTGCGGATCTTGTTCGTGCCTATCATATGGCTCATCCTGGTCGGCCTGGGGGCTCTGGTGAGGGTTCGGTGACCCCTCCTCAAGGGGGGGTACTGTTGTGAATTCTGTGGTCGAGCTCCCTCCTGTGGTCACAAGTGGTACTTCGGCTGATTCTGTCTATGGGCTTCCGTTGGTGGATGTGAGTGGTACTGCGGCTTCTGAGTTTCCTTCCTCAGGTGATGAGGTTAAGTCGTTAGGTGCTGCTCTATTTAACTCCACCTAGTGCTTTGATCCTGGCCTCCAGTCAATGTTCTAGTATTGGTCTTGCTTCCTCCTGGATCGTTCCTGTGGCCTGTCTGCTCAGCATAAGCTAAGTTCTGCTTGTGTTACTTTTGTTTGCTATATTTTCTGTCCAGCTTGCTTTATTGGTTTTTCTTGCTTGCTGGAAGCTCTGAGACGCAGAGGGAGCACCTCCGTATCGTTAGTCGGTGCGGAGGGTCTTTTTGCCCCTCTGCGTGGTTGTTTGTAGGTTTTTGTGTTGACCGTAAAGCTATCTTTCCTATCCTCGGTCTATTCAGTAAGTCGGGCCTCACTTTGTTTAATCTATTTCATCTCTGTGTTTGTATTTTCATCTTAACTCACAGTCATTATATGTGGGGGGCTCCCTTTTCCTTTGGGGAATTTCTCTGAGGCAAGGTAGGCTTATTTTTCTATCTTCAGGGCTAGCTAGTTTCTCAGGCTGTGCCGAGTTGCATAAGGAGCGTTAGGCGCAATCCACGGCTACCTCTAGTGTGGTGTGATAGGATTAGGGATTGCGGTCAGCAGAGTTTCCACGTCTCAGAGCTCATCCTATGTTTTTTGGTTATTGTCAGGTCACTTTGTGTGCTCTGAACTTCAAGGTCCATAGTGGTTCTGAATTACCTATTCATAACACTTTCCCTAGTCCCATGGCTGCACATTCATTTGGGTAATCACCGACCTTTTTTCCAAAATGGTGCACTTGCACTTGGTACCTCTTCCTAGGCTACCTTCAGTTAGGTCTCGAGTTCCCACTTCTGCACAGGGGGAATCTCGGGCCGTCTCCGCTGCGGTCTCCCATTCCTATCCAGCCGCAGTGGAGTCTGCTCAGCAGGGACGTCGGTCCCAGCGTCTTGCTCGGTCTCGCTCTGTACAGAGACTTACTGCTGCTTCTTCAGCTCCTGCCATTAAACTCAGTGCTGGTCAGCAGCGAGCGGACTTCTCTGGGACTAAGTTCTTATTTGCGCACACTGAGCATGCCCAGGGCAAGATCTCCCGTTGGAGATCGAGGGTCATGTGCTCAGGCTCTGCAGCGCATTCCATTGGTCCTCTTGGCAGGTCTTGGAAGGGCAAAGTTTCTGTGGCCACTTCCTGTCCTGCAACTATATAAACTGCGCATGACCGCACGGCCATGTGCTAGTGTACAATTATTATGTGTGTGTGTAGATGGATGTATGTCGATGGATGAAAGCTCCTAAATATCCCTCCCTAGAGTTGTTGATTGCTCGCGGATGATGGTAGCTCTCTAGCGCCCGAATATCCATCTGTATGTTACACACATCACAGCGTCCTATAGCTGTGCCTGCCAGTACTGCGCCGTGCGCTTGCCTTGCGCTTTCCATACCCAAGCCTGGGTGGTTAGTGGCATCCGTCAGTGCGGCATCGCACGCACTCTTGTGCTCATATATTGCTGATAAGGTTCTTTACACACCCAGTTGCGGTGTTGTGCCAGCAAGGGTCTAATCGGACTTCAATCCCTTTTGGGGTTAAGTTCGCTGACTACTTGCTCGCGCTCTATGTGCGGTACCGCGGTCCTGTGACTTAACAGGATCGCTTTCTTCACGTTGGGTGAGGTTTAACCCACGTGTTTATACTTTTAAGTACCGCCATATAGTCTGTCATTTACAATCAGCGGGTTTCGCCTGCACGGTGGACTCCGGACTGCGAACGCATCTATATCATCTTTCTGGGTGCGTTCCGCCAGTCCTAACATTACACTAGCGCCAGGGTCTGGCTAGTGATGACAGACAAACAGCAATCCTTCCGGTATATCCAGCAGCTGGAGGGTAGGTTGGCGGCTCTCGAGAGCGCAACCTCAGCTGTGGATGTTACCGCAGTTGCTGTACAGGCTGCCAGCGTGGCTGCAGCAACTTTGCCCATTGCCACCCCTGTTCCGACATTTTCTCGCCTCCCGCTGCCAGAAAAATTTTCTGGTAATAGCAAATTTTGTAGGGGATTTGTGAGTCAGTGCTCTATTCATCTTGAGCTCCTGGCTGCACGCTTCCCCACAGAGCGGGCAAAGGTGGGATTTATTGTATCTCTATTGTCGGACAGGGTGTTGGAATGGGCTACGCCGCTGTGGGAGCGTGGCGATCATGTGGTGCAGAGTGCTCCGTTGTTTTTGAGAACTCTGAAACAGGTCTTTTTAGGACCTCAAGTCACCCATGATACTGCGCTCCAACTGCTGGCATTAACTCAGGGTGAGTCCTTGGTCAGTCATTTTGCCGTCCAATTCCGCACTCTAGCATCTGAGCTGGAGTGGTCGGATAAAGCCCTTATCCCCATATTTTGGAGGGGCTTGGCTGACCACGTAAAGGACGCTCTGGCCACTAGGGAGATTCCTGCCACACTGGAGGAGTTAATAACAGTCTCCACTCGAATTGATCTCCGTTTTAACGAGCGGAGGTTAGAGCGAGCCCAGTGTAGGCAGAGGTTTCGGCTGGCTCCTACTTTCGCCAAACCTCTGGAATCTCCGGTCCTGGTTCCTGAGTCACATGAGGCCAGAGAAGTGTCACAAGCGGGATCTAAGTCCCGGACCGCTTGTGCACTCAGGGTCTGTCATGTTTGCCAGCAGTCAGGACATCTAGCCACCAGATGTCCTCAGCGGTCGAGGAAACGTCAGCGTCTAGTGGTCGTAGGTGGAGGTACACTAGACACGGCGACGTTTGCCTCTAAATTGTCCTTTAAGGGGACAATTACTATAGGCTCATTCTCCCACTCGGTAGAGCTCTGCGTGGATTCTGGGGCGGAGGGCAATTTTATGTCGTCTGCCTTCGCCCAACGTCACGTAATACCCCTGGTTATGCTAGCTCAACCTGTAACGGTACGAGTGGTGAATGGGTCGACACTGCCCTCACAGATAACACACCAGACCATCCCTTTTACACTGTCCATGTCGCCATCTCATCAGGAGATTATTTCTCTGCTCGTCATTCCAGAGGGAATTGATGAGGTCCTGTTGGGAATACCTTGGCTACGGTACCACTCTCCTCATATCGAGTGGTCCTCAGGCAGAATTCTGGGATGGGGTGAATCTTGTGGGGGTAGGTGTCAGAGGAAGTGCGTTCAGGTTGCTACAACAGAGGTACCCGAAGATCTATCCTCTCTCCCCAAGCAGTATTGGTCTTATGCAGACGTGTTCTCCAAAAAGGCGGCGGAGACCCTTCCGCCCCATCGCCCCTATGATTGTCCTATTGACCTCTTGCCTGGTGCTGAGCCTCCCCGGGGTAGAGTCTATCCACTATCTCTCCCGGAGATGGAGGCAATGTCACAGTACATCCAGGAAAATCTGGCAAGCGGGTTCATCAGGAAGTCAGTGTCACCTGCTGGGGCAGGATTCTTCTTCGTGCAGAAGAAGAATGGGGAATTGCGTCCATGCATAGACTACAGGGGTCTTAACGCCATCACCGTTAAGAATAAGTACCCTTTGCCTTTGATATCTGAGCTATTCGATAGGCTTCGGGGAGCAAGGGTATTTACTAAATTAGATCTGCGGGGTGCTTACAACCTGATTCGCATCCGTGAGGGGGACGAATGGAAGACGGCGTTTAACACCAGGGATGGGCACTATGAATATCTGGTGATGCCCTTTGGGCTCTGTAACGCCCCAGCCGTTTTCCAAGACTTTGTGAACGATATCTTCCAGGATATGCTTTCCACCTCGGTCGTAGTCTATCTGGATGATATTCTCATCTACTCTCCAGATATTGACTCCCACCGGAGAGATGTTTGCAAAGTCTTCGACCTCCTACGGGCAAACTCCCTCTATGCCAAGTTGGAGAAGTGTATGTTTGAGCAGGAGTCCTTACCTTTCCTAGGCTACATCATTTCAGCCCAGGGATTGGCTATGGATCCTGCCAAACTACAGGCTGTGATGGACTGGCAGGAACCCCATTCTCTTAAAGCGGTGCAGCGCTTTATGGGATTCATCAATTATTATCGCCAGTTCATCCCGCACTTCTCAACTTTGGTAGCTCCCTTGGTTGCCCTCACCAAGAAGGGGGCGAATCCCAAATTGTGGTCTGAGGAGGTCTCCAAGGCCTTTATCTCTATAAAGTCACACTTCGCTAGCGCTCCCATTCTACATCGCCCCGATGTTGATAAGTCATTTATCATGGAGGTGGATGCCTCTTCTGTTGGTGCTGGAGCAGTCCTCTTCCAAAAGGATGCTCAAGGTCGGAAGCATCCTTGCTTCTTTTTCTCCAAGACCTTCGCACCAGCAGAGAGGAATTATTCCATCGGGGACAGGGAGTTGCTAGCCATGAAGTTGGCTTTCTCGGAGTGGAGACATCTCTTGGAGGGAGCACGTTTTCCCTTCCAAGTCTTCACAGACCATAAAAATTTGGTGTACCTGCAGACAGCTCAGCGGTTGAATTCTCGCCAGGCCAGATGGTCCTTGTTCTTCTCCCGGTTTCATTTCACCCTCCATTTCCTTTCTGGGGAGAAGAACATTCGGGACGACGCTCTCTCTCGCTCCGTTGTGTCATCTGCGGAGGAGGAGGAGGAGCCTCGGCTTATTGTCCCCACCGAGAGCCTGAGAACTGTGGCTCCGGTTTCGCTGGAGTCTGTGCCCCCGGGCAAGACTTTTGTTCCATCCAGTTTGCGACCGGAGGTTCTTTCTTGGGTGCACTCGTCCAGGGTGGGTGGACATTTTGGTACTAAAAGGACATCTGAGTTACTGGCGAGGACATACTGGTGGCCGCATATGGCCCGTGATGTCGCGGAGTATGTTCGGGCGTTTGTCTCTTGTGCCAGGAACAAGACTCCTCGGCAACGGCCAGCTTGTTTGCTTTATCCTCTGCCCGTGGCGGACAGGCCCTGGGAGATGGTCGGGATGGACTTTGTGGTGGGCTTGCCCAAGTCCCGTAACTGCACCATTATCTGGGTGATCACCGACCATTTTTCCAAAATGGGGCATTTGGTGCCCCTTCCACGGCTACCATCTGCACGGGCGTTGGCTGTCTTGTTTATCAAGCATATCTTTCGCCTACACGGTATGCCAGACAAAATTGTTAGTGACCGGGGTCCCCAGTTTGCGTCTCGATTCTGGAGAGAGCTTTGTCGTCTACTCAGTATTGAGTTAAATCTCTCTTCGGCATATCATCCAGAGACGAATGGGTTGGTTGAAAGGGCCAACCAGACCTTGGTCACATATCTGCGACATTTTGTTTCTGCCAGGCAGGATGACTGGGCATCCTTGCTACCGTGGGCAGAGTTTGCACTTAACAATGCCGTAGCCGACTCCACCGGTCAGACTCCATTCCTCTTAAATTACGGCCAGCATCCGCGTGTTCCTGTGCCCATGCCTGTGTCTTCCGCTGATTCCAGGGTGGCAGACTGGGCTGTGGAGGCACGGGACATTTGGGATCGCACGCAGGATGCCATTCGGGCCTCCAAGGAGAGAATGAGGTCCTCCGCCGATGTTCATCGGCGCCCCGCTCCGACCTTTGCCCCTGGCGATTTAGTGTGGCTCTCCGCCCGTAACATCAGGCTGCAAGTTGAGTCCACTAAGTTTGCTCCTTGCTACTTGGGTCCCTTCAAGGTTCTCGAACAGGTTAATCCCGTGGTCTACCGTCTGGCTCTTCCTCCACGCTTGGGTATCACCGACACCTTTCACGTGTCCCTCTTGAAACCCGTATACATGTCCCAGTTTTCCGAGTCATCTGCAGGGACATCGGGTTCGTCTACGGATGATTATGAGGTGAACGCTATTTTGGGGTGCAAGGTGGTACGCGGCAAAAAGTTCTATTTGGTGGATTGGAAGGGTTATGGCCCAGAGGACAGGTCATGGGAACCTGCTGAAAACATTCGGACCCCGCAGCTCATTGCTGCCTTCGAGCGTAGCGAGGCCCAAGGAGGGGGGGGCCCTGGGAGGGGGGGTAATGTTAGGTCTCAAGTTCCCACTTCTGCACAGGGGGAATCTCGGGCCGTCTCCGCTGCGGTCTCCCATTCCTATCCAGCCACAGTGGAGTCTGCTCAGCAGGGACGTCAGTCCCAGCGTCCTGCTCGGTCTCGCTCTGTACAGAGAGTTACTGCTGCTTCTTCAGCTCCTGCCATTAAACTCAGTGCTGGTCAGCAGCGAGCGGACTTCTCTGGGACTAAGTTCTTATTTGCGCACACTGAGCATGCCCAGGGCAAGATCTCCCGTTGGAGATCGAGGGTCATGTGCTCAGGCTCTGCAGCGCATTCCATTGGTCCTCTTGGCAGGTCTTGGAAGGGCAAAGTTTCTGTGGCCACTTACTGTCCTGCAACTATATAAACTGCGCATGACCGCACGGCCATGCGCTAGTGTACAATTATTATGTGTGTGTGTAGATGGATGTATGTCGATGGATGAAAGCTCCTAAATATCCCTCCCTAGAGTTGTTGATTGCTCGCGGATGATGGTAGCTCTCTAGCGCCCGACTATCCATCTGTATGTTACACACATCACAGCGTCCTATAGCTGTGCCTGCCAGTATGGCGCCGTGCGCTTGCCTTGCGCTTTCCATACCCAAGCCTGGGTGGTTAGTGGCGTCCGTCAGTGCGGCATCGCACGCACTCTTGTGCTCATATATTGCTGATAAGGTTCTTTACACACCCAGTTGCGGTGTTGTGCCAGCAAGGGTCTAATCGGACTTCAATCCCTTTTGGGGTTAAGTTCGCTGACTACTTGCTCGCGCTCTGTGTGCGGTACCGCGGTCCTGTGACTTAACAGGATCGCTTTCTTCACGTTGGGTGAGGTTTAACCCACGTGTTTATACTTTTAAGTACCGCCATATAGTCTGTCATTTACTAGCAGCGGGTTTCGCCTGCACGGTGGACTCCGGACTGCGAACGCATCTATATCATCTTTCTGGGTGCGTTCCGCCAGTCCTAACACCTTCTGCCCGAGCCTTGGCAGCGTTGTTTATTAAACACATTTTCTGCCTACACGGTATGCCGGACAAAATTGTCAGTGACCGGGGACCCCAGTTTGCATCTCGGTTCTGGAGAGAGCTCTGTTGTCTACTCAGCATCGAGCTGAATCTCTCTTCAGCAAAGCATCCCGAGATGAATAGGTTGGTAGAGAGGGCCAACCAGACCCTGGTCACATATTTGCGTCATTTTGTTTCTGCTAGGCAGGATGACTGGGCATCCTTGCTACCATGGGCTGAGTTTGAGCTAAACAGCGCCGTAGCTGACTTCACTGGACAGACCTCATTCTTCCTTAACTATAGCCAGCATCCGCGGGTTCCTGTGCCTATGCCCGTGTCTTCCACCAATTCCAGGGTGGCAGACTGGGCTGTGGAGGTGCGTGACATTTGGGCCCACACTCAGGATCCCATCCGGGCTTCCAAGGAGAGAATGAGGTCCTCCGCCGATGCACATCGGCGCTCCACTCCGACCTTTGCTCCTGGCGACTTAGTGTGGCTCTCTGCCCATAACATTAGGCTGCGAGTTGAGTCCATTAAGTTTGCACCTCGCTACCTGGGTCCCTTCACAGTCCTGGAACAGGTTAAACCTGTGGTCTACCATCTGGCCCTTCCTCCACGCCTAGGTATCACCAACACCTTTCATGTGTCTCTTCTAAAGCCTATTCACGTGTTCCGGTTTTCTGAGTCATCTGCCGGGACATCAGGTTCATATACAGATGATTATGAGGTGAACGCTATCTTGGAGTGTAAGGTGGTACGTGGCAAAACATTTTATTTGGTGGATTGAAAGGACTGTGACCCAGAGGACAGGTCCTGGGTGCCTGCTGAGCACATTTGGGCTCCGCAACTTATTGCTGCCTTCGAGCATAGTGAGGCCCTAGGAGTGGGGTAATGTTAGGTGTCGAGTTCCCGCGGCTGCACAGGGGGAATCTCAAACCACCTCCTCTGCGGTTTCCCATTCTTCTTCAGGGAGATATTTTTCTGAGTGCCATGTGTTTTACCCAGTCACAACAACTAGGATTCCATACACAATACATGCAAATTGCAATTTGTCTTATGTGAATTCCCTGTTGTCATGTGAGGTATTTTGTGATATATTTTATATCCACATTGATAAGATTCAAGGAGGGAGTGGTTTTTGTACGTTTTTTAACTGTTTTTATCTTTGTTACCAATAAAGCTTGTGTTTTCTTTAGCTATTTACGGGTGGTGTGCAGACTACATAGTGGCTCTTTTTCTTTCCTTCTCTACATAACTCCTTGCATTAGCCACTGTTTATGCATCCCCTTTATATCAAATTAATTATTGTGATGCGCCAGCAACTATTTCTTGTTCCCATTCTTCTTCAGCCGCAGTGGAGCCTGCTCAGCAGAGACTTCGGTCCCAGCGTCTGGCTCAGGCAGATACTGTGTGCTTGTTAACAGCACTATTCAGAGTCGAGCTGACGCTCCTGGGACTAAGTCCTGCTTTTCCTCTAGTGAGGATGCCTAAGGGGCGACTTCTCATTGGAGGTCGGGGGTCACATGCTCAGGTCCTTTAGAAGCTCTTATTGGACCACTAGGAAGGTCCTGGAGAGCTTCTTCTATAAAAGGTTTGCATGGCCGCACGGCCATGCGCTAGCATAATTCAGTATTTGTGTATGTGTGGATGTATGCCTTTTCTGGTGAAAGCTCCGAATCATTCCCATCCCTAGAGTTGTTGAATGCTCGTGAGTGTTGTAGCTGTCTAGCGCCAGATAGTGCATCCAGCACCAGGCACAAAATATACTGCATCTATCCTGCAGTGACCGCTGCTGCCGTACTGTATGCACTCAGTGTGGCTATCTTTAGCGTCTCCTGACAATCCGTCAGTGTACTATGGGAACTCCCATTTGATCCCAGCATCTGACTCAGGGCATCCTCAAGCGCGGGCTCAAAAGCCACCAAGGGTCAGAGCGGGATCAACCACCAGCATAGTGGGGTTGAGTTGAAGGGATCCCACTAGTATCCACTTGCTGCGCCCTGTGAATGCTAACAGGGCACAGCGTTATCTTTAATTCCGGCGACTCTGTGATGCAATAGATTTCTCTCCTATACAGACCGGGTGACGGTACCCGTATCTATTCAGGCGTAGTACCACCATATAGTGCCGCCATTTACTATCAGCAGGTTCCACTCCCAATACTATCTCTATATTTACTCGATGCATTCCGCCAGCCCTAACAGTAATAGACAGCAAAAGCAGTGAAAAACAGGCCTACAATGCCCAACCTTGGAGCACGCAGATATATGAGGCCTGTCACGGAAACACCACACTGCCAAATATGTGGCCAGTATTTTTTTTAATGCAAAATAGCGCTGCATATAAGTAGAGTAAGAGACAGCAAAAACAGTGGAAAACCAGCCAAAAATGCCCAAACTTGGAGCACGCAGATATATGAGGCCTGTCATGGAAATACCACACCACCAAATATGTGGCCTGTACTTTTTGGAGGGTCTGCAAAATAGTGCTGTATATAAGTAGAGTGACAGACAGCAAAAACAGTGGAAAACCAGCCAAAAATGGCCAAATTTGGAGTACGCATATATATGACCCCTGTCACGGAAATACCACACTGCCAAATATGTGGCCTGTATTTTTTTAATGCAAAAAAGGGCTGTATATAAGTAGAGCAACAGACATCAAAAACAGTGCAAAACTGGCTAAAAATGCCCAAACTTGGAACACGCAGATATATGGGGCCTGTCACGGAAATACCACACTGCCAAATAATGGGCCTGTAGTTTTTTTAATGCAAAATAGTGCTGTATATAAGAAGAGTAACAGACAGCAAAACCAAGTGGAAAGCCAGACAAAAATGCTCAAACTTGGAGCACGCAGATATATGGGGCCTGTGACGGAAATACCACACTGCCAAATATGTGGCCTGTATTTTTTTAAATGCAAAATAGTGCCTTATATAAGTAGAGTAAATGTTATTTGTTGAGTTCCCGCTGCTGCACAGGGGGAATCTCGAACCACCTCCGCTGCGGTCTCCCATTCTTCTTCAGCCACAGTGGAGCCTGATCAGCAGAGACTTCGGTCCCAGCATCTGGCTCAGGCAGATACTGTGCACTTGGTTACTGCTGATAATCCAGGCTCAGCCATTGTAACGAGCACTGTTCAGCGGCGATCAGACACTTCAGGGACTAAGTCCTGATTTTCCTCTACTGAGCATGCCCAAGGGACGAAATCTCATTGGAGGTTAGGGGTCACATGCTCGGGTCTAGTAGCAGCTCCTATTGGACCACTAGGAAGGTCCTGGAGAGCTTACTCTATAAAAGGTTTGCATGGCCGCACGGCTATGCGCTAGTATAATTCAAAAAAGTGTCCAAAAGCATATCTATGCTAATAATAGGGTTCCTTCACCGTGAAGAGAAATCCCAGACAGCATGGAAGGGGTGTGTGCATATATGCGAAACCCAATAAGCAGGTACAAACATACCTTAACACACCACTCAAAGAGAGGAAATAAAAAGATAACACATTTTATTGAATTACATATGATAGAAAATACTACATATAGATAAAAAAAGTTTAAGAGGAAGGATTTTTACTCAAGCAAAGTGCACAAACAGGATAGAGTGTATAAGGCGTGATTATTTTAATAAGCATAGAGAGCCATAGCAAAGTTGGCCTTAAAGTGCATGAATTTTGCACTATGCACTTTAAGGCCAACTTTGCTATGGCTCTCTATGCTTATTAAAATAATCATGCCTTATACACTATCTCAGAGCCTGAATATACCGTATATACTCGAGTATAAGCCGAGATTTTCAGCCGAAATTTTTGGGCTGAAAGTGCCCCTCTCGGCTTATACTCGAGTCACAGTGGGCGGCAGAGTCGGCGGGTGAGTTGGAGAGGGCGCTGAGGCATACTTACCTAGTCCTGGCGCTCCTGACGCTGCCCCTGCAGTCCCACGGTCTTCGGGTGCCGCAGCTCTTCCCCTGTTCAGCGGTCACGTGGGATCGCACATTGGAGAAATGAATATGGACTCCACTCCCATAGGGGTAAAGCCGCATACTTATTCCTCTGAGCGGTGCCAGTGACCGCTGACAGGAAGAGCTGCGGCACCCGGAGACAGTGTGACAGGCAGGGTCAGCATCAGGAGCAGCGGGACTAGGTGAGTATTTTATATTCACCTGTCCGCGTTCCACACGCCGGGCGTCGCTCCATCTTCCCGGCGTCTCTGCGCTCTTACTGTGCAGGTCAGTGGGCGCGATGACGCATATATTGTGCGCGCCGCCCTCTGCTTAATCAGTCAGTGCGTAGAGACGCCGGGACGAGACGCCGGGAGCTGCAAGCAAGAGAGGTGAGTATGGCTTTTTTTTTTAATTATTGCAGCAGCAGCAGCAATGGCACAGCTTTATAAGGAGCATATATGGGGCAATAATGAACAGTGCAGAGCACTATATGGCACAGCTATGGGGCAAGAATGAACAGTGCAGAGCACTATATGGCACAGCTATGAGGCAAGAATGAACGGTGCAGAGCACTATATGGCACAGCTTTATAAGGAGCATATATGGGGCAATAATGAACAGTGCAGAGCACTATATGGCACAGCTATGGGGCAAGAATGAACGGTGCAGAGCACTATATGGCACAGCTATAGGGAAAGAATGAACGATGCAGAGCACTATGTGGCACAGCTATGGGGCAATAATGAACGGTGCAGAGCACTATATGGCACAGCTATGGGGCAAGAATGAACGGTGCAGAGCACTATATGGCACAGCTATGGGCAAGAATGAACGGTGCAGAGCACTATATGGCACAGCTATAGGGCAAGAATGAACGGTGCAGAGCACTATATGGCACAGCTATGGGGCAAGAATGAACGGTGCAGAGCACTATATGGCACAGCTATGGGGCAAGAATGAACGGTGCAGAGCACTATATGGCACAGCTATGGAGCAAGAATTAACGGTGCAGAGCACTATATGGCACAGCTATGGGGCAAGAATGAATGGTGCAGAGCACTATATGGCATAGCTATGGGGCAATAATGAACGGTGCAGAGCATATATGGCAAAGCTATGGGGAAATAATGAACGGTGCAGAGCACTATATAACACAGCTATGGGGAAATAATGAACGGTGCAGAGCACTATATGGCACAGCTATGGGGCAAGAATGAACGGTGCAGAGCACTATATGGCACAGCTATGGGGCAAAAATGAACGGTGCAGAGCACTATTTGTCACACCTTTCTATGGTACATCTATGGGGCAATAATGAACAGTGCAGAGCACTATATGGCACAGCTATGGGGTCATAATGAACGGTATGTAGCATCTATTTTTATTTTTGAAATTCACCGGTAGCTGCTGCATTTTCCACCCTAGGCTTATACTCGAGTCAATAAGTTTTCCCAGTTTTTTGTGGCAAAATTAGGGGGGTCGGCTTATACTCGGGTCGGCTTATACTCGAGTATATCCGGTACTCACTTCCTCTATCCTGTTTCTGCACTTGCTTGAGTAAAAATCCTTCCTCTTAAACTTTTTTTTATCTATATGTAGTATTTGTATCATATGTAATTCAATAAAATGTGTTATCTTTTTATTTCCTCTCTTTGAGTGGTGTGTTAAGGTATGTTTGTACCTGCTTATTGGGGCTAGTATAATTCAGTATTTGTGTATGTGTGGATGTATGCCTGTTCTGGTGAAAGCTCCGAATCATTCCCATCCCTAGAGTTTTTAAATGCTCGCGAGTGTTGTAGCCATCCAGCACAGACACAAAATATACTGCGTCTATCCTGCAGTGACCGCCGCTGCGGTACTGCACGCACTCAGTGTGGCAATCTTTAGCATCTCCTGACAATCCATCAGTGAATGGCAGGAACTCCCGTTTGATCCCAGCATCTGACTCAGGGTGTCCTCAGGCGCGGGCTTAAAAGCCACCGAGGGTCAGAGCGGGATCAACCACCAGCATAGTGGAGGTGAGTTGAAGGGATCCCACTAGTATCCATTTGCTGCGCCCTGTGAATTCTAACAGGGCACAGCGTTATCTTTAATCCCGGTGACTCTGTGAAGCAACAGAGTTCTCTCCTATACAGACCTGGTGACGGTACCCGTGTCTATTCAAGCATAGTACCGCCATATAGTGCCCCCATTTACTAGCAGCAGGTCCCACTCCTGCACGGTGGACCCCGGGCTGCGAACGCACCTATACTATCTCTATATTTACTCGGTGCGCTCCTCCAGCCCCAACAGTATACTAGCGCCAGAGTCTGGCTAGTAATGGCGGATGATCAGAGTCTACAACGGTACATCCTGCAGCTGGAGGGTAGGTTGGCGGCTCTTGAACGCACAACCTCGGCTGTGAATGTCACTGCAGTCGCTGTTCTGGCTGCTAGCGTAGCTCAGCCAGTTTGTCCACTGCCACCCCTGCTCCAACTTTATCCCGTGTCCTGTTACCAGACAAGTATGCTGGTGACAGCTGTGTCAGAGATTCGTGAGTCAGTATGCTATAACATCTAGAGCTCCTGGCTGCACGTTTTCCCACGGAACGGGCTAAAGTGGGATTCATTTTATCACTTCTGTCAGGCAGGGTGTTGGAGTGGGCAACGCCACTGTGGGAACGTGATGATCGTGTGGTGCAGAGTGCTCCTCGCTTCTTGGACTGTTGTGAATTCTGTGGCAGAGCTCCCTCCTGTGGTCACAAGTGGTACTTCGGCTGATTCTCTCTATGAGCTTCCGTTGGTGGAGGAGAGTGGTACTGCGGCTTCTGAGTTTCCTTCCTCAGGTGATGTGGGGAAGTCGTTAGGTGCTGCTCTATTTAACTCCACCTAGTGCTTTGATCCTGGCCTCCAGTCAATGTTCTAGTATAGGACTTGCTTCCTCCTGGATCGTTCCTGTGGCCTGCTGCTCTGCATAGCTAAGTTGCCCTTGTGTTTTTTTTGTTTGCTGTTTTTTCTGTCCAGCTTGTTTATTTGTTTTTTCTTGCTTGCTGGAAGCTCTGGGACGCAGAGGGTGTACCTCCGTGCCGTTAGTCGGTACGGAGGGTCTTTTTGCCCCCTCTGCGTGGTTGTTTGTAGGGTTTTGTGTTGACCGCAAAGTTACCTTTCCTATCCTCGCTCTGTTCAGTAAGTCGGGCCTCACAAGGTAGGCTTATTTTCTATCTTCAGGCTAGCTAGTTTCTCAGGCTGTGCCGAGTTGCATAGGGAGCGTTAGGCGCAATCCACGGCTGCCTCTAGTGTGGTTGGAGAGGATTAGGGATTGCGGTCAGCAGAGTTCCCACGTCTCAGAGCTCGTTCTACGTTTTTGGGTTATTGTCAGGTCACTGTATGTGCTCTGACTTCTATGTCCATTGTGGTACTGAATTACCTTATCATAACAGTACTGGAGGCCCAAAGTACTAATGATTCTCAATAGAGGGAAAAAAGAAGTTCTGAGACCATTTTTTTTTCTCTGCACTGTGTTTTGCCTTTTTTTTCCCCTAGACATTTGGGTGGTTCAGGACACAGGTGTAGCGATGGACATTAAAGGTCTGTCTTCATGTGTGGATCAGCTCACGGCAAGAGTACAAAATATTCAAGACTTTGTGGTTCAGAATTCTATGTTAGAACCAAGAATTCCTATTCCTGATTTGTTTTTTGGAGATAGAACTAAATTTCTGAGTTTCAAAAATAATTGTAAACTATTTCTGGCTTTGAAACGTCGCTCCTCTGGTGACCCAGTTCAACAAGTTAGGATCATTATTTCTTTTTTACGTGGCGACCCTCAGGACTGGGCATTTTCTCTTGCGCCAGGAGATCCTGCATTAAATAATATTGATGCGTTTTTCCTGGCGCTCGGATTGCTGTACGATGAACCTAATTCAGTGGATCAGGCAGAGAAAAATTTGCTGGCTCTGTGTCAGGGTCAGGATGAGATAGAGGTATATTGTCAGAAATTTAGAAAGTGGTCCGTACTCACTCAATGGAATGAAGGTGCGCTCGCAGCTATTTTCAGAAAGGGTATCTCTGAAGCCCTTAAGGATGTCATGGTGGGATTTCCTATGCCTGCTGGTCTGAATGAGTCTATGTCTTTGGCCATTCAGATCGGTCGACGCTTGCGTGAGCGTAAATCTGTGCACCATTTGGCGGTATTATCTGAGCGTAAACCTGAGCCTATGCAGTGCGATAGGACTTTGACCAGAGTTGAACGGCAAGAACACAGACATCAGAATGGGCTGCGTTTCTACTGTGGTGATTCCACTCATGCTATCTCTGATTGTCCTAAGCGCACTAAGCGGTTCGCTAGGTCTGCCACCATTGGTACGGTACAGTCAAAATTTCTTTTGTCCGTTACCTTGATCTGCTCTTTGTCATCTTATTCTGTCATGGCATTTGTGGATTCAGGCGCTGCCCTGAATTTGATGGACTTGGAGTTTGCTAGGCGTTGTGGGTTTTTCTTGGAGCCCTTGCAGTGTCCTATTCCATTGAGAGGAATTGATGCTACGCCTTTGGCCAAGAATAAGCCTCAGTACTGGACCCAGCTGACCATGTGCATGGCTCCTGCACATCAGGAGGTTATTCGCTTTCTGGTGTTGCATAATCTGCATGATGTGGTCGTTTTAGGGTTACCATGGCTACAGGTCCATAATCCAGTATTAGATTGGAAATCCATGTCTGTGTCCAGCTGGGGTTGTCAGGGGGTACATGGTGATGTCCCATTTCTGTCTATTTCGTCATCCACCCCTTCTGAGGTTCCAGAGTTCTTGTCTGATTACCGGGATGTATTTGATGAGCCCAAGTCCGATACCCTACCTCCGCATAGGGATTGTGATTGTGCTATCGATTTGATTCCTTGTAGTAAATTCCCAAAAGGTCGACTGTTTAATTTATCTGTGCCTGAGCACGCCGCTATGCGGAGTTACGTGAAAGAGTCCTTGGAGAAGGGGCATATTCGCCCATCATCGTCGCCATTAGGAGCGGGGTTCTTTTTTGTGGCCAAGAAGGATGGTTCGCTTAGACCTTGTATAGATTACCGCCTTCTAAATAAGATCACGGTTAAATTTCAGTACCCCTTGCCGCTGTTATCTGATTTGTTTGCTCGGATTAAGGGGGCTAGTTGGTTCACCAAAATAGATCTTCGTGGTGCGTATAATCTTGTGCGTATTAAGCGAGGCGATGAATGGAAAACTGCATTTAATACGCCCGAGGGCCATTTTGAGTACCTAGTGATGCCTTTCGGACTTGCCAATGCTCCATCGGTGTTTCAGTCCTTTATGCATGACATCTTCCGAGAGTACCTGGATAAATTCCTGATTGTATACTTGGATGATATTTTGATCTTCTCGGATGATTGGGAGTCACATGTGAAGCAGGTCAGAACGGTGTTTCAGGTCCTGCGTGCTAATTCTTTGTTTGTGAAGGGATCAAAGTGTCTCTTTGGTGTTCAGAAGGTTTCATTTTTGGGGTTCATTTTTTCCCCTTCTACTATCGAGATGGATCCTGTTAAGGTCCAAGCCATCCATGATTGGACTCAGCCGACATCTCTGAAAAGTCTGCAAAAGTTCCTGGGCTTTGCTAATTTTTATCGTCGCTTCATCTGCAATTTTTCTAGTATTGCTAAACCATTGACCGATTTGACCAAGAAGGGTGCTGATGTGGTCAATTGGTCTTCTGCTGCTGTGGAAGCTTTTCAAGAGTTGAAGCGTCGTTTTTCTTCTGCCCCTGTGTTGTGTCAACCAGATGTTTCGCTTCCATTCCAGGTCGAGGTTGATGCTTCTGAGATTGGAGCAGGGGCTGTTTTGTCACAGAGAAGTTCTGATTGCTCGGCGATGAAACCATGTGCCTTCTTTTCCAGGAAGTTTTCGCCTGCTGAGCGAAATTATGATGTTGGCAATCGAGAGTTGCTGGCCATGAAGTGGGCATTTGAGGAGTGGCGTCATTGGCTTGAAGGAGCTAAGCATCGCGTGGTGGTCTTGACTGATCATAAGAACTTAACTTATCTCGAGTCTGCCAAGCAGCTGAATCCTAGACAGGCTCGTTGGTCGCTGTTTTTTGCCCGTTTTGACTTTGTGGTTTCGTACCTTCCGGGCTCTAAAAATGTGAAGGCGGATGCCCTGTCTAGGAGTTTTGTGCCCGACTCTCCGGGTTTATCTGAGCCGGCGGGTATTCTCAAAGAGGGAGTAATTGTGTCTGCCATCTCCCCTGATTTGCGGCGGGTGCTGCAAAAATTTCAGGCTAATAAACCTGATCGTTGCCCAGCGGAGAAACTGTTTGTCCCTGATAGATGGACGAATAAAGTTATCTCTGAGGTTCATTGTTCGGTTTTGGCTGGTCATCATGGAATCTTTGGTACCAGAGAGTTAGTGGCTAGATCCTTTTGGTGGCCATCTCTGTCGCGGGATGTACGTTCTTTTGTGCAGTTCTGTGGGATTTGTGCTTGGGCTAAGCCCTGCTGTTCTCGTGCCAGTGGGTTGCTTTTGCCCTTGCCGGTCCCGAAGAGGCCTTGGACACATATCTCTATGGATTTTATTTCAGATCTTCCCGTCTCTCAAAAAATGTCAGTCATTTGGGTGGTTTGTGATCGCTTCTCTAAGATGGTCCATTTGGTACCCTTGTCTAAATTACCTTCCTCCTCTGATTTGGTGCCATTGTTCTTCCAGCATGTGGTTCGTTTACATGGCATTCCAGAGAATATCGTTTCTGACAGAGGTTCCCAGTTTGTTTCGAGGTTTTGGCGTGCCTTTTGTGCAAGGATGGGCATTGACTTGTCTTTTTCCTCGGCTTTCCATCCTCAGACTAATGGCCAGACCGAACGAACCAATCAGACCTTGGAAACATATCTGAGATGCTTTGTTTCTGCTGATCAGGATGACTGGGTGTCCTTTTTGCCTTTGGCTAAGTTCGCCCTTAATAATCGGGCCAGCTCGGCTACCTTGGTTTCGCCGTTTTTCTGCAACTCTGGGTTCCATCCTCGTTTCCCTTCAGGGCAGGTTGAGTCTTCGGACTGTCCTGGTGTGGATACTGTGGTGGACAGGTTGCAGCAGATTTGGACTCATGTGGTGTACAATTTGACCTTGTCCCAGGAGAAGGCTCAACGTTTCGCTAATCGCAGACGCTGTGTGGGTCCCCGACTTCGTGTTGGGGATTTGGTTTAGTTGTCTTCTCGTCATATTCCTATGAAGGTTTCCTCTCCTAAGTTTAAACCTTGTTTCATTGGTCCGTATAGGATTTCTGAGGTTCTTAATCCTGTGTCTTTTCGTTTGACCCTTCCAGATTCTTTTTCCATCCATAACGTATTCCATAGGTCATTGTTGCGGAGATACGTGGCACCTATGGTTCCATCTGTTGATCCTCCTGCCCTGGTTTTGGTGGAGGGGGAGTTGGAGTATATTGTGGAGAAGATTTTGGATTCTCGTGTTTCAAGACGGAAACTCCAGTATCTGGTTAAGTGGAAGGGCTATGCTCAGGAAGATAATTCCTGGGTCTTTGCCTCTGATGTCCATGCTCCCGATCTTGTTCGTGCCTTTCATATGGCTCATCCTGGTCGTCCTGGGGGCTCTGGTGAGGGTTCGGTGACCCCTCCTCAAGGGGGGGGGGTACTGTTGTGAATTCTGTGGCAGAGCTCCCTCGTGTGGTCACAAGTGGTACTTCGGCTGATTCTCTCTATGAGCTTCCGTTGGTGGAGGAGAGTGGTACTGCGGCTTCTGAGTTTCCTTCCTCAGGTGATGTGGGGAAGTCGTTAGGTGCTGCTCTATTTAACTCCACCTAGTGCTTTGATCCTGGCCTCCAGTCAATGTTCTAGTATAGGACTTGCTTTCTCCTGGATCGTTCCTGTGGCCTGCTGCTCTGCATAGCTAAATTGCTCTTGTGTTTTTTTTTTTTGCTGTTTTTTCTGTCCAGCTTGTTTATTTGGTTTTTCTTGCTTGCTGGAAGCTCTGGGACGCAGAGGGTGTACCTCCGTGCCGTTAGTCGGTACAGAGGGTCTTTTTGCCCCCTCTGCGTGGTTGTTTGTAGGGTTTTGTGTTGACCGCAAAGTTACCTTTCCTATCCTCGCTCTGTTCAGTAAGTCGGGCCTCACTTTGCTAAATCTATTTCATCTCTACGTTTGTCTTTTCATCTTAACTCACAGTCATTATATGTGGGGGCTGCCTTTTCCTTTGGGGTATTTCTATGAGGCAAGGTAGGCTTATTTTCTATCTTCAGGCTAGCTAGTTTCTCAGGCTGTGCCGAGTTGCATAGGGAGAGTTAGGCGCAATCCACGGCTGCCTCTAGTGTGGTTGGAGAGGATTAGGGATTGCGGTCAGCAGAGTTCCCACGTCTCAGAGCTCGTTCTACGTTTTTGGGTTATTGTCAGGTCACTGTATGTGCTCTGACTTCTATGTCCATTGTGGTACTGAATTACCTTATCATAACATTGGACTCTCTGAAACAGGTCTTTATGGGACCTCATGTCACCCATGACACAGCGCTCCAAGTGCTGGCATTGACATAGGGCTCGTCCATGGTCAGTCAGTTCGCCGTCCACTTCCGGACTTTGGCATCTGAGCTGGAGTGACCGGATAAAGACCTTATCCCGGTGTTTTGGAAGGGACTGGCTGACCATGTGAAGTACGCCTTGGCCACCAGTGACATTCTTGCCACACTGGAGGAGCATATAACTATTTCCACCAGCATCGACCTTCGTTGTAAGGAATGAAGGTTGGAGCGAACCCAGTGTAGGCAGAGGTTCCGGATGGCTCCTACCTTCACCACTCCTCTGGAATCTCCTGTTCAGGCGTTCGAGTCCCATGAGGCCATGGAGGTATCTCGAACAGGACCTAAGTCCCGGGCCGCTCGAATACCTGTGGTGTTAGGGCTAATGGAACGCACCGAGTATAGATAGGTAGCTACAAGGTGCATTCGCAGCCCGGGGTCCACTGTGCAGAGATATCTGCTGCAAAGTAACGGCGGAATAAACTCTGAGCTCACACATGGGTTAAGCTTCACCCCGTGTGAACTGGAAGCAATCTCTGTTACCTCACAGAGTCATGATGTACACAAAACTATTACCCTAACTAGGGTTGTGCTTGCTCTGGTACTCTTCTGTGCTAACGGAACACATGAAGGAACCAGATGCTAAGCCAAGGCTATTTGCCCCCACTGACGCTAGCTGCCTGCCTGAGTGTACAGTCCCAAAGCTATAGCCTCACACCACAAAAGTATAGAGTGGTATAATATCCACTGGCATAAGCCAAACACATTTGATACTAGCGCATGGCTGTGCAGCCATGCAAACCTTTTATAGTTGCAGGTCTTCAGGACCTTCCTGGTGGACCAATAGGAGCTGCTACAGAGCCTGAGCGTGTAACCCCCGACCTCCAATGAGAGGTCCTCCCGTGGACATGCTCAGTGCGTGAAAAGCAGGACTTCGTCCCAGAAAAGCCTGCTCGCCGATGACCAGTGCTGGCTACAAAGGCAGAGCCTGGAAAGGTAGCAGTAATCATTCGCACAGTATGAGGCTGAGCCAGACGCTGGGACCGATGTCTCCGTTGAGCAGGTTCCACTGTGGCTGGAGGAGAATGGGAATCCACAGCAGACATGGTTCAAGATTCCCCCTGTGCAGGAGCGGGAAATCGACACCTAACACGTGATCTGTAATGTCTGCCAGCAGATAGGACATTATGCAAGAAATGTCCCCAGCGGTCGGGAAACGACCACGTCTAGAATCCGTATAAGGAGGTTTACTAGACACAGCGGTATTTTCCTCCAAACTATCCTTTAAGGGGACAATCACCTTTGGCCCTTCCCCCCTTACAGTCGACCTTTGTGTGGATTCTGGGGCGGAGGGGAATTTTATGTCCTCAGCCTTCGCCCAACGCCACGCAATACCCCTGGTGATTCTTGCCAAATCGGTGACTGTACGAGTGGTGAATGGGTCGACACTGCCCTCACAAATAACACACCAGACCATCCCATTTACATTATCTCTTATGTCTTCATCCCATCAGGAGATTATTTCCCTCCTTGTCATCCCCGAGGGAATAGACGAGATCCTGTTAGGGATATCCTGGTTACATTATCACTCTCCTCATATATAATTCTCAGGGAGAATTCTGGGATGGAGTAAATCCTGTGAGGGTAGATATCAGAGGAAGTGCGCTCAGGTTGCTACAACTGAGGTACCCTCAGATCTTTCCTCTCTCCCCAAGCACTATAGGCCCTATGTGGACGTATTCTCCAAGAGGGCTGCGGAGACCTCACTGCCCCTATGACTGTCCTATTGACCTTTTGCCTGGTGCAGAGCCTCCCCGGGGTCAAATCTATCCCCTGTCTCTCATGGAGATGGAGGCGATGTCCCAATACATCCAGGAGAATCTGACAAGAGGATTCATTAGGAAGTCAGTGTCACCTGTAGGGGCAGGGTTCTTTCTGTTGCAGAAGAAGATCGGAGAACTACGTCCATGCATTGATTACAGGGGTATTAACGCCATAACAATTAAGAACAAATACCCTCTACCTCTGATATCAGAGCTATTCGACAAGTTGCGGGGAGCGAGGATATTTACTAAACTAGATCTGCGGGGTGCTTACAACCTGATTTGCATCCGTGAGGGGGACGAATGGAAGACGGCATTTAACACCAGGGACGGGAACTATGAATACCTGGTGATGCCCTTCTGGTTCTGTAATGCCCCTGCCGTTTTCCAAGACTTTGTGAACGATATCTTCCGGGATATGGTCTCCACCTCGGTCGTAGTCTATCTGGATGATATTCTTATCTACTCTCCAGATATAGACTCCCACCAGAGATGTTTGCAAAGTCTTTGACCTCCTACAGGCAAACTCCCTCTACACCAAGTTGGAAATGTGTGATTTTGAGCAGGAGTTCTTGCCTTTCCTTGGCTATATCACCTCCACCTGAGGATTGGCTGTGGATCCTGCCAAGCTACAGGCTGTGATGGACTGGCAGGAACCCCATTCCCTCAAAGCGGTGAAGCGCTTTATGGGGTTCATTAATTACTATTGCCAGTTCATTCCCCACTTCTCAACTTTGGTAGCTCCCTTGGTTGCCCTCACCAAAAAGGGAGCAAATACCAATTTGTGGTCGGAGGAGTTTTCCAGAGCCTTTCTCTCAGTTAAGTCACACTTCGCTAGCGCTCCCATTTTACATCGCCAAGATGTTGATAAACCTTTTATTATGGAGGTGGATGCCTCATCTGTCGATGCTGGAGCAGTCCTATTCCAAAAGGATGCTCAAGGTCGGAAGCATCCGTGCTTCTTCTTTTCCAAGACCTTTACACCAGCGGAGAGGAATTATTCCATCGGGGACAGGGAGTTGCTAGCCATGAAGTTGGCTTTCTTGGTGTGGAGACACCTCCTGGAGGGGGCTCACTTTCCATTTCAAGATTACACCGACCACAAAAATTTGGTCTATATACAGACTGCCCAGCAGCTAAATTCTCGCCAGACCAGATGGTCCCTGTTCTTTCAGTTCCATTTCACCCTCCATTTTATCTCCGGGGAGAAGAACATTCGTTCCGACACTCTCTCTCTCGCTCCGTAGTGTCATCAGCGGACATTGTCCCTTCTGAGACAATAAGCCGGATCCACAGTCCTCGGCTTATTGTCCCTTCTGAGAGCCTGAGGACTGTGGATCCGGTTTCGTTAGAGACTGTGCCCCCGGGCAAGACTTTTGTGCCATCAAATTTGTGACTGGAGGTTCTCTCTTGGGCTTACTCCTCCAGGGTGGATGGACACTTTGGGACAAAAGAGACATCTGAGCTTCTGGCGAGGACATACTGGAGGCCGCATATGGCCCGTGACATTGGAGACTATATTCGGGCGTGTGTCTCCTGCGCCAAGAATAAGTCTCTTCGACAACGGCCTGCTGGGTAACTTTGCCCCCTGCCGGTGGCAGACAGGCCCTGGGAGATGGTCAGGATGGACTTTGTGGTGGGCTTACCCTTGTCCCGTGGCTGCACATTCATTTGGGTAATCACCGACCTTTTTTCCAAAATGGTACACTTGCACTTGGTAACTCTTCCTAGGCTACCATCTGCCCAGGCCTTGGCAGCGTTGTTTATTAAACACTTTTTTCCGCCTACACGGTATGCCGGACAAAATTGTTAGTGGCCGGGGTCCCCAGTTTGCGTCTCGGTTCTGGAGAGAGGTCTATCATCTACTCAGTATCGAGCCAACCAGACCCTGGTTACATATTTGCATCATTTTGTTTCTGCTAGGCAGGATGACTGGACATCCTTGCTACCGTGGGCTGAGTTTGAGCTAAACAGCGCCGTAGCCGACTCCACTGGAAAGACCCCATTCCTCCTTAACTATGGCCAGCATCCGTGGGTTCCTGTGCTTATGCCCGTGTCTTCCGCCGATTCCAGGGTGGCAAACTGGGCTGTGGAGGTGCGTGACATTTGGGACCACATTCAGGATGCCATCCGGGCTTCCAAGGAGAGAATGAGGTCCTCCGCTGATGCACATCGGCGCCCCACTCCGACCTTTGCTCCTGGCGACTTAGTGTGGCTCTCTGCCCATAACATTAGGCTTCGAGTTGAGTCCATTAAGCTTGCACCTCGCTACGTGGGTCCCTTCAAGTTCCTGGAGCAGGTTGACTCTGTGGTCTACCGTCTGGCCCTTCCTCCACGCCTAGGTATCACCGACACCTTTCATGTGTCTCTTCTAAAGCTTGTTCACGTGTTCCGGTTTTCTGAGTCATCTGCCGGGACATCAGGTTCATCTTCGGATGATTTTGAGGTGAACGCTATCTTGGAGTGTAAGGTGGTACGTGGCAAAAATTTTATTTGGTGGATTGGAAGGACTGTGGCTAGGGTTGAGCGAAACAGATCGGCACTTTTTAAAAGTCGCCGACTTTTAGCAAAGTCGGGTTTCGTGAAACCCGACCCAATCCCACTCTGGGATCCTCACGATTTACCATACCGTGAGAGACTTTATAACATGTAAATGTAAATATGTGGTGTATGTCATTTACTGCTCATGCAACCGATTTTACATCGGTAAAACAATAAGACCCCTGTTTGTCAGGTTTTGCGAGCACTATAATTCTGTGCTTAAAGGGAAGGGGCGAGTGCGCCTAGTAAAACACATACACGATGTGCATGGCGGCGATCCCAGTTCCCTTTGTTTTCCCGACTTAGAGGTGGTTAAATTCCCTCAGCAAGGAGGCAACCACAATAAATTATTGTTACAATGCGAAGCCCGTTGGATCCTAAAAACTGATGTGCAAGGGCCCTGGGGTCTCAATGACAAACTAGACATGGCGGTATTCATCTAAATCCGTTTGAAATTTTGAGATTGTAGTATGAGTTATGTTGTTTTTATTTGTATCTGATTGCACATATGTGTGATAGGTGGTGTCTCCACTCCTATAAAAGGATATGACATCACCAACACAACTCACTGGACCCGTTGAAGCGCTTGTGCGTTTAACGGCCGTCATCCGTCTCGTCTCTGCACGCTCCCTCACCGTTCCCTCCTCATGTCTTAGCCTGTCTTGTCCCAAGTTTGGAACATTGTGCCATGATCATTAAAGGACAATTACACTATTGAAGACTGTGGGTGAGTGCTGCATTCATTTATCTCTTCGTTTGCTGTTTATTAAAAAGTCTACAGAGAATTTGCATGTGGAATCCCACCAACATTAATATTTTTCTTTGAAATAAAAATTCATGAATAAGTGAATAATCTCTCTTTTATTGAGTGCCGGAGTTTCTACTATAATTTTCTGCTATATCGCCCTGAAGGAAATATAAAAAAAAATAAAAAACCCATAGCCTTTCATTAGGTTTCGAGTTTCGGCCGATCCCCGACCCCGACTTTTCAATAGGATCGGCCGATTTCACTCGACCCGACTTTTGAGAAAGTCGGGTTTCGTGAAACCCGACTCGACCCTAAAAAACTAAAAGTCGCTCAACCCTAACTGTGGCCCAGAGGACAGGTCCTGG
The DNA here is from genome assembly GCF_032444005.1 of Ranitomeya imitator. Lineage (NCBI taxonomy): Eukaryota > Metazoa > Chordata > Amphibia > Anura > Dendrobatidae > Ranitomeya > Ranitomeya imitator. The sequence continues at coordinate 205,772,550 of NC_091287.1, read as the reverse complement.
GAGCCTGCTGAGCACATTTGGGCACCGCAACTTATTGCCGCCTTCGAGCATAGTGAGGCCCTAGGAGGGGGGTAATGTTAGGTGTCGAGTTCCCGCGGCTGCACAGGGGGAATCTCAAACCACCTCTGCTGCGGTTTTCCATTCTTCTTCAGGGAGATATTTTTCTGAGTGCCATGTGGTTTACTCAGTGACAACGACTAGTATTCCATACACAATATGTGCAAATTGCAATTTGTCTTATGTGAATTCCCTGTTGTCATGTTGGGTATTTTGTGATATATTTTATATCCACATTGATAAGATTCAAGGAGGGAGTGGTTTTTGTACGGTTTTTAACTGCTTTTATCTTTGTTACCAATAAAGCTTGTGTTTTCTTTATCTATTTACGGGTGGTGTGCAGACTATATAGTGGCTCTTTTTCTTTCCTTCTCTACATAACTCCTTGCATTAGCCACTGTTTTTGCATCCCCTTTATATCAAATTAATTATTGTGATGCGCCAGCAACTATTTCTTGTTCCCATTCTTCTTCAGCTGCAGTGGAGCCTGCTCAGCAGAGACGTCGGTCCCAGCGTCTGGCTCAGGCAGATACTGTGCGCTTGTTAACAGCACTGTTCAGAGGCGAGCAGACGCTCCTGGGACTAAGTCCTGCTTTTCCTCTACTGAGGATGCCTAAGGGGTGACCTCTCATTGGAGGTCGGGGGTCACATGCTCAGTTCCTTTAGCAGCTCCTATTGGACCACTAGGAAGGTCCTGGAGAGCTTCTTCTATAAAAGGTTTGCATGGTCGCACGGCCATGCGCTAGTATAATTCAGTATTTGTGTATGTGTGGATGTATGCCTTTTCTGGTGAAAGCTCCGAATCATTCCCATCCCTAGAGTTGTTGAATGCTCGTGAGTGTTGTAGCTGTCTAGCACCAGATAGTGCTTCCAGCACCAGGCACAAAATATGCTGCGTCTATCCTGCAGTGACCGCCGCTGCCGTACTGTACACACTCAGTGTGGCTATCTTTAGCGTCTCCTGACAATCCGTCAGTGTAGGATGGGAACTCCCATTTGATCTCAGCATCTGACTCAGGGCGTCCTCAGGCGCGGGCTCAAAAGCCACCAAGGGTCAGAGCGGGATCAACCACCAGCATAGTCGGGGTGAGTTAAAGGGATCCCACTAGTATCCACTTGCTGCGCCCTGTGAATGCTAACAGGGCACAGCTTTATCTTTAATTCCGGCGACTCTGTGAAGCAATAGATTTCTCTCCTATACAGACCGGCTGACGGTACCCGTATCTATTCAGGCGTAGTACCACCATATAGTGCAGCCATTTACTAGCAGCAGGTTCCACTCCCTATACTATCTCTATATTTACTCGGTGCGTTCCGCCAGCCCTAACAGTAACAGACAGCAAAAGCAGTGAAAAACAGGCCTACAATGCCCAATCTTGGAGCACGCAGATATATGAGGCCTGTCACGGAAATACCACACTGCCTAATATGTGGCCAGTATTTTTTTTAATGCAAAATAGCGCTGCATATAAGTAGAGTAAGAGACAGCCAAAACAGTGGAAAACCAGCCAAAAATGCCCAAACTTGGAGCACGCAGATATATGAGGCCTGTCATGGAAATACCACACTGCCAAATATGTGGCCTGTACTTTTTGGAGGGTCTGCAAAATAGTGCTGTATATAAGTAGAGTGACAGACAGCAATAACAGTGGAAAACCAGCCAAAAATGGCCACACTTGGAGCACGCAGATATATGAGGCCTGTCACGGAAATACCACACTGCCAAATATGTTACCTGTAATTTTTTAAATGCAAAATAGTAATGTATATAAATAGAATACCAGACAGCAAAAACAGTGGAAAGCCGGCCAAAACTGCCCAATCTTGGAGCACGCAGATTTATGAGGCCGTCACGGAAATACCACACTGTCAAATATGTGGCCTGTATTTTTTTAATGCAAAATAGTGCTGTATATAAGTAGAGTAACAGACAACAAAAAGTGTGGAAAACCGTCCGAAAATTCTCAAATTTAGAGCATGCAGATGTATGAGGGCTGTCATGGAAATACCACACTGCCAAATATGTGCCCTGTATTTTTTTTAAATGCAAAATAGTGCTGTATATAAGTAGAGTAGCAGACAGCAAAAACAGTGGAAAACCGGACAAAAATGCCCAAACTTGGAGCACAACGATATATGAGGCCTTTTTTGCTTTTTGGTGAATTTAAATTAAAAAAAAAGTGGCAAAAGGCTACCACACAGAACTATGCTACTGCGGAAATACGATTTTTCAAAAACAGATATACCAGGACTCAGCCTGACATAACAGACTATTATTATTTTTTTTTTGGCTTGTCGGTGAATTTATATATATATAAAAAAAATTAGTAGAACAAGGCTAGCACACACCACTATGCTAAGTATGCCTGACAAACTACTGTATGATTTTTAAACAGATGCACCAGGACTCAGTCTGACTTAAGACTGTATTTTTTTTTGTGGGGGGGGGGGGTGAATTTTTGGAGAAAAGGAAAGAAAATGAAAACTGCAACTAGGTATATAGTAACGAAGCTGCAGCAGCAGCAGACAGTTATGGAGCTTTGGGAGGGATGCAGTGGAAGCAATGTACGCACATACAGTGCCTGCAGGCCTTGCACTGATGTGGATATGCTGTGCCATGCCTACCTAGCTCTGCAATCTCGGGACCCACAAAATTAGCACTAAAAAGGACTGTTGGTTTCTCAGGAGTTGTCGAATTAACAGTTGCAGACCTACACTAACTATTAAAAGCACGATTCTGACCCTATTTAGGCAGCAGCTCTCCCTAGTCTCACTGAATCCGGAGATAAATGCAGCGAGCAGGGCGGCGCCTGGTCTCTTATACTCGTGATGATGCTGTGCAGCCAAGCCAATCACTGCACAACCACAACAAATATGGTTGCGCATTTCATGGCCTGGAAGACAATCCCTGCAGCGTGACTGAGTCTCTAAAGTCCATCAGAAATGCTGGGTGAAGACACCAGTTACCGCTGAATAATCCTGGAAATGCTCGGTGCTCACCGAGTACACTGATACTCAGATGAGTAATGAGTAGTGTTGAGCATTCCGATACCGCAAGTATCGGGTATCGGCCGATATTTGCGGTATCGGAATTCCGATACCGAGATCCGATATTTTTGTGATATCGGGTATCGGTATCGAATCAATAGGGATGTGGAAAATAAAGAATTAAAATAAAAATATTGATATGCTCACCTCTCCGGCGGCCCCTGGACTTCACGCTGCTATCCGGGAGGCTTCTTTGTTTAAAAAGCGCGCCTTTCGGACCGGTGAATGACGTCCCGGCTTCTGATTGGTCGCGTACCGCCCATGTGACCGGCACGCGACCAATCAGAGGCCGCGACGTCATTCGCAGGTCCTCAATTCCTAGAATTAGCAGTTTTGTGAATGAGAATGACGTCGCGGCTTCTGATTGGCCGCGTGCCGCCCATGTGACCGGCACGCGGCCAATCAGAAGCCGCCGGAGAGGTGAGCATATCAATATTTTTTATTTTAATTCTTTATTTTCCACATCCCTATGGATCCCAGGGCCTGAAGGAGAGTTTCCTCTCCTTCAGACCCTGGGAACCATGAGAATACCTTCCGATACTTGATGTCCCATTGACTTGTATTGGTATCGGATATCGGTATCGGCGATATCCGATATTTTTCGGGTATCGGCCGATACTATCCGATACCGATACTTTCAAGTATCGGACGGTATCGCTCAACACTAGTAATGAGTAGTGGCGAGCCCGCTCGCTCATCACTAGGCTATTAATATCTGCCCTCAGTCACTGGCTATGCCTCTCTGGCAAAGAAAATTGCATGGGAGCCCACGCCAGTTTTTTCCGTGAATTAATCCTTTAATTTAACCTCTACAGCTCCCAAGTTTTACACACACACTACTAACATTATTAGTGAGGGACATATAAAAATGTAACTGTTCTGCAATGATTTATTGTATGTAAACCATGTTTTATATCCTGTTGGGTTTTGCAATGATTTTACAGAACCCGACAATTGAATTATCGGCTATTCTGCTACCTCTCTATGAAATATAAAGATGTATACTGTATACACATATGTGTGTCAATGATATATATGTATATATTTATATATATATATATATATATATATATATATACAGAGAGAGAGAGAGAGAGAGAGATATATATCCTCTACATAATTGTCTAAGGGTCACTTCCGTCTTTCTGTCCTTCTGTCTTTCTGTCTGTCACGGATATTCATTGGTGGTGGCCTCTCTCTGTCATGGAATCCAAGTCGCTGATTGGTCTCGCCAGCTACCTGCCATGGCTGCCGCGACTAATCAGCGACAGCCACAGTTCAATTAGTCCCTCCCCTACTCCCCTGCAGTCACAGTGCCCGCTCCATACTCCCCGTAGTCAGTGTCCCCGGCGCCCGCTCCACACTCCCTGCAGTCAGTCCCTGCAGCGCCAATATTAAAAAGATCTAATGTTAAAAATAATAAAAAAACAAAAAACCTGCTATTCTCACCTTCCGTCGTTGGACGATGCGCTCGCGCCGGCCGCCATCTTCCATTCCCAGAGATGCATTGCGAACTTACCCAGAAGACTTAGTGGTCTCGCGAGACCGCTAAGTCATCTGGGTAATTTCGCAATGCATCCTGGGAACGGAAGATGGCGGCAGCATCACACAGCTTCGCTGGATCCCAGGGGTGAGTATATATCTATTTTTTATTTTAATTATTATTTTTTAACAGGGATATGGTGCACACACTGCTAATTATTGCGTGGGCAGTGTTATGTACCTACGTGTCTGGGCAATATACTACGTGACTGGCCAATATACTACGTGGCTGGGCAATATACTACTTCGCTGGGCAATATACTACGTGGCTGGGCAATATACTACGTGGCTGGGCAATATACTACGTCGCTGGGCAATATACTACGTGACTGGCATATATACTACATGGCTCTGTGCTGAATACTACGTGGCTGGGCAATATACTACGTGGCTGGGCAATATACTACGTGACTGGGCAATATACTACGTAACTGGGCAATATACTACGTGACTGGGCAATATACTACGTGACTGGGCAATATACTACGTGGGCTGGGCAATATACTACGTGGACATGCATATTCTAGAATACCTGATGCGTTAGAATCGGGCCACCATCTAGTATATATATATATATATATATATATATATATATATATACACACACACACACCGTATATATACCGTGTTCCAAATTATTATGCAAATGACATTTTTCTCGGATTTTCCTAAATGGTCGGTGCAAATGACAGTCAGTCTAATAAAAGTCATCATCACCAGTTAGATTATACATCAAATTTTATTGAAGAAACCTCCCAATAATAACAGAATAATCTTTAAAATGAATAAAAACTCAAAATGCACTGTTCCAAATTAGTAGGCACAGTAGAATCTCTAAACATTTGATATGTTTTAAAGAACTGAAAATGCTCATTTGTGGAATTTGCAGTATTAGGAGGTCACATTCACTGAACAAAAAAGCCATTTAACTCCAAAATATCCTAACAGGCCAAGTTACATGTTAACATAGGAACCATTCTTTGATATCACCATCACAATTCTTGCATCCATTGAACTTGTGAGTTTTTGGAGAATTTCTGCTTGTATTTATTTGCATGAAGTCAGAATAGCCTCCCAGAGCTACTGTTTTGATGTGAGCTGTCTCCCACCCTCATAGATCTTTTGCTTGATGATACTCCAAAGGCACTCTATAGGGTTGAGGTCAGGGGAAGATGGTGGCCACACCATGAGTTTATCTCCTTTTAGGCCCATAGCAGCCAATGTCTCAGAGGTGTTCTTTGTAGCATGAGATGGTGCATTTTCATACATGAAACGTTTCTGCTTTTTATACCATGGAAGAACGTTGTCAGTCAGAAACGCTATATACTTTGAAGAGGTCATTTTCACACCTTCAGGAACCTTAATGGGCCCTACCAGCTGTTTCCCCATGATTCCAGCCCAAAACTTGACTCCTCCACCTCCTTGCTGACGTTCCATCCATCTGGAACATCCAGGGTTGCTCGACACTCATCAGTAAACAAGACTGTTTGGAAAATAGTCTTCATGTATGTCTGGGCCCACTGCAAGCGTTTCTGCTTGTGAACACTGTTTAGGGGTGGCCGAATAGTAGGTTTATGCACTACAGCTAGCCATTGAAGGGTCCTACACCTTGAGGTTCGAGGCACTTCAGAGGCACCAGCAGCTTTAAATAACTGTTTGCTGCTTTGTAATTGTATTTTGGCAGCTGCTCTCTTAATCCAATGAATTTGGCAGAAACCTTCCTCATTATGCTTTTATCTGCATGAACTTTGTCTGTGCTCTGTTTCAGTCACAAATCCCTTCACAGTATGATGATCACTCTTAAGTTTTCATGAAATATCTAATGTTTTCATACCTTGTCCAAGGCATTGCACTATTTAACGCTTTTCAGCAGCAGAGGGATCCTTTTTAGTTCTCATATTGCTTGAAACCTGTGGTCGCTTAATAATGTGGAACATCATTTTTAAATAGTTTTCCTTTAATTAGCATCACCTCATGGATGGTATTGTGTCTCAGGGCTCAATGGATTACTGAAAACAATCGTAAACACATGTGATAATTAGTTTTCCAGGTGATTATTATTAAAGGAAAACTACCGTACTTAAAAATGATGTTTACATTATTAAGCAGGCCACAGTTTTCAAGTAACATGGGAAAGAAAAAGGATCTCTCTGCTGACGAAAAGCATCAAATAGTGCAATGCCTTGGTCAAGGGATGAAAACATTAGATATTTCCCAAAAACTTAGGTGTGATCATCGTACTGTTAAGAGATTTGTGGCTGATTCTGAGCACAGACGTGTTCGTGCTGATAAAGGCAGAATGAGGAAGGTTTCTCCCAGGCAAGTTCATCAAATTAAGAGAGCAGCTGCTAAAATGCCATTACAAACCAGCAAACAGATATTTGAAGCTGCTGGTGCCTCTGGAGTCCCTTGAACCTCAAGGTTTAGGATCCTTCAAAGGCTTGCTATAGTGCATAAACCTACTATTCAGCCACCCCTAAACAGTGTTCACAAGCAGAAACGGTTGCAGTGGGCCCAGACATACAGTACAGACCAAAAGTTTGGACACACCTTCTCATTTAAAGATGTTTCTGTATTTTCATGACTATTCTTCAACAAAATGCCAAAAGTATGCAAAGCAGTCATCAAAGCAAATGGTGGCTACTTTGAAGAACCTAGAATATAAGACATATTTTCAGTTGTTTCACACTTTTTTGCTAAGTATATAATTCCACATGTGTTAGTTCATAGTTTTGATGCCTTCAGTGTGAATTTACAATTTTCATAGTAATGAAAATACAGAAAAATCTTTAAATGAGAAGGTCTGTCCAAACTTTTGGTCTGTACTGTACATGAAGACTAATTTTCAAACAGTCTTGTTTACTGATGAGTTTCGAGCAACCCTGGATGGTCCAGATGGATGGAGTAGATCAAGAGGAGTCATGGGAAAAGGTCATGTGGTCAGATGAGACCAAAATAGAACTTTTTGGTATCATCTCCACTCGCCGTGTTTGGAGGAAAGAAAAAGGATGACAAAATCCCCAAGTACACCATCTCAACTGTGACGCATGGTGGGGGAAACATTCTTTTGGGGTGCCTTTCTGGAAGATGAAAGGATGACTGCACCGTATTGAAGGAAGGATGGATCGGGTCAACCTCCTTCCCTCAGTAAGAGCATTGAAGATGGGTTGTGGCTGGGTCTTTCAGCATGACAATGACCTGAAACACACAGCCAGGGTAAATAAAGATTGGCTTTCTTTCTTTCAATGTTCTTTTTAGTAAGAATTTTAAATTTAACAAACAGTTTTATAGCAGAAGTAACACATAACATGGCCATCACAGCATACATAGATGAAGTACAAAGAGCTAGGTTAAAAGGCTCAGAAATTTAACTTTCATAACTTTGGGTACCAATAATAAGAGGGTAATAACATTTTTCTTCTCTGATCAGAGGAGTTATACTAAACATTTAACAATCCAATAAAAAGGAAGAGAGAAAGCGTAAGTAGGTTAGGCTAAGGGATAAGGAGGGGGGAAAGAATGGGGGGGAGGGGGAGGTAAGTGGTGGCTTTCTAAGAATCATTTCAAGGTCCTGGAGTCACCTAGCCAGTCTCCAGATCTAAACCCAATAGAAAACCTTTGGAGAGAGCTGAAGCTCAATGTTGCCCCATGACCTGAAAGATCTGGAGAAAATCTGTATGGAAGAGGGGAAAAAATCCTGCTGCAGCGTGCGCAAACTGGGTCAAGAACTAGAGCAAACGTCTTAACTCTGTAATTGCAAACAAGGGTTTATTTACAAAATATTAAGTTCTCTTTTTCTATTGTATCAAATACTTATTTCATGCAATAAAATGTAATTTTATTATGCAAACATCATACAATGTGATTTTCTGGACTTACTATAAGGTTCTGCCTCTCACAGTTGAAGTGAACCTACGATAAAAATTGCAGACCTGTCCATTCTTTTTAGGTGGGAAAACATGCAAAATCGGCAGTGTATAAAATATTTTTTGCCCACTGTATATATACATATTTTAGCATTTGCCTGGCCCATTATTCTACACTATGAAATGGGCTTCATATAAGGTATTGCCAAATGACAAAACTAATAATAAAAATTAAACTTCTTATTCAACTTTTCATTATATTTTTGCAAAAAACTTGGTAAGTTCTGACAGCGTTTTGATTTTTTCCTTTTTTACAACAAGAATATCTCTTATTTTGATCCTCAAGTAAAGAAAATGGATAACCACAGCGTGAGGTCCCTGACAGCCAATGCCATGTACGTCAGCTTTCTGGATTTCGCGGTCATTGAACAGAGGACATCGAGACATTTGGGATAACATTCACATCATAGTTTTGCAGGTTTTGAAGACAGTTCAGTTTTAAGGATGAGCAATGTCCTACCTCAGACAATAGTTTATCTAGGTCACATCTTGGAAGTTCAAGAGATGCAAGCAGAGTTGAATCAGTCTGATTAAAATATGACAGCATGTCATTATAGTTATCCTGAGTTATATTTCCCTCTGGCCAATCAAAAGTATTGGTAAGTGCCAGGATGTTGCTGAAACAGAAAAAAACCTCTTAGAAAATAAAGTAAATTATGTTACCTACTAAACTTGCTTTTCTATATTGAAAATATCTAAAAATGCCAGTTGTAGTATGAAGAGATAAGGGAAGCCTGTCATGTCACAAAATGCTATTAACATATATACATATAGGGATAATCAGCAGTTTAACCCCTCCATGACAGGGCTATTTTCCATTGATATGGGGCTGTTTGTGGGCTTACATTTTGTGCCCTGACCTCTCATTTTTATTGATATTATCTAGGGGGTGGATATAATATATTAAACGCCTTTTATTGCATGTTATTGCAATGTTGCGGCATCACAAAAAAACTTAATTCTGACTTTTCAATTTTTTTCGCTCCTCCATTTACGGATTGGATTAATCTACTTTATAGTTTGATAAATCAGACTTTTCTGAACACAGCTATACCAAATATGTGTGTTTTATTTTTAATGGTGATTTGAGCGTTTGTATTTTTTCCCCTTTTTTTAAAACATTTCTTTCTCACTTTTTAATGTATTTGTCTCCTTTGAGGATTTGAGCTGCGTCTAAACGCTTATACTTTACATAGCAATGCCACTGCACCGCTATATATAGCTAAAATCAAAATCTCCTATGAATGCCAGGTAAAAGCTGGCTTTTACATCGTAATGACAGATACCGTGATCTTCAGTAGACCCCCAGCTGTCATGGACAAATAAAATGATGCAGCCCCCTGCAGACACGTCTTAAATGCCAATGTCAGAGATTGATACAGGCATTTAAATTGTTAACAGCCATGGGAGGAGCTATTCTCCACCAATAGCTGATAGATACAGATGATTGCTGAATAAATCAGCCATCATCTGCTGGAACAGACTCCATCAAAGGCAGGGACACGACATATGATGTAACGCACGTTATATATGTCTTGAAGAGGTTAATAGCATCCTATAGCGCTGCAGCCACTGCAATGAGAACCCAGCTACTTGGAAGAAATGAACTTTATTCCTCCAGGCAGCCCCCAGCTTTCAGTCATAGAGGCACAGCTGATGCAGCTTCAGTCATCGCTCAGTTCAAAAATGAACAGCGACTGTAACCATATCCCAGCACTGACTGACAGTCTGTTCAGCACTGATGCACTGAAGCCTGCGTTCACTGTGTTCAGAGTGGCCACACCTCTCTGATTGAAATCTAGAGGCTAGTGGAAAGAATAAAGTTAATTTCCCCCACAGCAGCCGAGCTTTCAATGCAGCGGCGGTACAGCTTTAAAATATTATTAACCTGCAGATTAACCCCATATCTGCAGGCTTACACTGTAGCATTTGGGGATATGACAAGTTCCCCTTAAGGATGTGCAGGGTGTTCCTCAAATTTAAATAGGATGGAGGTCTTTGTGCTCTTTAATTTTGCAAAACCTGAAACATACAGCATTTTTTATTCAATCTCTCTTGAAAACTTTCTAAATTCACTCTATCAGATAATTGGCAATCTGTTATAAGAAATTTATCAACACATAGTTTTAGACCATTTGGATTTGAAAAAATACTCTAAGGCTACGTTCACATTAGCGTCTTGCGACGCAGCGTCGTCGACGCATAACGACGCATGCGTCATGCGCCCCTATCTTTAACATTGGGGGCGCATGGACACGCGTTGTCATGCGTTTTGGTGCGTTGCACGACGCATGCGTCGTTTGGCCGCACCTGGCGGGGCGCGGGCGACGCTACATGTTGCAGTTTTGTAGCGTCGTAAAAACGCGTGCGTCGCACTTGCGTCGCCCGTGCATCTAAATTGCGTTACATATAGATAAGAAGAACCCGGCACTCAACTTAAGTCAAAACTGGTGATTTTTATTTCGTAGTACGAAAAAACGTTTCGGCCTGGTCTGGCCTTCGTCAGTTACTACAATATTATAAAGAAAATAAATAATAAGTACATCCGTGACTACATCTGTAAATACATCAGAGAGTACATATGGTGTATAATAAAACAACAAACATAAACAGAAGTAACAAGAAAACAGAAAAAAGAAAAAACAAAGGTATATACAGTGTGTCTATACAGTGTGTCAAAAGGTCCTGGTATAGCGATATTGGGAATCCACAATAAGAGGAGCAAACTAGTAAACCCAGCCCTCCCTAATAGTGAAAGAGAGTATGAAGAGAGAGGTGCTGCTATTCGTACCGTACTAGGTGGTATCTGGACAAATGAAGGAATGCTTCAATGAGCGTAATAGACTCCAGGGAGATCCCTAAGAAGGGAGAGAGGGAGAAAAGAGCCCGAAAATGGAGCTATCATTAATATGCTGGAATGGATCAGTGCCAGTGGTATATAGGGCCCCAGTGAGTGCTAGTACCTTAGAAAATATAAGTCCCTGGTCAGAGACGCGGCTGCAGACGCTGCTGCAGGCTGTGGAGGGAGAAGGGGTGATGTCAGGATACATTACCGAATACGACATGCTGGGTGGGGACAAAGTCCCTAAGAGCTGGAGCTGAAAGGAGCGAGTTACCTGGAAGCGAGACGGTGTCAGGACGCGGTGTCCACCGCTGTCAGGGGAGAAAGCCCGAGTAAGGAAACGCCAGAGCGGCGTTCCTTATGTGCGCGCCGGTCCGACCGGATGTGATGTACCGGAAGTGACCGCATGTAGTAACCCGCGATTGACAGAGGCGGGCCAGCCAGTCATACGGCTCCACACTAGGGAGGCGGGACAAGAATCAAGGTGTGCACTGTGAGATGGAGCAGATGGGCAGCCTTAGATGGTACGAAAGCAGTGATAACAGCACTGTGAAGGTGGAGGTGGTGGTTATTCATAACATATCCGCTGTGACCCCGTGGTTAGGTGGAAGAGTCCTGGTGATTCAGTATAGGCGACTCTAGGAAAATAGATAAATATGTTAGAGACATAGATATGTTGGAACATAAATAAGCAGTTAATAACCAAATCATACTGTACATTGACAATTCAGAGTATTAAGATGTAGAAGCCCACATTACTGGAACACGTCAACAAATTCTAAGACAGGCATATGATATTTAAGTAAAAGAAACCAGGTCATAGTCCCTGTTGAGACCTTTAGGATGCAGGGTATCGAGGGTATGAATCCAGAAAGCCTCCCTACGTTTTAGGGAGGCTAATCTGTCTCCCCCCCGTCTGGGCGATGGAACCTGCTCGATTACCTGGAACAGAAGCTGAGAGATGTTGTGTCCATGCGATATAAAATGATGTGGGATTGGTAAGAGCGTATTGCCACATCTAATCGTGGACTTATGTTTAGAGATCCGTTGCCGGATGGGCCGGGTAGTCTCACCCACATAAAGCATCCCGCAGGGACACTTAATGAGGTAAATCACATATGCAGAGTCACAATTAAAATAATTCTTAATGGAAAATGATCTGCCAGAACGTGGATGATGAAATGAGCTACCCTTAAGTACATTGCTGCATTGGGTGCAGTGGAGGCAAGGGAAGGTCCCAAGACGAGGGTTCTGAAGGAACCGTTGGGTGGGTGCTTTTTTGTCTGGCCCTACGTCGGCTCTTACCAATGTGTCCCTTAGGTTACGGGGTCTTCTGAAACACGGAAGAAAGGGTTCTCTAAACTCCGGGATGTTTGGGTGAGCAGTTGTGAGTAGATGCCAATGTTGGCGTATATTTTTATGGAGAATATATGAAAACGGGTGGAAGGAATGAACGAACGGGATACGTTTATTGGCCTTTGATCTGTTGTTGAGGCTAGGTGTCCGGGATTCTTGGAGGACCGAGTTAGGGTAACCGCGTGCCAGAAATTTGGCTTCCATCTCTGACACTCTTTGTGTCCGTAGTTCGTTATCCGTGACTATGCGCGTTACCCGCTGGATTTGGGATTTGGGGATCGCTTTTTTGATGGCTCTGGGGTGTAGACTATCGAAATGCAATAGGCTATTCCGGTCTGTGTTCTTTATGTGGATATCAGTGCTTAACTTGCCAGTGTGGTCTTTGATGACTATTGTGTCCAGAAAATTCATTTTGTGTAGGTCATGGGACATAGTAAAGGAGATGCCAGGCCACGCGGTGTCAAGAAATTCCACAAAAGACCGGAAGGACTCCAACGTGCCGCCCCACACGCAAAAAATATCATCTATGTAACGCTTCCAGAGTATAACGTTCTCTTGGAAGCGTGAGTCGGAATAGATGATGGTCTCCTCAAAATCTGCCATATAGCAGTTAGCGTATGGGGGCGCCACGTTGGAGCCCATAGCGGTCCCCCGTATCTGTAGGTAGTATTGGTCCTGGAACAGAAAGTGATTGGAATCCAGAACCAGTGTGAGTAAATCAACCACCAAGATTGACTGTTGTTTGTGGGTCCCGGTGGTGGATAGTAATCTTTTTATGGAATTGATACCATCCACATGTGGGATGGAAGTGTATAGATCCTTCACATCCAGTGATGCCAATATGGCATTGGTCGGTACACTACCCAAGTCTCGTATTATGCCCAGAAAGGCCCCTGTATCCAGCAGAAATGATCTAGTGGATTGGATATGGGGGGTTAAAAATTTTTCTAGGAAGATTGCTATTGGGGACAGTATAGAATTAGTGGCTGCCACTATTGGTCGTCCCGGAGGATGCTCCAAGTTCTTGTGAATCTTAGGAAGTGTGTAAAAAACCGGGGTCACCGGATGGTCGTTGGTGAGGTAGTTACAAGTTTTTAGGTCTAGGACCCCTAGGGCCGTGTATTGCTCTAGTATGCGTGAGATTCTGTTTCTAATGGCTTGGGTGGGGTTAGAGTCCAGTTTTTGGTATATGGTAGTGTTGTCTAACTGTCTCCTAATTTCGTTCAAGTAGTCACTTTTATCCATGATCACGATAGCACCCCCTTTATCTGCTGGTTTAATTATTAGGCTGGAGTCAGACTGGAGTGATTGTAATGACTGACGTTCGCTTAACGTTAGATTAGGGGGATAGTAAAGGTGACCCATTTCGACCTCCCCCCGGAGAGACTGGAAAGAATATTGAATAAACTGTATAAACGTCTCGAGGGCGTGTGAGCCCCGTGGGGGTCTAAATGGGCTTTTGGTACGTAAACCTAAACTCTCCGCTGTTAGAAGTTGAGGTGCTACTGGGGCCCGTAAGGTGTTTACCACCTGATTCTGTGGATCCGAGAAATACACTTTAAGCCTTAGGGATCTAAAGCAGCACCTCGCTCTTCATACTCTCTTTCACTATTAGGGAGGGCTGGGTTTACTAGTTTGCTCCTCTTATTGTGGATTCCCAATATCGCTATACCAGGACCTTTTGACACACTCTATAGACACACTGTATATACCTTTGTTTTTTCTTTTTTCTGTTTTCTTGTTACTTCTGTTTATGTTTGTTGTTTTATTATACACCATATGTACTCTCTGATGTATTTACAGATGTAGTCACGGATGTACTTATTATTTATTTTCTTTATAATATTGTAGTAACTGACGAAGGCCAGACCAGGCCGAAACGTTTTTTCGTACTACGAAATAAAAATCACCAGTTTTGACTTAAGTTGAGTGCCGGGTTCTTCTTATCTATATGTACACGGTTTGGGAACCTACCCGTGCACCTGAGTAGCAGTGCCCACGTCTTTTGACTCACTATATTATTCCCATACGTGGTGGCACGCACACTTGGTCATGTCCACCAATACATTTTCCTACAATCCCGAGGAGACCACTAGTATCCTATCCCACTCTATATATCCCTGTGATTTTTTGAAAACTGCACCCCGTGAGCCGAGGGGACGAGATCTGGAACGAGAAGTAAGACACCATATTAACATTGAACTTCACTGTGCAACACTGTCCGAGTACCTACGGGTACAACGCATTCCGAGGGGCTTTAGGGTTCCACTACGTCCCACACTCTTCCGTGATTCTCCGGAATACTGCACTAAGTTTGAACATATTCTCAACAAGTGCTCCCTAGACCTAATCACCCTTACTATCGAACACCTACAAAAAGAGATCGCGGCCAGCTCAGAACGGGTCAAAGCTATTGAGATTCAGCTCTCATCCACAGGTACCCCAGAGGAGCTGAACCTACTGAAGTCTGAAATCAAGACTAAAACTGAACAACACCGTAGAGACATTGAGAACAGGAAACGACTGAAATTCGCCCGAGACACCGAGGACTACAAGACGAAGAGGGTATACAGATGGCAGGACAACTACTCCTCCTCTCGCCCCAACGTAAGAAGTGGACATCGTTCTTCTACGGACTACTCCACCTCGGGATCGGAGCAAGACAGGAGTTCCTCCATTCCCAACACATCCCGTTTTTTAGGTCCACGCACCCAACGAGGCCGAATAAAAGGACGCGGAGGAGCCAGAGATTTCGGCAGAGACACGGAGCTCACACGGATAACACGATCTCAGGTACTGAATCTCTAATCGTGAACATTTCCTCCAGAACTCTGGGCACATCGGACTGTAGTGTCCTACAAAAAGGTCTTTCCTTCTGTCCCACTTACCGCTACCGGACCTTTGACCTGGACATGGACCTTCAAAGGTTCTTTAGATCCCTAAGGCTTAAAGTGTATTTCTCTGATCCACAGAATCAGGTGGTAAACACCTTACGGGCCCCAGTAGCACCTCAACTTCTAACAGCGGAGAGTTTAGGTTTACATACCAAAAGCCCATTTAGACCCCCACGGGGCTCACACGCCCTCGAGACGTTTATACAGTTTATTCAAAATTCTTTCCAGTTTCTCCGGGGGGAGGTCGAAATGGGTCACCTTTACTATCCCCCTAATCTAACGTTAAGCGAACGTCAGTCATTACAATCACTCCAGTCTGACTCCAGCCTAATAATTAAACCAGCAGATAAAGGGGGTGCTATCGTGATCATGGATAAAAGTAACTACTTGAACGAAATTAGGAGACAGTTAGACAACACTACCATATACCAAAAACTGGACGCTAACCCCACCCAAGCCATTAGAAACAGAATCTCACGCATACTACAGCAATACACGGCCCTAGGGGTTCTAGACCTAAAAACTTGTAACTACCTCACCAACGACCATCCGGTGACCCCGGTTTTTTACACACTTCCTAAGATTCACAAGAACTTGGAGCATCCTCCGGGACGACCAATAGTGGCAGCCACTAATTCTATACTGTCCCCAATAGCAATCTTCCTAGAAAAAATTTTAACCCCCCATATCCAATCCACTAGATCATTTCTGCTGGATACAGGGGCCTTTCTGGGCATAATACGAGACTTGGGTAGTGTACCGACCAATGCCATATTGGCATCACTGGATGTGAAGGATCTATACACTTCCATCCCACATGTGGATGGTATCAATTCCATAAAAAGACTACTATCCACCACCGGGACCCACAAACAACAGATTGACTTGGTGGTTGATTTACTCACACTGGTTCTGGATTCCAATCACTTTCTGTTCCAGGACCAATACTACCTACAGATACGGGGGACCGCTATGGGCTCCAACGTGGCGCCCCCATACGCTAACTGCTATATGGCAGATTTTGAGGAGACCATCATCTATTTCGACTCACGCTTCCAAGAGAACGTTATACTCTGGAAGCGTTACATAGATGATATTTTTTGCGTGTGGGGCGGCACGTTGGAGTCCTTCCAGTCTTTTGTGGAATTTCTTGACACCGCGTGGCCTGGCATCTCCTTTACTATGTCCCATGACCTACACAAAATGAATTTTCTGGACACAATAGTCATCAAAGACCACACTGGCAAGTTAAGCACTGATATCCACATAAAGAACACAGACCGGAATAGCCTATTGCATTTCGATAGTCTACACCCCAGAGCCATCAAAAAAGCCATCCCCAAATCCCAAATCCAGCGGGTAACGCGCATAGTCATGGATAACGAACTACGGACACAAAGAGTGTCAGAGATGGAAGCCAAATTTCTGGCACGCGGTTACCCTAACTCGGTCCTCCAAGAATCCCGGACACCTAGCCTCAACAACAGATCAAAGGCCAATAAACGTATCCCGTTCGTTCATTCCTTCCACCCGTTTTCATATATTCTCCATAAAAATATATGCCAACATTGGCATCTACTCACAACTGCTCACCCAAACATCCCGGAGTTTAGAGAACCCTTTCTTCCGTGTTTCAGAAGACCCCGTAACCTAAGGGACACATTGGTAAGAGCCGACGTAGGGCCAGACAAAAAAGCACCCACCCAACGGTTCCTTCAGAACCCTCGTCTTGGGACCTTCCCTTGCCTCCACTGCACCCAATGCAGCAATGTACTTAAGGGTAGCTCATTTCATCATCCACGTTCTGGCAGATCATTTTCCATTAAGAATTATTTTAATTGTGACTCTGCATATGTGATTTACCTCATTAAGTGTCCCTGCGGGATGCTTTATGTGGGTGAGACTACCCGGCCCATCCGGGAACGGATCTCTAAACATAAGTCCACGATTAGATGTGGCAATACGCTCTTACCAATCCCACATCATTTTATATCGCATGGACACAACATCTCTCAGCTTCTGTTTCAGGTAATCGAGCAGGTTCCATCGCCCAGACGGGGGGGAGACAGATTAGCCTCCCTAAAACGTAGGGAGGCTTTCTGGATTCATACCCTCGATACCCTGCGTCCTAAAGGTCTCAACAGGGACTATGACCTGGTTTCTTTTACTTAAATATCATATGCCTGTCTTAGAATTTGTTGACGTGTTCCAGTAATGTGGGCTTCTACATCTTAATACTCTGAATTGTCAATGTACAGTATGATTTGGTTATTAACTGCTTATTTATGTTCCAACATATCTATGTCTCTAACATATTTATCTATTTTCCTAGAGTCGCCTATACTGAATCACCAGGACTCTTCCACCTAACCACGGGGTCACAGCGGATATGTTATGAATAACCACCACCTCCACCTTCACAGTGCTGTTATCACTGCTTTCGTACCATCTAAGGCTGCCCATCTGCTCCATCTCACAGTGCACACCTTGATTCTTGTCCCGCCTCCCTAGTGTGGAGCCGTATGACTGGCTGGCCCGCCTCTGTCAATCGCGGGTTACTACATGCGGTCACTTCCGGTACATCACATCCGGTCGGACCGGCGCGCACATAAGGAACGCCGCTCTGGCGTTTCCTTACTCGGGCTTTCTCCCCTGACAGCGGTGGACACCGCGTCCTGACACCGTCTCGCTTCCAGGTAACTCGCTCCTTTCAGCTCCAGCTCTTAGGGACTTTGTCCCCACCCAGCATGTCGTATTCGGTAATGTATCCTGACATCACCCCTTCTCCCTCCACAGCCTGCAGCAGCGTCTGCAGCCGCGTCTCTGACCAGGGACTTATATTTTCTAAGGTACTAGCACTCACTGGGGCCCTATATACCACTGGCACTGATCCATTCCAGCGTATTAATGATAGCTCCATTTTCGGGCTCTTTTCTCCCTCTCTCCCTTCTTAGGGATCTCCCTGGAGTCTATTACGCTCATTGAAGCATTCCTTCATTTGTCCAGATACCACCTAGTACGGTACGAATAGCAGCACCTCGCTCTTCATACTCTCTTTCACTATTAGGGAGGGCTGGGTTTACTAGTTTGCTCCTCTTATTGTGGATTCCCAATATCGCTATACCAGGACCTTTTGACACACTGTATAGACACACTGTATATACCTTTGTTTTTTCTTTTTTCTGTTTTCTTGTTACTTCTGTTTATGTTTGTTGTTTTATTATACACCATATGTACTCTCTGATGTATTTACAGATGTAGTCACGGATGTACTTATTATTTATTTTCTTTATAATATTGTAGTAACTGACGAAGGCCAGACCAGGCCGAAACGTTTTTTCGTACTACGAAATAAAAATCACCAGTTTTGACTTAAGTTGAGTGCCGGGTTCTTCTTATCTATATGTACACGGTTTGGGAACCTACCCGTGCACCTGAGTAGCAGTGCCCACGTCTTTTGACTCACGAAATTGCTTTACAATCCTCATTGAAACCAATTGAAAACGCACGGGACGCAAGTGCGTGTGTTGTGCATGCGTTGTGTGACGCATGCGTCGTTAAATTAAATTACACAAAAAGTGTATAGACTGTGTCTAGACAGTGAACAAACATCCCCCATATATAAACAAAATGTTTGCATTGTTTTTGTCACTTGTCCTGCAGCTTACCAAAGAGACCAGACCTCATCATCTGCTTTCAAGAGATGTAAGTATAGAATGATTCTGCGCATTTTCTACATGTTTAATTTTTAAATTGTTTTATTGCAAGTTGTGTATGCACTGTGGTTGTGTAAAGACATTGGTGTATTTTTATTCTGGTTGTGATGTATGGCATTGTATAGGATGGCGTTTCACTGTCTCCGTCCTTGTTGATTATTGTAAAGTATGGTGGTGTATCCAGGATTGACTTTTCTTTCCTTTATTTTTTGGGGTTGTTATTTTTTTTTCTGAAATCTATGGTGCTGTTTTGGTTGTTCCGTGCATGCGGTTGTTCCACTGTGTTTTTTTTGTAATAGAAATGTTTTCTGATGAATTTCAGGGCTTCCTATGTAGCCGTACTTTTTTTATATATATATATTTTTTTCTATTGTAACGTATGGCGTTATGGTTTGCCTTTTCTTGTGCCTTTTGGAAATCAATGTTGTCAAAATTTGGTTAAAAAAAATCTGTGTCTTTTTGGATTAGTACATAGGGTCTGTTGTTTATTTGTTTTCTTATCTTTCCTGGGACTGGTATCATGCTTTTGTTATACTCTGGCATTGTGTCGTCTCTGCCATTGTTTTTTATTTCAATGTATGGCGGTGTTGTTTGCTCAGCGCTAGTTCATTTGGCATTGTACTATGAGTGCACTGTTCGGTGTGGTCGTAATGTTAATGTATGGATTTTTTGATATTTTCCTATATGTTCCTCTGTATTGTGCATAGTAAAATAATTAAATTTTTTTAATTTCAGAATTTCATCTAGTTACAATGGCCAGCGACTCGAGCCACACCACACCGCTGGGGAGTCAGGTGAGTACATGACCTACTGTTGCTTACTATTCGGTGTCATTTGTAGACGTGTCACTCAATTTTTTTAAACTATTTTCCAGGCTTCTGAGGAGGAACAGAGCCAGCAGGAGCAGCGACCACGGGGCCAAGCTGTGGTGGCAAGACGGCGAGTAAGTTTTTTTTCAAACAACCTATTAAATTATTTTTTTTTACTTACTTTTTTTACTTTTTTTTTTGGGGGGGTGGTGGAGGAGGGAGGGAGACCAATTTTTATTTATATTGCAAACATTAATGTTTTCCAATTATTCTAGGTTTCACAACGGGACCAAGATGACATAGACATAGACATCATGGTCGCGTCTATCCAGGAGCGAGGCCCGTTGTGGGACAGCCATGACCCCCGGCACGCGGACCAGGTGGTTTTGAGACGTATGTGGGCTGAGGTGGCCAAATCGCTGTGGGATGGCTTTGACAGCGCTTCACCCACGGACAAAGATACATTTGGTAAGTATTGCCGAAATGCCAGGATACACAACCGTCTGTGATGTGTTCTACTTTTGTGGCATCGCACACGGTTGCGTATCAATTAAAAAAGTTTCTCTCAACCTTTATTTTTTTGTTTGACTTTTTCACAGTCAAAAAATTGAAGACCAGATGGCGCTCCATGAAGGACCGTTTCAATCGGGGCCTGAAAAAGGAGGGACAGACTCGTAGTGGTGCTGCTGCGGCAAGGACATCAACATACAAGTACAGCAGAATTCTTCAGTTCCTGAGACTGGTCCTTGCCCGCCGACACTAAGTATTTAGTACCTATTCCCCCACATATCGGGTATTGAACAACATGCATATTCACGTAGTATATTCCCCAGCCACGTAGTTTATTGCCCAGCCATTTATTATATTGCCCAGTTACATAGTATACAGCACACAGACACATAGTAGATTGGCCAGCCACGTGCATTGTGGCGTAGTATATTGCCCATCCAGGTTTATCACAGTTTCCAATAAAACATTAAAATAATAGACACGGGAGACCTTCTAGTCCACGGCAGGTTCTGTTCCCAGGGTTGGTCTGATTGCAGGACCTGTGATGACGTCTCGGTCACATGACCGTGACGTCATGGCAGTTCCAACGATAAGCGTAAACCATGGCGGCCGTTAAAAACGCCAACCATGGGTGAGTATAGCATGGTAATTTTTAAAAACAAAATGTTATCAAGTTTTAATATTGATGCGGCATAGGCAGTGTCAATAGTAAAAATTTGGTTACATCTTAACGGCGGCAGCGGTTACCGCCGGTAAGTGTTTATCGCTGACAGAGGGGAGTATGCGGGCGACAGCCATTCACTGCGGGGAGTAAGGAGCGGCCATTTTATTCAGGACTGTGCCCGGCGCTGATTGGTCGCGTCAGCCATGACAGGCAGCTGGCCGTAACAATCAGCGAATTAATACAGTTAGGACTGACAGACGGAACTGACCCTTTACAATTATGTCAAATTCTAATTTTATAGTGTGTGATGCAATGTTAACTTTATATTATACACAGGAGGTGGCGAATGTGAAATGTTATATTTTGTATACTAATGTTTTCCTTATGTTTTCACAGAACACACAGCAGCACCCTCGAGCCTGTTCGGCCCTCTGGAGCGGTCCTTCGTGAATCGCCATCTGACCCGTCACAGCCATCCCACAGCGAGAGTAGGCTTGCACCACCATCTGGAGAACCGGAACCCGGTCCATCAGATGTTCCCCTGGCCGAGGCCACTGGCGCTCCTTCCTTCGGGTATTCCCGACAGCTTCAGCGGGCCTCGGACAGGCCGCTAATACCCGAATTTTTGCATTTGAGCACAGTCTTCCAGAATTGTTTCAAGGCGCTGGGCGATAGAATGGACACAGCTCTGTCCAATATCGACCGGCGCCTTCAAACAATGGAATCCGAGCTCTCGAGGCCGGCAAAACATTTCTTTAGTGCCATTGCGAAGGGCATGTTGGAACATCTTACGCCGGAACTCCAGATTTCGGTGATGCAGGCCTGCAACAATGCCTACGTGACTGCTCTACAGCAGGCTCGGGTCATGCAGTCAGCGACTACAATGCCCGTAGTACCATCGCCGGCTAGCATAACTCCGACTCCTGCTGCAGAGCACCCACACAGAGCTCCGCGTGCTGAGGGCCACTGCCGCCGCCACCAACACCATAGAACCGAGCCGCAAAGTCCTGCTCCTGCCAGGCCTTCAAGGACACAAAGACGCCACGCAGAACAACACCCAGAGGGAGAGAGGAGAAAACGTCCAAAAACAAGAACATCTACGGCGCCTCTGGCTGCTCCAATAACAACACCAAGCTCTCGGCCGGGGTCTAGCCAGAGCAGGAGTAGCCAGAGCCAGTCCACAGTGCCAAGGACACTGGTCGTGCCTCCTCCCTCACCTCCTGCATTGGCATTCTCACCACCATCGACCACAGGGTGGTCAGACGTCGACATACCTTCCAGTGTTTTGCAGTATGGTGGTTCCTGCTCCTCCTCCTCCTCTTCCTCCTCCACCCACTCCCAAACTGGTGGATATCAATCCCCCTTAATCGCCGAAGTTCCTACCCCTTAGAACCTTTACCCATTTTTCTTTTTGTGTCACCCTTAATAAAATTGCTATTTTGATAACAAAATCGGAGTTTCTTGGTCTAAAATAAAGTTTGCACCAACTCACACCGTGCGCCATATACACAAATCTTGTGTTTTTAACACCTCATATCTGCAATGTCTGACACTATCCAGTTTGTTGTAAATTTTTTTGGGCTGTCTCTCATTGTATTATGAGATGTTACAAACACAAAGAGGATTAAAAAGTATATCAATTTACAAACCTACTATAAAGGTACCATCACACATAACGATTTCGTTAACGATATCGTTGCTTTTTGTGATGTAGCAACGATATCGTTAACAAAATCGTTATGCGTGACAGCGCAACGATCAGGCCCCTGCTGGGAGATCGTAGGTCGCTGCGAATGATCAGGACCTTCTTTTGGTCACTGATCACCCGCTGTCATCGCTGGATCGGCATGTGTGACACCGATCCAGCGATGTATTCACTGGTAACCAGGGTAAACATTGGGTTACTAAAGCGCAGGGCCGCTTAGTAAGCCGATGTTTACCCTGGTTACCATTGTAAAAGTAAAAAAAACAAACAGTACATACTTACATTCTGGGGTCTGCCACGTCCCTCGCCGTCATTTTCCCGCACTGACCTACACTGTGAGTCCCGACCGTAAAGTAAAAGCAGAGCACACCGTTGGCGT
Source organism: Ranitomeya imitator (assembly GCF_032444005.1). Taxonomy (NCBI): domain Eukaryota; kingdom Metazoa; phylum Chordata; class Amphibia; order Anura; family Dendrobatidae; genus Ranitomeya; species Ranitomeya imitator. The sequence continues at coordinate 205,749,102 of NC_091287.1, read as the reverse complement.
CAACGCTGTGCTGTGCTTTAGAGCTGGCACAGTGCGGGAAGCTGCCGGCGATGGATGTGGCAGACACCGGAATGTAAGTATGTACTTTATTTTTTTTTTTTCATTTACAATGGTAAACAAAATATCGGGTTACTAAAGTGCGGCCTGCGGCCCTGCACTTAGTAACTCGATGTTTACCCTGGTTACACGGGGACTCCGTCATTGTTGGTCGCTGGAGAGCTGTCTGTGTGACAGCTCTCCAGCAACCACACAACAATCACGGTCAGGTCGTATCGCTGGTCGTGATCGTTGGTTAATCGTTTGTAACGGTACCTTAAGGTTATTGGTCAGGTGAGGTGGTAGCAATGTTCACGTGGCCAAGTGTCGCCAATATTTGACTCTGGACGTATTCCAGCATCCTGAGTTCAATAGTTTTAACTCACTAGAGTAGAGCGAACATGATCGTCTCCCTCCTTGTCGAGCAAAACACTTGCAGACTAGTAGCATATGGGCCCCGGCTTCATGGAGTGCGGATTATGATCTGCAGCCACATGTTCAGAGGCTGTGTGACAGGCAGAACATATGCACATCCAAGGCCTATTTGTTGGCCTCGCCATGCATGTGTAGTGCCTGTCACACAGCCGCGGCACATGCAGCGGCAGAAAACCTGCTTCAGCCATCACGCTCCATGATGCCAGGTTCCATATGCAAATAGTCTGCAAGATTAATTGCTTGACAAGGTGGGAGCGGATCATGTTCGCTTTTAAAACTATGGAACACACGGCTATGTGAACAATTTGGTTGTTTTGTCAGAGTCAATTTGGGAACTGGTGCTCACATTACTACATTTTGTGGTCCACACAGATTTGGTTCTAAAACATTGGATTTGTTTAAACTTTGTTTTTATTGGCAACAACATTGTAACATAGGGGAGCATTTTTTTTTTGTAAAACGGAAAGGCACAATAAAGAACTTTATTTCAAAACACAACACAGTAGAAAATCACGGTACATTACAACATTTAAAGAACATTACATAAGGCTGGGAAAATGTCATGGACTTAATAGTGTTTAATTCTTTAAATGACAGTGTTTAGATTTTTATTAATCACAATAAATTTAGTTACAGTTACAGGATGAAATACTGTTTCTACATTAAACCATTTGATCTTGCCATGACACACGGCCAACATCTGAAACAAAATATGAAGCAAATCGATCCCTCATCTGAGCAATTTCCAAAGTTGTCCTCAGAGGATGATCTTGGTAATCGGGCAATGGGTTTGGTATGGGTTCATCTAGTTCCACGTTGACTCTCTCTTTAGCAATAATATAATTGTGGAGAACCACACAAGCCTTCACCACCTGATCAACTGTCTCAATTTTTAGATTTATAGCGGATCCTAAAATCCACCATTTGGAGACAAGGATTCCAAAGGCGCACTCCACAGTTCTTCTGGCCCTGGACAGTCTATAATTAAAAATACTTTTTGTGTGGTCCAAGCCCCGACTGGAGTACGGTTTCAGTAGGTTGGCACACATTTGAAAAGCCTCGTCCCCAACTACAACAAATGGCATGGCCGGGCCTTCGGTGTTGGGAAGTGGTTGTGGCTGGGGGAAATTAAAATTGTTCTCATATAATCTTCGGCCCATATCAGACTCCTTAAATGTCCGTGAATCATTTGCACGGCCAAACGCTCCACGGCGAGAAACCTGCAGTCCGCACCTGCAATTGCCATGAGCACGGTGGAAAAGTATTTTTTGTAATTGAAAAAAAGAGATCCACTTCTTGCAGGCTTTGTAATCCTAATGTGCTTCCCATCCACTGCTCCAATACAGTTAGGGAAAGAACACAGTTGGTCAAATTTTGGGGCGTTGGCCTCCCATAACGCTGTTGTTGGGATTGGTAAAAATTCCACCCGGAGATTGTCCCACAATGCGCGGCATGTGTCGGCAATAATACCCGAAAGTGTGGAGACTCCAATCCGAAACTGGAAATGCAGGGATCTCAAGGTCTCTACGGTAGCCAGGAAACTGACAAAAAGAAAAATAAATAAATTTAATTAAAGTACATTGTTATAAAATAAAATTACATTTTCCATCCCTCCGTCCCCCCCCCCCCAAAAAAAAAGGTTATTTTAGAAAAGGGCAGAACATATAAAGTCCTTCAAATAGCTACATTACGTACCGTAGAGTCACCAGCAGACGTTCCTCGGAGGAAATTGATCTCCGGAGCTGCGTGTCCTTCCTGGTAATGGCTCCTTCCACCAGATGCAGCAGATAGCGGAAGCTGTTTTGATACATCCTGGTATACTCAAAATATTTTTCCAGGTTGTCATTGAGCTCGCCAAACAAACAATGGTAGGCTCCACGGCTCTCTCGGACTTCCACTATAGGGTGTAGCCAAAAGCGCCGATGACTCCTTCTCCGTTGTTTATCTCTTTTCCTTTGTTCATGAAAGGCGATAGCGTAAGCACTAGCCATGGCAAAATCCAGCTCCATATTGAGGTAGATACTCTCCATGGGACGCTCCATCTTGATGCTGTAACACGCAAAATAGGAGGAATTTATCTATGCCGGGGTATATATACTAAAATTCCATAATACCCACCCTCTTCTATCCATTGGTGGTCTTTATCTAGTGTCTAGACACTAATGGGGCTTTTCTTCATGCTATTGGGTGGAAAAATGACATCATTTGTTTGGCAACGCATGCATCGAAAAACGCTGCGTTTTTCACAAAAACGCAGCAAAAACGCACCAAAAACGCTGCGTTTTACGATGCATGCGTTAAACGCATGCGTCGAAAATGGTGCGTTTTATTGTGCGTCGCTAATGCGTCTTGCGTTGCGTCGACGACGCTGCGTCGCAAGACGCAAATGTGAACGTAGCCTAAGCTGGACACTCGTTTCATGTGTAACACCCCAGGGTCCTGGTTGTTACAGTGGCATTGATTTCCTCACAGGAAGAATAATGTCACGCTTGAAAGTGAGGTAAGATCTCTTTCATCAGGAAAACACAAGCATGCAACATGTTCACACTACAGGCCAGAAGGGGGAGCTCTGATCCAGTTTATGGGTGGCTTCGCTATATATATATTCTGATCTGGAGGGAAAGTCAGTTACTTCCTGTCAGATGACAGGGGAGAGAGCAGTCAGACAGAGAGTGTCGGAAGGACTGAAGAGGCCGTGCAGCCAAGAGGTGCTACAGCTCCTGGAGAAAGAGAGAATACAGAGAGAAGAACAGCGTGAAGCCAGCCAGAAGGGGGAGCAGTGATACAGTTTATGGGTGGCTTCCCTATATATAAATTCTGGTCTGGAGGGAAAGTCAGTTAGTTCCTGTCAGAGGATAGAGGAGAGAGCTGTTAGACAGAGAATGTCGGAAGGACGTGCAGCCAAGAGGTGCTGCAGCTCCTGGAGAAAGAGAGAATACAGAGAAATGAACAGCATGTAGTGAGCATGCAGGAGAGCGAGGCAAAGGAGAGAAAGAACTGGAGAGAATAGTTGCGATTGAGCTACCTCCTTGCAGAGTGCAGATACCGAGAGACGGAAGACCGAGGTTGTGTCTGACTCCATGTGGCACAGCAGAAACTGGCAGGGCAGCTGATTTCAAGTCACCTGCCCTAACACCTGAGACACAGTAATGCATAGAGCCCGGGTCGTAATAGAGATTCTGTAAAAAGGCTTGAATTACCTGTTATGCAGGTATTGTCCTATCCTTTAAGGGGTACAGAGAGAACAGTGAGGACTTTGTTTAAAGCCTAAGGCAGCAATGGACTACACCACAGTGCTAATAGGAAGGCTTCTAACTCCACCTGGTAAAGGGGACTCTGAACTCGCTTTCAAGCCGGCCGTTCCTTGCCGGTACCTGTGATCTGGTGCCCTGGACTGTGGCTGCCTGAAGTCTTCAGTAAACCAGGTAAAGAGACTGCAAACCTGTGTCCTCTGTTTCTTAATGTACCACTCACCATCTCCATCTACACACCAGAAGCCCTGGGGACCCAACTTCACCTGTGGGAAATTATACCATCTTAGCTGCCATAACATCACCCCAGAGGACCACTTTAAGCAGTGTCGGTTATCTGTGACCGAATACCACAGGTGGCGTCACGAACAAACTTTATTATCAAAACCCCTTTAAAGACTATCCCTTTTGCTTGGACGCCCAAGGCCATGGACCAGGTCGCTGCCACCGTGGACCCCATGGCCCTGGCGGGCATCCCAACTTGGCGTCATGAACCAGATGGACCGATCCATTGAAGTGGGTCATGTGTGCCTAAGAGACTGTGAGACTGTGAACTCTAAATTGCCACCAAAACCGCCACCATTACAGTACCATGTGGCATGCAGGAGGAGTGGAGCGTGTTATCATGGGCAGAGCCTGGAAGATTGGTGCGAAAGTTACGGCAGCCACCCATAGATACTACTTTGTCCGAGAGATCTGTCCATCCCCAAGAGAAGTCGGCCTCCTAGTCTGGGATGGCTGGAAATAAAGAAGAAGAAACAGCCCACGGAAGGAGACGTGGAAGGAACAACAGGAGAACGCGGCAAAGAACCTGGCCGGTAAGATGGCGACTGGAGGTCACCAGGAGGAGGGTGAGAAAGCAGAAAGCTGTCCCAGCAAATGGGCGAAGGAGGAAAATCTGCCGTCAGCCATGAACCTGGAGGTTCTTGGAGCTGAAGTGGAGGAGCTGTGCTATCAGCTCCGGCAGTCCTGGTACCGCGCAGCCGCAAGAACATGGGAGCAGTGACGGAGCCAGCTTCAGGAATCCCAGCACTGAGACCAGCACTGGAGACACCACAGCGGCAGGTAAGAAGACCGACCCTGCCCCGGTTGCCGAGGACACCCTGATAGAGCCCGTCGATGCTCCTCCACCCCTACCACCTGGCCAGGTCTGCAGGCTGAAAGAGTGGGAGCGGCCCTGGGAGAACGGACATACCCACGCAGTTCCACTGCAGTCAAGGGGGGCCCAGGAAACACACGGCGAATGGTTGACCTTCCAGTGGGAGCAGGCTGAGGGAGAAAGTCTGGAGGTTATCAGCAAGAATGAGTTCTGTCAGCAGCAGGCATTCAAACAGGAGCAGGAGGACAGGGAGCAGGACCTCTGATGTAAGGCTGCAAAAGAGATAGATCTGCAGGCTAAAGCTCAGGCCAGGAGGATAAACCATGAGGACAGGGGCCCGTGGAGACATGGGACTGTAGTGGCCTTCCGGATCAAATCCGGCTGAGGATTCATCAAAGAGTCAGACTTGTATCCAGAGTTATTCGTCACCAGGCGTGATGTAGAACCCCACCTATTAGAGGGACACACGGACAGGGACCTCTACCCAGGAAACTGTGTGACCTACACCAGGCACTGGGGAGAAAAAGAGTGGTATGCGCTGCATGTGCACAAATGTGCCCCAAAAGTATCCAGGTCACTCACAAGTGACCCAGAGCCACAGCCAGTAACCCCGCCTAAGTCACTAACCTCATTACCTGGCAAGGTAACCCCTACACCTGCCCCCAGCAAAGAACTAACCACCATGTGTTCCAAGCCTACACAAACCACACCAGAACTGTATTCAAGGAGCACCCAGACTCACATTGTGAGTACTGTTGAACTGTATGTTGCAAGTGGCATACACCCAAACTCCCGGCTAGGAGAGACTGTGAGACTGTGCTACCATGGAAAAAGAAAAATTAAATCAGAAAAATAATATGACTGAATAGTTGTTGAAGTTTAACAGCTTTGATTAACCTGACCAGGTTTCCGTTTAAAAAGTTCAGTTATTTGTTTAAAAGGCACTGAGGCCATGGACAGTGAATGGTCCACAAACTTTCCATTGCATATAGTTGGCACTCCTTTAGGTGCTTCCTACTGGTTTTACAAGTAACCGTTAATGATACTGTTCAGCATTGTTTTGCACTAAGGCTGGGATCACACACAGCGAGATACGACCAAGTCTCACTGGTTAAAAACAAGCTCTGGCACCGGCACTCCGGATCGGAGCGTGCGGCCGCATAGCAATTCATAGAGCTGCACGCTCCGCTCTGCAGTGCCAGTGCTTGCTTTTAACCAGCGAGACTCGGCCGTATCTCGCTGTAGTGTGACTCCGGCCTAAAAAGTTGATTCGTTTTACAGAGACCTGAAGAAAAATCCGTTTGGCATGGCTGAAGACAAGGTCTGGAAGATACGTCTTGTAGCCTACCCAAGGGCCTACGTTGTGGGATTACGAAATGGGTCCCCCATATTGTTGCTGCTGTTATTAATTGACTTGAATATTGATTGCACCTTTAAAAATATACTACCTCAGTATAAAATGTTGAAATTGTTGCACTTTAAGATAGTAATGATGTTAGTCTGGTTAGAAGGATAGAGAGTTTTGTACTATAATATATGTTTGATAGATAAAATAAGCAGGTAGTATTAAATGTTAAGGTGAGAGTTTAAAATATGTAGTACTCTATGGGAAGTAAGTATTGTTTTGTATGTGAGATAAAATATGATATCAGAGAGTTGAAGTATAGAAAGAGTTGGTAAAAATATAATGAAAGCTAGTAAGAATAAAGCAGAAGTTTTTCACTTTTATTAAAGGAAGTCTTAAAGATAGTATACCCTTAGAGGGTAGATGCTGTTTTATATTTAGTTCTGAATAATTAATGTGATAAGAAAGTTCTATTTTTGAAAGTTATTTATGTATATATGTTCCTGCAACGTTTAAAAATCAATTCTTCCCATAAAGGGAAGCCATAGTTTAACCTGTTTGCATGTATTCAAAAATGTTTTTGCATGCCTTTATTAACCTGTATTATTGTTCTTCTTTTCCTAGTCCAGGAGTACAGGATTTAACGGGGGAGAGTGTAACACCCCAGGGTCCTGGTTGTTACAGTAGCATTGCTTTCCTCATGGGGAGAGTGATGTCAGGCTTGGAAGCAAGGTAAGATCTCTTTTATCAGGTAAACACAAGCATACAACGTGCTCACACTCCAGGCCAGAAGGGGGAGCTCTGATCCAGTTTATAGGTGGCTTCCCTATATAAATATTATGATCTGGAGGGAAAGTCAGTTACTTCCTGTCAGATGACAGGGGAGAGAGCAGTCAGAGAGTGTCGGAAGGACTGAAGAGGCCATGCAGCCAAGAGGTGCTGCAGCTCCTGGAGAAAGAGAGAATACAGAGAGAACAGCGTGAAGGGAGTATGCAGGAGAGCAAGGCAAAGGATAGAAAGAACTGGGTAGAACGGCTGCGATTGATCTACCCACTTCCAGAGCACAGATACCGGTAGCCGGAAGACTGAGGTTGTGTCTGACTCTATATGGCACAGCAGAGACTGGCAGGGCAGCTGATTTCAAGTCACCTGCCCTAACACCTGAGACACAGTAATGCATAGAGCCCGGTCGTGATAGAGATCCTGTAAAAAGGCTACAGTTACCTGTCATGCAGGTATTGTCCTATCCTTTAAGGGGGAAAAAGAGAAGAGTGAGGACTTTGTGTGAGGCCTACAGCAGCAAAGGACTACACCACAGCACTAGTTGAAAGGCTTCTAACTCCACCTGGTAAAGGGGACTCTGAACTCACTTCCAAACCGGCCAGACCCTGCCTGTACATGTGATCTGGTGCCCTGGACTGTGGCTGCCTGAAGTCTTCAGTAAACCAGGCAAAGAGACTGCAAACCTGTGTCCTCCGTTTCTTACTGCACCACTCACTATCTCCATCTACACACCAGGAGCCCTGGGGACCCGACTTCACCTGTGGGAAGTCATACCATCTTAGCTGCCATAGCATCACCCCAGAGGAACCCTTTAAGCATTGTCGTTTATCTATGACCGAATACCACAGGTGGCGCCACGAACAAACTTTTTTTTATCAAAACCCCTTTAAGACTATCCCTTTTACTTAGGCGCGCAGTGCCACGGGCCGGGTCGCTGCCACCGTGACATCCCCTTTAAGTACCGGACCCGGTACCGAGCACCCCACGGCCCTGGTAGGTGTCTCACATGTATTTAATCACCATTATTCCAATAAAATACTGAGTGATTTTATACATACTCTAATTCAAAATTTCATAGTACATTTAATGATGTACAATAACAAATTGTATTATGGTACCGTGTTAGCCAGAAAAATCGATGTGAATACTTTTCTGCCCAATGATGACAGAAGTATTCTTTTCTGGTTAGCCAATAAAGGTATCACTCCCAGAATACTTCTGTCATCATTGGGCAGAAAAGTATTCACATCGATAGTGCATTTAAGAAAGTCATATTTACTTTAACTAATTTAATATTGAAATACTTTTGATAATAGTCTGTTTTTTCCAAATCTTACCTAGCAAAGCAATCATCATATTGGGCTGTAGCACGGAATCCAATGATAGAGTAGATAACAGTAGCAGAATATATGGATGTGAAGCCATTAATGACAGAGATGATGACTGCATCCCTTTCACAATTGTTACTGTAATAGAGAAATGTATTATTATAAGCTATGCTATGCCAACTAATGTACTGCATTTAGAATGGAGTGAATAGAAAAAGGAGTTGCCACTGATTAAATAAGCACTTCTTGTTTGGATCAGCTGATCGTCATTGGTCAAGGTTCCCGCACCATGAAAAATGGGGACTGTGTTGAAGGAACCAGCACCCAGTCAGTCAGGTATTTTCTTTCCAGAGACTGCTGCAAGTACAGTAAAAGATATATTACATGGCAGCCGTTCAGATGACTAGCTATCCATGTAATACATATAGGGCAGAATCCCCTCTATGAAGATATGAATGGTGGTTGTTTTTATAAGACAAATCCTCCAATAAAGAATTAGATACTTATATGACCTTGGTTTGGTGTGAATAGGATACAAAATACAATTGATAAATATATAATCAAAATTCATACTGTATGCATTTACTTAGGACAAATATACAGTAAAATTCTGGAAAGCAAATAAAAAATATTCACCACATTCTGGATCTATAAATGTCTTACTTTTCTGTCAATATATTAATGAAAGCTCATTTTTTTGTGGCACTGGTTTTAATTATTTTTTTCCCCCCATTTGCGGTATATACCATAAATTTACATATTTTTGTTTCAATGTTATTGTTTTTAATGAGAAATAGGAAAACAACTATTGCACCAGTTCTTTGTATTTAAAGGGAATCTGTCAGCAGGATTTCACAAATGTAGCTCTTTCAAAGACATAGCCAGCAATACCTTTACATGGCCAATCTGTACCTCTATTAGGTCGGATGCCCAAGATCCGGAAGTAGCAGTGCTTTGGACACAGCACTTGTCCGCTGCGTCCAAAGAGCAGCCGTGTATTGAAAGCAGGTAAATCCGCATGTATACACTGAACCGCGCGGATTCACTGCTTCCAATACATTTCTATTGATGTAATTTCTAGTCTCATCAAGAAAAATTGACATTTTGATACGCTGCAGTCTGGAAAGACATGCCGCATGTCCGTGGGTGATCCGCAGGCATCAGTGGATGCATACATACATAGTAACATAGTTAGTAAGGCCGAAAAAAGACATTTGTCCATCCAGTTCAGCCTATATTCCATCATAATAAATCCCCAAATCTACGTCCTTCTACAGAAACTAATAATTGCATGATACAATATTGTTCTGCTCCAGGAAGACATCCAGGCCTCTCGTGAACCCCTCAACTGAGTTCGCCATCACCACCTCCTCAGGCAAGCAATTCCAGATTCTCACTGCCCTAACAGTTAAGAATCCTCTTCTATGTTGGTGGAAAAACCTTCTGCCCCCTTGTGCCCGTCACCTTCCTTGGTATAAACAGATCCTCAGCGAGATATTTGTATTATCCCCTTATATACTTATACATGGTTATTAGATCGCCCCTCAGTCGTCTTTTTTCTAGACTAAATAATCCTAATTTCGCTAATCTATCTGGGTATTGTAGATCTCCCATCCCCTTTATTAATTGTGTTGCCCTCCTTTGTACTCTCTCTAGTTCCATTATATCCTTCCTGAGCACCGGTGCCTAAAACTGGACACAGTAGTCCATGTGCGGTCTAACTAGGGATTTGTACAGAGGCAGTAAAATGCTCTCATCATGTGTATCCAGACCTCTTTTAATGCACCCCATGATCCTGTTTGCCTTGGCAGCTGCTGCCTGGCACTGGCTGCTCCAGGTAAGTTTATCATTAACTAGGATCCCCAAGTCCTTCTCCCTGTCAGATTTACCCAGTGGTTTCCCGTTCAGTGTGTAATGGTGATATTGATTCCTTCTTCCCATGTGTATAACCTTACACTTATCATTGTTAAACCTCATCTGCCACCTTTCAGCCCAAGTTTCCAACTTATCCAGATCCATCTGTAGCAGAATACTATCTTCTCTTGTATTAACTGCTTTACATAGTTTATTGAACTCCCATTCACTATGCTGCTGTAGAATAGCAGGAATGTGCGATGCAGTGACGAGCAGGAGGCAGAAATAGAGTTAAAGGGTTTATTACAAGGGCTACTCCACGCAGGGAGAGAAAGGGTTAAGAGGGGAGTATAACTGGGTATTGTGTTAGGGTAAGAACAAACAGTTATGAAACTGGTAAACTTATCTGTCTGATGGTTTTGGGCTGTGGAACATTGAGAGCACACGGTGGCATCCTAAGTGACACATGAAGTCTAGGGCCTGTTCTTGAAGGAAGGTGATGCACTGTCTCCTGGAGGAAGCAGCATATCCTTGCTTTCTCCGAGGCGAGGTCCTGGGGTACCGGGATGATGCTTGTGAAGAGAACAGTCATTGACACCACCGGAAGGTGTCTCAGTCCAGTGCTGGTGACGGGGATGAAGCTACCCAGCTCTAGATGAATCACCTAGTGAGATTATAGGTCACACAGAATGACGCGGGTCTGACCTTCAGTCGCCGGGGTGAGCGGGCACACGAATTTACGTCCCTTATGGTCAGTTTGTGCAAGGTCTGAGGAGCTGCAGCATGGGCCTGAACTATCGCATAGCCCCACAGAGAGTGAGTCAACCTTCTCCTGCTATGCGCTCTGTCTTCCCGCCAAGTGTCCTGCTTTCCCGCACACCGCCCATTTTATGCCTGACACGCCCCCTATAGTAGAGTGCAAAGGTCATTCCGGGTTGGAAAGCTTTCCCCCCAGCAACAATGGTGACAGCCCCGATAGTTTCGGAACCGACACGAGAGAGGCATCACCATCCCGGGCCATCTTCCTACACTCACCCTCTCCTTTTGCTCGCTATTCCAGGGGTGAGTGTTCTTGTAAAATATGTGGTCTATCTTCTTTCTCTTGGACAGTTTACTGCCAAATAAATTGGTCCTGATTGCAACTCTTCTCCCTGATTTGGATCCTTAGACAGGGCTGAAGCATATTTTGGTGGACTATACGGGTAATGGAATTTTCTTCCCCTTCAGGCTGGATTTCGTAAACAGGCCCTTCAGGGCTGATCAGGTGTTTCACTCGATACGGGTTCTTCTCCCACTTGTACTCTAGTTTGTCTCGTGGGCATTTTTCCCCTACTAGTACACATTCCCCAGCTTGGAGATCTGCCCCCCACAGCGGGGTCTTATCTGCATGTCCCAATTCCTGAAATCTGGCACTGAGCGATGTAAAGTTTGCAAAAGATGGCAATATTCTCGAACCCAGGTGGACACCCCCATTCGCGTGCAGTCCTATTCCGGGCCCAGCTCTAGCTTGGTGATTTCATTCCCTGAACGACAAAATAGCAAAGTATATGGAGTATAACCAGTAGTCCTATGGGTGCAGTTTTTGCACACCCACACTAACTCAGCTACGAACTCGGGCCATCAAGCCTTCTGGTCTTCTTCCAGTGTTCTCAGCATTTGAATTAGGGTGTGGTTGAACTGTTTGCAGGCTCCATTTCCCTGAGGATGATACAGCGGGGTGCGAGACTACTCGATCTGGTACAGTCGGTGTAATTATTCGATCACTTTCCCCATAAAACAGGCACCCTGGTCAGAATGGATTCGCCCTGGGCAGCCGTATACTTGAATGAAGTTTTTACAGATGGCATGTGTGGCGGAATGAGCTGTTTGATCGTGTGTTGGGGTCACAACAGCGAACTTCGTGAAGTGGTCTGTCATCACCAAACAATGCTCATACCCCTGGTCCAATAGTCAGATAGTTTATCATAAGCACCTCCAGAGGGGCAGACGGCATGATGATTTGTGTGGGGGCTCTCTGCTCAGGTGGTTTCGCTAACTCACAACTCCTGCATTGCCTACAGGTCTCTTCCACTATAGACCTTCAGTCGAGGGGGGTATATTAATCGCTATAGCCACTGAAAAGTTTTTTTCCTGGCTGAAGTGTGCTCCCCTCTCATGTTCCTCTGTAGCCACTTTGGATAGCAGCGTCTCCGGAATTACCACCAGCCAAGTGGCACCTAATTTCCGTTGTAGTTGGACCTTCTGAAACAGTAGCCCATTCTTCATTTGGAGTCTTTCCCATTGTCGTAGAACCCACAAAATCTCCGGGGACAGGGTATTTCTCTCTTCTTGACTGGGAAGTTGCTTAGATGTTACCCATCTCAACTGGGCCAGTTCTCCGTCTTCCTGCTGTAACCGCACCCACTCATCACGGGATTGTCCCAAGACACCTTCCCGGGCCACCACTTGCACCTGTTTCCATGTAGCTACCACCATCCTGGCAGAATCTCGGAACCTGAGGCTCTCCTCATCTTCTAATTCCTCATCTATGTTTCGCCCCAGTCATCCATGGTTCACTCTGGGTAACGTGTCTGCATGAGTGTTCTCAGCGCCCTTTTGTAGGCGATTTTATATCGGAACTTTGCCAATCTTACCACCAATTGTTGCTCCAGAGCTCCTAGTTTCGCGTTTTACAAATGGGCCAAAGGGTTGTTATCTGTAAGCACCAGTACTTCAGACCTGGATAGGGATTCCACAAACTTCTCCCTCATAGCCCACACCAACGCCAGCAGCTCTAGCATGAAGGAACTGTAATTGTTGGGATTTTGCTCACAATCACGAAGGGACTGACTAGCATAAGCGATCTCCTTCTCTCTCCCATCCTGGATCTGCAACATCAAAGCCCCAAGTCCATGCAAGCTTCCGTCAGTGTAGAGAATGAATGGTTGAGAGAAGTCCGCATATGTCAACACAGGTGCTTCTATGAATGCCTTCTTCAGATCTTGAAATGCCTTTTTTTGCTGTTCCCCCCACCGAATAGTCCGATTCTTGGTGCCTGAGGGTACTCCCTGTTAACAACTCCAGTAGTGGGTTCACTATGAAGGTAAAATTCTTCACAAAACATCGATAATACCCGGTCAGTCCCAAGAACGCCCGGACATCCTTCACCGTCATCGGGGTGGGCCAATCCTGTATTACAGCGATTTTCTCCTGGGACGGTTTCACTCCTTCAGCAGAGACAATGTGACCCAGGTATTCTATTTGAGTGCAAAACAGATGACATTTCTGAGGCTTTACTTGTAGACTGTGTCTTTGTAGGCGACTCAACACATGTTCCAGCCTTTTTTATTATTATTATTTATTTATATAGCACCATTAATTCCATGGTGCTGTACTTGAGAAAGGGGTTACATACAGAGTTATAGATATCGTTTACAGTAAACAAGTTTACAGTGACAGACTGGTACAGAGGGGAGAGGACCCTGTCCTTGCAGACTTACATTCTATGGGATAGTTGGGAAGAGGCAGAAGGTAGGGGCGAGGTGGCGGCTCTGGCGATGGCGAGGCAGCGGCTCTGGCGATGGCGAGGCGGCTCTGGCGATGGCGAGGCAGGCTATTGCAGGCTATAGGCTTTCTTGAAGAGATGGGTTTTCAGGTTCCATCTGAAGGAGCCGAGGGTGGTGGATAGTGGGATGTGTTGAGGCATGGAATTCCAGAGGATGGGGGATATTCGGGAGAAATCTTGGAGGCAGCTGTGTGAGGAACAAATAAGTGTGGAGGAGAGTAGGAGGTCTTGGGAGGATCTGAGATTATGTGAGGGAAGATATTGGGAGATTAGTTCAGAGATATAGGGAGGGGACAGGTTGTGGATGGCTTTGTAGATCAGTGTTAGTAGTTTGAACTGAATTTGTTGTACCTTTGTAAATGGTCCTCAAACGAAGCAGCACAGACTATGATGTCATCTAGATATATATATGAGCCTGGCTTCAAAATTTAAATCCCTAAACACCTCTCCATCAATCGCTGACACGTTCCTATGGCATTGGCCAAACCGAAAGGCATCCGGTTAAATTCATACAGTCCCATCGGAATTATAAAGCCGGTCTTTGGCCGGTCCTGCTCTGAGATCGATACTTGCCAGTAGCCACTGGCTAGATCCAATAAAGAAAAGAATTTGGCCTTTCCTAGTGCAGACAAGGATTCTTCAATCCTGGGTAACGGATAGGAATCTCGCACGGTGCAGGCATTGAGTTTACGATAGTCTATACAGAAACGCAGAGCACCATCCTTCTTTCACACCAGCAAATTGGGGGCGGCCCACGCACTTTGACTCTCTCTTATGACACTCTTCTGCAGCATCTGGGTTAGCATACCTTTCACCTCTTGATATAATTGTGGCAGAATTTGTCGATACCGCTCCCTTAAGAGCACGCCATTTCCAGTTGATATGTCATGTGTAATTGTTGTAGTGCAGCCAAAATCATACTCATGGCATGCGAACACGTCTTGATATAGCCCCAGTAGAGCTTCCACTTGCTGGATCTGTCACAGAGTAAGGTCTGTCAGCTCAGCCTGAATTTGCTCCAATATACGATATCCTTCCTAGACATGCTGAGGTTCTTCCAACATGCCCATAATTTGAGCCACTTCACTTCTGGGAGTTAGTGTGATGTTACTTTCTCCCAAATTGACACAGTGTACTGGGACAGTCTCATCATGTATAATGGCTAGTGTTTGCTCCACAAAAAGTCCTGGGGGTAGTTGTTCCGTAGTAGCTGGTTCGATCTGGATTTCAACTCCTTCTAGCGGGGTACAAGCCTGCACAGGCAGGATAAGCACAGTTTGTCCTGGTGGCAGATCAAGCTTAGCAGAGACTGGAAGGATCTCTTTTCCCAACGTTCCTCCGCCACTAGAGGATTCCTGGGCTTGTGCCACTCCATTTTTCAGGGTTACATCTGAGGGCTCATTAACGAGGGGCCTCCCAAACTCCTTCAGTACATTAATTCCAAGGGTGACGGCATGTCCGTGTCCTGCTTCTCCCCTGGTCAACACTACTCCCTTCAAACCCAGATCATTGCCACAGATAGTTATTTGCATCCAGAACACCCCTGCGACCGGGATGGGCAAGCAATTGGCAGCTTTCAGTTTTATCGCTGGGACCCACTCAGGCCACATTGTTTCAGGAAAGTGTCGCTGAAAGTAAGTTTCAAGCATTGTAGTCACCTGTGAGCCAGTATCCACCAAGCAACATACTGCTCAACTGTAAAGTTCGGTGCAGACGAGGGGGCACATACAGACTAGATTTGTGGGACTTATGTTACTCCTTCGTGACTGTTCAGGCTCCAAGCTGTATTCCCCAGGCCCGAAGCCCTCTAGTTTAATTGACGACATTGGACCTACCCCGTCGAGAGCACTCCCAAGCAAAATGTCCAATTTCTCCACAATTGTAACAGGTGAGGGATCTCTCTCGATGATACATCCTTGATTTGTGGTGAGGTTTGGGGCCATCTCTGCCCCCTGGCAGAGTTGAGGTACCTACTGATTCCTTCTTTGCATCAACCAACTCTCCTCAAATATCCTGTATTTCCTTCCGCAATTCCTCCATCTAATGATTCCGTTCCGGACCTTCCCTACCGGGACAGTCACCCCCTGCTCCTGCTCGTGTGTGCGTGCTTCGCTTCCTATTTCAGAAAAGGTCATGCGAGAATTTAAACGCAAGCGCTCCCGCAAAGCCTGCTTTATCAGCACGTCCCACAAGCCTGTCACCAACTGATCTCGCAACATTACGTTAGGTGGTCCTAAGTAGAGTTGAGCGACCTTGACCTTTTTAGAGTCGAGCCGTGTTTCGCGAAACCCGACTATCTTAAAAGTCGAGTCGAGTGGAATCGGCCGATTATCACGAAAAGTCGGGTATCGACCGAAACACGAAACCCAATGCAAGTCAATGGGGGAGCATAGTCGGCAGTGAGTGGAGGCCAGGAAAACACCTACACTGCCCATTTTAATGGCAAAAACATCCATTCTTGTTACAGAAGCTTGTCAATCGTAATTTAGCTTATAATAATTGGAAGGCATTTGAAATTGGGGGTCATTTGGCTAAAGTTTTGGGGGGTAGGGCTGGTTCAAGTAATTAGTGGGCCCAGTAAATCTGGACCACGTCATGGCAGTGGAGCAGGGAGAGGTAAGTATTTCAACTTTGCAAGTGCTGTGATCCTGAGCAAGCAGGGGGGGCCCACTCGTTGGCATTGGCACTGGCACAGGGCCCCTCAAAGTACAGCGGTGTGTTTGCACGGCGGGGGCGCCTCCCACCAGCAGCAACACTTTTGCGTACTATGAGAGGCCCTGTGCCAGTGACGTCGCCAACTAGTATTCCTCCCCCCACCTGATGAAGGAACCTGCACTTTCATCTGCACCTTCCTCTTTGTCCCCGTGTAAGGTGGTATGGTATGCGGGAAAAGGAACCTGACTTTCAGCAGGCTCACAATCTTGCTGTGTAGCGTGCACGGGGAATGTTGCGTTATGGGTCAATGTACCAGCAGACTCATCTATCACTGGCTGGGCAATGGGCAGGATGAGGAGGAAACACAGATATAGGCCCAAAGAATAAAGTGGGCTAAATGCAGTTCAAAATTGGTAACACAGGACTAACCAGGGGGCATTGCAGTGGAGGACAACTGGAATGAGAGGCTGACACAGAGAGTAGGCCCAAATCAGTAAGTAGTCGAAATGCAGTTCAAAATTGGCAACAGTAGTAAACAGGCGGCACAGCTTTGTTCAGTGGAGGAGAACAGCAAGGAGTGGCAGACACCGATAGTAGGCCCCAACCCAACTAGTAGGCCAAATGCAGTCTAACATTAACAACTACTTAACGAGAGCCTGAAAATGGAATTTCAGGACAGGAAACCAGGAGAACAGCAAGGAGCGGCAGACACTGTTTGTAGGCCCCAAACCAACTAGTACGCCAAATGCAGTTGTTCCATTTAACAACTATTTAACAAGAGCCTGAAGATAGAAGCTCAGGAAAGGCAACCTGGAGAACACCTTGGAGCGGAAGACACCGTCTCTACAACCAAGACCCAACTTGTAGGCCTAGCACAGTGTTGTTTCAACAACTACTTAACGAGAGCTAGAAGATCGAAGATATGGAGAGGCAACCTGGAGAACACCTTGGAGCGGAAGACACCGTCTCTATGACCCAGACCCAACTTGTAGGCATAATGTAGTGTTGTTTCAACAACTACTTAACACGAGCATGAAGATTGAAGCAATGGAGAGGCAACCTGGAGAACACATTGGAGCGGAGGACACCGTCTCTACAACCCAGACCCAACTTGTAGGCCTAATGCAGTGTAGTTTTCAACAACTACTAAACGAGAGTAGGAAGATCGAAGCAATGTGGACGAAACCTGGGGAACACCTTGGAGTGTAACACACCGTCTCTCTACACCCCATACCAAATTTGTAGGCCTAATGCAGTGTAGTTTGCAACAACTACTAAACGAGAGTAGAAAGATCGAAGCAATGTGGACGAAACCTGGGGAACACCTTGGAGTGGAACACACCGTCTCTACACCCCATACCCAATTTGTAGGCCTAATGCAGTGTAGTTTGCAACAACTACTAAACGAGAGTCAGAAGACCGAAGCAATGGCGAGGAAACCTGGGGAACACCTTGGAGTGGGACACACCGTCTCTACACCCCATACCCAATTTGTAGGCCTAATGCAGTGTAGTTTGCAACAACTACTAAACGAGAGTCAGAAGACCGAAGCAATGGTGAGGAAACCTGGGGAACACCTTGGAGTGGGACACACCGTCTCTACACCCCGTACCAAATTTGTAGGCCTAATGCAGTGTAGTTTGCAACAACTACTAAACGAGAGTAGGAAGATCGAAGCAATGTGGACGAAACCTGGGGAACACCTTGGAGTGGGACACACCGTTTCTACACCCCACACCCTATTTGTAGGCCTAATGCAGTGTAGTTTGCAACAACTACTAAACGAGAGTAGGAAGATCGAAGCAATGGAGAGGAAACCTGGGGCACACCTTGGGGCGGCAGACACCGTTAGTAGGCCCTACCAAAGTAGTAGCCCCAATGCAGTTTTAAAATTCCTAGAGGCTGAAAACAAGACTATTGACGCTCTGCTTTTTTCAAAGGAGGACAGCTGTATTGAGTGGCGCAGACAGACACAGGTAGTAGGCCTTAAACCAAAAATGTGGCTCACTGCAGTTTAAAAAAGGTTACAGGGGTACACAGGCAGCATTGGTCTGTTCAGTGGAGGACAATTTCAATAGTGGACCGCAGACAGACTTTGTACGCCTACTATTAAAAAACGATGCTCTATGCAATTAAAAATAGGTTCAAGGGGTCCACGGGCAGCAGTGGTGTGGTCAGTGGACGAGTATTGGAAGGAGGGACCGCAGACAGGCGTAGTAGGCCTAACATAACAAAATTAGGTTGTAGGCACTTTAAAATTGGTTCCAGGGGTACACGTGCAGCAGTGGTGTGGTCAGCAGAAGACAATTTGAATTAGGGACTGCAGACAGACTTTGTAGGCTGTCCCCTGTGGACCATGCATCCAACACATTAACCCAGTGCGCCCTAATGGACACGTAACTTTTTGTGGACATGCCTACTGGTCCATGCGTCTCTTGTCAGGTGCACCTTTCTACTGTTTGATTGCCTGAGTGCTATGACAATGCAGACTTTTTCATGCCGGTGGAGGGCTGGGATGGCTTTTCTCGCAAAGGAAATGTCGACTGGGTAGCTTGAACCGTGGTACAGCGTAGTTCATCTGGGCTTTCTAAATATAAAACAAAGAAAAAAAGGAGGCTCCATGCACTTTCAGCTGGGTTCCAGGGGTACACGGCCAGCATTGGTCTGGTCAGTGGAGAACTATTGGAAGGAAGGACCGCAGACAGGCTTCGAAGGCCTAACATAATAAAATTGGGCTGTAGGCACTTTATAATTGGTTCCAAGGGTACACGGGCAGCAGTGGTCTGGTCAGTGGAGGAGTAGTAGAAAGAAGGGACCGCAGACAGGCTTCGAAGGCCTAACATAATAAAATTGGGCTGTAGGCACTTTATAATTGGTTCCAAGGGTACACGGGCAGCAGTGGTCTGGTCAGTGGAGGAGTAGTAGAAAGAAGGGACCGCAGACAGGCTTCGAAGGCCTAACATAATAAAATTGGGCTGTAGGCACTTTATAATTGGTTCCAGGGGTACACGGGCAGCAGTGGTCTGGTCAGTGGAGGAGTAGTAGAAAGAACGGACCGCAGACAGGCTTCAAAGGCCTAACATAATAAAATTGGGCTGTATGCACTTTATAATTGGTTCCAGGGGTACACGGGCAGCAGTAGACAGGTCAGTGGAGGCCTAGTGGAAGGAGGGACCGCAGACAGGCTTCGAAGGCCTAACATAAAAAAATTGGGCTGTAGGCACTTTAAAATAGATTCCAGGGGTATACGGGCAGCAGTGGTCTGGTCAGTGGAGGAGTAGTAGAAAGAACGGACCGCAGACAGGCTTCGAAGGCCTAACATAATAAAATTGGGCTGTAGGCACTTTACAATTGGTTCCAGGGGTACACGGGCAGCAGTGGTCTGGTCAGTGGAGGAGTAGTAGAAAGAAGGGACCGCAGACAGGCTTCGAAGGCCTAACATAATAAAATTGGGCTGTAGGCACTTTTAAATTGGTTCCAGGGGTACACGGGCAGCAGTAGACAGGTCAGTGGAGGCCTAGTGGAAGGAGGGACCGCAGACAGGCTTCGAAGGCCTAACATAAAAAAAATTGGGCTGTAGGCACTTTAAAATAGGTTCCAGGGGTACACGGGCAGCAGTGGTCTGGTCAGTGGAGGAGTAGTAGAAAGAACGGACCGCAGACAGGCTTCGAAGGCCTAACATAATAAAATTGGGCTGTAGGCACTTTATAATTGGTTCCAGGGGTACATGGGCAGCAGTGGTCTGGTCAGTGGAGGAGTAGTAGAAAGAAGGGACCGCAGACAGGCTTCGAAGGCCTAACATAAAAAAATTGGGCTGTAGGCACTTTTAAATAGGTTCCTGGGGTACACGGACAGCAGTGGTCTGGTCACTGGAGGAGTAGTAGAAAGAACGGACCACAGACAGGCTTCGAAGGCCTAACATAATAAAATTGGGCTGTAGGCACTTTATATTTGGTTCCAGGGGTACACGGGCAGCAGTAGACAGGTCAGTGGAGGCCTAGTGGAAGGAGGGACCGCAGACAGGCTTCGAAGGCCTAACATAATAAAATTGGGCTGTAGGCACTTTATAATTGGTTCCAGGGGTACATGGGCAGCAGTGGTCTGGTCAGTGGAGGAGTAGTAGAAAGAACGGACGGCAGACAGGCTTCGAAGGCCTAACATAATAAAATTGGGCTGTAGGCACTTTATAATTGGTTCCAGGGGTACACGGGCAGCAGTGGTCTGGTCAGTGGAGGAGAAGTAGAAAGAAGGGACCGCAGACAGGCTTCGAAGGCCTAACATAATAAAATTGGGCTGTAGACACTTTATAATTGGTTCCAGGGGTACACGGGCAGCAGTAGACAGGTCAGTGGAGGCCTAGTGGAAGGAGGGACCGCAGACAGGCTTCGAAGGCCTAACATAAAAAAAATTGGGCTGTAGGCACTTTAAAATAGGTTCCAGGGGTACACGGGCAGCAGTGGTCTGGTCAGTGGAGGAGTAGTAGAAAGAAGGGACCGCAGACAGGCTTTGAAGGCCTAACATAATAAAATTGGGCTGTAGGCACTTTATAATTGGTTCCAGGGGTACACGGGCAGCAGTAGACAGGTCAGTGGAGGCCTAGTGGAAGGAGGGACCGCAGACAGGCTTCAAAGGCCTAACATAAAAAAAATTGGGCTGTACGCACTTAAAAATAGGTTCCTGGGGTACACGGGCAGCAGTGGTCTGGTCAGTGGAGGAGTAGTAGAAAGAACGGACCGCAGACAGGCTTCGAAGGCCTAACATAATAAAATTGGGCTGTAGGCACTTTATAATTGGTTCCAGGGGTACACGGGCAGCAGTGGTCTGGTCAGTGGAGGAGTAGTAGAAAGAAGGGACCGCAGACAGGCTTCGAAGGCCTAACATAAAAAAATTGGGCTGTAGGCACTTTTAAATAGGTTCCAGGGGTACACGGGCAGCAGTGGTCTGGTCAGTGGAGGAGTAGTAGAAAGAACGGACTGCAGACAGGCTTCGAAGGCCTAACATAATAAAATTGGGCTGTAGGCACTTTATAATTGGTTCCAGGGGTACACGGGCAGCAGTAGACAGGTCAGTGGAGGCCTAGTGGAAGGAGGGACCGCAGACAGGCTTCGAAGGCCTAACATAATAAATTAGGGCTGTAGGTGTTAGGTCTCGAGTTCCTGCTTCTGCACAGGGGGAATCTCGAGCCATCTCCGCTTCAGTCTCCCATTCTCATCCAGCCGCAGTGGAGTCTGCTCAGCAAGGACGTCGGTCCCAGCGTCTTGCTCAGTCTCACTCTGTACAGAGAGTTACTGCTGCTTCTTCAGCTTCTGCCATTAAAGCCAGTGCTGGTCAGCAGCGAGCGGACTTCTCTGGGACTAAGTCCTTGTCTGCACACACTGAGCATGCCCAGGGCAAGATGTCCCGTTGGAGATCGAGGGTCATGTGCTCAGGCTCTGCAGCACATTCCATTGGTCCTCTTGGCAGGTCTTGGAAGGGCAAAGTTTCTGTGGCCACTTCCTGTGCTGCAACTATATAAACTGCGCATGACCGCACGGCCATGCGCTAGTGTACAATTGTTAATGTGTGTATGTTGTGAGTGCAAGTCGTTCTTGGATACCCCTACCCTATTGAATGCCTGTTCGCGGAAGGAGTATGGTTGCTATCTAGCGCCCGACTTAGCCTACAGCACTAATCACACATTACAGCGTCCAGTTGCTGTGACCGCCAGTACGGCGCCGTGCACTTCCTCTGTGCTTTCCTTACCCAAGCCTGGGTGGTTAGTGGCGTTCGTCAGTGCGGCACCGCATGCACTCTTGTGCCTTAAAATTGTTATTTAGTTTCTTTACACACCCAGTTGCGGTGTTGTGCCAGCAAGGGTCTAATCGGACTTCAATCCTAGTTGGGCTTGAGTTCGCTGACTACTTGCTCGCGCTCTATGTGCGGTACCGCGGTCCTGTGACGCAACAGGTTCGCTTCCTTCACGCTGGGTGAAGTTTAACCCACGTGTGTATACTTATGAGTACCGCCATATAGTCCGTCATTACTTGGCAGCAGGTTCCATCTCTGCACGGTGGACCCCGGGCTGCGAACGCACCATACTTTATCTGTCTTATTATTTGGTGCGTTCCGCTAGCCCTAACAGTAGGCACTTTAACATTGGTTCCAGGGGAACACGGGCAGCAGTAGACAGGTCAGTGGAGGCCTAGTGGAAGGAGGGACCGCAGACAGGCTTCGAAGGCCTAACATAATAAAATTGGGCTGTAGGCACTTTGAATTCTCTTGCAGGGGTACACAGGCAGTGGGCACCATTGGTGTTGTCAGCGGCGGCCGATTGTAATGAGTGTCTGCCAGTTAGTAGTCCCAAAAAATTAATACATGTTAATGTCTCGCATTGCAACAAAAAGAAAAACCAAAAGGGTTCAATCATTAGGTACAGGGTTGGGCTCCTCTGCGTAGTTTCAGACCTAGTAATTTTGCACAAAGTATTTACTTGGGTAAATATAGGACACTGCCCCTGACTATGTTAAGTACCATCATACATGTCAACACAATGGTATTGTCAGTGGCAGTAATTTACGGATGTCAGCGCATAGACTAAACATAGGTGTAACTGTGAGAGATAATTGTGCAAGTGGTAGAGCAATGTTTGAGCTGGGGGTGGGTGAACTCTCTTGTGGCCGGCGGTACATGCCCAGGGCCCCTCATGTTACAACAGTGTGTCGGACGTTGGGTGCGCACCACCACCGCCAGAGACACTTTATTGTACTATGAGGGACCCAGTGGCAGTGCCGTAGACCAAAAGCGGGCACACCCACCTCTTCAGACAAACAGCACTCTCACGGGTGCTTGCGCCAAGTGGCGATACCACGGCCCCGTGTGGGGAGTTTGGCCATTTTAATGAAGGTTAGATCATCAACATTTTGGGTGGCCAGACGAGTCCTTTTTTCGGTTAATATTGAACCTGCAACACTGAATACTCTTTCTGATAGGACACTAGCTGCCGGGCAAGCAAGCTCCTGCAATGCATATTCTGCCAATTCTGGCCAGGTGTCTAATTTGGATGCCCAGTAATCAAATGGGAATGACGGTTGAGGTAGAACATCGATAAGTAATGAAAAATAGTTTGTAACTATACTGGACAAATGTTGTCTCCTGTCACTTTGAATTGATGCAGCAGTACCTGTCCTGTCTGCGGTCATAGCAAAATCACTCCACAACCTGGTCAGAAAACCCCTCTGTCCAACGCCACTTCGGATTTCTGCACCTCTAACACTTCTTTTCTGCTACCCCCTGCTGCTCATGTGAGAACGATCACGGGCGCTGTGTACTGGGAATGCCTGAAGCAAACAGTCAACAAGAGTTGATTGTTTGGTTGAGAATATTAGTTCCAAGTTCTCATGTGGCATAATATTTTGCAATTTGCCTTTATAGCGAGGATCAAGGAGGCAGGCCAACCAGTAATCGTCATCGTTCATCATTTTAGTAATGCGTGTGTCCCTTTTGAGGATACTTAAGGCATAATCCGCCATGTGGGCCAAACTTCCAGTTGTCAAATCAGCGGTTGTGCTTGGTTGAGGGGCAGTTTCAGGCAAATCTACGTCACTTGTGTCCCTCAAAAAACCAGAACCCGGCCTTGCCACGCCACCAATTTCCAGTGGCCCCGGAAAAGCTTCCTCATTAAAAATATACTCATCCCCATCATCCTCCTCGTCCTCCTCCTCTTCGCCCGCTACCTCGTCCTGTACACTGCCCTGACCAGACAATGGCTGACTGTCATCAAGGCTTTCCTGTTCCTCTGCTGCAGATGCCTGATTTTTTATGTGCGTCAAACTTTGCATCAGCAGACGCATTAGGGGGATGCTCATGCTTATTATGGCATTGTCTGCACTAACCAGCCGTGTGCATTCCTCAAAACACTGAAGGACTTGACACATGTCTTGTATCTTCGACCACTGCACACCTGAAAACTCCATGTCTGCCAGCCCGTGTATGTGTATCCTCCCACAAAAACATAACAGCCAGCCTCTGTTCGCATAGTCTCTGAAGCATGTGCAGTGTTGAGTTCCACCTTGTTGCAACGTCTATGATTAGGCGATGCTGGGGAAGGTTCAAAGACCGCTGATAGGTCTGCATACGGCTGGAGTGTACGGGCAAACGGCGGATATGTGAGCAAAGTCCGCGCACTTTGAGGAGCAGGTCGGATAACCCCGGATAAGTTTTCAGGAAGCACTGCACCACCAGGTTTAAGGTGTGAGCCAGGCAAGGAATGTGTTTCAGTTGGGAAAGGGAGATGGCAGCCATGAAATTCCTTCCGTTATCACTCACTACCTTGCCTGCCTCAAGATCTACTGTGCCCAGCCACGACTGCGTTTCTTTCTGCAAGAACTCGGACAGAACTTCCGCGGTGTGTCTGTTGTCACCCAAACACTTCATAGCCAATACAGCCTGCTGACGCTTGCCAGTAGCTGCCCCATAATGGGACAACTGGTGTGCAACAGTGGCAGCTGCGGATGGAGTGATTGGGCGACTGCGATCTGTGGACGAGCTCTCGCTTCTGCAGGAAGACGAGGAGGAGGAGAAGGGGGTGCGAACGCCTACAGCCAACTGTTTCCTAGACCGTGGGCTAGGCAGAACTGTCCCGAAATTGCTGTCCCCTGTGGACCCTGCATCCACCACATTCACCCAGTGTGCCGTGATGGACACGTAACGTCCCTGGCCATGCCTACTGGTCCATGCATCTGTTGTCAGGTGCACCTTTGTACTCACAGATTGCCTGAGTGCATGGACGATGCGCTCTTTAACATGCTGGTGGAGGGCTGGGATGGCTTTTCTCGAAAAGAAGTGTCGACTGGGTAGCTCGTAGCGTGGTACAGCGTAGTCCATCAGGGCTTTGAAAGCTTCACTTTCAACTAACCGGTAGGGCATCATCTCTAATGAGATTAGTCTAGCTATGTGGGCGTTCAAAACCTGTGTACTCGGACGCGAGGATAAGTACTTCCTTTTTCTAACCAGAGTCTCATGTAGGGTGAGCTGGACTGGAGAGCTGGAGATCGTGGAACTAGCGGGTGTGCCGGTGGACATGGCAGACTGAGAGACGGTTGGAGACGGTATTGTTTCCACCTGTGCCCTAGATGCAGTGTTTCCTACTACGAAACTGGTGATTCCCTGACCCTGACTGCTTTGGCCTGGCAAAGAAACCTGCACAGATACTACAGGTGGTGCGGAAAATGGTGGCCTTACAGTGACGGCAGGGATGTAGCGTTGGTGAGTAGCTTCATTGGCCGAGGGTGCTACAACCTTAAGGGACGTTTGGTAGTTAGTCCAGGCTTGCAAATGCATGGTGGTTAAATGTCTATGCATGCAACTTGTATTCAGACTTTTCAGATTCTGACCTCTGCTTAAGGTAGTTGAACATTTTTGACAGATGACTTTGTGCGGATCAATTGGATGTTGTTTAAAAAAATGCCAGACTGCACTCTTTCGAGCCTCGGATCCCTTTTCAGGCATTGCAGACTGAGCTTTAACCGAATGGCCACGCTGTCCTCCAACAGTTTTTGGCTTTGCCACGCATTTTGTCCCATCTACGGGCCCGGCAGATGGAACCTGTTGCGATGTTGATGCCTGCTGCGGCCCCTCCTCCTCTGCTTCAGAACTACTGCCGCCTGCACCCTGTTCCCCCAATGGCTGCCAATCGTGGTCAACAACTGGGTCATCTATAACCTCCTCTTCTAGCTCGTGCGCAACTTCGTCTGTGTCACCGTGTAAGTCGGTGGTAGAGCGTTCGTGACAGGGCAACATAGTCTCATCAGGGTCTGATTCTGGATCAGTACCCTGCGAGGGCAATGTGGTGGTCTGAGTCAAAGGACCAGCATAGTAGTCTGGCTGTGGCTGTGCATCAGTGCACTCCATGTCAGGTTCAACTTGTAATGGGCATGGCCTGTTAACTGCTTCACTTTCTAAGCCAGGGACGGTATGTGTAAAGAGCTCCATGGAGTAACCCGTTGTGTCGCCTGCTGCACCCTTCTCTGTTGTTGTTTTTGCTGAAGAGGACAAGGAAGCGACTTGTCCCTGACCGTGAACATCCACTAACGACGCGCTGCTTTTACATTTACCAGTTTCAAAAGAGGAGGCAAAAGAGCTAGAGGCCGAGTCAGCAAGGTAAGCCAAAACTTGCTCTTGCTGCTCCGGCTTTAAAAGCGGTTTTCCTACTCCCAGAAAAGGGAGCGTTCGAGGCCTTCTGTAGCTAGACGACGAACCTGGCTCCACAGCTCCAGGCTTAGGTGCAATATTTTTTTTCCCACGACCACCTGATGCTCCACTACCACTACCATCATTACCAGCTGACAATGAACGCCCAAGGCCACGACCTCTTCCACCAGACTTCCTCATTGTTTTAAAAACGTAACCAAAGTAACGGTATTTGTTGCTGTCAAACAACTTTCACAGTGAGCTATAACTTCAGTATGATTTAGATATCCCTTTACAGGTGGGTGAGACCGCAAGGAAAATCAGGCACAATGTTACACACTCTGTTTTCGGTGGCACCAAATGAGAGAGATGCCACACACGCAGGACTGTCACTCAAGCAGAAATGTCAATATTGATCTCCCACTTTTTTTTTTTATTTGTTCAGTGAGAATTTAGAAACCAAATAAAAAAAAAAATAGGCTTTCTATGGCCCACTATTTGAGAGAGAGAGATGGCACACCCAGGAGTCAAGACTGGCACACAAGCAGAAAGGGCAATATTAATCTCCCACTGATTTTTTTTTTTTTTCAGGGAGAATTTAGAAACACAATAAAAAAAAAAAATAGGCTTTCTATGGCCCACTATTTTAGAGAGAGAGATGGCACACCCAGGAGTCAAGACTGGCACACAAGCAGAAAGGGCAATATTAATCTCCCACTGATTTTATTTATTTTTTTTCAGGGAGACTTTAGAAACAAAATAAAATAAAATGATTTTTTCAGGAAGAATTTAGAAACCAAATAAAATAAAATGATTTTTTAAGGGAGAATTTAGAAACCAAATTAAAAAAAAAAGCCTTTCTATGGCCCAGTGCCCACTATTTGAGAGAGAGAGATGGCACACCCAGGAGTCAGGAGTGGCACACAAGCAGAAAGGGCAATATTAATCTCCCACTGATTTCTTTTTGATTTTTTCAGGGAGAATTTAGAAACACAATAAAAAAAAATAGGCTTTCTATGGCCCACTATTTGAGAGAGAGAGATGGCACACCCAGGAGTCAAGACTGGCACACAAGCAGAAAGGGCAATATTAATCTCCCACTGATTTTTTTTTTTTTCAGGGAGAATTTAGAAACACAATAGAAAAAAAAAAGACTTTCTATGGCCCACTATTTGAGAGAGAGAGATGGCACACCCAGGAGTCAAGACTGGACACAAGCAGAAAGAGCAATATTAATCTCCTACTGATTTTTTTTTTTTTTCAGGGAGACTTTAGAAACAAAATAAAATAAAATGATTTTTTCAGGAAGAATTTAGAAACCAAATTAAAAAAAAAATAGCCTTTCTATGGCCCAGTGCCCACTATTTGAGAGAGAGAGATGGCACACCCAGGAGTCAGGAGTGGCACACAAGCAGAAAGGGCAATATTAATCTCCCACTGATTTCTTTTTGATTTTTTCAGGGAGAATTTAGAAACACAATAAAAAAAATAGGCTTTCTATGGCCCAGTGCCCACTATTTGAAAGACAGAGATGGCACACCCAGGAGTCAGGAGTGGCACACAAGCAGAAAGGGCAATATTAATCTCCCACTGATTTCTTTTTGATTTTTTCAGGGAGAATTTAGAAACACAATTAAAAAAAAATAGGCTTTCTATGGCCCACTATTTAAGAGAGAGAGATGGCACACCCAGGACTCAAGACTGGCACACAAGCAGAAAGGGCAATATTAATCTCCCACTGATTTTTTTTTTCAGGGAGACTTTAGAAACAAAATAAAATAAAATGATTTTTTCAGGAAGAATTTAGAAACCAAATAGAATAAAATGATTTTTTAAGGGAGAATTTAGAAACACAATAAAAAAAATAGCCTTTCTATGGCCCAGTGCCTACTATTTGAGAGAGAGAGATGGCACACCCAGGAGTAAAGACTGGCACACAAGCAGAAAGGGCAATATTAATCTCCCACTGATTTTTTTTTTCAGGGAGACTTTAGAAACAAAATAAAATAAAATGATTTTTTCAGGAAGAATTTAGAAACCAAATAGAATAAAATGATTTTTTAAGGGAGAATTTAGAAACACAATAAAAAAAATAGCCTTTCTATGGCCCAGTGCCTACTATTTGAGAGAGAGAGATGGCACACCCAGGAGTAAAGACTGGCACACAAGCAGAAAGGGCAATATTAATCTCCCACTGATTTCTTTTTGATTTTTTCAGGGAGAATTTAGAAACACAATCAAAAAAAAAATAGGCTTTCTATGGCCCACTATTTGAGAGAGAGAGATGGCACACCCAGGAGTCAAGACTGGCACACAAGCAGAAAGGGCAATATTAATCTCCCACTGATTTTTTTTTTTCAGGGAGACTTTAGAAACAAAATAAAATAAAATGATTTTTTCAGGAAGAATTTAGAAATCAAAAAGAATAAAATGATTTTTTTAAGGGAGAATTTAGAAACACAATAAAAAAAATAGCCTTTCTATGGCCCAGTGCCTACTATTTGAGAGAGAGAGATGGCACACCCAGGAGTAAAGACTGGCACACAAGCAGAAAGGGCAATATTAATCTCCCACTGATTTCTTTTTGATTTTTTCAGGGAGAATTTAGAAACACAATTAAAAAAAATAGGCTTTCTATGGCCCACTATTTGAGAGAGAGAGAGATGTCACACCCAGGAGTCAAGACTGGCACACAAGCAAAAAGGGCAATATTAATCTCCCACTGATTTTTTTTTTTTTTTTTTCAGGGAGAATTTAGAAACACAATAGAAAAAAAAAGACTTTCTATGGCCCACTATTTGAGAGAGACAGATGGCACACCCAGGAGTCAAGACTGGCACACAAGCAGAAAGGGCAATATTAATCTCCTACTGATTTTTTTTTTCAGGGAGACTTTAGAAACAAAATAAAATAAAATGATTTTTTCAGGAAGAATTTAGAAACCAAATTAAAAAAACTAGCCTTTCTATGGCCCAGTGCCCACTATTTGAGAGAGAGAGATGGCACACCCAGGAGTCAGGAGTGGCACACAAGCAGAAAGGGCAATATTAATCACCCACTGATTTCTTTTTGATTTTTTCAGGGAGAATTTAGAAACACAATAAAAAAAAAATAGGCTTTCTATGGCCCAGTGCCCACTATTTGAAAGACAGAGATGGCACACCCAGGAGTCAGGAGTGGCACACAAGCAGAAAGGGCAATATTAATCTCCCACTGATTTCTTTTTGATTTTTTCAGGGAGAATTTAGAAACACAATTTAAAAAAATAGGCTTTCTATGGCCCACTATTTGAGAGAGAGAGAGATGGCACACCCAGGAGTCAAGACTGGCACACAAGCAGAAAGGGCAATATTAATCTCCCACTGATTTTTTTTTTTTTTTTCAGGGAGAATTTAGAAACACAATAGAAAAAAAAAAATCTATGGCCCACTATTTGAGAGAGAGAGATGGCACACCCAGCAGTCAAGACTGGCACACAAGCAGAAAGGGCAATATTAATCTCCTACTGATTTTTTTTTTTTCAGGGAGACTTTAGAAACAAAATAAAATAAAATGATTTTTTCAGGAAGAATTTAGAAACCAAATTAAAAAAAAATAGCCTTTCTATGGCCCAGTGCCCACTATTTGAGAGAGAGAGATGGCACACCCAGGAGTCAGGAGTGGCACACAAGCAGAAAGGGCAATATTAATCTCCCACTGATTTCTTTTTGATTTTTTCAGGGAGAATTTACAAACACAATAAAAAAAAAATAGGCTTTCTATGGCCCAGTGCCCACTATTTGAAAGACAGAGATGGCACACCCAGGAGTCAGGAGTGGCACACAAGCAGAAAGGGCAATATTAATCTCCCACTGATTTCTTTTTGATTTTTTCAGGGAGAATTTAGAAACACAATTAAAAAAAATAGGCTTTCTATGGCCCACTATTTGAGAGAGAGAGATGGCACACCCAGGAGTCAAGACTGGCACACAAGCAGAAAGGGCAATATTAATCTCCCACTGATTTTTTTTTTCAGGGAGACTTTAGAAACAAAATAAAATAAAATGATTTTTTCAGGAAGAATTTAGAAACCAAATAGAATAAAATGATTTTTTAAGGGAGAATTTAGAAACACAATAAAAAAAATAGCCTTTCTATGGCCCAGTGCCTACTATTTGAGAGAGAGAGATGGCACACCCAGGAGTAAAGACTGGCACACAAGCAGAAAGGGCAATATTAATCTCCCACTGATTTCTTTTTGATTTTTTCAGGGAGAATTTAGAAACACAATCAAAAAAAAAATAGGCTTTCTATGGCCCACTATTTGAGAGAGAGAGATGGCACACCCAGGAGTCAAGACTGGCACACAAGCAGAAAGGGCAATATTAATCTCCCACTGATTTTTTTTTTTCAGGGAGACTTTAGAAACAAAATAAAATAAAATGATTTTTTCAGGAAGAATTTAGAAACCAAATAAAATAAAATGATTTTTTAAGGGAGAATTTAGAAACCAAATAAAAAAAAAATAGCCTTTCTATGGCCCAGTGCCCACTATTTGAGAGAGAGAGATGGCACACCCAGGAGTCAAGACTGGCACACAAGCAGAAAGGGCAATATTAATCTCCCACTGATTTTTTTTTTTTTTTCAGGGAGAATTTAGAAACACAATAAAAAAAAAAAATAGGCTTTCTATGGCCCACTATTTTAGAGAGAGAGATGGCACACCCAGGAGTCAAGACTGGCACACAAGCAGAAAGGGCAATATTAATCTCCCACTGATTTTATTTATTTTTTTTCAGGGAGACTTTAGAAACAAAATAAAATAAAATGATTTTTTCAGGAAGAATTTAGAAACCAAATAAAATAAAATGATTTTTTAAGGGAGAATTTAGAAACCAAATTAAAAAAAAAAGCCTTTCTATGGCCCAGTGCCCACTATTTGAGAGAGAGAGATGGCACACCCAGGAGTCAGGAGTGGCACACAAGCAGAAAGGGCAATATTAATCTCCCACTGATTTCTTTTTTTTTTCAGGGAGAATTTAGAAACACAATA
The DNA here is from genome assembly GCF_032444005.1 of Ranitomeya imitator. Taxonomy (NCBI): domain Eukaryota; kingdom Metazoa; phylum Chordata; class Amphibia; order Anura; family Dendrobatidae; genus Ranitomeya; species Ranitomeya imitator. The sequence goes on along the minus strand of NC_091287.1, from coordinate 205,717,573 downwards.
GAAAAAAAAAAAGACTTTCTATGGCCCACTATTTGAGAGAGAGAGATGGCACACCCAGGAGTCAAGACTGGACACAAGCAGAAAGAGCAATATTAATCTCCTACTGAATTTTTTTTTTTTTCAGGGAGACTTTAGAAACAAAATAAAATAAAATGATTTTTTCAGGAAGAATTTAGAAACCAAATTAAAAAAAAAATAGCCTTTCTATGGCCCAGTGCCCACTATTTGAGAGAGAGAGATGGCACACCCAGGAGTCAGGAGTGGCACACAAGCAGAAAGGGCAATATTAATCTCCCACTGATTTCTTTTTGATTTTTTCAGGGAGAATTTAGAAACACAATAAAAAAAAATAGTCTTTCTATGGCCCAGTGCCCACTATTTGAAAGACAGAGATGGCACACCCAGGAGTCAGGAGTGGTACACAAGCAGAAAGGGCAATATTAATCTCCCACTGATTTCTTTTTGATTTTTTCAGGGAGAATTTAGAAACACAATTAAAAAAAATAGGCTTTCTATGGCCCACTATTTGAGAGAGAGAGAGATGGCACACCCAGGAGTCAAGACTGGCACACAAGCAGAAAGGGCAATATTAATCTCCCACTGATTTTTTTTTTTTTTTTCAGGGAGAATTTAGAAACACAATAGAAAAAAAATTAGACTTTCTATGGCCCACTATTTGAGAGAGAGAGAGAGATGTCACACCCAGGAGTCAGGAGTGGCACACAAGCAGAAAGGGCAATATTAATCTCCCACTGATTTCTTTTTGATTTTTTCAGGGAGAATTTAGAAACACAATAAAAAAAATAGGCTTTCTATGGCCCAGTGCCCACTATTTGAAAGACAGAGATGGCACACCCAGGAGTCAGGAGTGGCACACAAGCAGAAAGGGCAATATTAATCTCCCACTGATTTCTTTTTGATTTTTTCAGGGAGAATTTAGAAACACAATTAAAAAAAAATAGGCTTTCTATGGCCCACTATTTAAGAGAGAGAGATGGCACACCCAGGACTCAAGACTGGCACACAAGCAGAAAGGGCAATATTAATCTCCCACTGATTTTTTTTTTTCAGGGAGACTTTAGAAACAAAATAAAATAAAATGATTTTTTCAGGAAGAATTTAGAAACCAAATAGAATAAAATGATTTTTTAAGGGAGAATTTAGAAACACAATAAAAAAAATAGCCTTTCTATGGCCCAGTGCCTACTATTTGAGAGAGAGAGATGGCACACCCAGGAGTAAAGACTGGCACACAAGCAGAAAGGGCAATATTAATCTCCCACTGATTTTTTTTTTCAGGGAGACTTTAGAAACAAAATAAAATAAAATGATTTTTTCAGGAAGAATTTAGAAACCAAATAGAATAAAATGATTTTTTAAGGGAGAATTTAGAAACACAATAAAAAAAATAGCCTTTCTATGGCCCAGTGCCTACTATTTGAGAGAGAGAGATGGCACACCCAGGAGTAAAGACTGGCACACAAGCAGAAAGGGCAATATTAATCTCCCACTGATTTCTTTTTGATTTTTTCAGGGAGAATTTAGAAACACAATCAAAAAAAAAATAGGCTTTCTATGGCCCACTATTTGAGAGAGAGAGATGGCACACCCAGGAGTCAAGACTGGCACACAAGCAGAAAGGGCAATATTAATCTCCCACTGATTTTTTTTTTTCAGGGAGACTTTAGAAACAAAATAAAATAAAATGATTTTTTCAGGAAGAATTTAGAAATCAAAAAGAATAAAATGATTTTTTTAAGGGAGAATTTAGAAACACAATAAAAAAAATAGCCTTTCTATGGCCCAGTGCCTACTATTTGAGAGAGAGAGATGGCACACCCAGGAGTAAAGACTGGCACACAAGCAGAAAGGGCAATATTAATCTCCCACTGATTTCTTTTTGATTTTTTCAGGGAGAATTTAGAAACACAATTAAAAAAAATAGGCTTTCTATGGCCCACTATTTGAGAGAGAGAGAGATGTCACACCCAGGAGTCAAGACTGGCACACAAGCAGAAAGGGCAATATTAATCTCCCACTGATTTTTTTTTTTTTTTTTCAGGGAGAATTTAGAAACACAATAGAAAAAAAAAAGACTTTCTATGGCCCACTATTTGAGAGAGACAGATGGCACACCCAGGAGTCAAGACTGGCACACAAGCAGAAAGGGCAATATTAATCTCCTACTGATTTTTTTTTTCAGGGAGACTTTAGAAACAAAATAAAATAAAATGATTTTTTCAGGAAGAATTTAGAAACCAAATTAAAAAAACATAGCCTTTCTATGGCCCAGTGCCCACTATTTGAGAGAGAGAGATGGCACACCCAGGAGTCAGGAGTGGCACACAAGCAGAAAGGGCAATATTAATCACCCACTGATTTCTTTTTGATTTTTTCAGGGAGAATTTAGAAACACAATAAAAAAAAAATAGGCTTTCTATGGCCCAGTGCCCACTATTTGAAAGACAGAGATGGCACACCCAGGAGTCAGGAGTGGCACACAAGCAGAAAGGGCAATATTAATCTCCCACTGATTTCTTTTTGATTTTTTCAGGGAGAATTTAGAAACACAATTTAAAAAAATAGGCTTTCTATGGCCCACTATTTGAGAGAGAGAGAGATGGCACACCCAGGAGTCAAGACTGGCACACAAGCAGAAAGGGCAATATTAATCTCCCACTGATTTTTTTTTTTTTTTTCAGGGAGAATTTAGAAACACAATAGAAAAAAAAAATCTATGGCCCACTATTTGAGAGAGAGAGATGGCACACCCAGCAGTCAAGACTGGCACACAAGCAGAAAGGGCAATATTAATCTCCTACTGATTTTTTTTTTTCAGGGAGACTTTAGAAACAAAATAAAATAAAATGATTTTTTCAGGAAGAATTTAGAAACCAAATTAAAAAAAAATAGCCTTTCTATGGCCCAGTGCCCACTATTTGAGAGAGAGAGATGGCACACCCAGGAGTCAGGAGTGGCACACAAGCAGAAAGGGCAATATTAATCTCCCACTGATTTCTTTTTGATTTTTTCAGGGAGAATTTACAAACACAATAAAAAAAAAAATAGGCTTTCTATGGCCCAGTGCCCACTATTTGAAAGACAGAGATGGCACACCCAGGAGTCAGGAGTGGCACACAAGCAGAAAGGGCAATATTAATCTCCCACTGATTTCTTTTTGATTTTTTCAGGGAGAATTTAGAAACACAATTAAAAAAAATAGGCTTTCTATGGCCCACTATTTGAGAGAGAGAGATGGCACACCCAGGAGTCAAGACTGGCACACAAGCAGAAAGGGCAATATTAATCTCCCACTGATTTTTTTTTTCAGGGAGACTTTAGAAACAAAATAAAATAAAATGATTTTTTCAGGAAGAATTTAGAAACCAAATAGAATAAAATGATTTTTTAAGGGAGAATTTAGAAACACAATAAAAAAAATAGCCTTTCTATGGCCCAGTGCCTACTATTTGAGAGAGAGAGATGGCACACCCAGGAGTAAAGACTGGCACACAAGCAGAAAGGGCAATATTAATCACCCACTGATTTCTTTTTGATTTTTTCAGGGAGAATTTAGAAACACAATAAAAAAAAAATAGGCTTTCTATGGCCCAGTGCCCACTATTTGAGAGAGAGAGATGGCACACCCAGGAGTCAGGAGTGGCACACAAGCAGAAAGGGCAATATTAATCTCCCACTGATTTCTTTTTGATTTTTTCAGGGAGAATTTAGAAACACAATAAAAAAAAATAGGCTTTCTATGGCCCAGTGCCCACTATTTGAAAGACAGAGATGGCACACCCAGGAGTCAGGAGTGGCACACAAGCAGAAAGGGCAATATTAATCTCCCACTGATTTCTTTTTGATTTTTTCAGGGAGAATTTAGAAACACAATTAAAAAAAATAGGCTTTCTATGGCCCACTATTTGAGAGAGAGAGATGGCACACCCAGGAGTCAAGACTGGCACACAAGCAGAAAGGGCAATATTAATCTCCCACTGATTTTTTTTTTTTCAGGGAGACTTTAGAAACAAAATAAAATAAAATGATTTTTTCAGGAAGAATTTAGAAACCAAATAGAATAAAATGATTTTTTAAGGGAGAATTTAGAAACACAATAAAAAAAAAAATAGCCTTTCTATGGCCCAGTGCCCACTATTTGAGAGAGAGAGATGGCACACCCAGGAATAAAGACTGGCACACAAGCAGAAAGGGCAATATTAATCTCCCACTGATTTTTTTTTTTTTTCAGGGAGAATTTAGAAACACAATAAAAAAAAAAAATAGGCTTTCTATGGCCCACTATTTTAGAGAGAGAGATGGCACACCCAGGAGTCAAGACTGGCACACAAGCAGAAAGGGCAATATTAATCTCCCACTGATTTTATTTATTTTTTTTCAGGGAGACTTTAGAAACAAAATAAAATAAAATGATTTTTTCAGGAAGAATTTAGAAACCAAATTAAAAAAAAATAGCCTTTCTATGGCCCAGTGCCCACTATTTGAGAGAGAGAGATGGCACACCCAGGAGTCAGGAGTGGCACACAAGCAGAAAGGGCAATATTAATCACCCACTGATTTCTTTTTGATTTTTTCAGGGAGAATTTAGAAACACAATAAAAAAAAAATAGGCTTTCTATGGCCCAGTGCCAACTATTTGAAAGACAGAGATGGCACACCCAGGAGTCAGGAGTGGCACACAAGCAGAAAGGGCAATATTAATCTCCCACTGATTTCTTTTTGATTTTTTCAGGGAGAATTTAGAAACACAATTTAAAAAAATAGGCTTTCTATGGCCCACTATTTGAGAGAGAGAGAGATGGCACACCCAGGAGTCAAGACTGGCACACAAGCAGAAAGGGCAATATTAATCTCCCACTGATTTTTTTTTTTTTTTTCAGGGAGAATTTAGAAACACAATAGAAAAAAAAAAATCTATGGCCCACTATTTGAGAGAGAGAGATGGCACACCCAGCAGTCAAGACTGGCACACAAGCAGAAAGGGCAATATTAATCTCCTACTGATTTTTTTTTTTCAGGGAGACTTTAGAAACAAAATAAAATAAAATGATTTTTTCAGGAAGAATTTAGAAACCAAATTAAAAAAAATAGCCTTTCTATGGCCCAGTGCCCACTATTTGAGAGAGAGAGATGGCACACCCAGGAGTCAGGAGTGGCACACAAGCAGAAAGGGCAATATTAATCTCCCACTGATTTTTTTTTTTCAGGGAGACTTTAGAAACAAAATAAAATAAAATGATTTTTTCAGGAAGAATTTAGAAACCAAATTAAAAAAAAATAGCCTTTCTATGGCCCAGTGCCCACTATTTGAGAGAGAGAGATGGCACACCCAGGAGTCAGGAGTGGCACACAAGCAGAAAGGGCAATATTAATCTCCCACTGATTTCTTTTTGATTTTTTCAGGGAGAATTTAGAAACACAATAAAAAAAAATAGGCTTTCTATGGCCCAGTGCCCACTATTTGAAAGACAGAGATGGCACACCCAGGAGTCAGGAGTGGCACACAAGCAGAAAGGGCAATATTAATCTCCCACTGATTTCTTTTTGATTTTTTCAGGGAGAATTTAGAAACACAATTAAAAAAAATAGGCTTTCTATGGCCCACTATTTGAGAGAGAGAGATGGCACACCCAGGAGTCAAGACTGGCACACAAGCAGAAAGGGCAATATTAATCTCCCACTGATTTTTTTTTTTTTCAGGGAGACTTTAGAAACAAAATAAAATAAAATGATTTTTTCAGGAAGAATTTAGAAACCAAATAGAATAAAATGATTTTTTAAGGGAGAATTTAGAAACACAATAAAAAAAATAGCCTTTCTATGGCCCAGTGCCCACTATTTGAGAGAGAGAGATGGCACACCCAGGAATAAAGACTGGCACACAAGCAGAAAGGGCAATATTAATCTCCCACTGATTTTTTTTTTTTTTTCAGGGAGAATTTAGAAACACAATAAAAAAAAAAATAGGCTTTCTATGGCCCACTATTTTAGAGAGAGAGATGGCACACCCAGGAGTCAAGACTGGCACACAAGCAGAAAGGGCAATATTAATCTCCCACTGATTTTATTTATTTTTTTTCAGGGAGACTTTAGAAACAAAATAAAATAAAATGATTTTTTCAGGAAGAATTTAGAAACCAAATTAAAAAAAAATAGCCTTTCTATGGCCCAGTGCCCACTATTTGAGAGAGAGAGATGGCACACCCAGGAGTCAGGAATGGCACACAAGCAGAAAGGGCAATATTAATCACCCACTGATTTCTTTTTGATTTTTTCAGGGAGAATTTAGAAACACAATAAAAAAAAAAATAGGCTTTCTATGGCCCAGTGCCCACTATTTGAAAGACAGAGATGGCACACCCAGGAGTCAGGAGTGGCACACAAGCAGAAAGGGCAATATTAATCTCCCACTGATTTCTTTTTGATTTTTTCAGAGAGAATTTAGAAACACAATTTAAAAAAATTGGCTTTCTATGGCCCACTATTTGAGAGAGAGAGAGATGGCACACCCAGGAGTCAAGACTGGCACACAAGCAGAAAGGGCAATATTAATCTCCCACTGATTTTTTTTTTTTTTTTCAGGGAGAATTTAGAAACACAATAGAAAAAAAAAAATCTATGGCCCACTATTTGAGAGAGAGAGATGGCACACCCAGCAGTCAAGACTGGCACACAAGCAGAAAGGGCAATATTAATCTCCTACTGATTTTTTTTTTTCAGGGAGACTTTAGAAACAAAATAAAATAAAATGATTTTTTCAGGAAGAATTTAGAAACCAAATTAAAAAAAAATAGCCTTTCTATGGCCCAGTGCCCACTATTTGAGAGAGAGAGATGGCACACCCAGGAGTCAGGAGTGGCACACAAGCAGAAAGGGCAATATTAATCTCCCACTGATTTCTTTTTGATTTTTTCAGGGAGAGTTTACAAACACAATAAAAAAAAAAATAGGCTTTCTATGGCCCAGTGCCCACTATTTGAAAGACAGAGATGGCACACCCAGGAGTCAGGAGTGGCACACAAGCAGAAAGGGCAATATTAATCTCCCACTGATTTCTTTTTGATTTTTTCAGGGAGAATTTAGAAACACAATTAAAAAAAATAGGCTTTCTATGGCCCACTATTTGAGAGAGAGAGAGATGGCACACCCAGGAGTCAAGACTGGCACACAAGCAGAAAGGGCAATATTAATCTCCCACTGATTTTTTTTTTCAGGGAGACTTTAGAAACAAAATAAAATAAAATGATTTTTTCAGGAAGAATTTAGAAACCAAATAGAATAAAATGATTTTTTAAGGGAGAATTTAGAAACACAATAAAAAAAATAGCCTTTCTATGGCCCAGTGCCTACTATTTGAGAGAGAGAGATGGCACACCCAGGAGTCAAGACTGGCACACAAGCAGAAAGGGCAATATTAATCTCCCACTGATTTCTTTTTGATTTTTTCAGGGAGAATTTAGAAACACAATCAAAAAAAAAATAGGCTTTCTATGGCCCACTATTTGAGAGAGAGAGATGGCACACCCAGGAGTCAAGACTGGCACACAAGCAGAAAGGGCAATATTAATCTCCCACTGATTTTTTTTTTTCAGGGAGACTTTAGAAACAAAATAAAATAAAATGATTTTTTCAGGAAGAATTTAGAAACCAAATTAAAAAAAAATAGCCTTTCTATGGCCCAGTGCCCACTATTTGAGAGAGAGAGATGGCACACCCAGGAGTCAGGAGTGGCACACAAGCAGAAAGGGCAATATTAATCTCCCACTGATTTCTTTTTGATTTTTTCAGGGAGAATTTAGAAACACAATAAAAAAAAATAGGCTTTCTATGGCCCAGTGCCCACTATTTGAAAGACAGAGATGGCACACCCAGGAGTCAGGAGTGGCACACAAGCAGAAAGGGCAATATTAATCTCCCACTGATTTCTTTTTGATTTTTTCAGGGAGAATTTAGAAACACAATTAAAAAAAATAGGCTTTCTATGGCCCACTATTTGAGAGAGAGAGATGGCACACCCAGGAGTCAAGACTGGCACACAAGCAGAAAGGGCAATATTAATCTCCCACTGATTTTTTTTTTTTTCAGGGAGACTTTAGAAACAAAATAAAATAAAATGATTTTTTCAGGAAGAATTTAGAAACCAAATAGAATAAAATGATTTTTTAAGGGAGAATTTAGAAACACAATAAAAAAAAATAGCCTTTCTATGGCCCAGTGCCCACTATTTGAGAGAGAGAGATGGCACACCCAGGAATAAAGACTGGCACACAAGCAGAAAGGGCAATATTAATCTCCCACTGATTTCTTTTTGATTTTTTCTGTGGGAATTTAGAAACACAATAAAAAAAAAAATAGGTTTTCTATGGCCCACTATTTGAGAGATAGAGATGGTACACCCAGGAGTCAAGACTGGCACACAAGCAGAAAGGGCAATATTAATCTCACACTGATTTTTTTTTTTCAGGGAGACTTTAGAAACAAAATAAAATAAAATGATTTTTTCAGGAAGAAATTAGAAACCAAATAAAATAAAATGATTTTTTAAGGGAGAATTTAGAAACCAAATAAAAAAAAATAGCCTTTCTATGGCCCAGTGCCCACTATTTGAGAGAGAGAGATGGCACACCCAGGAGTCAGGAGTGGCACACAAGCAGAAAGGGCAATATTAATCTCCCACTGATTTCTTTTTGATTTTTTCAGGGAGAATTTAGAAACACAATAAAAAAAAATAGGCTTTCTATGGCCCACTATTTGAGAGAGAGAGATGGCACACCCAGGAGTCAAGACTGGCACACAAGCAGAAAGGGCAATATTAATCTCCCACTGATTTTTTTTTTTCAGGGAGACTTTAGAAACAAAATAAAATAAAATGATTTTTTCAGGAAGAATTTAGAAACCAAATAGAATAAAATGATTTTTTAAGGGAGAATTTAGAAACACAATAAAAAAAATAGCCTTTCTATGGCCCAGTGCCCACTATTTGAGAGAGAGATGGCACACCCAGGATTAAAGACTGGCACACAAGCAGAAAGGGCAATATTAATCTCCCACTGATTTCTTTTTGATTTTTTCAGGGAGAATTTAGAAACACAATAAAAAAAAAATAGGTTTTCTATGGCCCACTATTTGAGAGAGAGAGATGGTACACCCAGGAGTCAAGACTGGCACACAAGCAGAAAGGGCAATATTAATCTCCCACTGATTTTTTTTTTTTCAGGGAGACTTTAGAAACAAAATAAAATAAAATGATTTTTTCAGGAAGAATTTAGAAACCAAATAAAATAAAATTATTTTTTAAGGGAGAATTTAGAAACCAAATAAAAAAAAATAGCCTTTCTATGGCCCAGTGCCCACTATTTGAGAGAGAGAGATGGCACACCCAGGAGTCAGGAGTGGCACACAAGCAGAAAGGGCAATATTAATCTCCCACTGATTTCTTTTTGATTTTTTTAGGGAGAATTTAGAAACACAATAAAAAAAAAAATAGGCTTTCTATGGCCCACTATTTGAGAGAGAGAGATGGCACACCCAGGAGTCAGGAATGGCACACAAGAAGAAAGGGCAATATTAATCTCCCACTGATTAATTTTTGATTTTTTCAGGGAGAATTTAGAAACACAATAAAAAAAAAAAAGGTTTTCTATGGCCCAGTATTTGAGAGAGAGAGATGGTACACCCAGGAGTCAAGACTGGCACACAAGCAGAAAGGGCAATATTAATCTCCCACTGATTTTTTTTTTTTTTCAGGGAGACTTTAGAAACAAAATAAAATAAAATGATTTTTTCAGGAAGAATTTAGAAACCAAATAAAATAAAATGATTTTTTAAGGGAGAATTTAGAAACCAAATAAAAAAAAAAATAGCCTTTCTATGGCCCAGTGCCCACTATTTGAGAGAGAGAGATGGCACACCCAGGAGTCAGGAGTGGCACACAAGCAGAAAGGGCAATATTAATCTCCCACTGATTTCTTTTTGATTTTTTCAGGGAGAATTTAGAAACACAATAAAAAAAAAATAGCCTTTCTATGGCCCAGTGCCCACTATTTGAGAGAGAGAGTGTTAGGACTGGCGGAACTCACCAAGTATAAGGTGTAATGTGTTATGAATAGGTAATTCAGAACCACAATGGACCTTGAAGTTCAGAGCACACAAAGTGACCTGACAATAACCAAAAAACATAGGACGAGCTCTGAGACGTGGAAACTCTGCTGACCGCAATCCCTAATCCTATCCAACCACACTAGAGGCAGCCGTGGATTGCGCCTAACGCTCCCTATGCAACTCGGCACAGCCTGAGAAACTAACTAGCCCTGAAGATAGAAAAATAAGCCTACCTTGCCTCAGAGAAATACCCCAAAGGAAAATGCAGCCCCCCACATATAATGACTGTGAGTTAAGATGAAATTACAAACGCAGAGATGAAATAGATTTAGCAAAGTGAGGCCCAACTTACTGAACAGACCGAGGATAGGAAAGATTGCTTTGCGGTCAACACAAAACCCTACAAACAACCACGCAGAGGGGGCAAAAAGACCCTCCGCACCGACTAACGGTATGGAGGTGCTCCCTCTGCGTCCCAGAGCTTCCAGCAAGCCAGAAAAACCAATATAGCAAGCTGGACAGAAAAAACAGCAAACAAAAACAACACAAGCAAAACTTAGCTTATGCAGGATAGAAAGGCCACAGGAACGATCCAGGAGGAAGCAAGACCAATACTAGAACATTGACTGGAGGCCAGGATCAAAGCACTAGGTGGAGTTAAATAGAGCAGCACCTAACGACTTAACCTCATCACCTGAGGAAGGAAACTCAGAAGCTGCAGTACCACTCACATCCACCAACGGAAGCCCATAGACAGAATCAGCCGAAATACCACTTGTGACCACAGGAGGGAGCTCGACCACAGAATTCACAACAGTACCCCCCCCTTGTGGAGGGGTCACCGAACCCTCACCAGAGCCCCCAGGCCGACCAGGATGAGCCATATGAAAGGCACGAACAAGATCGGCAGCATGGACATCAGAGGCAAAGACCCAGGAATTATCTTCCTGACCATAACCCTTCCACTTAACCAGATACTGGAGTTTCAGTCTCGAAACACGAGAATCCGAAATCTTCTCCACTATATACTCCAACTCACCCTCCACCAAAACCGGGGCAGGAGGATCAACAGATGGAACCATAGGTGCCACGTATCTCCGCAACAATGACCTATGGAATACGTTATGGATGGAAAAAGAATCTGGAAGGGTCAAACGAAAAGACACAGGATTAAGAACCTCAGAAATCCTATACGGACCAATGAAACGAGGCTTAAACTTAGGAGAGTAAACCTTCATAGGAATATAACGAGATGACAACCAAACCAAATCCCCAACACGAAGTCGGGGACCCACACAACGTCTGCGATTAGCGAAACGTTGAGCCTTCTCCTGGGACAAGGTCAAATTGTCCACTACATGAGTCCAAATCTGCTGCAACCTGTCCACCACAGTATCCACACCAGGACAGTCCGAAGACTCAACCTGCCCTGAAGAGAAACGAGGATGGAACCCAGAATTGCAGAAAAACGGCGAAACCAAGGTAGCCGAGCTGGCCCGATTATTAAGGGTGAACTCAGCCAACGGCAAAAAGGACACCCAATCATCCTGATCAGCAGAAACAAAGCATCTCAGATATGTTTCCAAGGTCTGATTGGTTCGTTCAGTCTGGCCATTTGTCTGAGGATGGAAAGCCGAGGAAAAAGACAAATCAATGCCCATCCTAGCACAAAAGGCTCGCCAAAACCTCGAAACAAACTGGGAACCTCTGTCAGAAACGATGTTCTCTGTAATGCCATGTAAACGAACCACATGCTGGAAGAACAATGGCACCAAATCAGAGGAGGAAGGCAATTTAGACAAGGGTACCAAATGGATCATCTTAGAGAAGCAATCACAAACCACCCAAATGACAGACATTTTTTGAGAGACGGGGAGATCCGAAATAAAATCCATAGAGATATGTGTCCAAGGCCTCTTCGGGACCGGCAAGGGCAAAAGCAACCCACTGGCACGAGAACAGCAGGGTTTAGCCCGAGCACAAATCCCACAGGACTGCACAAAAGAACGCACATCCCGCGACAGAGATGGCCACCAAAAAGATCTAGCCACTAAATCTCTGGTACCAAAGATTCCAGGATGACCAGCCAACACCGAACAATGAACCTCAGAGATAACTTTATTCGTCCACCTATCAGGGACAAACAGTTTCTCCGCTGGGCAACGATCAGGTTTATTAGCCTGAAATTTTTGCAGCACCCACCGCAAATCAGGGGAGATGGCAGACACAATTACTCCCTCTTTGAGAATACCCGCCGGCTCAGACAAACCCGGAGAGTCAGGCACAAAACTCCTAGACAGGGCATCCGCCTTCACATTTTTAGAGCCTGGAAGGTACGAAACCACAAAGTCAAAACGGGAGAAAAACAGCGACCAACGAGCCTGTCTAGGATTCAACCGTTTGGCAGACTCGAGATAAGTCAAGTTCTTGTGATCAGTCAAGAGCACCACGCGATGCTTAGATCCTTCAAGCCAATGACGCGACTCCTCGAATGCCCACTTCATGGCCAGCAACTCTCGATTGCCAACATCATAATTTCGCTCAGCAGGCGAAAACTTCCTGGAAAAGAAGGCGCATGGCTTCATCACCGAGCAATCAGAACCTCTTTGTGACAAAACAGCCCCTGCTCCAATTTCAGAAGCATCAACCTCGACCTGGAACGGAAGCGAAACATCTGGTTGACACAACACAGGGGCAGAAGAAAAACGACGCTTTAACTCTTGAAAAGCTTCCACAGCAGCAGAAGACCAATTGACCACATCAGCACCCTTCTTGGTCAAATCGGTCAATGGTTTAGCAAAACTAGAAAAATTACAGATGAAGCGACGATAAAAATTAGCAAAGCCCAGGAACTTTTGCAGACTCTTCAGAGATGTCGGCTGAGTCCATTCATAAATGACCTGGACCTTAACAGGGTCCATCTCGATAGTAGAAGGGGAAAAAATGAACCTCAAAAATGAAACCTTCTGAACACCAAAGAGACACTTTGATCCCTTCACAAACAAAGAATCAGCACGCAGGACCTGGAACACCATTCTGACCTGCTTCACATGAGACTCCCAATCATCCGAGAAGACCAAAATATCATCCAAGTATGCAATCAGGAATTTATCCAGGTACTCTCGGAAGATGTCATGCATAAAGGACTGAAATACTGATGGAGCATTGGCAAGTCCGAATGGCATAACTAGGTACTCAAAATGGCCCTCGGGCGTATTAAATGCAGTTTTCCATTCATCTCCCCATTTAATACGCACAAGATTATATGCACCACGAAGATCTATCTTGGTGAACCAACTAGCCCCCTTAATCCGAGCAAACAAATCAGACAGCAGCGGCAAGGGGTAGTGAAATTTGACCGTGATTTTATTTAGAAGGCGGTAATCAATACAAGGTCTCAGCGAACCATCCTTCTTGGCCACAAAAAAGAACCCTGCTCCCAATGGCGATGACGACGGGCGAATATGACCCTTCTCCAAGGATTCTTTTACGTAACTCCGCATAGCGGCGTGCTCAGGTACAGATAAATTAAACAGTCGACCCTTAGGAAACTTACTACCAGGAATCAAATCGATAGCACAATCACAATCCCTATGCGGAGGTAGGGCATTGGACTTGGGCTCATCGAATACATCCCGGTAATCAGACAAGAACTCTGGGACCTCAGAAGGGGTGGATGATGAGATAGACAGAAATGGAACATCACCATGTACCCCCTGACAACCCCAGCTGGACACAGACATTAATTTCCAATCTAATACTGGGTTATGGGCTTGTAGCCATGGCAACCCCAACACGACCACATCAGGCAGATTATGCAACACCAGAAAGCGAATATCCTCCTCGTGCGCAGGAGCCATGCACATGGTCAGCTGGGTCCAATACTGAGGCTTATTCTTGGCCAAAGGCGCAGCATCAATTCCTCTCAATGGAATAAGACACTGCAAGGGCTCCAAGACAAACCCACAGCGCCTAGCAAACTCCAAGTCCATCAAATTCAGGGCAGCGCCTGAATCACCCAAATGTCTAGGGGAAAAAAAAGGCAAAACACAGTGCAAAGAAAAAAAAATGGTATCAGAACTTCTTTTTTTCCTCTATTGAGACGCATTAGTACTTTGGGCCTCCAGTACTGTTATGAATAGGTAATTCAGAACCACAATGGACCTTGAAGTTCAGAGCACACAAAGTGACCTGACAATAACCAAAAAACATAGGACGAGCTCTGAGACGTGGAAACTCTGCTGACCGCAATCCCTAATCCTATCCAACCACACTAGAGGCAGCCGTGGATTGCGCCTAACGCTCCCTATGCAACTCGGCACAGCCTGAGAAACTAACTAGCCCTGAAGATAGAAAAATAAGCCTACCTTGCCTCAGAGAAATACCCCAAAGGAAAAGGCAGCCCCCCACATATAATGACTGTGAGTTAAGATGAAATTACAAACGCAGAGATGAAATAGATTTAGCAAAGTGAGGCCCAACTTACTGAACAGACCGAGGATAGGAAAGATTGCTTTGCGGTCAACACAAAACCCTACAAACAACCACGCAGAGGGGGCAAAAAGACCCTCCGCACCGACTAACGGTATGGAGGTGCTCCCTCTGCGTCCCAGAGCTTCCAGCAAGCAAGAAAAACCAATATAGCAAGCTGGACAGAAAAAACAGCAAACAAAAACAACACAAGCAAAACTTAGCTTATGCAGGATAGAAAGGCCACAGGAACGATCCAGGAGGAAGCAAGACCAATACTAGAACATTGACTGGAGGCCAGGATCAAAGCACTAGGTGGAGTTAAATAGAGCAGCACCTAACGACTTAACCTCATCACCTGAGGAAGGAAACTCAGAAGCCGCAGTACCACTCACATCCACCAACGGAAGCCCATAGACAGAATCAGCCGAAATACCACTTGTGACCACAGGAGGGAGCTCGACCACAGAATTCACAACAGTAATGGTATTAGGTGCGTTCGCCGTCCGAGGTCCACCGTGCAGGTGAAAACCCTGCTGCTAGTAGAGACGGACGAGATGGTGGTACAATATGAATACACACTTGGGTTAACTTCACCCAGTGTGAAGGAAGCGAACCCTGTTGAGTCACAGGGCCGCGGTACCGCACCAAGAGAATATATTTTAGAGGCACGAGAGTGCGTGCGGTGCTGCACTGGCAGACACCACTATCCACCCAGGCTTGGGTTAGGAAAGCGCAGAGAAAGCGCACGGCGCCGCACTGGCGGTCACAGCAATAAGACGCTGTAATGTGTGTACCGTGCTGATGGCTAAGTCGGGCGCTAGGTAGCAATCACCCACCTTCCGCGAGCAGTCATACAATAGGGAGGGGATTTTAAAGAATGAATTTCACTCACAACACACACACATTTACAAAAGACAATACTAGCGCATGGCCGTGCGGCCATGCGAGGCTTAAATAGCTGCAGCATGTTTAGGACCTTCCAAAGAAAGACCAATGGAGTGCTGCAGCACCTGAGCATGTGACCCTGGATCTCCAATGAGATATTTCGCCTTGGGCATGCTCAGAGTGCAAAGCAGGATTTAATCCTAGCAGCTACAAGGACCTTAGCTGCAGTATCTGATCATGTGACCCTCGATCTCCACTGAGAGATCTTACTCTGGGCATGCTCAGAATGTGAAAACCAGGACTTAGCCCCAGAAGCGTCCGCTCGCCGCTGCCCAGCACTGACTTCAATGGGAGAAGCAGGAAATGCAGCAGTAACTCTAAGCACAGAGTCAGACTGAGCGAGACGCTGGGATCGACGTCTCCGCTGAGCAAGCTCCACTGCGGCAGGAGAAGAATGGGAGACCGCAGCGGAGATGGCCCGAGATTCCCTCTGTGCAGAGGCAGGAACTCGACCCCTAACATTACCCCCCCTCCTAGGGCCCCCCCCCCTCCTTGGGCCTCGCTACGTTCGAAGGCAGCAATGAGCTGTGGAGCCCGAATGTGCTCAGCAGGCTCCCAGGACTCTTCCAATCCACCAAATTGAATTTTTTACCACGTACCACCTTGTACCCCAAAATAGCGTTCACCTCGTAATCATCCGTAGACGAACCCGATGTCCCGGCAGATGACTCAGAAAACCGGGACATGTATACGGGCTTAAGGAGGGACACATGAAAGGTGTCGGTGATACCAAGGCGTGGAGGAGGGGCCAGACGGTAGACCACAGGATTAACCTGTTCGAGGACCTTGAAGGGACCCAAGTAGCGAGGTGCAAACTCAGTGGACTCTACACGCAGCCTGATGTTACGGGCGGAGAGCCACACTAAATCACCAGGAGCAAAGGTCGGGGCAGGGCGCCGATGTGCATCGGCGGAGGACCTCATTCTCTCCTTTGAGGCCCGAATGGCATCCTGAGTGCGGTCCCAAATGTCCCGTGCCTCCACTGCCCAGTCTGCCACCTTGGAGTCAGCAGAGGACACGGGCATAGGCACAGGAACCCGCGGATGCTGGCCGTAATTAAGGAGGAAAGGAGTCTGACCAGTGGAGTCGGCTACAGAGTTATTAAGGGCGAACTCTGCCCATGGTAATAAAGATGCCCAGTCATCCTGCCTGGCAGAAACAAAATGTCGTAGATATGTGACCAGAGTCTGATTTGCCCTCTCTACCAACCCATTCGTCTCGGGATGATATGCGGAAGAGAGATTCAACTCAATGCTGAGAAGACGACAAAGCTCTCTCCAGAACCGAGATGCAAACTGGGGACCCCGGTCACTGACAATTTTGTCTGGCATGCCGTGTAGGCGGAAGATGTGTCTTATGAACAACGCTGCCAAGGCCCGTGCAGAAGGTAACCGTGGGAGCGGCACCAAATGCACCATTTTCGAGAAATGATTGGAAATAACCCAAATGACGGTACAGCCGCGAGACTTGGGCAAACCCACTACAAAGTCCATCCCGACCATCTCCCAGGGCCTGTCTGCCACCGGCAAGGGATAGAGTAACCCAGACGGCCGTTGTCGAGAAGACTTATTTTTGACGCATGAGACACACGCCAGAACGTAATCTCTGACATCTCGGAGCATATGCGGCCACCAGTACGTCCTCGCCAGCAGCTCAGATGTCCTTTTTGTCCCAAAGTGTCCACCCACCCTGGAGGAATGAGCCCAAGAGAGAACCTCCGGTCGCAAATTTATGGGCACAAAAGTCTTGCCCGGAGGCACAGACTCAAGCAACACCGGAGCCATGGTTCTCAAGCTCTCAGAAGGAACAATAAGCCGAGGCTCTCCTTCCTCCTCCTCAGATGACACAACAGAGCGAGAAAGGGCATCAGCTCGAATATTCTTCTCCCCAGCGAGATAATGGAGGGTGAAGTGGAATCGGGAGAAGAATAAGGACCATCTGGCCTGGCGAGAATTTAGCCGCTGGGCTGTTTGCAAATATAGCAAATTTTTGTGGTCTGTGAAAACTTGAAAGGGAAAACGAGCCCCCTCCAAGAGATGTCTCCACTCTGAGAAAGCCAATTTCATCGCTAGCAACTCCCTGTCCCTGATGGAATAATTCCTCTCCGCTGGTGTGAAGGTCTTGGAGAAGAAGAAGCACGGATGCTTCCGACCTTGAGCATCTTTTTGGAAGAGGACTGCTCCAGCACCAACGGAAGAGGCATCCACCTCCATTATAAATGGCTTATCGACATCAGGACGATGTAGGATGGGAGCGCTAGCAAAATGAGACTTAGTAGAAGAAAAGGCCCTGGAGACCTCTTCAGACCACACTTTGGGATTTGCTCCCTTCTTGGTGAGGGCTACCAAGGGAGCTACCAGAGTTGAGAAGTGGGGAATGAACTGGCGGTAATAATTAATGAACCCCATAAAGCGCTGCACCGCCTTAAGAGAATGGGGCTCTTGCCAGTCCATCACAGCCTGTAGTTTGGCAGGATCCATAGCCAATCCCTGGGCGGAGATGATATAGCCCAGGAACGGTAAAGACTCCTGCTCAAACATACACTTCTCCAACTTAGCATAAAGAGAGTTTGCCCGTAGGAGGTCGAAGACTCTGCCAACATCTCTCCGGTGGGAGTCAATATCTGGAGAAAAGATGAGAATATCATCCAGATAGACTACAACCGAGGTGGAAAGCATATCCCGGAAGATGTCGTTGACAAAGTCTTGGAAAACGGCTGGGGCATTACAGAGCCCAAAGGGCATCACCAAATACTCATAGTGCCCATCTCTGGTGTTAAATGCCGTTTTCCATTCGTCCCCCTCACGGATGCGAATCAGGTTGTAAGCACCCCGCAGATCTAGTTTGGTAAACACCCTTGCTCCCCGAAGCCTATCGAAAAGCTCAGATATCAAGGGCAAAGGATACTTGTTCTTAACGGTGATAGCGTTAAGACCCCTGTAGTCTATGCATGGACGTAGTTCCCCATTCTTCTTCTGCACGAAAAAGAACCCTGCCCCAGCAGGTGACACTGACTTCCTGATGAACCCTCTTGCCAGATTCTCTTGAATGTACTGAGACATTGCCTCCGTCTCTGGGAGAGATAATGGATAGACTCGACCCCGGGGAGGCTCAGCACCAGGCAAGAGATCAATCGGACAGTCATAGGGGCGATGGGGCGGAAGGGTCTCCGCCGCCTTTTTGGAGAACACGTCTGCATACGACCAATATTGCTTGGGGAGAGAGGATAGATCTGCGGATACCTCCGTAGTAGCAACCTGAACGCACCCTCGGTGACACCTACCCCCACATGATTCACCCCATCCCAGAATTCTGCCTGAGGACCACTCGATGTGAGGAGAGTGGTACCGTAACCAAGGTATCCCCAACAGGACCTCATCAATCCCCTCAGGAATGATGAGCAGAGATATAATCTCCTGATGGGATGGTGACATGGACAGAGTAAAAGGGATGGTCTGATGTGTTATCTGTGCGGGCAGTGTCGACCCATTCACCACTCGTACCGTTACTGGTTGAGGTAGCATAACCAGGGGTATTGCGTGACGTTGGGCGAAGGCAGAAGACATAAAATTGCCCTCCGCCCCAGAAACCACGCAGAGCTCTACCGAGTGGGAGGAAGAGCCTAATGTTATTTTCCCCTTAAAGGACAATTTGGAGGCAAACGTCGCCGTGTCTAGTGCACCTCCACCTACTACCACTAGACGCTGACGTTTCCTCGACCCCTGGAGACATCTGGTGGCAAGATGTCCTGACTGTTGGCAAACATGATAAACCTGGAGTGCACGAGCGGTCCGGGACTTAGATCCCGCTCGTGACACTACCATAGGCTCATGGGACTCAGGAGCCTGGACTGGAGACTCTAAAGGTTTGGCGAAGGTGGGAGCCAGCCGAAACCTCTGCCTACACTGGGCTCGCTCTAACCTCCGCTCGTGAAAACGGAGGTCAATACGAGTAGACACTGTTATTAACTCTTCCAGTGTGGCGGGAATCTCCCTAGTGGCCAGAACGTCCTTAACATGGTCAGCCAGCCCCCTCCAAAATATAGGAATAAGGGCCTTATCCGAACACTCCAGCTCAGATGCTAGGGTGCGGAAGTGGACGGCAAAATGGCTGACCAAGGACGAGCCCTGAGTCAATGCCAACAGTTGGAGCGCCGTATCATGGGTGACACGAGGTCCTAAAAAGACCTGTTTCAGAGTGCTCAGGAATAACGGAGCACTCTGCACCACATGATCGCCACGCTCCCACAGCGGCGCAGCCCACTGCAACGCCCTGTCTGACAATAAAGATAAGATAAA
Organism: Ranitomeya imitator; assembly: GCF_032444005.1. NCBI lineage: Eukaryota > Metazoa > Chordata > Amphibia > Anura > Dendrobatidae > Ranitomeya > Ranitomeya imitator. The sequence goes on along the minus strand of NC_091287.1, from coordinate 205,697,735 downwards.
GCCCACCTTAGCCCGCTCTGTAGGGAAACGAGAGGCCAGAAGCTCGAGATGTATTGAGCACTGACTCACGAAACCCCTACAGGACTTACTGTCACCAGAAAATTTCTCTGGTAGCGGGAGGCGAGATAGCGTCGGTACAGGGGCGGCAGTGGACAAGGTAGCTGCAGCCACACTTGCAGCCTGAACAGCGACAGCAGTAACATCCACAGCTGAGGTTGAACGCTCAAGAGCCGCCAACCTTCCCTCCAGCTGCTGGATGTACCGCTGTGAACGCTGATCGTCCGTCATTACTAGCCAGACCTTGGCGCTAGTATTATGTTAGGTTTGGCGGAACGCACCAAGTATAAGGTGTAATGGTATTAGGTGCGTTCGCCGTCCGAGGTCCACCGTGCAGGTGAAAACCCTGCTGCTAGTAGAGACGGACGAGATGGCGGTACAATATGAATACACACTTGGGTTAACTTCACCTAGTGTGAAGGAAGCGAACCCTGTTGAGTCACAGGGCCGTGGTACCGCACCATGAGAATATATTTTAGAGGCACGAGAGTGCATGCGGTGCCGCACTGGCGGACGCCACTATCCACCCAGGCTTGGGTTAGGAAAGCGCAGAGAAAGCGCACGGCGCCGCACTGGCGGCCACAGCAATAAGACGCTGTAATGTGTGTACCATGCTGATGGCTAAGTCGGGTGCTAGGTAGCAATCACCCACCTTCCGTGAGCAGTCATACAATAGGGAGGGGATTTTAAAGAACGACTTTCACTCACAACACACACACATTTACAAAAGACAATACTAGCGCATGGTCGTGCGGCCATGAGAGGCTTAAAGAGCTGCAGCATGTTTAGGACCTTCCAAAGAAGGACCAATGGAGTGCTGCAGCACCTGAGCATGTGACCCTGGATCTCCAATGAGATATCTCGCCCTGGGCATGCTCAGAGTGCAAAGCAGGATTTAGTCCTAGCAGCTACAAGGACCTTACAAGGACCGTATCTGATCATGTGACCCTCGATCTCCACTGAGAGATCTTACTCTGGGCATGCTCAGAATGTGAAAACCAGGACTTAGCCCCAGAAGCGTCCGCTCGCCGCTGCCCAGCACTAACTTCAATGGGAGAAGCAGGAAATGCAGCAGTAACTCTAAGCACAGAGTCAGACTGAGCGAGACGCTGGGATCGACGTCTCCGCTGAGCAAGCTCCACTGCGGCAGGAGAAGAATGGGAGACCGCAGCGGAGATGGCCCGAGATTCCCCCTGTGCAGAGGCAGGAACTCGACCCCTAACAGAGAGATGGCACACCCAGGAGTCAGGAGTGGCACACAAGCAGAAAGGGCAATATTAATCTCCCACTGATTTCTTTTTGATTTTTTTCAGGGAGAATTTAAAAACACAATAAAAAAAAAAATAGGCTTTCTATGGCCCACTATTTGAGAGAGAGAGATGGCACACCCAGGAGTCAAGACTGGCACACAAGCAGAAAGGGCAATATTAATCTCCCACTGATTTTTTTTTTTCAGGGAGACTTTAGAAACAAAATAAAATAAAATGATTTTTTCAGGAAGAATTTAGAAACCAAATAGAATAAAATGATTTTTTAATGGAGAATTTAGAAACCAAATAAAAAAAAAATAGCCTTTCTATGGCCCAGTGCCCACTATTTGAGAGAGAGAGATGGCACACCCAGGAGTCAGGAGTGGCACACAAGCAGAAAGGGCAATATTAATCTCCCACTGATTTCTTTTTGATTTTTTCAGGGAGAATTTAGAAACACAATAAAAAAAAAAATAGGCTTTTTATGGCCCAGTGCCCACTATTTGAAAGACAGAGATGGCACACCCAGGAGTCAGGAGTGGCACACAAGCAGAAAGGGCAATATTAATCTCCCACTGATTTCTTTTTGAGTTTTTCAGGGAGAATTTAGAAACACAATAAAAAAAAAATAGACTTTCTATGGCCCACTATTTGAGAGAGAGAGAGATGGCACACCCAGGAGTCAAGACTGGCACACAAGCAGAAAGGGCAATATTAATCTCCCACTGATTTTTTTTTCACGTTGACTTTAGAAACAAAATAAAATAATATGATTTTTTTCAGGAAGAGTTTAGAAACCAAATAAAATAAAATGATTTTTTAAGGGAGAATTTAGAAACCAAATAAAAAAAATAGCCTTTCTATGGCCCAGTGCCCTCTATTTGAGAGAGAGAGATGGCACACCCAGGAGTCAAGACTGGCACACAAGCAGAAAGGGGAATACTAATCTCCCACAGATTTTTTTTTTTTTTCAGGGAGACTTTAGAAACAAAATAAAATAAAATGATTTTTTCAGGAAGAATTTAGAAACCAAATAAAATAAAATGATTTTTTAAGGGAGAATTTAGAAACCAAATAAAAAAAAAAAACAGCCTTTCTATGGCCCAGTGCCCACTATTTGAGAGAGAGAGATGGCACACCCAGGAGTCAAGACTGGCACACAAGCAGAAAGGGCAATATTAATCTCCCACTGATTTCTTTTTGATTTTTTCAGGGAGAATTTAGAAACACAATAAAAAAAAATAGGCTTTCTATGGCCCACTATTTGAGAGAGAGAGATGGCACACCCAGGAGTCAGGAGTGGCACACAAGCAGAAAGGGCAATATTAATCTCCCACTGATTTCTTTTTGATTTTTTCAGGGAGAATTTAGAAACACAATAAAAAAAAAATAGGATTTCTATGGCCCAGTGCCCAATATTTGAAAGACAGAGATGGCACACCCAGGAGTCAGGAGTGGCACACAAGCAGAAAGGGCAATATTAATCTCCCACTGATTTCTTTTTGATTTTTTCAGGGAGAATTTAGAAACACAATAAAAAAAAAGGCTTTCTATGGCCCACTATTTGAGAGAGAGATGGCACACTCAGGACTGGCACAGAAGCCCAAAGGCCAATATTAATCTCCCACTGTATTTTTTTTTATCAGGGAGAATTTATAAACCCCACAAAAAAAAAACAGAAAAATGAAAAGGCTTTATATGGCCCACTATGTGAGAGAGATAGCACACACAGGGATGGCACTCTAGCAGAAATGCCAATCTTAATCTCCCACAAAAAAAAAAAAAAAACAGGGACTGTCCTACAATTACTATCTCCCTGCAGTAATCTCAGCCAGGTATGGCAGGCAGCAATAAGGAGTGGACTGATGCGCAAATGAAATAAAAGTGTGGACAAACAAACAAGATAGCTGTGCAGAAAGGAAGGAACAACAGGATTTGTGCTTTGAAAAAAGCAGTTGGTTTGCACAGCGGCGTACACACAGCAATGCAGCTATCAGGGAGCCTTCTAGGGCAGCCCAATGAGCTACAGCGCTGAGGAAAAAAAAATGTAGCTTCCACTGTCCCTGCAAACAAAAGGTGGTGTTGGACAGTGGAAATCACTACAGCACAAGCGGTTTGGTGGTTAATGGACCCTGCCTAACGCTATCCCTGCTTCTGACGAAGCGGCAGCAACCTCTCCCTAGGCTCAGATCAGCAGCAGTAAGATGGCGGTCGGCGGGAACGCCCCTTTATAGCCCCTGTGACGCCGCAGACAGCAAGCCAATCACTGCAATACCCTTCTCTAAGATGGTGGGGACCAGGACCTATGTCATCACGCTGCCCACACTCTGCGTCCACCTTCATTGGCTGAGAAATGGCGCTGTTCGCGACATTGAAATGCGACTTTGGCGCAAAAGTCGCATACCGCATGGCCGACCCCACACAAGGGTCGGATCGGGTTTCATGAAACCCGACTTTGCCAAAAGTCGGCGACTTTTAAAAATGAACGATCTGTTTCGCTCAACCCTAGTCCTACGCTTATGTCATTTTTTCTAATGATAGCAGTATGGATCTCCTGGAGAGAGTTCATGTACTGCGTCACTGTCTCCCCCTCCCTTTGCATATGGCTAAATAAACACATTCTTAACTCCCCTACATCTGTGGGGTCCCCATGAGTCTAGTCCAAAATTTTAGCACTTTGTTAAAAAGGTCTTGTTCCCTGGGGAGTCATAACACGACTGATTCTCTGGCTTCTCCATCCAAAGCCACCTCAGCCTCTAATGCAGGGGTCATAGGATACATCCTCATCTTCCCCCTCATGCGCTCAGTCCAGCTCCATAACATAGTATTATTACCCGTAAACTTAGGGAGATTGTTCAACATTGCCCCCAGAGATATACTGGACCTAGGGCTCTCCCCAACTCCTTGATCTGCCGACTCCGTGCTGTTAGACTGCATCCTGCCGACTGCGCCAAATGTAGAATAGAAGGAACGTGGGATGCAGTGATGAGCAGGAGGAAGAACAAGAGTTAAAGGGTTTATTACAAGGGCTACTCCATGCAGGGAGAGAAAGGGTTAAGAGGGGAGTATAACTGGGTATTGTGTCAGGGTAAGAACAAACAGTTATGAATCTGGTAAACTTATCAGTCTGATGGTTTGGGGTGTTGTGAATTCTGCTTTTGGGCTCCCTTCGGTGGTTGTAGGTGGTAATGCAGTTGTCCCTGGGCTGCAGTCCTGGTCAGGTGTATCTGCTGATTGCAATTCTGACTGGGGTATTTAGGTTTGCAGGATTTATTAGTCCTTGCCAGTTGTCAATGGTTATTGGACCTCTGTCTGGTTTCTCCTGCTTAGCTGCCAATTCAGCAAAGATAAGTGTCTGTTTTTTTTTCTATGGTGCACATGCTGTGTGCTGGATTTTTTATTGTATTTCTGCTCTGTGTATGGGATTCTCTGGATTTGCCGATATACGTTCCACGTCTTTAGTTAGATGGAGGAATTTTTTTGTATAATCTGCTGTGGATATTTTTGGAAGGGTTTTAATACTGACCGCACAGTATTCTGTCCTATCCTTTCCTATTTTAGCTGGAGTGGCCTCTTTTGCTAAATGCTGTTTTCTGCCTGTGTGTATCTTTCCTCTCCTACTCACAGTCAATATTTGTGGGGGGCTGCCTATCCTTTGGGGTTCTGCTCTGAGGCAAGGTAGTATTCCTATTTCCATCTATAGGGGTATTTAGTCCTCCGGCTGTGACGAGGTGTCTAGGGTTTGTTAGGCACACCCCACGGCTACTTCTAGTTGCGATGTTAGATCAGGATTTGCGGTCAGTACAGTTACCACCTACTCCAGTGAAAGTTATTCATGCGGCTCCAAGGTCACCGGATCATAACATTTGGGCTGTGAAAGCTTGAGATCCCACGGGGATGCCGAAAGTGTCGCATGAAGTCTCTGGCTTGTTCTTGAAGGAAGGTGATGCACTGTCTCCTGATGGAGGAGGCATATCCTGGTTCTCCGTGGCAAGGTCCTGGGGTACCGGGATGATGCTTGTGAAGTGAACAGTCTCTGACACCGCCGGAAGGTGTTTCAGTCCAGTGCTGGTGATGGGGATGAAGTTACCCACTTCCACAAGATTCGCCTGGTCAGATGTAGGCCACGCACTTGTGGCAGTCAGTGGACGGATACAGGTCAGACCTCCACTCGCTGGGGTTAACGGGCACACAAATTCACATCCCTCACGGTCAGTGTGTGCAAGGTCTGAGCAGCTCCAGTGCGGGCCCAAACTTTCACGTAGCCCAACGTAGAGTGAATCAACCTTCTCCTGCTGCGCGCTCCGTCTTCCCGCCAAGTGTCCCACTTTCCCGCACACCGTCCCCTTTATCCCTGAGACGCCCCCTATAGTAGAGAGCAAAGGACTGTCCGAGTCAAAAAGTTTTCCCCCCAGCAACAATGGTGACAGCCCCGATAGTCCCAGAACCGATACGAGAGAGGCATAGTCGGCCCGGTCCATCATCCTACACTGTCACATCTGGCCGCTTTGGGTTTGACGCTGCATAAATATGCAGAATCAAACCCGCAGCAACTCTGGATCATGGGCACATACTCTTACTGAGAAATCAGCATTTGACTTGATATGTAAATAAAGCTGAAGACCTAGTATAGATCTGATTCCACAGTTAGTTCAGCTCTATTCACTGCACATCGCCTCCTCATGCTTGAAAACAGATGCAGTATGGATGTGGTTTTATTTTTCAAATGTTTTGAAGTAACTATGGCACCACAGGAGTTCAGGTACTACAGTGGTATTGCCTTCCTCTCGTGTAGGGTGATGCCATGCCTGGAAACAAGGAGGATCCCTTTGACAAGTAACTTGTACATGCAAAATGTTCTGACTCCAGTCCAGAAGGGGGAACTCTGAACCCGGTTTCATGGGAACTTAACTAGACATATATTCTGGCTTTGAGGAGGAGTTAGTTAGTTGGTGTGAGACAGAGAAGGAGGAAGGAGCACAGGAGAAGCGAGGAGCTGGAGGGGAAATGTGACTGGCCTCCCTCCACGCTGAAGTGCAGGAACCAGGCACCGGTTGCCCGAGGCTGTGGGGGACTTCATGCCCCATAGCAGAAACCGGAGGGCAGGAGATTGAAAGTAACTTGCCCACATCTACACCCTGAGGTACATCATCATACAGAGCCCGGAGTCACTGTGAAGAGAGACACCTATAAAACGTCTCGTGGCTTGTATCATTTAATTATTTCTGGCACCACACCATCTTTGCCAAATGCACCGGGAGCCTTGGGGACCCAACTTCACCTGTGGGAAGCCATCCTTTCTGCAGTGCCATCACTCCCCAGAGGACCCCTTTAAGCAACGTCGGTCACCTCTGACGTAATACCACAAGTGGCATCAAGAACATTGTTATTTCTAACAATTTAATTTGGAATAACAGGGCCAAAGACCGGGTCACCACCACTGTGACTTCCCCTTTAATGACCACCGGACCCAGTACTGAGTAACCCCTAGGCCCTGGTGGGCGCTCCAACTTGGCATCACGAACAGGATACGTTCCCCAGAATTGCCGGGTACTGTGTGCCATAGGCTGCATTGGATTTGTGTGTGGGCCGCCATTGCCATGCCGGGTGGAGCATGAGGAGAAGAAGGAGGCATGCCTTCGTGGGCGGAGCTTGAAAAAGAGCGCAGTGAGGAAGCGGCGCTAACTGCTGAGAGGAAGCCGGAGGCCTTTACTGGGAACCGGAAAGAGCACCTTACTGAGCGCAGGATGAACTGCTGCAGACTCCAGTGACAGGACATCAGGCCTGTGTGAGGTTAGCAGGGGGGAAAGGATATGTCTGACCCGGGAGGAGATCCAGCAGTGGTCACAGCTGCAGGCCACATGATGCCACCAGGTCCCGCGGTGGCAGCAGCCGCTGTAAACCGGCCAGACCCCGCCGTAGCTACAGCCCCCATAATGCCGTTATCCATGCCCAATATACCAGGAGGAGCCTGGCTGCCACGATATTCAGGGGAGTCTCACATGCTGAGTGACTTTAAAGAGAGACTCTGCAGCCTATTTGAAGTATACTCCCTGACGGAACACCAAAACGTCAGCATCCAAACTGAGCAATTAATTGGAGCAGCACAAAGGGAGGTTAAATCCTGGCTGGATGGTGAAAAAAGAACTGTGGAGCAGATTTTAGCCGAACTGAAAAACACTTTTGACACCCGCACTGCTGCAGAAATCAAGATGAGGTTTTTTCTGTGCAAACAAAGGGCACAGGATAGCATACAGGACTATGCCCTTAATCTTCAGGAGGTACTGCAGGCCATTAAGCAGGTTGACCAGAACAGCATACAGGATGGGGACAAGCTATTAAAGGAGTAGTTTACTGAGGGACTACTGTCCAGCACCCACAGGACACAGCTGCGCATCCTGGCCTTGCAAAATCCTCACCTGGATGTTGCACACTTCAAAGATAGGGCCACCCGGGTGCTACATGAACCACACTCTAGCCATGCAGTGCCCCCTACGCGTTCAGCAATTACATACCACCTGGAAGTGGCACCCTTTCATTAGGCTCCCCTCTGCAGGATTGCGCCTCCAGGTACAGGAATTGACCAAAAGCGTAGCTGCACTAGCCAAAACCGTGTAATCCCTGCAAGAGTCCCAAAAGGAAAGATCCAGCTGGCTTCCAGTCCAGATGACGTCCCCTGGCGACGACAGAAGAGGATCCCACTGATCAGAGGAAGAGACAATGACCGCTATCATCAGGACGGGCGACCAATTTGTCGCCGCTGCAAACAGGCAGGACACATCGCAAGATTCTACAATTTAAACGAGCGACCCCTGGGGCAGAGGGCCAACCCCCAGGAGTAGGATATACTCCTATATATATTTGTTATCACTTTTATACTGTTCCATAGTATCACAGTTGTAACTGCAACTGTGGTCTAGTATTTTATATTTTTTATTAAAATGGCACTTTGGCACTTTATCACGGTCCCTTAATTATCTTTTGACATTGTTTTTCGCTTCTTCCACTATTAATACTTTAATATATATTGGGTCATTTTTGACCCTTACTTTGTATCACTTTCATATGCACTTTATTAGTGTTATTAGATTGTCTCTGATGAGACATGTTTATATATATATATATATATATATATTCTATCACATGATATAATCTGTTATATTCTGATGATAATGTGTGCAAAAAATGTAAAGCGCTGCGGAATATGTTAGCGCTATATAAAAATAAAGATTATATTATTATATTCACTGTGGTGGTGTTTATATTTTGAGGCTGCTTATACATTATTTCACTGGGTGGTCTATTACATTTATATTTGGGTTGAAGGCTTTAGGTCACTATTATACCTATTATACACTATAATATTACTAGGTGGTTTATTACATTTATATTTGGGTTGAAGGCTTTAGGTCACTATTATAACTGTTATACACTATAATATTACTAGGTGGTTTATTACATTTATATTTGGGTTGAAGGCTTTGGGTCACTAATAATTTGTACTAAGACTCTGTTCCATTTATAGACATATACTCACGATACTGATTGGCAGATAATTTGTTATTTAGATAATGGACACTTGCTGTCTGAGTTTCGGCCGGTGCGCATGCGCTCTGGCATCCTGGAGTTGTTGCTGGCAACGGTGTCTATCATTGGCGGTGGGCGGGTACTGGGTCCGGCCTCTTCCCACGTAGTCTCGCGCAGCTTGAGGCTCAGTCTCACTGTGTCACAACTTGCCAAGACGCACTTGCCTGCCTCATTTTCGTCCGAGATAGCCGGCGCTGCATGCGCCACAACACGGACGTCTTACAGACAACTATCGATTACTGTTTTGACAGTACTCTATATTAAAACTACAAGTACCGGCATTCCATTTGTCTGTCATATGAGGTTTTAGGGCGGGGTTAGATCACTATTGGTCAGCCTTGATTTAAAAGGACCATGATTTGGTTATGATGCCACTTCCTCTGATGAAGACACGCCGCCAAAACGTGCATAGGGGCAGTGGCACCATCTACTAGGGCATTGGTAAGTTTGTACTCTTTATTGCTATTATTTCCACTCCTTGCCCAGTGTTTAACATGTCGCTATTTATCTGTACTTCGAGATTTCTAACTCACTGTATATATCAATAGCACTTTTCTGCCTTTACATAGAACTAGTATAGTGACAGGGGAATTCAAACCAGGAATTCAAGCTTGAGGAGGATAATTTGCATATTCCAGGTGCCTTCTGGGAAAAGCGAAGAGTCTCCCTAAGCAAGAAGATCGTTGAGTACAGCCGGGACCAGCTGCTTGGAAAGCATCACCAAATTTTTGCCTGTAGGACATTATTGCAAAAAAGCTTGGCTGAGTAGATTACACAAGAAGGAAAACACACAGCAAGTCAGCAGGATCTACGAGCAACATGGCAGATGTGACAACCTACATGGTCAGCTGCAGCATGTGCTACATGTTCGCAGATCGACCAGAAGAAGAATCCAATTTCACCTGTCAGAAGTGTAGACTAGTGGCCCTTTTAGAAGAAAAGGTGCGGGGTCTGGAAGAAAGAATAGCAACTTTGAAACTCATCAAAGAGAATGAAGACTTCCTAGACAGAACAGAAGCATCTCTACTGGTCACAGAAGGTGAAAAAAGTGTCAGAGAACCTCCAAAAGCAGATGAGTGGAAGCATGTGACCAAAAGAAGCAAGAAGACCATGGAGAAATCACCAACCACACAACTGAAGAACCGATATCAAATCTTTGTAGAGGATGAAGATGGCACACCTAAGGATGAAGCAATACCAGCAAGCAAAAAAGAAAAGGGCACACAGCAACAAGTGACAGCAAAAAGTACAGCCAAGAAGCAACGAAGAGTGGTGGTGGTGGGAGACTCACTACTGAGAGGCACAGAAGCAGCCATCTGCAGACCGGACATAACCGCAAGAGAAGTATGCTGCCTTCCAGGTGCGATGATCAAGGATGTGACCGATAGGATAGCAAAGCTCTTCAGCTCCAAGGACGTCCACCCATTTCTTCTGATACATGTTGGCACCAATGACACGGCAAGGAAGGACCTACCGACAATCTGCAATGACTTTGAAGAGTTGGGGAAGAAAGTAAAGGAACTGGATGCACAGGTAGTTTTTTCTTCTATCCTTCCAGTAGACGGGCATGGCACCAGGAGATGGAACAGGATCCTTGATGCGAACAACTGGCTAAGACGATGATGCAGACAACAAGGATTCGGATTCCTGGACCACGGTGTGAATTACTTGTACGATGGACTCCTCACCAGAGACGGACTACACCTCAACAAACCTGGGAAACACACATTTGCCAGAAGACTTGCTACACTCATCAGGAGGGCGTTAAACTAGAAGAAGAGGGGACGGGAAGAAAAACATTAGACTCGAACAAAGAAGACCCAGGAAAACATACTCAGAAGGGAGGTAAGAACATTTCTAAAACAATCCACAGCGAGGAGATTGGAGCAAAACAAAATCCTCTAAACTGCATGCTCGCAAACGCCAGAAGCCTGACAAACAAGATGGAAGAACTAGAAGCAGAAATATCTACAGGTAACTTTGACATAGTGGGAATAACCGAGACATGGTTAGATGAAAGCTATGACTGGGCAGTTAACTTACAGGGTTACAGTCTGTTTAGAAAGGATCGTAAAAATCGGAGAGGAGGAGGGGTTTGTCTCTATGTAAAGTCTTGTCTAAAGTCCACTTTAAGGGAGGATATTAGCGAAGGGAATGAGGATGTCGAGTCCATTTGGGTGGAAATTCATGGAGGGAAAAATGGTAACAAAATTCTCATTGGGGTCTGTTACAAACCCCCAAATATAACAGAAACCATGGGAAGTCTACTTCTAAAGCAGATAGATGAAGCTGCAACCCATAATGAGGTCTTGGTTATGGGGGACTTTAACTACCCGGATATTAACTGGGAAACAGAAACCTGTGAAACCCATAAAGGCAACAGGTTTCTGCTAATAACCAAGAAAAATTATCTTTCACAATTGGTGCAGAATCCAACCAGAGGAGCAGCACTTTTAGACCTAATACTATCTAATAGACCTGACAGAATAACAAATCTGCAGGTGGTCGGGCATCTAGGAAATAGCGACCACAATATTGTACAGTTTCACCTGTCTTTCAGTAGGGGGACTTGTCAGGGAGTCACAAAAACACTGAACTTTAGGAAGGCAAAGTTTGACCAGCTTAGAGATGCCCTTAATCTGGTAGACTGGGACAATATCCTCAGAAATAAGAATACAGATACTAAATGGAAAATGTTTAAGAACATCCTAAATAGGCACTGTAAGCAGTTTATACCTTGTGGGAATAAAAGGACTAGAAATAGGAAAAACCCAATGTGGCTAAACAAAGAAGTAAGACAGGCAATTAACAGTAAAAAGAAAGCATTTGCACTACTAAAGCAGGATGGCACCATTGAAGCTCTAAAAAACTATAGGGAGAAAAATACTTTATCTAAAAAACTAATTAAAGCTGCCAAAAAGGAAACAGAGAAGCACATTGCTAAGGAGAGTAAAACTAATCCCAAACTGTTCTTCAACTATATCAATAGTAAAAGAATAAAAACTGAAAATGTAGGCCCCTTAAAAAATAGTGAGGAAAGAATGGTTGTAGATGACGAGGAAAAAGCTAACATATTAAACACCTTTTTCTCCACGGTATTCACGGCGGAAAATGAAATGCTAGGTGAAATCCCAAGAAACAATGAAAACCCTATATTAAGGGTCACCAATCTAACCCAAGAAGAGGTGCGAAACCGGCTAAATAAGATTAAAATAGATAAATCTCCGGGTCCGGATGGCATACACCCACGAGTACTAAGAGAACTAAGTAATGTAATAGATAAACCATTATTTCTTATTTTTAGGGACTCTATAGCGATGGGGTCTGTTCCGCAGGACTGGCGCATAGCAAATGTGGTGCCAATATTCAAAAAGGGCTCTAAAAGTGAACCTGGAAATTATAGGCCAGTAAGTCTAACCTCTATTGTTGGTAAAATATTTGAAGGGTTTCTGAGGGATGTTATTCTGGATTATCTCAATGAGAATAACTGTTTAACTCCATATCAGCATGGGTTTATGAGAAATCGCTCCTGTCAAACCAATCTAATCAGTTTTTATGAAGAGGTAAGCTATAGGCTGGACAACGGTGAGTCATTGGACGTGGTATATCTCGATTTTTCCAAAGCGTTTGATACCGTGCCACACAAGAGGTTGGTACACAAAATGAGAATGCTTGGTCTGGGGGAAAATGTGTGTAAATGGGTTAGTAACTGGCTTAGTGATAGAAAGCAGAGGGTGGTTATAAATGGTATAGTCTCTAACTGGGTCGCTGTGACCAGTGGGGTACCGCAGGGGTCGGTATTGGGACCTGTTCTCTTCAACATATTCATTAATGATCTGGTAGAAGGTTTACACAGTAAAATATCGATATTTGCAGATGATACAAAACTATGTAAAGCAGTTAATACAAGAGAAGATAGTATTCTGCTACAGATGGATCTGGATAGGTTGGAAACTTGGGCTGAAAGGTGGCAGATGAGGTTTAACAATGATAATTGTAAGGTTATACACATGGGAAGAAGGAATCAATATCACCATTACACACTGAACGGGAAACCACTGGGTAAATCTGACAGGGAGAAGGACTTGGGGATCCTAGTTAATGATAAACTTACGTGGAGCAGCCAGTGCCAGGCAGCAGCTGCCAAGGCAAACAGGATCATGGGATGCATTAAAAGAGGTCTGGATACACATGATGAGAGCATTATACTGCCTCTGTACAAATCCCTAGTTAGACCGCACATGGAGTACTGTGTCCAGTTTTGGGCACCGGTGCTCAGGAAGGATATAATGGAACTAGAGAGAGTACAAAGGAGGGCAACAAAATTAATAAAGGGGATGGGAGAACTACAATACCTAGATAGATTAGCGAAATTAGGATTATTTAGTCTAGAAAAAAGACGACTGAGGGGCGATCTAATAACCATGTATAATTATATAAGTGGACAATACAAATATCTCGCTGAGGATTTGTTTATACCAAGGAAGGTGACGGGCACAAGGGGGCATTCTTTGCGTCTGGAGGAGAGAAGGTTTTTCCACCAACATAGAAGAGGATTCTTTACTGTTAGGGCAGTGAGAATCTGGAATTGCTTGCCTGAGGAGGTGGTGATGGCGAACTCAGTCGAGGGGTTCAAGAGAGGCCTGGATGTCTTCCTGGAGCAGAACAATATTGTATCATACAATTATTAGGTTCTGTAGAAGGACGTAGATCTGGGGATTTATTATGATGGCATATAGGCTGAACTGGATGGACAAATGTCTTTTTTCGGCCTTACTAACTATGTTACTATGTTACTATGTTACTATGTTACTGTGTAGTATGTGTACTATTATATTTGTATATTCCTAATATTACCTGCTCAGTGGTGGTGCCACCTTATATCTGTTTGGCTCAACCGTTAGCATTTCTGGCTACCTTTTATAATTTTGTATGTATGTTTTTAAATATTAATAAACATAGTTATTGTTCAATATACACTGTTTTCTATATGAGTGCATGTATTTAGCGTAGAACAGGTGTTCACATTTGTCCAATTTGGACGCTACAGTCTTCTGAATTTTTCAGTTTACATAGAGTGTTGATTATGCCTCCTTTTGGCTAGGGGTAACCATCTGATGTATCAGCAGGCTCAAGTAGCAGACATCACACCAGCAGAGGAGCAAGAGAATCCACCTCCTGCTCTCGGTGAATCTGTCATGCCCACAGTAAGCGGAAGCACTCTTAGGAGATCCGGTACACCTATGTTACATAGAATAACCAGTAGCATAGCCATAAGAGAGCGCATAACACCAGTGCTAGCAAGCCTAGTGAATCTGGTCAGATCACCCTCAGAACCTGTGCTGCATAGATCTACCCGTAGTACCAGAGGTCAGATCCCAGCCTGTTACAGGGACTAAGCTATAAAATGTCAATAATTGTTGATACCTGTTTAAAAATGTTTGATTTTGCTTATTGAAAGTTTAAATGGACAACCGGGTAATGGACGGTGAATTAGCTAAAAACTTTCCCTTGTAAATAGTTGGCACCTACTAAGGTGCACTTTATTGGTTTTACCACGCACTGACAGCGTGAGTAGAGCTCTGTTTGTTCAAAGACCTGCGGAAAAACCGTTTGGCATTGCAGAAGAAGGTCTGGATGTTATGCCTTGCAGCCTGCCCAACACCTAGATGGGGGTTTAGAACGGGTCCCTCACATCATTACTGTTTTTGATGAACAAGGGCACCCTGGTACAGTATAAGACCAGTTGTACTCTTGTAAATAATGTTTTGCAACATTCAAAGAAAATTGCCTCCCGTAAAGGGAATAAAATGTTTTGTACCTGTTTAACCTGTTGAAATGTATTTCTAAAATTAATGCACATTTTTAACCTGTTATTGTTTTTGTTTCTTTTCCCAGTCCGGGAGTACTGGATTTAACGGGGGGAATGTGGCACCCCAGGAGTTCAGGTCCCACAGTGATATTGCCTTCCTCTTGGGGAGGGTGATGCCATGCATGGAAACAAGGAGGATCCCTTTGACAGGTAACCTGTACATGCAGCATGTTCTGACTCCAGGCCAGAAGGGGGAGCTCTGAACCCAGTTTTAGGGGTGCTTCCTTAAACATATATTCTGGCTTTGATGAGGAGATAGATAGTTGGTGTGAGACAGAGAAAGAGGAAGGAGCACAGGGGAAGTGAGGAGCTGGAGGGGAGCTCTGACTGGGCTCCCTCCATGTTGAAGTGCAGGAACCAGGCACCGGGAGCCTGATGCTGTGGGAGACTTCATGCCCCATAGCAGAAACTGGAGGCAGGAGATTGAAAGTAACTTGCCCACATCTACAACCTGAAGTGCAGCAACACAATACAGAGCCCGGAGTCACCGTGAATAGAGAACCCTATAAAACGGCCTGCGTTGCCTATCATGCAGGAATGGTCTCAGGACAGAGAGTGAGAGAGGACCTTGAAAAAAGCCATCAGCAAGGGACTATTATACATCATGTAGTGGAAGGTTCTCAATCTGACCTAAAAAAGGGAATTGATCTTGTTTTCTGGCTGCCTGGACTCCACCATCACCTGTTACCAGTACCCTGGACTGTGGCCATGAATCACCAGTAAACAGGTAAAGAGATTGCAACATTGTGTCATTTGATTATTTCTGGCACCACAACATCTTTGCCAAATACACCGGGAGCCCTGGGGACCCAGCTTCACCTGTGGGAAGCCATACCATCCTTGCTGCAGTGCCATTACTCCCCAGAGGACCCCTTTAAGCAGCATTGGTCACCTCTGACCAAATAACACAGGTGGCGTTACAAACATTCTTATTTCTAATAACCCCTTTAAAGCCTTTCCCTTTAATTAGGACTAATAGGGCCACAGACCGGGTCAACGCCACTGTAACTTCCCCTTTAATGACCACCGGACCCGGTACTCAGTAACCCCTAGGCCCTGGTGGGTGCTTCATAATCATACCTCTTCTTCAGGACTAACCACAAAAAGAATCATTGTTTGTTCTGATGAACAGGTATGATTACCTTGAAATGCATTGACAAATAAAACCACAACCTTACTGCACTTGGTCTTTTATCATATATTGGATCCACGGCAGCGCATTTTGCATCCACACTCCGCTCCAAAATTCTACCCTATCGTTTTGGTGGATCTGCAGCAGCATTTTTTTGTGAGTTTACAAAGTGGTTGTGACAGTCACAACCTCACCAGGTGAGCAATTCCCACTTTACTCTTTTCCTTGTAATCCTGATAAGACCCTATGGCGCTTATTGTCATTCCAATTTTATTTATACACATGCATGACTGAAGACTAGTGTTGAGCATTCCGATACCGCAAGTATCGGGTATCGGCCGATATTTGCTGTATCGGAATTCTGATACCGAGTTCTGATATTTTTGCGATATCGGGAATCGGTATCGGGATGAAGATTGATGTGTAAAATAAAGAATAAAAATAAAAAATATTGCGATGATGTCGCGGCTTGTGATTGGTCGCGTGAGCGGTCCCATGAGCCGCGACGTCATCGAAGGTCCTTCACGTGCTCATTCTTAGGAAGTGGAATCATGGCAGTTGCAGCGGTTACAACCAGGGCGCGTCCGAGGGTAAGTATATCAATATTTTTTATTTTTATTCTTTATTTTACACATGAATATGGATCCCAGGGCCTGAAGGAGAGTTTCCTCTCCTTCAGACCCTGGGATCCATTACAGAACACATTCCGATATTTGTGTCCCATTGACTTGTATTGGTATCGGATATCGGCCGATACCATCCGATACCGATACTTTCAAATATCGGAAGGTATCGCTCAACACTACTGAAGACTCCTGTACCTGATGTCATACAGCATAGATGATGTCAGTCAAGCAGGCTGAGGCGTCACTTGGCAGGGAACACAGCTGGAATGACAGAGGTTTCAGATCTTTACCCAATCTGCATATCAAGTCGAATGCTGATTTCTCAATAAAGGAGGAATGGACTGGCCATGTAAGGGTATTGCTGTGACAAATGCTCTCTAAAACCGAACTCTACTGAAAAACGTGTACTGGATTTTTATTTTTCATATCATACATAACTTTAGGGTTTACTTACTGTATTGAATTATAACTGGAGAATGAAATGAGTCCCCCAAATGCAAGTGAAAATGAATAGAAAACCTGGGCACCAGCATCAAGCCAAGTAACTGGATTTGATAATTCAGCCACCTAAATGACATTAAAATATGTAGTTATGGTAAATATAAAACAAAAGCATTTAATCTGTTGGTTGATTCCAGGTAAAAGCAGACCAATATACATGTATGCAGTAGATTTAATCCTTCTTACATTTGCTGTGCACAATATAACATTTACTGACCTCTGCATAGATGCTTTCATTAATATGTAACATATTTGTAATAATTTTTGTGATTCCGTTTCTAAAAGAACAAAGTCCATGAAAGTAGAGAAAAACTTTTTCAAGGTTTGTCAGTTCATTGTGGATGGAAGTCAGCACAATTACAGATATTTTAAATACATAATAATATTGGGCTGAACATAAGTATCTCTCTTTTTCTGTGAAAATAGCAATAATATACTAATATCTTCCAACTAATCATGCTGGAATATTATGAAACAATTCTAAAAATGTAAAGTTTGACTCGAACTAGACGACTTATAACTTCCCATATATATGTATATGTGTATATATAAGGCAGAAAATTAATGGAAAATCCACTTATCTACATTCTGTGTCTCTCTATAACAGATTTTGCAAGAATAATTTGCAGTACATTACAGTATAGATTGGGTATTAAAAGAACTCTGTCATCAGGTTTTTGGAACCCCATCTGAGAGCAGCTTCATGTGGGGGCAGAGACCCTGATTCCAGCGATTGGTCATTTACTGAGCTGCTTGCTGTCATTTTGATAAAATCACTGTTTGATTTGCTGCAGTTCTCTAAATGTTGCACTCTGTATAACTCCAAAAACACCACTTTTTGGCAGCTTTCTGCCCATGTACAGTGTACAGAAGAAGCTGCCAATCAGTGGTTTTGAGGTTATAGAGAGCTCACGAATGCTTCTCTACCTGGCAGTAGCTTTACTAGCCTTCTAAGGCTATTATTCTGCTGTTAAAGCAGTGATTTTATCAAAACAACAGCAAGCAGCCCAGTAAGTAACACATCACTGGAATCAGGGTCCCTGCCACTACATTATGTTCTCAGATGGGGAGGCAAAAAAGTTGTGACAGATTACCTTTAGGCCTCTTTCACATGCCCTGATACTTCCAGTTCTGGAAAAAACGGTACCGGAGATATCCGTGACCGTGTACCTGTGTGTGTGTTACTTGCGACACATGTGTGGCAACCGTGTGCCATCCGTGTGCCACTTCAGAACCACATGGACTGCCGCCGGGGAAGAAGCGCTACAGTAAGCGCTGTTCCCCAGTGGCAGGTGCTGAAGACGCATCTCTTCATTCTCCCTTGCTCTGCCGCTGGTGATCGGCGCGAGCAGAGCAGAATGATGAGAGTTATATTAAAGTTAGAAAGATGACAGAAGGTAGGGGCTTTTTGGGACTATTATTTCCATCACTCGACCCAGCTGCCGCTAATAATAGTGACAACAGGAGCAGATATTCCTCAGCCACCGCCTGCGATATAATTAAATAAATGAATGATACACACTGCGTAGATTCCCCCCCTATTTTTTGTAACCAAGCAGGCACAACTCACAGCTGGGGGCTGCAACCCTCAGCTGTCAGCTTCAGCAAGGTTGGTTATCAAGAATAGCGGTGTCTCCACGCTGTTTTTTTTAATTATTTAAATAAATAATTAAAAAAAAAGCATGGGGTCCTCCCCATTTTTGACAACAAGCCTTGCTAAAGCTCACAGCTGGGGGCTAGTATTTTCAGGCTTTTAAGGGGCCATTGACATAGACCTCCCAGCCTGAAAACAGCAGCTTGCAGCTGCCCAGAAAAGGCACATCTATTACATGCACCAATTCTGGCGCTTTGCCCGGCTCTTCCCACTTGTCCTGTAGCGGTGGTAAGTGGGGTTCATATTTGTGATGTTGACTTCACCTTTGTATCATCAGGTGACATCAAGCCAATGGCTCAGTAAAGGAGAGGTTTCTATAAGACACCTCTCCATTACTAATCCTATAGTTATATGGTAAATAAAGACACAGCCAGATGTTGTCACCTGATGAAGACTGTTGTGGCCATCGAAATGCATTTTGTAATAAAGAATTAATCCCCTGCGATACCTCCTAGCGCTCCCTTGACTGTGATTCACAGCACCTGTAAGTTCCATCCGTCCCAGTGAGCTCATGGCTGGAGCTGCTACAGACTTATTGCTAATTTAACCCATTCACTCCTTCTGGCCTGTCCTCAGCACTCCCCAGAGACCTCATTACTTTTTCTCCCACAGCCAGAATAAAGTCCTTTAATTGAAAAAATTACACAGACTCTGTTCATAATCTCAAATAAACCATACTTACGACTTCGCCTAATTCCACCATCCACCATCGTCGTGATGTCTCATGCCTTAATCCATGTCTGGGGGCTAAATAGATTACAACCTTGACGGTGCCAAGATGCGACCGTCTAGGCTGAGAACCACTAATGAATGAGCTGCTGCGAGCGCATCATTATTAACCAACAGTGACATCATCGAGGCCGGGCTGAACTACGGTGACCTCAAGACCATGGGAAAATGCCAGAGATGATGTCACTGCTGGTCAATGATGTTGCACTCTCATCACCTACCGGAGACATGAATATGTGAAAGAGGCCTTAAACATCTCATCCACCTGTATCAGGAAAAAATGTTGCAGATTTTCAAATTTGTTACTCATGTCTCATCTGTTTATTTTATTACAGTTACTTCCATAGTGCTGACGTTTTCCACAGTGCTGTGGACATATTATAGTGTACATCAATACACTTCCAGTGTGAGGCTTACATTGTAATTTCAGAGACACTCCAGTCAATTTAATAAGAAATGAGTTAAACCCTTTAGGACCAAGCCTAATTTGGCCTTAAAGTCGACAAATTTTTTGTTTTCGTTTTCTTCATTTTCCCTTTCCAAGAGCAATTACACTTTTTTTTGTACACACAGCTTTATGATGTCTTGTTTCTAGTGGGATGTGCTGTTTTTGCCCTTGGCACAATTTTGGGCTACACACAACCTAATACCTAACTTTTATTAAGTCTTTATAAGAAGAAATAGGAAAAAACACCAATTCTATTTTTTAGAATTTTATGTGGTCTTTTAGATTTAAAATTTTACTCTTTTTATTTGCTTGCACAAATAAAATGTAACTTTATTTTGTGGATCAGCACAATCATAGCAGTACCAAATGTATATACACTGCTAAATAAAATAAAGGGAACACTAAAATCCCACATCCTAGATATCACTGAATGAAATATTCCAGTTGCAAATCTTTATTCATTACATAGTGGAAAGCGTTGAGAACAATAAAACCTAAACATGGTGAATGTAAATCAAAACTAATATCCCATGGAAGTCTGGAGCTGGAATGATGCTCAAAATCAAAGTGGAAAATCAAATTGCAGGCTGATCCAACTTCAGTGGAAATGCCTTCAGACAACAAAATGATGCTCAGTAGTGATGAGCGAGCACTTAAATGCTAGGGTGCTCGTTGCTTGGGTCGAGCAGAGTGGAATACTCGGGTACTCGACCAGAGAAACGAGCCCAATGTAAGTCTATGGGAGACCCGAGTATTTTTACCTCGATCCCCCCAGGGGGTCCTTTTAAGATCTAAAAACATCTGAAAATTATGGAAACACTGCTGAAATTACACAGGAACATCATGGGGATCACACCTGGAAGCATTCTTGACTCCTAGTTCACAGCTGTAAACCTTTTTTTCCGAGATTCATGCCATTTTTCACGGTGCAACATAAGCCACACTAAAACAAAACCAAAACGGATTTTGCTGGGAAATATGTTAAGGTACATTCTTTGCAGGTTAATGACTTGCCTGTAAGGCCAAATTATTAACCCCAGACCAAAATGTTCCTCCCCCACTTGGGCTTAGTTAAGATGCAGCGTTTTTGAAGCGTTTTTCCACTTTAACATTGCTTTCAACCACTACAAATGCATTCACTGGGAAATGTCATTGTAACATTTAACAACCCTAGCTGGCCATGTGGTGTGTGACACATAAGCAGACCCATCTTGTTTCGTTTATGAAGGAGTGACTCTTAAAATCACAGAGCCTATTTTTACTGGTGCATCAGGCGACATTATTCTTCTTAAAGGGCCATTATTAAACAGTGGGTCTACTAAACTTGTAGCCTATGCTGTGAGTGGATGGGCTGCCAAGAATTACGACACACCAGAATACCCCTTTTATAAGATGTCCAGGGGTAACTCCTGAAAAAGTGTTGCATTGAATTCAAGGCCTGCCCTGCTACCAATTCATATGCACCCCATTAAGCCTTTGAACCCACATACTGGATGGGCACAGGAAAATCCACCTCACAATATGCTTTTTGTACTCCGTACTCCTTTGCTTTACATATTGGCAGCAAAACCAGCCCTGCTGCATAGTCATATGCACCCCATTACGCCTTGGAACCCACATAATGGATGGGCCCATGAAAATCCACTTCACAATATGCATTTTGTACTCCCATACTCCTTTGTTTTACACATTGGCAGCAAGGCCAGCCCTGCTGCATAGTCAGTCATATGCACCCCATTACGCCTTGGAACCTACATACTGGATGGGCCCATGAAAATCCACTTTGCAATATTAATTTTGTACTCCCGTACTCCTTTGTTTTACACATTGGCAACAAGGCCAGCCCTGCTGCATAGGCATATGCATCCCATTACGCCTTGGAACCCACATACTGGATGGGCCCATGGAAATACACTCGTATTTTTTAATGGTATGATGGTTCCCTCTTTGCAGAATTATTTACAGGAGAATTTGGCCATTATATTTGCCATGTTTTTAACACTAAGATTCAGATACGGCTTTAAATAAGGCTAATACTTGCAATACAATGCAATTTTATTGCAAACTACAAAAATCAAGGAATAGTATGATTGAATAGTGTGAGTACGTACACTTTTGTATATGTTAACATACAAATATTGCAAACTACAAAAATCAAGGAATAGTATGATTGAATAGTGTGAGTACGTACACTTTTGTATATGTTAACATACAGAGGTTAATAAGTACATACAGTACAAGGATTAAATACATATAGTGATTATGTATATATGAAGATTAACTGCATACAGTATACTTGCATCATCCACAAGAGGCTTTTAAACATCATCCGTCTGGAATATCAGAGAAGCAACACCAAGAGAGAAAACCCCTGGGAGATTACCTACACTGCATGGGCGTCCCCAATTATGCAGGTATCAGCACACTGTACGTGTACAGGTACCCAGTTTTGGCATCTGTCTTAGTAATGCTTCTATGGACTTATATAGTGATTTATACTATGTAGTAACTCTAGTTTCACTCAGCCCTTCAAGTGGCCAGCTTTCAAGGTTGTATGAAACTGAGATGTCATGGAGTCATCAGATGAGGGGCCATAAACCCCTAGAAAATAAAAGCCACAAGGGTTTTGATCAAACCACCACAAGCAAAGTTTCAGTAAACCTTAATGTTTTTCAATGAAAAACAGCAAACATATAGAGGCTTAGAACTGTTTGTGAACAAACATTTCTCAAGATTGTGCCACCATGAGCATTGTCTGTCACATCTGTAAATGTTTTATAAGAAATGCAGCTATGTGATTGTCTGAATGCATTTCGTATACAGTATTTTAATCTGGATTCCAAATCGCCATTTGTATATTCGCCATTTGTACATTTTAGGCAGCCAAAGTTATCGCTCTCAAGGAGAAAAACTAATATAGTCGTCAAAGAAATATTTGTAATGAACTACCAAGCCAAACTAACAGCATTGCTTTATCAAATTTATATGAAGTGTATTGTGTCCAATGTGAGCAACCAGGCAACACAAAAAGGAGCTTTTCAAGTGAGCTCTCTAAGGTACACAAATGTTATGATGTCTTTGCCAACAAGGATGTGGTTTCACTAATGGGGGGTACCTTTTTTAAAAATATACTATTGCCATCACAGCCCCCCTTGCTCAAAATTCTGTGGCCTATAAAAGTATAGAACACATTCACCCAGGTCATGTCAGAGATAAGGAAGAGACATTGCTGGAAACAGAAAACAGAGTTAAGAAGTAGCCCCAATTTAGGGGTGTTGGTCTCTGAGACTTGTAATGTAGGACATGAGCTGACAAACAATTCCCCAATGTGGGGTCCTTTTTTTCCTAAATAAAATAGTGCTATCAGAGACCCTTACCCAAAATTCACCGTACAGAGCACATTCACCCTGGTGATCTACTTGCAGAGGACATATTTCAGAATACAGAGTTAAGAAGTAGGCCCAATGTAATGTAATGCCCAAATCCCCAATGTGGGGTCCTTTATTTACTAAATAAAATAGTGCCATCACAGCCACCTTGCCTAAAATTCACCCTACACAGCACGTTCACCCTGGTCATCTAGTGGCAGTTAAGGGACACATTGCAGGAGACAGAGTTAAGAAGTAGACCCGATGTAATTTAGTGCTCAATTCCCCAATGTGGGGTCCTTTCTGTACTAAATAAAATAGTGCCATCACAGTCCCCTTGCCCAAAATTCACCGTACAGAGCTTGTTCACCCTGGTGATATAGTGGCAGTTAAAGGACACATTGCAGGAGACAGAGTTAAGAAGTAGGCCCACTGTAGGGGTGTGGGTCTCTGAGACTTGTAATGGAGTGCATGACCTGACAAGCATTTGCTCATGGGGGGGGGGTAAATTTTTTAAAAATATTTCATGTGGATCATAGACACCCTGTTCAAAAAATTGACTGTAGCAGCACAGAACACGTGAAACCTGGTGATCTAGTGGTGGAAAATGTGGAGACATTGCTGAAGGCCTCATTAAAACCTAGGCCCAATTTAAAGGATCGTGTCTCCTACACTTGTAATGCCCATACAGTCAGTGTATAGGCTGACAAACATTTCCCCATGGGGGGTTATTTAAAAAAAAAATAATAATTTTTACGGTCATCATAAACACCTTGCAAAACTGTAAAGTGGTTTCCTACACAGTTGCTGCTGGGAAGGCGCATTTTTAAAAAAAGTGGTGGACGAATCGTTGGACGAAGTGATCAGGAAAAGGGGCATCGTGATGACAGGAATGGGAACATACATGACTAATAACAGCGGTGACTATGGGAGGTATGAGATCCAGGATACAGCCTACAATGATTATTTGTTTACCCACCACCAATTACCAGAATGTGTTTCATGCCCATCAAAAGATCGATGTAACAGATGCATGTGTTTGACTTGGCCTAAAAATTCCCTGTCAAAAATATGTTGCCAAAATGCACGTGTCTGTCTAAAGGGCAAAGTGCAACATATTCGTGAGATGCTGAATTAGAGAAAGCAAATCAATGTTGGAGGAAAACCAAACAAACTGATGGATGCTTGTGAAAAAATAAGTTTAAAGAGGAGTGCACCATCCGTAACTCTAAACACACCCATGGCACAAGCTTCTTCATCTTCAACCATACATATTACCAGTAATATCCAAATGTCACAGTCAAAAAATTGTTATAGTGTAACGAGCACTGTTAAAGGAATGCCACTAAACGTAGATAACCACTACACTGGGAAACACCAGATTACCTCTTTACAAGATATGGACGATGATGGTATTGATGACGACTTTGAAATTTACAAAATCCACACCAAGAAGATGAAGATCACAGCTTCAAAACATGTGCAGAAAAGGCCGGGAATGTCTTTTTCTCTTGGTCAAACTTTCCCTCTTACTAAAGTGGTACCGAATGATGCATACACAGCTCTCATGTCTATTTAGCGTGAGATGATTGAAAGATGACGTATTCTGTTTTGTCCATGTCCACTTTTTGAAAGTGAACAGAAAAGAAGGATGAAATGGTGTGAAGACGTGTGATTTTGGTCACTAAGGAGGTGATGTCAGGTACAGATAGGTAAATCTGCGTGTCATTGGCATACTGATGATTAGGGTTGAGCGACCTTGACCTTTTTAGAGTCGAGCCGTGTTTCGCGAAACCCGACTATCTTAGAAGTCGAGTCGAGTGGAATCGGCCGATTATCGCGAAAAGTCGGGTATCGCCCGAAACACGAAACCCAATGCAAGTCAATGGGGGAGCATAGTCGGCAGTGAGTGGAGGCCAGGAAAACACCTACACTGCCCATTTTAATGGCAAAAACATCCATTCTTGTTAAAGAAGCTTGTCAATCGTAATTTACCTTATAATAATTGGAAGGCATTTTTAAATTGGGGGTCATTTGGCTAAAGTTGTGGGGGGTAGGGCTGATTCAAGTAATTAGTGGGCCGTAAATCTGGACCACGTCACGGCAGTGGAGCAGGGAGAGGTAAGTATTTAAACTTTGCAAGTGCTGTGATCCTGAGCAAGCAGGGGGGGCCCACTCGTTGGCATTGGCACTGGCACAGGGCCCCTCAAAGTACAGCGGTGTGTTTGCACGGCGGGGGCGCCTCCCACCGGCAGCAACACTTTTGCGTACTATGAGAGGCCCTGTGCCAGTGACGTCGCCAACTAGTATTCCTCCCCCCACCTGATGAAGGAACCTGCACTTTCATCTGCACCTTCCTCTTTGTCCCCGTGTAAGGTGGTATGGTATGCGGGAAGAGGAACCTGACTTTCAGCAGGGTCACAATCTTGCTGTGTAGCGTGCACGGGGAATTTTGCGTTATGGGTCAATGTACCAGCAGACTCATCTATCACTGGCTGGGCAATGGGCAGGATGAGGAGGAAACACAGATATAGGCCCAAAGAATAAAGTAGGCTAAATGCAGTTCAAAATTGGTAACACAGGACTAACCAGGGGGCATTGCAGTGGAGGACAACTGGAATGAGAGGCTGACAAAGAGAGTAGGCCCAAATCAGTAAGTAGTCGAAATGCAGTTCAAAATTGGCAACCGTAGTAAACAGGCGGCACAGCTTTGTTCAGTGGAGGAGAACAGCAAGGAGTGGCAGACACCGATAGTAGGCCCCAAACCAACTAGTACGCCAAATGCAGTTGTTCCATTTAACCACAATTTAATGAGAGCCTGAAGATAGAAGCTCAGGAAAGGCAACCTGGAGAACACCTTGGAGTGTAACACACCATCTCTCTACACCCCATACCCAATTTGTAGGCCTAATGCAGCGTAGTTTCCAACAACTACTAAACGAGAGCATGAAGATCGAAGCAATGGAGAGGAAACCTGGGGAACACCTTGGAGTGGAACACACCATCTCTCTACACCCCATACCCAATTTGTAGGCCTAATGCAGTGTAGTTTCCAACAACTACTAAACGAGAGCCAGAAGATCGAAGCTCAGGAAAGGCAACCTGGAGAACACCTTGGAGTGGAGCACACGATCTCTCTACACCCCATACCCAATTTGTAGGCCTAATGCAGTGTAGTTTCCAACAACTACTAAACGAGAGCCAGAAGATCGAAGCTCAGGAAAGGCAACCTGGAGAACACCTTGGAGTGGAACACACCATCTCTCTACACCCCATACCCAATTTGTAGGCCTAATGCAGTGTAGTTTTCTACAACTACTAAACGAGAGTCGGAAGACCGAAGCAATGTGGACGAAACCTGGGGAACACCTTGGAGTGGAACACACCATCTCTCTACACCCCATACCCAATTTGTAGGCCTAATGCAGTGTAGTTTCCAACAACTACTAAACGAGAGCCAGAAGATCGAAGCTCAGGAAAGGCAACCTGGAGAACACCTTGGAGTGGAACACACGATCTCTCTACACCCCATACCCAATTTGTAGGCCTAATGCAGCGTAGTTTCCAACAACTACTAAATGAGAGCCAGAAGATCGAAGCTCAGGAAAGGCAACCTGGAGAACACCTTGGAGTGGAACACACGATCTCTCTACACCCCATACCCAATTTGTAGGCCTAATGCAGTGTAGTTTCCAACAACTACTAAACGAGAGCCAGAAGATCGAAGCTCAGGAAAGGCAACCTGGAGAACACCTTGGAGTGGAACACACGATCTCTCTACACCCCATACCCAATTTGTAGGCCTAATGCAGTGTAGTTTCCAACAACTACTAAACGAGAGCCAGAAGATCGAAGCTCAGGAAAGGCAACCTGGAGAACACCTTGGAGTGGAACACACAATCTCTCTACACCCCATACCCAATTTGTAGGCCTAATGCAGTGTAGTTTCCAACAACTACTAAACGAGAGCCAGAAGATCGAAGCTCAGGAAAGGCAACCTGGAGAACACCTTGGAGTGGAACACACCATCTCTCTACACCCTATACCCAATTTGTAGGCCTAATGCAGTGTAGTTTCCAACAACTACTAAACGAGAGCCAGAAGATCGAAGCTCAGGAAAGGCAACCTGGAGAACACCTTGGAGTGGAACACACCATCTCTCTACACCCCATACCCAATTTGTAGGCCTAATGCAGCGTAGTTTCCAACAACTACTAAACGAGAGCCAGAAGATCGAAGCTCAGGAAAGGCAACCTGGAGAACACCTTGGACTGGAACACACCATCTCTCTACACCCCATACCCAATTTGTAGGCCTAATGCAGTGTAGTTTCCAACAACTACTAAACGAGAGCATGAAGATCGAAGCAATGGAGAGGAAACCTGGGGAACACCTTGGAGTGGAACACACCATCCCTCTACACCCCATACCCAATTTGTAGGCCTAATGCAGCGTAGTTTCCAACAACTACTAAACGAGAGCCAGAAGATCGAAGCTCAGGAAAGGCAACCTGGAGAACACCTTGGAGTGGAACACACCATCTCTCTACACCCCATACCCAATTTTTAGGCCTAATGCAGCGTAGTTTCCAACAACTACTAAACGAGAGCATGAAGATTGAAGCAATGGAGAGGAATCCTGGGGAACACCTTGGGGAGGCAGACACCGTTAGTAGGCCCTACCAAAGTTGTACACCCAATGCAGTTTTAAAATTCCTAGAGGCTGAAAACAAGACTATTGACGCTCAGCTTTTTTCAAAGGAACACAGCTGAATTGAGTGGCGCAGACAGACACAGGTAGTAGGACTCAAACCAAAAATGTGGCTCACTGCAGCAGAAAAAAGTTACAGGGGTACACAAGCTGCAGTGCTCTGGGCAGTGGAGGACAAGTTCAATAGTGAACCGCAGACAGACTTTGTACGCCTACTATTAAAAAAAGGATGCTCTATGCAATTATAAATAGGTTCTAGGGGTACACGGGCAGCAGTGGTGTGGTCAGTGGAGGCCTAGTGGAAGGAGTGACCGCAGACAGGCATCGAAGGCCTAAAATAATAACACATGGCTGTAGGCAATTTTAAATTGGTTCCAGGGGTACACGGGCAGCAGTGGTGTGGTCAGTGGAGGCATAGTGGAAGGAGTGACCGCAGACAGGCATCGAAGGCCTAAAATAATAACACATGGCTGTAGGCAATTTTAAATTGGTTCCAGGGGTACACGGGCAGCAGTGGCCTGGTCAGTGTAGTAGTAGTAGAAAGAACGGACCGCAGACAGGCATCGAAGGCCTAAAATAAAAAAATTGGGCTGGCTGTAGGCAATTTTAAATTGGTTCCAGGAGTACACGGGCAGCAGTGGTGTGGTCAGTGGAGGCCTAGTGGAAGTAGTGACCGCAGACAGGCATCGAAGGCCTAAAATAAAAAAATTGGGCTGGCTGTAGGCAATTTTAAATTGGTTCCAGGGGTACACGGGCAGCAGTGGTGTGGTCAGTGGAGGCCTAGTGGAACGAGTGACCGCAGGCAGGCATCGAAGGCCTAAAATAATAACACATGGCTGTAGGCAATTTTAAATTGGTTCCAGGGGTACTCGGGCAGCAGTGGTGTGGTCAGTGGAGGCATAGTGGAAGGAGTGACCACAGACAGGCATCGAAGGCCTAAAATAATAACACATGGCTGTAGGCAATTTTAAATTGGTTCCAGGGGTACACGGGCAGCAGTGGCCTGGTCAGTGTAGTAGTAGTAGAAAGAACGGACCGCAGACAGGCATCGAAGGCCTAAAATAAAAAAATTGGGCTGGCTGTAGGCAATTTTAAATTGGTTCCAGGGGTACACGGGCAGCAGTGGTGTGGTCAGTGGAGGCATAGTGGAAGGAGTGACCGCAGACAGGCATCGAAGGCCTAAAATAATAACACATGGCTGTAGGCAATTTTAAATTGGTTCCAGGGGTACACGGGCAGCAGTGGTGTGGTCAGTGGAGGCATATTGTAAGGAGTGACCGCAGACAGGCATCGAAGGCCTAAAATAATAACACATGGCTGTAGGCAATTTTAAATTGGTTCCAGGGGTACACGGGCAGCAGTGGTGTGGTCAGTGGAGGCATAGTGGAAGTAGTGACCGCAGACAGGCATCGAAGGCCTAAAATAAAAAAATTGGGCTGGCTGTAGGCAATTTTAAATTGGTTCCAGGGGTACACGGGCAGCAGTGGCCTGGTCAGTGTAGTAGTAGTAGAAAGAACGGACCGCAGACAGGCATCGAAGGCCTAAAATAAAAAAATTGGGCTGGCTGTAGGCAATTTTAAATTGGTTCCAGGGGTACACGGGCAGCAGTGGTGTGGTCAGTGGAGGCATAGTGGAAGGAGTGACCGCAGACAGGCTTCGAAGGCCTAACATAACAAAAATGTCAATACAATGGTATTGTCAGTGGCAGGCATTGAAGGATGTCAGCGCATAGACTAAACATTGGTGGAGCTGTGAGATAATTTTGCAAGTGGTAGAGCACTGTTTGAGCTGGGGGGGGGGAACTGTCTTGTGGCCGGCGGTACAGGCCCAGGGCCCCTCATATTACAACGGTGTGTCTGACGTTGGGTGCGCACCACCACCGCCAGAGACACTTTATTGTACTAGGAGGGACCCAGTGGCAGTGCCATCGACCAAAAGCGGGCACACCCACCTCTTCAGACAAACAGCACTCTCACGGGTGCTGTCGCCAAGTGTCGATACCACGGCCCCGTGTGGG
This sequence comes from Ranitomeya imitator, assembly GCF_032444005.1. Classification (NCBI taxonomy): domain Eukaryota; kingdom Metazoa; phylum Chordata; class Amphibia; order Anura; family Dendrobatidae; genus Ranitomeya; species Ranitomeya imitator. Next base: position 205,667,784 of record NC_091287.1, on the reverse strand, counting down.
GAGTTTGGCCATTTAGTGAGGTGTAAACATGTCGTATGCTGGACAATCAGGTGCAGAAAATTACGAGATTGGAAAAGGCATTCAGAATAGTCCACAGGCAAGACCTTTTCATAGGAAAGCTAGGTGTCAGCCGGGCAAGGTGGGGCAAAAGATTTCGAAATCCAGTTGTGGTTCATTTTAATGAAGGTTAGATCATCTACATTTTGGGTAGCCAGACGAGTCCTTTTTTCTGTTAGTATTGAACCTGCAGCACTGAATACTCTTTCTGATAGGACACTAGCTGCCGGGCAAGCAAGCTCCTGCAATGCATATTCTGCCAATTCTGGCCAGGTGTCTAATTTTGATGCCCAGTAATCAAATGGGAATGACGGTTGAGGGAGAACATCGATAAGGGATGAAAAATAGTTTGTAACCATACTGGACAAATGTTGTCTCCTGTCACTTTGAATTGATGCTGCAGTACCTGTCCTGTCTGCGGTCATAGCAAAATCACTCCACAACCTGGTCAGAAAACCCCTCTGGCCAACGCCACTTCTGATTTCTGCCCCTCTAACTCCTCTGGTCTGCTGGCCCCTGCAGCTTGTGTGAGAACGATCACGGGCGCTGTGTGCAGGGAATGCCAGAAGCAAACGGTCAACAAGAGTTGATTGTTTGGTTGCTAATATTAGTTCCAAGTTCTCATGTGGCATTATATTTTGCAATTTGCCTTTATAGCGAGGATCAAGGAGGCAGGCCAACCAGTAATCGTCATCGTTCATCATTTTAGTTATGCGTGTGTCCCTTTTGAGGATACGTAAGGCATAATCCGCCATGTGGGCCAAAGTTCCAGTTCTCAAATCTGCGGTTGTGCTTGGTTGAGGGGCAGCTTCAGGCAAATCCACGTCACTTGTGTCCCTCCAAAAACCAGAACCCGGCCTTGCCGCGCCACCAATTTCCACTGGCCCCGGAAAAGCTTCCTCATTAAAAATATAATCATCCCCATCATCCTCCTCGTCCTCCTCCTCCTCTTCGCCCGCTAACTCGTCCTGTACACTGCCCTGGCCAGACAATGGCTGACTGTCATCAAGGCTTTCCTCTTCCTCAGCTGCAGACACCTGATCCTTTATGTGCGTCAAACTTTGCATCAGCAGACACATTAGGGGGATGCTCATGCTTATTATGGCGTTGTCTGCACTAACCAGCTGTGTGCATTCCTCAAAACACTGAAGGACTTGACACATGTCTTGAATCTTCGACCACTGCACACCTGACAACTCCATGTCTGCCATCCTACTGCCTGCCCGTGTATGTGTATCCTCCCACAAAAACATAACAGCCCGCCTCTGTTCGCACAGTCTCTGAAGCATGTGCAGTGTTGAGTTCCACCTTGTTGCAACGTCTATGATTAGGCGATGCTGGGGAAGGTTCAAAGAACGCTGATAGGTCTGCATACGGCTGGAGTGTACGGGCGAACGGCGGATATGTGAGCAAAGTCCACGCACTTTGAGGAGCAGGTCGGATAACCCCGGATAACTTTTCAGGAAGCACTGCACCACCAGGTTTAAGGTGTGAGCCAGGCAAGGAATGTGTTTCAGTTGGGAAAGGGAGATGGCAGCCATGAAATTCCTTCCGTTATCACTCACTACCTTGCCTGCCTCAAGATCTACAGTGCCCAGCCACGACTGCGTTTCTTTCTGCAAGAACTCGGACAGAATTTCCGCGGTGTGTCTGTTGTCGCCCAAACACTTCATAGCCAATACAGCCTGCTGACGTTTGCCAGTAGCTGCCCATAATGGGAGACCTGGTGTGCAACAGTGGCAGCTGCGGATGGAGTGGTTGTGCGACTGCGGTCTGTGGACGAGCTCTCGCTTCTGCAGGAGGACGAAGAGGAGGAGGGGGTGCGAACGGCTACAGCCAACTGTTTCCTAGACCATGGGCTAGGCAGAACTGTCCCAAACTTGCTGTCCCCTGTGGACCCTGCATCCACAACATTCACCCAGTGTGCCGTGATGGACACATAACGTCCCTGGCCATGCCTACTGGTCCATGCATCTGTTGTCAGGTGCACCTTTGTGCTCACAGATTGCCTGAGTGCATGGACGATGCACTCTTTAACATGCTCGTGGAGGGCTGGGATGGCTTTTCTGGAAAAAAAGTGTCGACTGGGTAGCTCGTAGCGTGGTACAGCGTAGTCCATCAGGGCTTTGAAAGCTTCGCTTTCAACTAACCGGTAGGGCATCATCTCTAACGAGATTAGTCTAGCTATGTGGGCGTTCAAACCCTGTGTACGCGGATGCGAGGCTAAGTACTTCCTTTTTCTAACCATAGTCTCATGTAGGGTGAGCTGGACTGGAGAGCTGGAAATCGTGGAACTAGCGGGGGTGCCGGTGGACATGGCAGACTGAGAGACGGTGGGAGATGGTATTGTTGCCGCCAGTGCCCTAGATGCAGTGTTTCCTACTACGAAACTGGTGATTCCCTGACCCTGACTGCTTTGGCCTGGCAAAGAAACCTGCACAGATACTGCAGGTGGTGCGGAAAATGGTGGCCCTACACTGCCGGAAGGGATGTTGCGTTGCTGACTAGCTTCATTGGCCGAGGGTGCTACAACCTTAAGGGACGTTTGGAAGTTAGTCCAGGCTTGCAAATGCATGGTGGTTAAATGTCTATGCATGCAACTTGTATTGAGACTTTTCAGATTCTGTCCTCTGCTTAAGGTAGTTGAACATTTTTGACAGATGACTTTGCGCTGATCAATTGGATGTTGTATAAAAAAATGCCAGACTGCACTCTTTCTAGCATCGGATACCTTTTCAGGCATTGCAGAGTGAGCTTTAACCGGATGGCCACGCTGTCCTCCAACAGGTTTTGGCTTTGCCACGCGTTTTGGGCAAGATACGGGCCCGGCAGATGGAACCTGTTGCGATGTTGATGCCTGCTGCGGCCCCTCCTCCTCCGCTTCAGAACTGCTGCCGCCTGCACCCTGTTCCCCCAATGGCTGCCAATCGGGGTCAAGAACTGGGTCATCTATTACCTCTTCTTGTAGCTCGTGTGCAACTTCGTCTGTGTCACCGTGTCGGTTGGTGGTATAGCGTTCGTGATGGGGCAACATAGTCTCATCAGGGTCTGATTCTTGATCATGACCCTGCGAGGGCAATGTTGTGGTCTGAGTCAAAGGACCAGCATAGTAGTCTGGCTGTGGCTGTGCATCAGTGCACTCCATGTCAGATTCAACTTGTAATGGGCATGGACTGTTAACTGCTTCACTTTCTAAGCCAGGGACGGTATGTGTAAAGAGCTCCATGGAGTAACCCGTTGTGTCGCCTGCTGCATTCTTCTCTGTTGTTGTTTTTGCTGAAGAGGACAAGGAAGCGACTTGTCCCTGACCGTGAACATCCACTAACGACGCGCTGCTTTGACATTTACCAGTTTCACGAGAGGAGGCAAAAGAGCTAGAGGCTGAGTAAGCAAGATAAGCCAAAACTTGCTCTTGCTGCTCCGGCTTTAAAAGCGGTTTTCCTACTCCCAGAAAAGGGAGTGTTCGAGGCCTTGTGTAGCCAGACGACGAACCTGGCTCCACAGCTCCAGACTTAGGTGCAATATTTTTTTTCCCACGACCAGCTGATGCTCCACCACTACCACTACCCTCATTACCAGCTGACAATGAACGCCCCCGGCCACGACCTCTTCCACCAGACTTCCTCATTGTTTTAAAAACGTAACCAAACTAACGGTATTTGTTGCTGTCACACAACTTACACGGTGAGCTATAACTTCAGTATGATTTAGCTACCCCTTTACAGGTGAGTGAGACCACAACGAAAATCAGGCACAATGTTACACACTCTGTTGTTGGTGGCAACAAATGAGAGAGATGCCACACACGCAGGACTGTCACTGAAGCACAAATGTCAATATTAATCTCCCACTGATTTGATTTTTTTTTTTTTTTCAGGGCGACGTTAGGAAAAAAAAATTATAGAATAAAATGATTTTTTCAGGAAGAATTTAGAAACCAAATAAAATGAAATGATTTTTTCAGGGAGAATTTAGAAAACAAATAAAACAAAAAAAGGCTTTCTATGGCCCACTGAGTGAGAGATTACACACACAGGAGTCAGGAGTGGCACACAAGCCCAGAGGCCAATATTTATCTCCCACTGATTGATGTAGTGATTTTTTCAGGTAGATTTTGGAACCCAAATCAAGCTAAAAAAATAATAGGCTTTCTATGGCCCACAATTGGAGAGAGAGAGAGAGATGGCACACCCAGGAGTCAAGACTGGTACACAAGCAGAAAGGGCAATATTAATCTCCCACTGATTTGATTTTTTTTTTTTTTTTCAGGGAGACTTTAGGAAAAAAAAATTATAGAATAAAATGATTTTTTCAGGAAGAATTTAGAAACCAAATAAAATAAAATGATTTTTTCAGGGAGAATTTAGAAAACAAATAAAACAAAAAAAGGCTTTCTATGGCCCACTGAGTGAGAGATGACGCACACAGGAGTCAGGAGTGGCACACAAGCCCAGAGGCCAATATTTATCTCCCACTGATTGATGTAGTGATTTTTTCAGGTAGATTTTGGAACCCAAATCAAGCTAAAAAAATAATAGGCTTTCTATGGCCCACAATTGGAGAGAGAGAGAGAGATGGCACACCCAGGAGTCAAGACTGGCACACAAGCAGAAAGGGCAATATTAATCTCCCACTGATTTGATTTTTTTTTTTTTTTTTTCAGGGAGACTTTAGGAAAAAAAAATTATAGAATAAAATTATTTTTTCAGGAAGAATTTAGAAACCAAATAAAATAAAATGATTTTTTCAGGGAGAATTTAGAAAACAAATAAAACAAAAAAAGGCTTTCTATGGCCCACTGAGTGAGAGATGACGCACACAGGAGTCAGGAGTGGCACACAAGCCCAGAGGCCAATATTTATCTCCCACTGATTGATGTAGTGATTTTTTCAGGTAGATTTTGGAACCCAAATCAAGCTAAAAAAATAATAGGCTTTCTATGGCCCACAATTGGAGAGAGAGAAAGAGATGGCACACCCAAGAGTCAAGACTGGCACACAAGCAGAAAGGGCAATATTAATCTCCCACTGATTTGATTTTTTTTTTTTTTCAGGGAGACTTTAGGAAAAAAAATTAATAGAATAAAATGATTTTTTTCAGGAAGAATTTAGAAACCAAATAAAATAAAATGATTTTTTCAGGGAGAATTTAGAAAACAAATAAAAGAAAAAATAGGCTTTCTATGGCCCACGGAGTGAGAGATGACGCACACAGGAGTCAGGAGTGGCACACAAGCCCAGAGGCCAATATTGTTCTCCCAATGATTGATGTAGTGATTTTTTCAGGTAGATTTTGGAACCCAAATCAAGCTAAAAAAATAATAGGCTTTCTATGGCCCACAATTGGAGAGAGAGAGAGAGAGATGGCACACCCAGGAGTCAAGACTGGCACACAAGCAGAAAGGGCAATATTAATCTCCCACTGATTTGATTTTTTTTTTTTTTCCAGGGAGACTTTAGAAAAAAAAATAATAAAAAACAAATGATTTTTTCAGGAAGAATTTAGAAACCAAATAAAATAAAAATGATTTTTTCAGGGAGAATTTATAAAACAAATAAAACAAAAAATAGGCTTTCTATGGCCCACTGAGTGAGAGATGACGCACACAGGAGTCAGGAGTGGCACACAAGCCCAGAGGCCAATATTTATCTCCCACTGATTGATTTATTGATTTTTTCAGGTAGAATTTAGAACCCAAATCAACCAAAAAAATCAATAGGCTTTCTATGGCCCACTATTTGTGAGAGAGATGGCACGCTCAGGACTGGCACACAAGCCCAGAGGCCAATATTAATCTCCCACTTTTTATTTTTTTTCAGGGAAAATTTATAAACCCAATAAAAAAAATAAATAAATAGGCTTTCTATGGCCCACTATCTGAGAGAGAGAGATGGCACGCTTAGGACTGGCACACAAGCCCAAAGGCCAATATTAATCTCCCACTGATTGATTTATTGATTTTTTCAGGTAGAATTTAGAACCCAAATAAAGCAAAAAAAAAAAAATAGGCTTTCTATGGCCCACTGAGTGAGTGATGATGCACACAGGAGTCAGGAGTGGCACACAAGCCCTGAGGCCAATATTTTTCTCCCACTGATTGATGTAGTGATTTTTTCAGGTAGATTTTAAAACCCAAATCAAGCAAAAAAATAAATAGGCTTTCTATGGCCCACTGACTGAGAGATGGCACACACAGGAGTCAAGAGTGGCACACAAGCCCTGAGGCCAATATTTTTCTCCCACTGATTGATGTAGTGATTTTTTCAGGTAGATTTTATAACCCAAATCAAGCAAAAAAATAAATAGGCTTTCTATGGCCCACTGAGTGAGAGATGGCACACACAGGGATGGCACTCTAGCAGAAATGTCAATCTTAATCTCCCACAAAAAAAAAAAAAAAAAACAGGGAGTGTCCAACAATTACTATCTCCCTGCAGTAATCTCAGCCAGGTATGGCAGGCAGCAATAAGGAGTGGACTGATGCACAAATTAAATAAAAAGTGTGGACAAACAAAAAAGATAGCTGTGCAGAAAGGAAGGAACAAGAGGATTTGTGCTTTGAAAAAAGCAGTTGGTTTGCACAGCGGCGTACACACAGCAATGCAGCTATCAGGGAGCCTTCTAGGGCAGCCCAATGAGCTACAGCGCTGAGGGGAAAAAAAAAATGTAGCTTCCACTGTCCCTGCACACCGAAGGTGGTGTTGGGCAGTGGAAATCGCTACAGCACAAGCGGTTTGGTGGTTAATGGACCCTGCCTAACGCTATCCCTTCTTCTGACGAAGCGGCAGCAACCTCTCCCTAAGCTCAGATCAGCAGCAGTAACATGGCGGTCGGCGGGAACGCCCCTTTATAGCCCCTGTGACGCCGCAGACAGCAAGCCAATCACTGCAATGCCCTTCTCTAAGATGGTGGGGACCAGGACCTATGTCATCACGCTGCCCACACTCTGCGTTTACCTTCATTGGCTGAGAAATGGCGCTTTTCGCGTCATTGAAACGCGACTTTGGCGCGAAAGTCGCGTACCGCATGGCCGACCCCGCACAGGGGTCGGATCGGGTTTCATGAAACCCGACTTTGCCAAAAGTCGGCGACTTTTGAAAATGAACGACCCGTTTCGCTCAACCCTACTGATGATATGGCAAACCGTGCCATTACATCAGCTGCCCCAGGCCGAAGGTGTAGATGGAGAAGAGTAGGGGTCCTAGAACTGAGCCTTGGGGAACACCAAAAGACCGGGGTTGAAGTGAGGAGGTGGTGTGGGAGAGGGAGATACTGAATGTCCCTGTAACAGCCTGGTTGTTTTTTAAAGACTGTGCCGATAAACCCAAAAAGGCCATTTACACCACCGGCCATGCCCGCAGCAGCAGGGGTAGCAAAAATCCCATCGTAACCACCACAAGCATGATCATGCACATGGCAGCAAAGCACCTGACTTTGTTGGTTGAACACAAGGCTCCATGAACAGTGTCTGCGGGCGATACCACTGCTTCTTCCGATGTAGTGCGTGCAAGCCAATCCACTGCCCATGGTGCATTTTAAGATGCCTCATGCCCTGCATCTGCAGTTGAACACAAACTGAAATAGCACCATCAACAAGCACGTCTACGTCCTTGTCCCAGCTCAGCGTACAATTGTCCATACCCCATTCCTTAGACAGCAAGCCGTAATACGCAGCCAACGCCACAGTACTAAATTCACACATTTGTCGTCTGCTTGCGCTGGAAATTTTGCATTTTAGGCCTATGGGAGACATAAGCTTTCCACAACCTGATGGCGGTGACCATCACAAGGTACTCTTTACCCAGCCGCCACAATTTACCCAGCTGCCACAATTTTTCCCGGTCTGCCGCCACGACACCACACAAGCAAGCACATGTCCCACAACATTACCCGTGCCCTCCACAATACTGTTATTGGGAAAGTCCACCTAACCACAGACACGTGGACAAGTGCTTGTGGTCAGGGGCAGTACTTCTCACTAATGGCACACTGGAGTAATATAGTGGAAGCCAGGACCCAGTCCGTCCTTGGGATAGTGCACATCCTCCAAACTCCGAGTATTGCAGGCCCTACGTCAATCTGGGTTGCCCCCACAGTCTACAGCTCCTGCACCTCCTCCTCCTTCGTGTCCTCTTCAGCCTCCATCTCCGAAAGTAACACATCAGTCACAAGCTGAAAGCACTGCAGCACGGCCTCAGGCAAGCGGAAACAGGCTGTGCTGAAGGTAATAGGCTGCGACAAGCCACACAATGATGAAGAGTTGTGGAAAGCTCTGAAAGAGCAGGCAGATCTGTGGCTGACACTGCTTAACCTACAACCATGCATGGTTGTGTGTGACAATGGCTGGAAACTGGTGGCTGCTCTGTGTTGAGGCAAGCTTACAAACATGCCGTTTTCAGAAAAGTGACACAAAGGTGCCAGATCTGCTAGGAAAAGTACAAGGCTCTGCGTACCCATTTTAGAAAGTCAGCTAGAGCTTCATCCGCCCTTGCCGTGATTCTGCAGCGCTTGCAGCTTCTGGCTCACCGACTGATGTGGCATGTCCTCTCCATGCATTTGAACTCTACACTGCATATTTTGGAAAGGATTTGTGAGCACAAGAATGTATTTGTAGACTACCAGCATCATCAAGGCCTTAGGTATTCGGTTCTGACTTCACACATAAGATCTCAGGAGTGGACATGGATGTCAGACATATGTACCGTCCTCCAAAACTTTGAGGAATTCACAAAGATGGTGATCGGCAATGATGCCATAATTAACATCTCCATCCTGTTTCTCTGTGTTCTAATATTAATATTTATAGTTATTTATATAGCATCAACATATTTACAGTTTCAAATACAACAGCTCTAAGTAACAACGATAACAATACAATAATTAAACAGAAATCAAACTACCCTGCTTGTGACAGCTTACAATCTACACTAAGTAACAATGATAACAATAATTCAACCTCCCCCGAAAAAAATGCACGTGACAACTTACAATCTACAATGAGGTGGGGGAGACAAAATCTACACGGGAATGTATTTACAGTGATGTATTTACAATGATATTACTGAGGTTTGTCAAAAGTCGTGGAGGCCTGAAGACAAGGAGGAGGAGACCATGCTCAGTTGTCCTCTTGGTGAGGACATGGACGTATCGACTGTTACAAGTCTTGCACGCATGGCTGAGTTTATGTTGCGCTGCCTTTGCCGTCAACCTCGTGCTCTCAAAATTTTAGGTGACAGGCAATACTGATTGTTGACAATTATAGACCCATGCTACAAGGAGAACTTTATATCTCTTATTCCACAAGCAGATAGGTGTACTGCAATGTTGGAGGACCAAAGGATCCATCTTGCTGAATTATTAAAAAAATTTCCATCTGAAAACGCTGCCAGAAGAGGTCACAGTTCGTTGGCCAAGCAAGGAGTATAGGTGAGAGAGACAAAACTTCAACTGCGAACATGGTCTGTACTCACAGTCATGGAGCGCATCGTGCCTCACTCTCTTGCGGTTACTGTGAACATGGCTCCTCGCTTTGTGGCAGTACCGCTTTTATTGGAGGGAGCAAAAGCCTTCGTAATACAGAGACAGAGTACAACACCGCCCAAGAGTTCACACTCTGCTCCTCAGACTTTCTATGTGCGCAGTGACTGCCTCTAGGCAGTAGATGATGATGGTGGTAGTAGTTGGAGCATTTAACACAGTCATGAAGCAGCCATAACAACTTGAAAGAGAAGTATTTTTAAAGAGATACCACACTGTTCGATATGTGGCCTGTATTTTTTTATTTTTTAAACTAAAACAGGGCAAAAGACAGCAAATAAAGCTGAATGTAGGCCTGAATTTCCATAATTTGTAGGCCACAAATACATCAGACATCTGACAGCGATAACACACTGCCAAATGTGTGGCCTGTATTTTTTAAATGCAAAAGAATGCTGTATATAAGTAGAGTAAGAGACAGCAAAAACAGCCTAAATGCCCAAACTTGAAGCACTCAGATATATGAGGGCTATTACGGAAATACCACACTGGCAAATATGTGGCCTTTTTATATTTTTTAAAGCTAAATAGTGCTGTATATGTTAGGGCTAGCGGAACGCACCAAACAATAAAAAGGTAAATATGAGGTGCGTTCGCAGCCCGGGGTCCACCGTGCAGAGATGGCACCTGCTGCTGAGTAATGGCGGATGGACACTTGTTCACACATGGGTTAGACTTCACCCCGTGTGAATAGTAGCGAACTTTGTTGCTTCACAGAGTCACCAAAATATGCTGCGCCCTGTTAACAGTCACAGGATGCAGCTGCAAGACACTAGTGGGATCCCTATGAATCACCCCCACTAATCTGGTGATTGGACTCGCTCTGACCCTCGGTGGCTTTTGAGCCCACGCCTGAGGATGCCCCAAGTCAGATGCAGAGTCCAAGCGGGAATTTCCACCCTACACTGACAGGCTGTCAGGAAAGCGCACTGATTGCGAATGGTGCCATATAAGTGGGCACTGCTAAAGTCACTGTAACGTGTGCTAGGTGTACAGGTAGCACTGTCGGGGCTAGATAGCTTCCACCAGTCAACAACACTAGGAATGGGAATGATTAAGGACGTTTCATACATCGATAGTCATTCATCTACATACACATGTTATCATGTTTATACTAGCAAATGGCCCAAATGGTCTTGGTCCCAAAATGTCCACTAAACCTGGACGAATGACCCCAAGGTCGCAAATTTGATGGCACAAAAGTCTTGCCCAGGGGTACAGACTCTAGCGAAACCAGAGCCACGGTTCTCAGGCTCTCAGAAGGGACAATAAGCCGAGGCTCCTCCTCCTCTGACGATGACACTACGGAGCGAGAGAGAGCGTCGGCATGAATGGAGAAAATGGAGGGTGAAATGGAACAGGGAGAAGAACAAGGACCATCTCGCCTGGTGAGAATTTAGCTGCTGGGCTGTCTGTAAGTACACCAAATTTTTGTGGTCTGTAAAAACTTGGAAGGGAAAGCGAGCCCCCTCCAAAAGATGTCTCCACTCTGAGAAGGCCAACATCATTGCTAGCAACTCCCTGTCCCCGATGGAATAATTCCTCTCCGCTGGTGAGAAGGTCTTAGAAAAGAAGAAGCAAGGATGCTTCCAACCTTGAGCAACCTTTTGGAAGAGGACTGCTCCAGCACCAACGGATGAGGCATCTACCTCCATTATGAATGGCTTATCTACATCGGGGTGATGTAGGATGGGAGCGCTAGCGAAGTGTGACTTAATAGCGAGAAAGGCCTTGGAGACCTCCTCCGACCACAACATAGGATTTGCTCCCTTTTTGGTGAGGGCAACCAAGGAGCTACCAAAGTTGAGAAGTGGGGAATGAACTGGTGATCGTAATTAATGAACCCCATAAAGCGCTGCACCGCTTTAAGAGAATGGGGTTCCAGCCAGTCCATCACAGCCTGTAGCTTGGCAGGATCCATAGCCAATCCCAGGGCAGAGATGATATAGACAAGGAAAGGCAAGGACTCCTGCTAAAACACACACTTTTCCAACTTGGCATAGAGGGAGTTTGACCATAAGAGGTCGAAGACTTTGCAAACATCTCTCTGGTGGGAGTCAATATCTGAAGAGTAGATGAGAATATCATCCAGATAGACTACGACTGAGGTGGTGAGCATATCCCAGAAAATGTCATTCACAAAGTCTTGGAAAATGGCTGGGGCATTACAGAGCCCGAATGGCATCACCAGATATTCACAGTGCCCATCCCTGGTGTTAAAAGCCATTTTCCATTCATCCCCCTCACGGATGCGAATCAGGTTGTAAGCACCCCGCAGATACCGTTGCTCCCCGTAGCCTATCAAAGAGCTCAGATATCAGGGGTAGTGGGTACTTATTCTTAACGGTTATGGCATTAAGACCCCTGTAGTTTATGCTTGGACGTAGTTCTCTGTTCTTCTTCTGCACGAAGAAGAACCCAGCCCCTGCAGGTGACACTGACTTCCTAATGAATCCTCCTACCAGATTCTCTCGGATGTACTGGGACATTGCCTCCGTCTCCGGGAGAGGTAATGGATAGACTTGACCCCGGGGAGGCTCTGAACCAGGCAAGAGGTCTCCGCAGCCCTTTAGAAGAACACGTCCGCATACGGCCAATAGTGCTTGGGGAGAGAGGAAAGATCTGCGGGTACCTCAGTTGTAGTAAACTGAACGCACTCCCTCTGACATCTACCCTCACAGGATTTGCTCCTTCCCAGAATTCTCCCTGAGGACCACTCTATATGAGGAGAGTGGTAGCGTAGCCATGGTATCCCCAACAGGACCTCATCATTTCCCTCGGGAATGACTAGTAGGGAAATAATCTCCTGATGGGATGGAGAAAAGGAAAGAGTGAATGGAATGGTTTGGTGTGTTATCTATGAGGGTAGTGTCGACCCATTTACCACTCGAACGGTCACAGGTTTGGCGAGCATCACCAGGGGTATTGCGTTTCGTTGGGCAAAAGCAGATGACATAAAATTGCCCTCAGCCCCGGAGTCCACGCAAAGCTCTACCATAAGAGTGTATTGGCCTATGGTAATTGTCCCCTTGAAGGACAATTTGGAGGAAAATCTCAAGTGTACTTCGTCCATCTACCACTAGATGCTGACGTTTTACCGACTGCTGAGAATACCTGGAGGCAAGGTGTCCTGACTGCCTGCAAACATCCCAAAATTCTCCCTGAGACCACTCTATATGAGAGGAGTGGTAACATAACCAGGGTATTCCTAGCAGAATCTCGTCTATTCCCTCGGGAATGACAAGAAAGGAAATTATCTCCTGATGGGACGGAAAAATAGATAATGAAATGGTCTGGTGTGTTATTTGTGAGGGAAGTGTCGACTCATTCACCACTAGTACAGTCACCAGCTTGGCGAGCATCACCAGGGGTATTACGTGGCGTTGAGCGAAGGTTGAGGACATAAAATTCTCCTCCACCCCAGAATTCACGCAAAGCTCGACTGTAAAGGTACCGTCACACTGAGCAACTTAACAACGATATCGATAGCGATCTGTGACGCTGCAGCGTCCTGGATAGCGATATCGTTGTGTTTGACACGCAGCAGCGATCTAGATCCTGCTGTGACATCGTTGGTCGGATCAGAAAGGCCAGAACTTTATTTAGTCGCTGGATCTCCCGCAGACATCGCTGAATCGACGTGTATGACGCCGATTCAGCGTTGTCTTCACTGGTAGCCAGGGTAAACATCGGGTTACTAAGCGCAGGGCCGCGCTTAGTAACCCGATATTTACCCTGGTTACCAGTGTAAATGTAAAAAAAAACAAACACTACATACTTACATTCTGGTGTCTGTCCCCCGGCGTTCTGCTTCCCTGCACTCCTCCTGCATCGTGTGTCAGCGCCGGCCAGCCGTAAAGCAGAGCACAGCGGTGACGTCACTGCTCTGCTTTAAGGCCGGCGCTTACACAGTGCAGGGAAGCAGAACGCCGGGGGACGTGACAGACACCGGAATGTAAGTATGTAGTGTTTGTTTTTTTAACATTTACACTGGTAACCAGGGTAAACATCGGATTACTAAGCACGGCCCTGCGCTTAGTAACCCGATTGTTTACCCAGGTTACCCGGGGACCTTGGCATCATTGGTCACTGGAGAGCTGTCTGTGTGACAGCTCTCCAGCGACCACACAGCGATGCTGCAGCGATCGGCATCGTTGTCTAGATCGCTGCAGCGTTGCTTAATGTGATGGTACCTTAAGAGTGGATGGTAATTGTCCCCTTGGAGGATAGTTTGGAGGAAAATGTCGCCGTGTCTAGTGTACCTCCTCCTACAACCACTAGACGCTGATGTTTTCCTGACAGCTGGGAACATCTGGAGGCAAGATGTCCTGACAGCTGGCAAAAATGACAGACTTTAAGTGCACTAGCGGTCCGGGACTTAGATTCTGCTCGTGACAACTCCATGGCCTCATGTGACTCGGGCGCCCGGACTGGAGATTCCAGAGGTTTGAAGAAGGTAGGAGCCAGCCGAAACCTCTGCCTACACTGGACTCGCTCTAATCTCCGCTCGATAAAATGGAGGTCAATGCGAGTTGATACAGTTATTAGCTCCTCCAGTGTGGCGGGACTCTCCCTGGTGGCCAAAGCGTCCTTCACATAGTCAGCCAGCCCCCTCCAAAATATAGGAATGAGGGCTTTATCTGGGCACTCCAGCTCAGATGCTAACGTCCGGGAGTGGACGGCAAAATGACTGACCATGGATGAGCCCTGGGTCAATGCCAGCAGTTGGAGCGCCGTATCATGGGTGACTCGAGGTCCTAAAAAGACCTGCTTCAGAGTGCTCAAACACCGAGGAGCACTCTGCACCACATGATTGTCACGCTACCACAGCGGCGTAGCCCACTCCAACGCCCTGTCCGACAGAAGAGAAATAATGAATCCCATCTTTGCCTGCTCTGTGGGAAAACGTGCAGCCAGGAGCTCGAGGTGTACACCGCACTGGCTCACGAAACCCCTACATGATTTACTGTCACGAGAGTATTTCTCTGGCAGCAAGAGGTGGGATAACATTGGAACAGGGCTGGCAATAGTTAAAGTTGCTGCAGCCATGCTAGCAGCCTGAAAAGATATTGCACAGCTGAGGTTGCCCGCTCGAGAGCCACCAACCTGCCCTCCAGATGCTGCATGTACCCCTGCAATCGCTTTTCGTCCGCCATTACTTAGCCAGACCCTAGCGCTAGTATACTGTTAGGGCTAGCGGAATGTACCGAGTATAGATAGGTAGCAACAAGGTGCGTTCGCAGACCGGGGTCCACCGTGCAGAGATATCTGCTGCAAAGTAACGGTGGATAAACTCTGAGCTCATACGTGGGTTAAGCTTTACCCCGTGTGAACTGGAAGCAATCTCTTTTGCCTCACAGAGTCGCGCTGTACACAAAACTATTACCCTAATTAGGGTTGTGCTTGCTCTGGTACTCTTCTGTGCTAACCGCACACATGAAGAAACCAGATGCTAAACCAAGGCTAATTGCCCCCACTGATGCTAGCTGCCTGCCTGAGTGTACAGTCCCAAAGCTACAGCCTCACACTACATATGATTAGAGTGGTATCATATCCACTGGCATAAGCCAAACACATTTGATACTAGCTCATGACCGTGTGGCCATGCGAACCTTTTATAGTTGCAGCTCTTCAGGACCTTCCTGGTGGACCAATAGGAGCTGCTACAGGGCCTGAGCATGTGACCCTCGACCTCCAATGGAAGGTCCTCCCGTGGGCATGCTCAGGATTTAGTCCCTGAAAAGCCTGCTCGCTGCTGACCAGTGCTGGCTACAAAGGCAGAGCCTGGAAAGGCAGCAGTAACCATTCGCACAGTATTGGGGTGAGCCGGACGCTGGGACCGACGTCTCCGCTGAGCAGGTTCCACTGCAGCTGGAGGAGAATGAGAGACCACAGCAGACATGGTTCGAGATTCCCCCTTTGCAGCGGTGGGAACTCGACACCTCAAAGCGCTAAGGAGAAGATCATGCCCACATGAACTCGGAACTCGACACCTAACATATATGAGGGCTGTCACGGAAATACCACACTGTGGCAAATATGTGGCCTTTTTATATATTTTTTTAATGATAAATAGTGCTGTATATAATTAGAGTAACAGACAGCAAAAAAAGTGGTACACCGGCCTACAGTGCCCAAACTTGGAGCACACAGATATATGAGGGCTGTCACGGAAATACCACACTGGCAAATATGTGGCCTGTTTTTTTTTTTAAATGCCAAATAGTGCTGTATATAATAAGAGTAACAGACAGCAAAAACAGTGGCAAAACGGCCTAAAATGCCGAAACATGGAGATATATGAGAACTTTTTTGGTGAATTTAAAAAAACTGTGGCACACGACTAGCACACACAACTATGCTACGTTTGCCTGACAAACTATGATTTTTAAACAGGCCTCAGTCAGGGGAAGTGAAATTTTGGAAAAAAAATGCAACTAGGTATATAGCAAAGAAGCTGCAGCAGCAGACAGTTATAGAGCTTTGGGAGGGATGCAGTAGGAGCAATTTTCGCACACCCATTGCCTGCAGGCCTTGCACTGATGTGGATATGCTGTGCCCTGCCTACCTAGCGCTGAAATATCGGAACCCACAAATTTTCCCTAAAAAGGACTGTTGGTTTCTCAGGAGTTGTGCAGACCTACACTAACTATAAAAACCATGATTCTAATGCTATCCCGGCAGCAGCTCTCCCTACTTTGTCTGAATCCAGAGCAGAATGCGGCGAGCAGGGCGGCGCCAGGTCTCTTATACTCGAGATGATGCTGTGCGGCCAAGCCAATCACTGCACGACCACAACAAAGGTGGCTGCGGCGTTTCATGGCCTGGCAGACAATCCATGCAGAGTGACTGGGTCTCTAAAGTCCACCAAAAATGCTGGGTGGAGACACCAGTTACCGCCGAATAATTCCGGAAATGCTCGGTGCTCACCAAGTACACTGATACTCGGGCGAGTAACAAGTAGTGGCGAGCACATTCGGTCAAAATGCTCGGGTGCTCGTTGCTCGCATCGAGCAGATTGGTATACTCGGGTACTCAACCAAAGCAACGAGCCCAATGTAAGTGTGTGGGAGACCCGAGTATTTTTACAGCAATACCATCAGGGGGTCCTTTTAAGGTCTAAAAACATCTGAAAATTGTGGAAACACTGCTGAAATGACAAAGGAACATCATTGGAATTGCCCCTGGAAGCATTCCTGACTCCTAGTTCATAGCTGTAAACATTTTTTCCTAAGATTCATGCCTTTTTTCTCGGTGCAACAAAAACCACACTAACACGAAACCAAAACGGATTTTGCTGGGAAATATGTTAAGGTACATTCTTTGCAGGTTAATGACTTGCCTGCATGGCCAAATTATTAACCTCAGACCAAAATGTTCCTCCACCACTTGGGCTTGGTTCAGACACAGCGTTTTTGAAGCGTTTTTCCACTTTAACATTGCTTTCAACCACTACAAATGCATTCACTGGGAAATGTCATTGTAACATTTAACAACCCTAGCTGGCCATGTGGTGTGTGACACATAAGCAGACCCATCTTGTTTCGTTTATGAAGGAGGGACTCTTAAAATCACAGAGCCTATTTTTAATGGTGCATCAGGTGACATTATTCTTCTTAAAGGGTCATTATTAAACAGTGGATCTCCTAAACTGTTGTAGCCTATGCTGTGAGTGGGTGGGCTGCCAAGAATTACGACGCACCACAATTCCCCTTTCATAAGATGTCCAAGGGGGACTCCTGAAAAAGTGTTGCATTGAATTCAAGGCCTGCCCTGCTACATATGCACCCCAATAAGCCTTTGAACCCACATACTGGGCCCAGGAACATCCACTTCACAATATGCATTTTATACTCACGTACTCCTTTGTTTTACACATTGGCAGCAAGGCCAGCCCTACTGCATATTCATATCATTATTTATTATTATTATTATTATTATTATTAATTATTATAGCGCCATTTATTCCATGGCGCTTTACATGTGAGGAGGGGTATACATAATAAACACAAGTACAATAATCTTGAACAATAAAAGTCACAACTGGTACAGGAGGAGAGAGGACCCTGCCCGCTAGGGGTCACACTCTATAAGGGATGGGTGAGAATACAGTAGCTGAGAATAGAGCTGGTCGTGCAGTGGTTTGGTCGATTGATGTTTACTGCAGGTTGTAGGCTGGTCGGAAGAGGTGGGTCTTCAGGTTCTTTTTGAAGGTTTCGATGGTAGGTGAGAGTCTGATATGTTGAGGTAGAGAGTTCCAGAGTAGGGGTGATGCACGAGAGAAATCTTTGATGTGATTGTGGGAAGAGGAGATAAGAGGGGAGAAGAGAAGGAGATATTTTGAGGATCAGAGGTTGCGTGCAGGAAAGTACTGAGACACGAGGTTACAGATGTATGGAGGAGACAGGTTGTGGATGGCTTTGTATGTCATGGTTAGGCTTTTGTATTGGAGACTCTGGGTAATGAGGAGCCAGTGAACGGATTGACAGAGGGGAGAGGCCAGGGAATAGCAGGGGGACGGTTGGATTAGTCGGGCAGCTGAGTTTAGAATAGATTGGAGGGGTGTGAGAGTGTTAGAGGGGAGACCACAGAGCAGGAGGTGACAGTAGTCAAGGCGGGAGATGATGAGGGCATGGACTAGGGTTTTTGCAGATTCTTGGTTTAGGAATGTACGGATCCGTGAAATATTTTGGAGTTGAAGGCAGCAGGAAGTGGAAAGGGCTTGGATATGTGGCTTGAAGGAGAGATCAGTGTCAAGGATTACCCTGAGACAGCGAGCTTGTGGGACTGGGGACACGTTCACCCAGGTCATTTCGTCGGAGGTAAGGAAGAGACATTGCAGGAAACTGAGTTAAGAAGTAGGCCCAATGTAGGGATGTGGGTCTCTGAGACTTGTAATGGAAGGCATGAGCTGACAAACAATTCCCCAATGAGGGTACCTTTTTAAAAATATAATATAATATATATATATATATATATATATATATATATATATATAAATATACAGCCCCTCTTGCCCAATATTCACCGGCCTATATGAGTACAGAACACGTAAACCCATGACATGTAGTCGGAGATAAGGAAGAGACACTGCAGTAAAACGAATTAAGAAGTAGGCCCAATGTATTGGTGTGGGTCTCTGAGACTTGTAATGGAGTGCATGGCTTGACAAGCATTTGCTCAAAGGGGGTAAATTTAAAAAAAAATATTTCATGAGGATCATAGACACCCTTGCCCAAAAATTGACTGTCTGTAGCAGCACGGAACATGTGAACCCTGGTGATCTAGTGGGGGAGAATGATCAGAGGTTGAGTAAGGCCTCATTAAAACCTACCGTATTTTTCGGACTATAAGACGCACCGGACCATAAGACGCACCCCAAATTTGGGGTGAAAATTGCAGAAAAAAAGATTTTTTATAAGATGGGGGTCCGTCTTATTGTCCGAATTTACAGTATCTTACCTGAGGGATGGCGGTGGCAGAGCAGGGTCACAGGAGGCAAGGTGTCGGCAGAGGTGGGGTGATGCTGGGATGAGAAGGTGCTGGGATGAGGAGGTGCTGGGATGAGAAGGTGCTGGGATCAGGAGGTGCTGGGATGAGAAGGTGCTGGGATCAGGAGGTGCTGGGATCAGGAGGTGCTGGGATGAGAAGGTGCTGGGATCAGGAGGTGCTAGGATCAGGAGGTGCTGGGATCAGGAGGTGCTGGGATCAGGAGGTGCTGGGATCAGGAGGTGCAGTGAGAGGTATGGCGTGAGAGGGGTCCCTGGCTTACCATGCAGGCTTACCTTGGTGGCAGAGGTGTGGTGGCAGAGGTCCGGTGGCAGAGGTGCGGTGGCGGGGGTGTGGCGGCAGAGGAGGCGCAGTAAGCGGGGTCCCTTTCCCCGGTATGGTGATGCAGCAGGCCCGGTATGCAGCAGAGCCGGGTGAATCCTCTTGTTATCGGTGGGCACGGCCATCTTCCTGAGGCCGCGCGTGTGCAGATGAAGCGCTCTGCTCCCGGGGCTTCAGGAAAATGGCCGCGGGAGGCCGCGCGTGCGCAGATGGAGATCGCGGCGGCCATTTTCCTGAAGCCCCGGGAAGCAGAGCGCTCCATCTGCGCACGCGCGGCCTCCGGAAAATGGCCGCCACCACCGATAACAAGAGGATTCACCCGGCTCTGCTGCATACCAGGCCTGCTGCATCACCATACCGGGGAAAGGGACCCCGCTTACTGCGCCTCCTCTGCCGCCACACCCCCGCCACCGCACCTCTGCCACCGGACCTCTGCCACCGCACCTCTGCCGCCACGGTAAGACTGCATTGCGACTATTAGACGCACCTCCCATTTTCCCCCCTTTTTTTGGGGGAAAAAGTGCGTCTTTTAGTTCGAAAAATACGGTATTTAAAAGAGCGGGTCACCTACACTTGTAATGCCTATACACTAAGTGCATGGGCTGTCAAACATTTCCCCATGGGGGAAATGATTAATAACAGCAGTGGCTATGGGAGGTATGAGATCCAGGATACAGCTAATAATGATTAGTCGTTTAACCACCACCGTAATTGTTTCATGCCTGTCAGAAGATCTGTGTAACAGATGCGCATGTTAGACTCGGCCTAAAAAATGCCTGCTAAAAATATGTTGCCAAAGACGCACGTGTCTGTCTAAAAGGCAAAGTGCAACATGTTCGAGAGATGCTGAAATAGAGAAAGCAGATCAGTGTTGTAGGAAATCCAAACAAAATTATGGATACTTGTGAAAAACAAAATTTAAAGAGCAGTGCACCGTCCGCAAGTATAAACACACCCGTGGCACAAGCTTCTTCATCTTCACCCATACATATTACCAATAATATCCAAATATCACAGTCAACAATTATTTCTTCTAGTGTAAAGATCACTGTTAAGGGAATGCCACAAAATGTAGATAGCCATGACCCTGGGAAACACCAGAATTCCTCTTTACGAGATATGGACGATAATGGTATTGATGACGACTTTGAAATTTACCACATCCACACCAAGAAGGTGAAGATCACAGCTGCAAAAAATGTGCAAAAAAGGCCATAAATGTCTGGAAAATCATTTTCTCTTGGGCAAACTTTCCCTCTTACTAAAGTGGTACCGAATGATGCATACACAGCTCTCATGTCTATTAAGCCTGAGATGGTTGAAAGATAATGTATTCTGTATTGTCCATGTCCACTTTTTGAAAGCGAGCAGAAAAGAAGAATGAATTAGTGGGAAGACGTGTGATTTTGGTTGGGCGTGATGTCAGGTACAGATAGGTAGATCTGCGTGTCATCAGAGTACTGTTGATATTGTAAATCATGCCATTACATCAGCTGGCCCAGGCCGAAGGTGTAGATGGAGAAGAGTAGGGTCCTAGAATTGAGCCTTGGGAAACACCAAAAGACCGGGGTCGAAGTGAGGAGGTGGTGTGGGAGAGGGAGACACTGAATGTCCCTGTAACAGCCTTGTTGTTTTTTAAACACTGTGCCATTAAACCCAAAAAGACCATTTGCACCACCGGCCATGCCCGCATCAGCAACGGTAGCAAAACTCCCATCCTAATCACCACAAGCATGATCAGGCACATGGCAGGAAAGCACCCGACTTTGTTGGTTGAACACAAGGCTCCATGAACAATGTCTGCGGGTGATACCACTGCTTCTTCCGATGTTGTGCATCAAAGATGCCTCATGCCCTGCATCTGCAGTTGCACACAAACTCAACTAGCACCATCAACAAGCACGTCCACGTCCTTGTCCAAGCGCACCGTTCAGTTTTCCATATCCCAGTCCTTGGAAAGCAAGCGGAAATACGCAGCCAATGCCACAGTACTACATTCACTCATTTCTTGTCTGCTTGTGCTAGAAATGTTGCATTTTAGGCCCGTGTGATACCTAAGCTTTCTGCAACATGATGGTGACCATCACAAATTACCCGTTACCCAGCTGCCACAATTTTGCCTGGTCTGCCGTCACAACATTACACAAGCAAGGACATGTCCCACAACATTACCCAGGCCCTCAAAAATGCTGTTACAGGGAAAGTGCACCTAATCACGGACACGTGGAAAAGTGCTTGTGGGCAGGGATGGTACATCTCGCTGACAACACGCTGGGTTAGTGTAGAGGAAGCCATGACCCAGTCAGGCATTGGGAGACCATGTTAAAGATGTATGGAGACAGGTTGTGGAAGGCTTTGCAAGTCATAGTTAGGATTTTGAACTGTAGCCTCTGGGCAATTGGAAGTCAGTGAAGGGCCTAGCAGAGAGGAGAGGCCGGGGAATAAGAGAGGGACAGTTGGATTACTCTGGCATCAGACTTTAGGATAGATTGGAGTGGTGCAAGAGTGCTAGTGGGAAGGCCAGACAGTAGAAGGTTGCAATAGTGGAGGTGGGAGATTATGAGGGCGTGTACAAACATTTTTGCAGTTTCTTGGAATGTACGGATCCTAGAACTGCTTTTGAGTTGTAGTGGGCAGGAGGAGGCAAGGGCTTGCATAATTATATTGAAAGAGAGGGCAGATTCGAAGATCACCCCGAGGCCCCAAACATGAGAGACTTTTTGTACCAGTGTGGAGTCCCAGCATTACATGGGCACGTGTCCCAAAACATTACCCTTGCCCTCCAAGATGCTGTTATTGGTAAAGTCAACCTAATCACAGACACGTGGACAAGTGCTTGTGGTCAGGGATGGTACATCACACTAACAGCACACTGGGTTAAAATAGTGGATTCCGGGACCCAGTCCGACCTTGGGATCGTGCACGTCCTACCAACCATGAGTATTGCGAGCCCTACGTCAATCTGGGTTGCCCCCACAGTCTTCAGCTCCTGCACCTCCTCCTCTTCAGCCTCCATCTCCGCAAGACATCAGTCACAAGCTGGAAGCACTGCCTCAGCCAAGCAGCAACAGGCTATGCTGAAGCTCATATGCTTAGGTGAAAAGCAGCACAATGATGATTTGTGGGCACCTTTGAAAGAGCAGGCGCATTTGTGGCTGACACCGCTGAACCAACAGCCAGCCATGGTCGTGTGCGACCATGGCTGGAACCTGATGGCTGCTCAGTGTCGAGGCGAGCTCACACACGTGCCATGCCTGGCCCATGTGCTTAATATCATTGTTCAACATTTTCTGAAAAGCGACATGGAAGTGCCAGATTTGCTAGGAAAAGTACAAGCCTCTGCGTACCCATTTTAGAAAGTCAGCTAGAGCTTCATCTGCCCTTGCCGTGATTCTACAGCACTTGCAGCTTCTGGCTCACTGACTGATGTGTCATGTCCTCCCCATGCATTTGAACTCTACACTGCATATTTTGGAAAGGATTTGTGAGCAGAAGAAGGCATTTGTAGACTACCAGCATCATCAAGGCCATAGGTATTCAGTTCTGACTTCAAGATCTCAGGAGTGGACATGGATGTCAGACATATGTACCGTCCTTCAAAACTTTGAGGAATTCACTAAGATGGTGATTGGCAATGATGCCTTTTATGATAAGGTAATTCAGTACCACAATGGACATAGAAGTCAGAGCACATACAGCGATCTGACAATAACCCAAAAACATAGAACGAGCTCTGAGATGTGGGAACTCTGCTGACCGCAATCCCTAATCCTCTCCAACCACACTAGAGGCAGCCGTGGATTGCGCCTAACGCTCCCTATGCAACTCGGCACAGCCTGAGAAACTAGCTAGCCTGAAGATAGAAAATAAGCCTACCTTGCCTCAGAGAAATACCCCAAAGGAAAAGGCAGCCCCCCACATATAATGACTGTGAGTTAAGATGAAAAGACAAACGTAGAGATGAAATAGATTTAGCAAAGTGAGGCCCGACTTTCTGAACAGAGCGAGGATAGGAAAGGTAACTTTGCGGTCAACACAAAACCCTACAAACAACCACGCAAAGGGGGCAAAAAGACCCTCCGTACCGACTAACGGCACGGAGGTACACCCTCTGCGTCCCAGAGCTTCCAGCAAGCAAGAAAAACCAAATAAGCAAGCTGGACAGAAAAAACAGCAAACAAAATAACAAAAGCGGAACTTAGCTATGCAGAGCAGCAGGCCACAGGAACGATCCAGGAGGAAGCAAGTCCTATACTAGAACATTGACTGGAGGCCAGGATCAGAGCACCAGGTGGAGTTAAATAGAGCAACACTTAACGACTTCACCACATCACCTGAGGAAGGAAACTCAGAAGCCGCAGTACCAATGGAAGCTCACAGACTGAATCAGCCGAAGTACCACTTGTGACCACAGGAGGGAGCTCTGCCACAGAATTTACAACAGTACCCCCCCCCTTGAGGAGGGGTCACCGAACCCTCACCAGTGCCCCCAGGACGACCAGGATGAGCCATATGAAAGGCACGAACAAGATCGGGAGCATGGACATCAGAGGCAAAGACCCAGGAATTATCTTCCTGAGCATAACCCTTCCACTTAACCAGATACTGGAGTTTCCGTCTCGAAACACGAGAATCCAAAATCTTCTCCACAATATACTCCAACTCCCCCTCCACCAAAACCGGGGCAGGAGGATCAACAGATGGAACCATAGGTGCCACGTATCTCGGCAACAATGACCTATGGAATACGTTATGGATGGAAAAAGAATCTGGAAGGGTCAAACGAAAAGACACAGGATTAAGAACCTCAGAAATCCTATATGGACCAATGAAACGAGGCTTAAATTTAGGAGAGGAAACCTTCATAGGAATATGACGAGATGACAACCAAACCAAATCCCCAACACGAAGTCGGGAACCCACACAGCGTCTGCGATTAGCAAAACGTTGAGCCTTCTCCTGGGACAAGGTCAAATTGTCCACTACATGAGTCCAGATCTGCTGCAACCTGTCCACCACAGTATCCACACCAGGACAGTCCGAAGACTCAACCTGCCCTGAAGAGAAACGAGGATGGAACCCAGAGTTGCAGAAAAACGGCGAATCCAAGGTAGCCGAGCTGGCCCGATTATTAAGGGCGAACTCAGCCAAAGGCAAAAAGGACACCCAGTCATCCTGATCAGCAGAAACAAAGCATCTCAGATATGTTTCCAAGGTCTGATTGGTTCGTTCGGTCTGGCCATTAGTCTGAGGATGGAAAGCCGAGGAAAAAGACAAGTCAATGCCCATCCTAGCACAAAAGGCTCGCCAAAAACCTCGAAACAAACTGGGAACCTCTGTCAGAAATGATATTCTCCGGAATGCCATGTAAACGAACCACATGCTGGAAGAACAATGGCACCAAATCAGAGGAGGAAGGAAATGTAGACAAGGGTACCAAATGGACCATCTTAGAGAAGCGATCACAAACCACCCAAATGACTGACATTTTTTGAGAGACGGGAAGATCTGAAATAAAATCCATAGAGATATGTGTCCAAGGCCTCTTCGGGACCGGCAAGGGCAAAAGCAACCCACTGGCACGAGAACAGCAGGGCTTAGCCCAAGCACAAATCCCACAGGACTGCACAAAAGAACGCACATCCCGTGACAGAGATGGCCACCAAAAGGATCTAGCCACTAACTCTCTGGTACCAAAGATTCCAGGATGACCAGCCAACACCGAACAATGAACCTCAGAGATAACTTTATTCGTCCACCTATCAGGGACAAACAGTTTCTCCGCTGGGCAACGATCAGGTTTATTAGCCTGAAATTTTTGCAGCACCCGCCGCAAATCAGGGGAGATGGCAGACACAATTACATAGTTACATAGTTATTAAGGTTGAAGGAAGACTATATGTCCATCTAGTTCAACCCATAGCCTAACCTAACATGTTGATCCAGAGGAAGGCAAAAAAAACCCATGTGCAAAGAGTAAGCTCCACATTGGGGAAAAAAAATTCCTTCCCGACTCCACATACGGCAATCAGACTAGTTCCCTGGATCAACGCCCTATCAAGGAATCTAGTGTATATACCCTGTAACATTATACTTTTCCAGAAAGGTATCCAGTCCCCTCTTAAATTTAAGTAATGAATCACTCATTACAACATCATACGGCAGAGAGTTCCATAGTCTCACTGCTCTTACAGTAAAGAATCCGGGTCTGTTATTATGCTTAAACCTTTTTTCCTCCAACCGCAGAGGATGCCCCCTTGTCCCTGTTTCAGGTCTATGATTAAAAAGATCATCAGAAAGGTCTTTGTACTGTCCCCTCATATATTTATACATTAAAATAAGATCACCCCTTAGTCTTCGTTTTTCCAAACTAAATAGCCCCAAGTGTAATAACCTATCTTGGTATTGCATTCTCCCTTTTTGAGAATACCCGCTGGCTCAGATAAACCCGGAGAGTCGGGCACAAAACTCCTAGACAGGGCATCCGCCTTCACATTTTTAGAGCCCGGAAGGTACGAAACCACAAAGTCAAAACGAGAGAAAAACAGCGACCAGCGAGCCTGTCTAGGATTCTACCGTTTGGCAGACTTGATCATAAGTCAAGTTCTTATGATCAGTCAAGACCACCACGCGATGCTTAGCTCCTTCAAGCCAATGACGCCACTCCTCGAATGCCCACTTCATGGCCAGCAACTCTCGATTGCCAACATCATAATTTCACTCAGCAGGCGAAAACTTCCTGGAAAAGAAGGCGCATGGTTTCATCACCGAGCAATCAGAACTTCTCTGCGACAAAACAGCCCCCGCTCCAATTTCAGAAGCATCAACCTCGACCTGGAACGGAAGCGAAACATCTGGCTGACATAACACAGGGGCAGAAGAAAAACGACGCTTCAACTCTTGAAAAGCTTCCACAGCAGCAGAAGACCAATTGACCACATCAGCACCCTTCTTGGTCAAATCGGTCAATGGTTTAGCAATACTAGAAACGTTGCAGATGAAGCGACGATAAAAATTAGCAAAGCCCAGGAACTTTTGCAGACTCTTCAGAGATGTCGGCTGAGTCCAATCATGGATGGCCTGGACCTTAACAGGATCCATCTCGATAGTAGAAGGGGAAAAAATGAACCCCAAAAATGAAACCTTCTGAACACCAAAGAGACACTTTGATCCCTTCACAAACAAAGAATTAGCACGCAGGACCTGGAGCACCATTCTGACCTGCTTCACATGAGACTCCCAATCATCCGAGGAGACCAAAATATCATCCAAGTACACAATCAGGAATTTATCCAGGTACTCTCGGAAGATGTCATGCATAAAGGACTGAAACACTGATGGAGCATTGGCAAGTCCGAATGGCATAACTAGGTATTCAAAATGGCCCTCGGGCGCATTAAATGCAGTTTTCCATTCATCGCCTCGCTTTATACGCACAAGATTATATGCACCACGAAGATCTATCTTGGTGAACCAACTAGCCCCCTTAATCCGAGCAAACAAATCAGATAACAGCGGCAAGGGGTACTGAAATTTGACCGTGATCTTATTTAGAAGGCGGTAATCTATACAAGGTCTCAGTAAACCATCCTTCTTGGCCACAAAAAAGAACCCCGCTCCCAATGGCGACGATGACGGGCGAATATGCCCCTTCTCCAAGGACTCCTTCACGTAACTCCGCATAGCGGCGTGCTCAGGTACAGATAAATTAAACAGTCGACCTTTTGGAAATTTACTACAAGGAATCAAATCGATAGTACAATCACAATCCCTATGCGGAGGTAGGGCATCGGACTTGGGCTCATCAAATACATCCCGGTAATCAGACAAGAACTCTGGAACCTCAGAAGGGGTGGATGATGAAATAGACAGAAATAGGACATCACCATGTACCCCCTGACAACCCCAGCTGGACACAGACATGGATTTCCAATCTAATACTGGATTATGGACCTGTAGCCATGGCAACCCCAACACGACCACATCATGCAGATTATGCAACACCAGAAAGCGAATATCCTCCTGATGTGCAGGAGCCATGCACATGGTCAGCTGGGTCCAGTACTGAGGATTATTCTTGGCCAAAGGCGTAGCATCAATTCCTCTCAATGGAATAGGATACTGCAAGGGCTCCAAGAAAAAACCACAGCGCCTAGCAAACTCCAAGTCCATCAAATTCAGGGCAGCGCCTGAATCCACAAATGCCATAACAGGATAGGATGACAAAGAGCAAATCAGAGTAACGGACAAAAGAAATTTCGACTGTACCGTACCAATGGTAGCAGACCTAGCGAAACGCTTAGTGCGCTTAGGACAATCGGAGATAGCATGAGTGGAATCACCACAGTAGAAACACAGCCCATTCTGACGTCTGTGTTCTTGCCGTTCAACTCTGGTCAAAGTCCTATCGCACTGCATAGGCTCAGGTTTATGCTCAGATAATACCGCCAAATGGTGCACAGATTTACGCTCACGCAAGCGTCGACCGATCTGAATGGCCAAAGACATAGACTCATTTAGACCAGCAGGCATAGGAAATCCCACCATGACATCCTTAAGGGCTTCAGAGAGACCCTTTCTGAAAATAGCTGCGAGCGCACCTTCATTCCATTGAGTGAGCACGGACCACCTTCTAAATTTCTGACAGTAAATCTCAATCTCATCCTGACCCTGACACAGAGCCAGCAAATTTTTCTCTGCCTGATCCACCGAATTAGGTTCATCGTACAGCAATCCGAGCGCCAGGAAAAACGCATCAATATTACTTAATGCAGGATCTCCTGGCGCAAGGGAAAATGCCCAGTCTTGAGGGTCGCCACGCAAAAAAGAAATAATAATTCTCACTTGTTGAACTGGGTCACCAGAGGAGCGAGGTTTCAAGGCCAGAAACAGTTTGCAATTATTTTTGAAATTCACAAACTTGGCTCTATCACCATAAAACAAATCAGGAATAGGAATTCTTGGTTCTA
Organism: Ranitomeya imitator; assembly: GCF_032444005.1. Lineage (NCBI taxonomy): Eukaryota > Metazoa > Chordata > Amphibia > Anura > Dendrobatidae > Ranitomeya > Ranitomeya imitator. The sequence goes on along the minus strand of NC_091287.1, from coordinate 205,639,390 downwards.
AGGGTACCGTCACACTATAACATTTCGATCGCTACGACGGTACGATTCGTGACGTTCCAGCGATATCGTTACGATATCGCTGTGTCTGACACGCAGCAGCGATCAGGGATCCTGCTGAGAATTGTACGTCGTAGCAGATCGTATTGAACTTTCTTTCATCGCTGGATCTCCCGCTGTCATCGCTAGATCGGTGTGTGTGACACCGATCTAGCGATCTAGCGATGCGATCCAGCGATGCGTTCGCTTGTAACCAGGGTAAACATCAGGTAACTAAGCGCAGGACCGCGCTTAGTTACCTGATGTTTACCCTGGTTACAAGCGTTAAACTAAAAAAAAACAAACAGCACATACTTACATTCTGGTGTCCGTCAGGTCCCTTGCCGTCTCTGCTTCCCGCACTGTGACTGCCGGCCGTAAAGTGAAAGCAGAGCACAGCGGCTGTGCTTTCACTTTCACTTTACGGCCGGCAGTCACTGAGTGCGGGAAGCAGAGACGGCAAGGGACCTGATGGACACCAGAATGTAAGTATGTGCTGTTTTTTTTTTTTAGTTTAACGCTTGTAACCAGGGTAATCATCGGGTAACTAAGCGCGGTCCTGCGCTTAGTTACCCGATGTTTACCCTGGTTACCCAGGGACCTCGGCATCGTTGGTCGCTGGAGAGCTGTCTGTGTGACAGCTCCCCAGCGACCACACTACGATTTACCTACGATCACGGCCAGGTCATATCGCTGGTCGTGATCGTAGGTAAATCGTATAGTGTGACGGTACCCTAACATAGGATTCTGAACCACCAAATCTTGAATCTTTTGTACATTTATAACGAGATTATCCATTGAAGAGCACAGACCCTGAATGTCCATGTCCACACCTGTGTCCTGAACCACCCAAATGTCTAGGGGAAAAAAAAGGCAAAACACAGTGCAAAGAAAAAAAAATGGTCTCAGAACTTCTTTTTTCCCTCTATTGGGAATCATTAGTACTTTGGGCCTCCAGTACTGTTATGATAAGGTAATTCAGTACCACAATGGACATAGAAGTCAGAGCACATACAGTGATCTGACAATAACCCAAAAACATAGAACGAGTTCTGAGACGTGGGAACTCTGCTGACCGCAATCCCTAATCCTCTCCAACCACACTAGAGGCAGCCGTGGATTGCGCCTAACGCTCCCTATGCAACTCGGCACAGCCTGAGAAACTAGCTAGCCTGAAGATAGAAAATAAGCCTACCTTGCCTCAGAGAAATACCCAAAAGGAAAAGGCAGCCCCCCACATATAATGACTGTGAGTTAAGATGAAAAGACAAACGTAGAGATGAAATATATTTAGCAAAGTGAGGCCCGACTTTCTGAACAGAGCGAGGATAGGAAAGGTAACTTTGCGGTCAACACAAAACCCTACAAACAACCACGCAAAGGAGGCAAAAAGACCCTCCGTACCGACTAACGGCACGGAGGTATACCCTCTGCGTCCCAGAGCTTCCAGCAAGCAAGAAAAACCAAATAAGCAAGCTGGACAGAAAAAACAGCAAACAAAATAACAAAAGCGGAACTTAGCTATGCAGAGCAGCAGGCCACAGGAACGATCCAGGAGGAAGCAAGTCCTATACTAGAACATTGACTGGAGGCCAGGATCAGAGCACCAGGTGAAGTTAAATAGAGCAGCACCTAATGACTTCACCACATCACCTGAGGAAGGAAACTCAGAAGCCGCAGTACCACTCTCCTCCACCAACGGAAGCTCACAGACAGAATCAGCCGAAGTACCACTTGTGACCACAGGAGGGAGCTCTGCCACAGAATTCACAACAGATGCCATAATTAGCATCTCCATCCTGCCTCTCTGTGTTCTAATATTAATATTTATAGTTATTCATATAGCGTCAACATATCTACAGTTTCAAACACAACAATAATTAAACAGAAATAAAACTACCCTGCTCGTTACAGCTTACAATCTACACTAAGTAATAACAATAACAATAATTAAACTGAAAAAAAAAACATGCTGCTCGTGACAACTTGCAATCTACAATGAGGTGGAGGAGATAAAAACTACAGGGGAATGTATTTACAGTGATGCATTTACAATGATATAACTGAGGTTTGTAGAAAGTCATGGAGGCCTGAGGACAAGGAGGAGGTGAAGACCATGGTCAGTTGTCCTCTTGGTAAGGACACGGAAGTATCGACTGTTTGCAGTCTTGGACGCATGGATGAGTTTATGTTACGCTGCCTTTCCCGTCAGCCTCGCGATCTCAAAATTTAGGTTGACAGGCAATACTGATTGTTGTTGACATTTCTAGACCCACACTCCAAGGAGAACTTTATATCTCTTATTCCAGAGGCAGAGTAAGGAGTATAGGTGAGAGAGATACAACTCCAATCCAGCAGAGGCAGTGGAACACTGGCAAAGTTCGGGAGAGTTTTTTCAGACCCGCCCATCGCCCTGAGGCATGGTGGACTCTTACAAAGAGTGCAAAGTTTGGGAAAATGCAGAGGGAGTACATTGCTGACCATACCAACGTCCTCTGTGCCCTTTAATTATTGTTTAGCAAGGCTGAACACAGATCAGGAACTGTCTCTCCCTACTGCGCACGTGTGCTGTACTCACGTTCATAGAGCGCAAGGTGCCTCGCTCTCTGTCGGTCATTGAGCACATGGCTCCTCGCTTTATGGCAGTACCGCTTTTATTGGTGGGAGAAAATGCCTTCATAATACAGAGACAGAGTACACCACCACCCAAGTGTTCACACTCTGCTCCTAAGACTTTCTATGTGCGCATTGACTGCCTCTACTCCGAAGATGATGATGGTGGTAGTAGTAGTTGGAGCATTTAAGACAGTCATGAAGCAGCCATATCAGCTTGAAAGAAGTATTTTTCAAGAAATACCACACTGTTCCATATGTGGTCTGTATTTTTTTGTTTTTTTTATGCAAAATAGTGCTGTATATAATTAGAGTAAAAGACAGCAAAAACAGTGGAAAACCGGCCTAAAATGCCCAAACTTGGAGGACGCAGATATATGAGGCCTGTCACAGAAATATTACGCTGCCAAATATGTAGCCTGTATTTTCTTTAATGCAAAATATTGCTATATATAATTAGAGTAACAGACAGCAAAAACAGTTGAAAAATGGCCTAACATGCCCAAACCTGGAACACGCAGATATATGAGGCTTGTCACGGAAATACCACACTGCCAAATATGTGGCCTATATTTTCTTAATGCAAAATAGTACTGTATATAAGTAGAGTAACAGTAAGCAAAAAAGTGGCAAACCGGCCTACAATGCCCAAACTGTGAGCACGCAGTTATATGAGGCCTGTCACAGAAAAACCACAATGCCAAATATGTGGCCTGTATTTTTATTTTAATGCAAAATAGTGCTATATATAAGTTAAGTAGCAGACAGGAAAAAAAGTGGGAAACCGGCGTAGAATGCCCAAACTTGGAGGAAGGAGATATATGAGGCGTGTCATGGAAATATCACACTGACAAATATGTGGCCTGTATTTTCTTAATGCAAAATGGAGATGCATATAAGTAAAGAAACAAAAAACAAAAAAATGGGAAACCGGCCTACAATGCCCAAACTTGGAGCACAAAGATATATGAGGCCTGTCACGGAAAAACCACACTGCCAAATATGTGGCCTGTATTTTTATTTCAATGAAAAATTGTGCTGCATATAAGTTGAGTAACAGACATGAAAAAAAGTGGGAAACCGGCCTACAATGCCCAAACTTGGAGCACGCAGATATATGAGGCCTGTCACGGAAATACCACAATGCCACATACTGTATGTGGCCTGTATTTTTTGTAATGCAAAATAATGCTGTATATCAGTAGAGTAACAGACAGCAATAAAAGTGGTAAACCGGCCCACAATGCCCAAGCTTGGAGCACGCAGATATTTAAAGCCTGTCACGGAAATATCACACTGCCAAATATGTGGCCTGTATTTTCTGAATGCAAAATAGTGCTGTATATAAGTAGAGTAACAGACAGTAAAAACAAGTGGTAAACCAGCCTACAATGCCCAAACTTTGAGCACACAAATATATGAGGCCTGTCATGGAAATACCACACTGCCAAATATGTGGCCTGTTTTTTTGTGAAATGCAAAATAGTGCTGTATATAATTAGAGTAACAGACAGCAAAAACAGTGGCAAAACAGCCTAAAATGACCAAACTTGGAGTATGCAGATATATGAGGCCTTTTTTGGTGAATTTAACCCCCCCAAAAAAACAGTGGCGCAAGGCTAGCACACACAACTATGCTACATATGCCTGACAAACTATGATTTTTAAACAGGCCTCAGTCTGACAGAACAGACTGCATATTTTTTTTGGGGGGGTGAATTCTTTGGGGAAAAAAATGCAATAGGTACATAGTAAAGAAGCTGCAGCAGCAGACAGTTATGGAGCTTTGGGAGGGATGCAGTGGGAGCAACGTACGCACATATAGTGCCTGCAGGCCTTGCACTGATGTGGATATGCCGTGCCCTGCCTACGTAACGCTGCAATATCGGGACCCACAAATTAGTCCTAAAAAGGACTGTTGGTTTCTCTGGAGTTGTGGATTTAACAGTTGCAGACCTACACTAACTATAAAAACCACGATTCTAACCCTATCTCGGCAGCAGCTCTCCCTACTCGCGTTGAATCCGGAGCTGAATGCGGCGAGTAGGGCGGTGCCAGGTCTCTAAAGTCCGCCAAAAATGCTGGGTGGAGACCTCATTTCCCTCCGAGTAATCCAGGAAATGCTCGATGCTCGCCGAATAGACCAAGCATAGTGATACTCGGGTGAGTAATGAGTAGTGGTGAGCATGTTCGCTTATCACTAATGCTCTGTAGTGTGTGGCCTTCAAGTGCCTGTACGACCTCCCTACAATTCCTGGGCATTGTCCTCATGAGGTGGCGGATGGTCTCCTGAGGGATCTCCTCCCAGACCTGGACTAAAGCATCCGCTAACTCCTGGACAGTCTGTGGTGCAATGTGACATTGGTGGATGGTGCAAGACATGATGTCCACGATGTGTTCAATCGGATTCAGGTCTGGGGAATGGGCTGGCCAGTTTCAGCTTCAATGCCTTCATCTTGCAGGAACTGCTGACACACTCTAGCCACATGAGGTCTGGCATTTTCCTGCATTAAGAGGAACCCAGTGCCAACAGCACCAGCATATGGTCTCACAAAGGGTCTGAGGATCTCATCTCGGTACCTCATGGCAGTCAGGCTCCCTGTGGCGAGCACGTGGAGGGTTGTGCGGCCCTCCAAAGAAATGCCACCCCACACCATTACTGACCCACTACCAAACTGGTCATGCTGAAGGATGTTGCAGGCAGCAGATCGCTCTCCATGGCGTCTCCAGACTCTGTCACGTCTGTCACATGTGCTCAGTCTGAACCTGCTTTCATCTGTGAAGAGCACAGGCCGCTAGTGGTGAATTTGCCAATCCTGGTGTTCTGTGACAAATGCCAAGCATCCTGCACGGTGTTGGGCTGTGAGCACAGCCTCCATCTGTGGATGTTGGGCTCTCAGACCATTCTCATGGAGTTGATTTCTAACCGTTTGTGCAGACACATGCACATTTGTGGCCTGCTGGAGGTTATTTAGCAGAGCTCTGGCAGTGCTCCTCCTGTTCCTCCTTGCACAAAGGCTGAGGTAGTGATCCTGCTGCTGGGTTGTTGCCCTCCTACGGCCCCCTCCACATCTCCTGGTGTACAAGCCAGTTTCCTGGTAGCGCCTCCAGCCTCTGGACACTGCGCTGACAGACAGCAAACCTTCCTGCCACAGCTCACATTGATGTGCCATCCTGGATGAGCTGCACCAGCTGAGCCAATTGTGTGGGTTGTAGAGTCCGTCTCATGCTACCACAAGTGTGAAAGCAACACCAACATTCAAAAGTGACCAACACATCAGCAAGAAAGCATTGGTACTGAGATATGGTCTGTGGTCCCTGTTGTGAATTCTGTGGCAGAGCTCCCTCCTGTGGTCACAAGTGGTACTTCGGCTGATTCTCTCTGGGAGCTTCCGTTTGTGGAGGAAAGTGGTACTGCGGCTTCTGAGTTTCCTCCCTCAGGTGATCTGGTGAGGTCGTTAGGTGCTTCTCTACTTCACTCCACCTAATGCTTTGATCCATGCTTCCTGTCAATGTTCCAGTGTTGGACTTGTTTTTCCCTGGATCATTCCTGTGGCCTGCTGCTCTGCATAGCTAAGTTCTTCTTTGCTATTTGTTTGCTATTTTTTCTGTCCAGCTTGTCTAATTGTTTTGCTGGAAGCTCTGGGACGCAAAGGGTGTGCCTCCGTGCCGTTAGTTCGGTACGGAGGGTCTTTTTGCCCCCTTTGCATGGTTTTCTTTAGGGTTTTGTGTAGACCGCAAAGTTATCTTTCCTATCCTCGCTCTGTTAAGAAAGTCGGGCCTCACTTTGCTGAATCTGTTTCATCCCTACGTTTGTCTTTTCATCTTAACTCACAGTCATTATATGTGGGGGGCTGCCTTTTCCTTTGGGGTATTTCTCTGAGGCAGGGTAGGCTTATTTTCTTTCTTCAGGCTAGTTAGTTTCTCAGGCTGTGCCGAGTTGCATAGGCAGAGTTAGGCGCAATCCACGGCTGCCTCTAGTGTTGTTTGGAGAGGATTAGGGATTGCGGTCTGCAGAGTTCCCACATCTCAGAGCTCGTTCTATTATTTTGGGTTATTGTCAGATCACTGTATGTGCTCTGACCGCTATGTCCATTGTGATACTGAATTGCCTATCACAACAGTACAGGAAGCCAAAAGTGCTAATGATTCTCAATAGAGGGAAAAAAGAAGTTCTGAGACCATTTTTTTTTCTTTGCACTGTGTTTTGCCTTTTTTTTCCCCTAGACATTTGGGTGGTTCAGGACACAGGTGTAGCAATGGACATTAAAGGTCTGTCTTCATGTGTGGATCAGCTCACGGCAAGAGTTCAAAATATTCAAGATTTTGTGGTTCAGAATTCTTTGTTAGAACCGAGAATTCCTATTCCAGATTTGTTTTTTGGAGATAGAACTAAATTTCTGAGTTTCAAAAATAATTGTAAATTATTTCTGGCTTTGAAACCTCGCTCCTCTGGTGACCCAGTTCAACAGGTTAGGATCGTCATTTCTTTTTTGCGTGGCGACCCTCAGGATTGGGCATTTTCTCTTGCGTCAGGAGATCCTGCATTAAGTAATATCGATGCGTTTTTCCTGGCGCTTGGATTGCTGTACGATGAGCCTAATTCAGTGGATCAGGCAGAAAAAAATTTGCTGGCTCTTTGTCAGGCTCAGGATGAGATAGAGGTATATTGCCAGAAATGTAGAAAGTGGTCCGTGCTCACTCAATGGAATGAATCTGCGCTGGCAGCTATATTCAGAAAGGGTCTCTCTGAAGCCCTTAAGGATGTCATGGTGGGATTTCCTATGCCTGCTGGTTTGAATGAGTCTATGTCTTTGGCCATTCAGATCGGTCGACGCTTGCGTGAGCGTAAATCTGTGCACCATTTGGCGGTATTACCTGAGATTAAACCTGAGCCTATGCAGTGCGATAGGACTATGACCAGAGTTGAACGGCAAGAACACAGACGTCTGAATGGGCTGTGTTTCTACTGTGGTGATTCCACTCATGCTATCTCTGATTGTCCTAAGCACACTAAGCGGTTCGCTAGGTCTGCCACCATTGGTACAGTACAGTCAAAGTTCCTTCTGTCCGTTACCTTGATCTGCTCTTTGTCATCGTATTCTGTCATGGCGTTTGTGGATTCAGGCGCTGCCCTGAATTTGATGGACTTGGAATATGCTAAGCGTTGTGGGTTTTTCTTGGAGCCCTTGCAGTGTCCTATTCCATTGAGAGGAATTGATGCTACGCCTTTGGCCAAGAATAAGCCTCAATACTGGACCCAGCTGACCATGTGCATGGCTCCTGCACATCAGGAGGTTATTCGCTTTCTGGTGTTGCATAATCTGCATGATGTGGTCGTGTTGGGGTTGCCATGGCTACAAGCCCATAATCCAGTATTGGATTGGAAATCCATGTCGGTGTCCAGCTGGGGTTGTCAGGGGGTACATGGTGATGTTCCTTTTCTGTCAATTTCGTCATCCACCCCTTCTGAGGTTCCAGAGTTCTTGTCTGATTACCGGGATGTATTTGATGAGCCCAAGTCCGATACCCTACCTCCGCATAGGGATTGTGATTGTGCTATCAATTTGATTCCTGGTAGTAAATTCCCAAAAGGTCAACTGTTTAATTTATCCGTGCCTGAGCACACCGCTATGCGCAGTTATGTGAAGGAATCCCTGGAGAAGGGGCATATTCGCCCGTCATCATCGCCATTAGGAGCAGGGTTCTTTTTTGTAGCCAAGAAGGATGGTTCGCTGAGACCTTGTATAGATTACCGCCTTCTTAATAAGATCACTGTTAAATTTCAGTACCCCTTGCCATTGTTATCTGATTTGTTTGCTCGGATTAAGAGGGCTAGTTGGTTCACCAAGATAGATCTTCGTGGTGCGTATAATCTGGTGCGAATCAGGCGAGGCGATGAATGGAAAACTGCATTTAATACGCCCGAGGGTCATTTTGAGTATCTAGTGATGCCATTCGGACTTGCCAATGCTCCATCAGTGTTTCAGTCCTTTATGCATGACATCTTCCAAGAGTACCTGGATAAATTCCTGATTGTGTACTTGGATGACATTTTGATCTTCTCGGATGATTGGGAGTCTCATGTGAAGCAGGTCAGAACGGTTTTTCAGGTCCTGCGTGCTAATTCTTTGTTTGTGAAGGGATCAAAGTGTCTCTTTGGTGTGCAGAAGGTTTCATTTTTGGGGTTCATCTTTTCCCCTTCTACTATCGAGATGGATCCTGTTAAGGTCCAGGCCATCCATGATTGGACTCAGCCGACATCTCTGAAAAGTCTGCAAAAGTTCCTGGGCTTTGCTAATTTTTATTGTCCCTTCATCTGCAATTTTTCTAGTATTGCCAAACCATTGACCGATTTGACCAAGAAGGGTGCTGATTTGGTCAATTGGTCTTCTGCTGCTGTGGAAGCTTTTCAAGAGTTGAAGCGTCATTTTTCTTCTGCCCCTGTGTTGTGTCAACCAGATGTTTCTCTTCCGTTCCAGGTCGAGGTTGATGCTTCTGAGATTGGAGCAGGGGCTGTTTTGTCGCAGAGAGGTTCTGATTGCTCAGCGATGAAACCATGCGCTTTTTTTTCCAGGAAGTTTTCGCCTGCTGAGCGAAATTATGATGTGGGCAACCGAGAGTTGCTGGCCATGAAGTGGGCATTCGAGGAGTGGCGTCATTGGCTTGAAGGAGCTAAGCATCGCGTGGTGGTATTGACTGATCATAAGAACTTGACTTATCTCGAGTCTGCTAAGCGTTTGAATCCTAGACAGGCTTGTTGGTCGCTGTTTTTTGCCCGTTTTGACTTTGTGATTTCGTACCTTACGGGCTCTAAAAATGTGAAGGCAGATGCTCTGTCTAGTAGTTTTGTGCCCGACTCTCCGGGTTTATCTGAGCCGGCGGGTATCCTCAAGGAAGGAGTAATTGTGTCTGCCATCTCCCCTGATTTGTGGCGGGTCCTGCAAAAATTTCAGGCTAATAAACCTGATCGTTGTCCAGCGGAGAAACTGTTTGTCCCTGATAGGTGGACGAATAAAGTTATCTCTGAGGTTCATTGTTCGGTGTTGGCTGGTCATCCTGGAATCTTTGGTACCAGAGAGTTAGTGGCTAGATCCTTTTGGTGGCCATCTCTGTCACGGGATGTGCGTACTTTTGTGCAGTCCTGTGGGATTTGTGCTCGGGCTAAGCCCTGCTGTTCTCGTGCCAGTGGGTTGCTTTTACCCTTGCCGGTCCCGAAGAGGCCTTGGACACATATCTCTATGGATTTTATTTCAGTTCTTCCCGTTTCTCAAAAGATGTCAGTCGTTTGGGTGGTCTGTGATCGCTTTTCCAATATGGTCCATCTGGTACCCTTGTCTAAATTGCCTTCCTCCTCTGATTTGGTGCCATTGTTCTTCCAGCATGTGGTTCGTTTGCATGGCATTCCAGAGAATATCGTTTCTGACAGAGGTTCCCAGTTTGTTTCGAGGTTTTGGCGAGCCTTTTGTGGTAGGATGGGCATTGACTTGTCTTTTTCCTCGGCTTTCCATCCTCAGACTAATGGCCAGACCGAACGAACCAATCAGACCTTGGAAACCTATCTGAGATGCTTTGTTTCTGCCGATCAGGATGACTGGGTGTCCTTTTTGCCTTTGGCTGAGTTCGCCCTTAATAATCGGGCCAGCTCGGCTACCTTGGTTTCACCATTTTTCTGCAATTCTGGGTTCCATCCTCGTTTCTCTTCAGGACAGGTTGAGTCTTCGGACTGTCCTGGTGTGGATACTGTGGTGGACAGGTTGCAGCAGATTTGGACTCATGTAGTGGACAATTTGACCTTGTCCCAGGAGAAGGCTCAACGTTTCGCTAATCGCAGACGCCGTGTGGGTCCCCGACTTCGTGTTGGGGATCTGGTTTGGTTATCTTCTCGTCATATTCCTATGAAGGTTTCCTCTCCTAAGTTTAAACCTCGTTTCATTGGTCCGTATAGGATTTCTGAGGTTCTTAATCCTGTGTCTTTTCGTCTGACCCTCCCAGATTCTTTTTCCATACATAACGTATTCCATAGGTCTTTGTTGCGGAGATACGTGGCACCTATGGTTCCATCTGTTGATCCTCCTGCCCCGGTTTTGGTGGAGGGGGAATTGGAGTATATTGTGGAGAAGATTTTGGATTCTCGTGTTTCAAGACGGAAACTCCAGTATCTGGTTAAATGGAAGGGGTATGCTCAGGAAGATAATTCGTGGGTTTTTGCCTCTGATGTCCATGCTCCCGATCTTGTTCGTACCTTTCATATGGCTCATCCTGGTCGGCCTGGGGGCTCTGGTGAGGGTTCGGTGACCCCTCCTCAAGGGGGGGGTACTGTTGTGAATTCTGTGGCAGAGCTCCCTCCTGTGGTCACAAGAGGTACTTCGGCTGCTTCTCTCTGGGAGCTTCCGTTTGTGGAGGAAAGTGGTACTGCGGCTTCTGAGTTTCCTCCCTCAGGTGATCTGGTGAGGTCGTTAGGTGCTTCTCTACTTAACTCCACCTAATGCTTTGATCCATGCTTCCTGTCAATGTTCCAGTGTTGGACTTGTTTTTCCCTGGATCATTCCTGTGGCCTGCTGCTCTGCATAGCTAAGTTCTTCTTTGCTATTTGTTTGCTATTTTTTCTGTCCAGCTTGTCTAATTGTTTTGCTGGAAGCTCTGGGACGCAAAGGGTGTACCTCCGTGCCGTTAGTTCGGTACGGAGGGTCTTTTTGCCCCCTTTGCGTGGTTTTCTTTAGGGTTTTGTGTAGACCGCAAAGTTATCTTTCCTATCCTCGCTCTGTTAAGAAAGTCGGGCCTCACTTTGCTGAATCTGTTTCATCCCTACGTTTGTCTTTTCATCTTAACTCACAATCATTATATGTGGGGGGCTGCCTTTTCCTTTGGGGTATTTCTCTGAGGCAAGGTAGGCTTATTTTCTATCTTCAGGCTAGTTAGTTTCTCAGGCTGTGCTGAGTTGCATAGGCAGAGTTAGGCGCAATCCACGGCTGCCTCTAGTGTTGTTTGGAGAGGATTAGGGATTGTGGTCTGCAGAGTTCCCACGTCTCAGAGCTCGTTCTATTATTTTGGGTTATTGTCAGATCACTGTATGTGCTCTGACCGCTATGTCCATTGTGATACTGAATTGCCTATCACAACAGGTCCCCACCTGCAGAACCACTCCTTTATTGAGTGTGCCTTGATAATTGCCAATAATTTCCATCTGTTGTCTATTCCATTTGCACAACAGCATGTGAAATTGATTGTCAAACAGTGTTGCTTCCTAAGTGGACACTGATTTCACAGAAGTTTGACTTACTTGGAGTTATATTCTGTTGTTTAAGTGTTCCCTTTATTGTTTTTGAGCAGTGTAGTTTATTTATGAGTTATTACTTTTATACTCTTAAAAAATAAAATACCGGTAATTTGTTTTTGTGTTGCTATATTCTGATAGTTTAAAGCATAACATTTTCCTGTAATGCTATGAGGGTTTTTTGTGTGTGACAAGATGCAAACCTCATTTGTCCCATTTTGGCATACAGATGTCTTTTTGCTACACTTTTTGGAAGGTGGAACAACTGAAAAGCATTTTTTAATCCAACTCACTTTTTGGTTTAAAAACATGCCACTTTTTTACAGGTCAATATGATAGATATTCCACATGTTTTACATCTTTTACTGCTATTTCTAGATAAAAAAAACACATTTTAAAAAAGTCTGCGCTATAACTTTTAAATTTTTCCATACATAGTGTTGTGTGAAGGCTTGTTTTTTGGAGAACAAGGTGTAGTTTTCATTTGTATTATGGTCGGGTACTAGTGTTGAGCATTCCGATACCGCAAGTATCGGGTATCGGCCGATATTTGCGGTATCGGAATTCCGATACCGAATTCTGATATTTCCCGCATATCGGATACCGGAATCGGAAGTTCCCAGAATTCAAAACTGCACGCAGCAGCCAATGAGGAATGAATGGAAGTGTGGGCACATCCTGTTTAGCATGGTGGGCATGTAACTACTGGCAAGGCTGTGATTGGCTGCTGAAATGATGTCACGATGCACTATAAAAGTGCCGCCATTTTGCGCTCACTCTGCTGTGATTTCAGTTAGGGACAGGACGCTGTGTTCTAACTGAGGGCCAGTTGAGATAGCGAATTGCTTCATTGCGCTTTTCCAAGGCTAATTTAGCAAACGCTGTGTGTTCACCTTGGTCTTGCCATGCAGCGCTGTTTTAACAGCGTTCTGCAAGGTCTCTCTCAGTGTGTGTGTGTGTGTGCAGCTCACTCGTAGTCTGTGTGCAGCCATATACCCGGTTGTATTCAGCTCAGGGGGGTTCACACTGCCTCATACAGTTCTATCCATTGTCCTTTTTTGCTCATAGTGCAGCCTGCTGCACATTTTTTCTAAAATTTCCTATTAGTGTCTTTCCACCCGTCTCCAGCTAAATTGTGGAAAAACACTACATAGGATAACCTAGAGGAGGGTTTTTGGGCCTTGCAGTGCCGTTTACGGCTGTCTGCACCGTCTCTGTGTGAGCGCAGCTCGCCCTGTAGTCTGTGTGCAGCCACAGCCGGTTGTATTCAGCTCAGGGTGCGTCACTGCCTCATACCGTTAAATAACTTGTCCTTTTTTGCAAATAGTGCAGCCTGCTGCAAATTTTTTCTAAAATTTCCTATTAGTGTCTTTCCACCCGTCTCCAGCTAAATTGTGGAAAAACACTACATATGATAACCTAGAGGAGGGTTTTTGGGCCTTGCAGTGCCGTTTACGGCTGTCTGCACCGTCTCTGTGTGAGCGCAGCTCGCCCTGTAGTCTGTGTGCAGCCACAGCCGGTTGTATTCAGCTCAGGGTGCGTCACTGCCTCATACCGTTAAATAACTTGTCCTTTTTTGCAAATAGTGCAGCCTGCTGCAAATATTTTCTAAAATTTCCTATTAGTGTTTTTCCACCCGTCTCCAGCTAAATTGTGGAAAAACACTACATAGGATAACCTAGAGGAGGGTTTTTGGGCCTTGCAGCGCCGTTTACCGCTGTCTGCACGGTCTCCGTGTGAGCGCAGCTCGCCCTGTAGTCTGTGTGCAGCCACAGCTGGTTGTATTCAGCTCAGGGTGCGTCACTGCCTCATACCGTAAAATAACTTGTCCTTTTCTGCAAATAGTGCAGCCGGCTGCACATTTTTTCTAAAATTTCCTATTAGTGTCTTTCCACCCGTCTCCAGCTAAATTGTGGAAAAACACTACATAGGATAACCTAGAGGAGTGTTTTTGGGCCTTGCAGCGCCATTTACGGCTGTCTGCACGGTCCCCGTGTGAGTTAAACTCACTCTGTAGCCCGATCTGCAGAAAAAAAAAGTAAAATTCACCAAACACCACTTAACACTTGTGTAGGCCACATTTTATCAATAATAAAGTCTAGTCCACACTTTACAAAATTAGTGTTTCCTACACCTGTTAGGAGGAGCATTTCAGGAATAAGCACACTTAGGCCTTAGTACTTTTCTGCTTATCTTTATCTGTCAACCAAGATGAAGAGGGCAGGGAGTAAGGCACGTGGGAGTGGGTGCAGAGCAGGGAGAGGAGCAGGGAGAGGACGTGGTGATTCTGTGCCTGCTGCGGGCACCGGTGACTCATCATCACCCAGTTTCTGCAGGGAACAGTCCTTCATGCGCAGCTTTGTCGGAGAGCGCCATGCACCGCTGCTGCGTGAAGATCAAATTGAAGCCATTGTCGGATGGATGGCAGCTAATGCATCGGCATCGACTTCAATTAGTGCCACATCCTCTCAGGCACAGACCACTGGAGAGCAGCCATCTGTCTCTTCACCACCGGCCAAATTGGCCAGGCAGTCAGAGAGCCCAGGACAGGAGCCGTGTCTACTTCTGTTCTCAGAATCTCTTGGCTTGGAAACAGGGGGCCAGCCAAGCAGCATTGGAGAAATGGAAGAAGAGGCAGTGTGCAGTGATGCCCAACAGCTTTGTCTCTCTGACTCTGAAGAGGCGGGTGGGCCAGTGCCTCCGGTGACCACAGCACAGTACGCATCTGATGATGAAACTCAGGTGCCGCTTTCTGGTGCGTACTGTGCTGCCGAGACTACCCAGGAGGAGCAGTTGGTGGCAGAGGGTAGTGGAGATGATGAGGTCCTTGACCCATCGTGGCGTGAGGAACAGGAAGGTGGTGGGAGCAGCTCTGAGGAAGAGATTCCCCGAACGGGCCAAAGAGGGAGAGGGAGGGGAAAGACTGCGGAGCCTGTAGCCTCCACTTTGGCACCCGTTAGGAGCCTGTCTCTTCCAAAAGCCAAAAAGGGCGCTCCCAAGACTTGCAGTGCCTGGTCCTTTTTTGACACAGTTGCAGATGACATTTGTTTTGTCAAATGCAAGCTGTGCCATCAGAAAGTCAAAAGAGTGAAAAGTGTCAGCAACCTCAATACCACAAATATGTGGAAACATGTGCGGACCAGGCACGTGGTGGAGTTACAAAAACACACTGAAGACCTAGGCCAACCAACAGCGTCAGCTACCACCTCTTCAGCTCGTGTTGCCTCTTCCTCCAGCTCACACACAGCTGGTTCGGCTTCCTCCCAGGATCGCCATGGAAGAACCTCTGGCACTGTTGTCCAGAGACCTAGTGTAATTCCACCCACAGCACCAAGTTCCCAGTCATCTTCACACTCCCAGCCTAGTCTACAGCCATCGGTAGTACAGGCATGGGAGAAAAGGCAGGCATTCTCGGCAAACCACCCCCGAGCACAGGCTCTGAATGCAGGCATTGCCAAACTTCTGTCCCTGGAAATGCTCTCATTCAGGCTGGTGTTGTGAATTCTGTGGCTGAATTCACTCCTGTGGTCACAAGTGGTACTGCAGCTTCTGATCTTCCTTCCTCAGGTGCTCTGGTGAGCTCATTAGCTGCTTCGTTACTTAACTCCACCTGATGCTGCTATCCTGGCTCCTAGTCAATGTTCCAGTGTTGGATCTGAGCTTCTCCTGATTGTTCCTGTGAGCTGCTGCTCTGTATAGCTAAGTGCTTTTTTTGCTATTTTGTTGCCTTTTTTCTGTCCAGCTTGTCTTTTGTTTTGCTGGAAGCTGTGAGACGCAAAGGGTGTACCGCCGTGCCGTTAGTCCGGCACGGTGGGTCTTTTTTGCCACCTTTGCGTGGGTTTTGCTTTAGGGTTTTTTGTAGACTGCAAAGTTCACTTTACTGTCCTCGCTCTGTCTAAGAATATCGGGCCCCACTTTGCTGAATCTATTTCATCCCTACGTTTTGTCTTTTCATCTTACTCACAGTCATTATATGTGGGGGGCTGCCTTTTCCTTTGGGGTATTTCTCTGGGGGCAAGTCAGGCCTATTTTTCTATCTTCAGGCTAGCTAGTTTCTTAGGCTGTGCCGAGTTGCATAGGTAGTGGTTAGGCGCAATCCACAGCCACTTTTAGTTGTGTTTAGGATAGGATCAGGTGTGCAGTCTACAGAGTTTCCACGTCTCAGAGCTCGTTCTATTGTTTTTGGGTATTTGTCAGATCACTGTGTGCGCTCTGATCGCTAGGCACACTGTGTCTCTGGATTGCCTTCATTACACCTTTCATTAGCAGACATAACAGTACTAGGAGCCAACTAATGATTCTCAATAGAGGGAAAGAAAAAGTTCTGACATCATTTTTTTTTTTTCTCTGCTCTGTGTTCATTTTTTTTTTTTCCCCTAGACATTTGGGTGTTTCTGGACACAGGTGTGGACATGGATTTTCAGGGTCTGTGCTCTTCAATGGATAATCTCGTTATAAATGTACAAAAGATTCAAGATACTATTGATCAGAAATCTATGTTAGAACCAAGAATTCCTATTCCTGATTTGTTTTTTGGAGATAGAACTAAGTTTCCAAGTTTCTAAAAAAATGATGTCAGAACTTTTTCTTTCCCTCTATTGAGAATCATTAGTTGGCTCCTAGTACTGTTATGTCTGCTAATGAAAGGTGTAATGAAGGCAATCCAGAGACACAGTTTGCCTAGCGATCAGAGCGCACACAGTGAGCTGACAAATACCCAAAAACAATAGAACAAGCTCTGAGACGTGGAAACTCTGTAGACTGCACACCTGATCCTATCCTAAACACAACTAAAAGTGGCTGTGGATTGCGCCTAACCACTACCTATGCAACTCGGCACAGCCTAAGAAACTAGCTAGCCTGAAGATAGAAAAATAGGCCTGACTTGCCCCCAGAGAAATACCCCAAAGGAAAAGGCAGCCCCCCACATATAATGACTGTGAGTAAGATGAAAAGACAAAACGTAGGGATGAAATAGATTCAGCAAAGTGGGGCCCGATATTCTTAGACAGAGCGAGGACAGTAAAGCGAACTTTGCAGTCTACAAAAAACCCTAAAGCAAAACCCACGCAAAGGAGGCAAAAAAGACCCACCGTGCCGGACTAACGGCACGGCGGTACACCCTTTGCGTCTCAGAGCTTCCAGCAAAACAAAAGACAAGCTGGACAGAAAAAAGGCAACAAAATAGCAAAAAAAGCACTTAGCTATACAGAGCAGCAGCTCACAGGAACAATGAGGAGAAGCTCAGATCCAACACTGGAACATTGACTAGGAGCCAGGATAGCAGCATCAGGTGGAGTTAAGTAACGAAGCAGCTAATGAGCTCACCAGAACACCTGAGGAAGGAAGATCAGAAGCTGCAGTACCACTTGTGACCACAGGAGTGAATTCAGCCACAGAATTCACAACAGGCTGGTGGAGACTGACAGCTTCCGTGACTTGATGGCATTGGCAGTCCCACAGTACAAGGTGCCCAGCCGCTTTTACTTCAGCAGGCAAGCTGTCCCTGCCCTGCACAAGCATGTGGAGGGACACATAAAACACGCGCTACTGAACGCCGTCAGTAGCAAGGTCCACTTCACCACCGATGCGTGGACCAGTCAACATGGATAGGGGCGATACATTTCCCTCACTGCCCATTGGGTTAATGTTGCTGAGCCAAGTACAGATCGTGCGAGTGGCGCAGGACGTGTACTGCCCACTCCAAGGATTGCAGGAATCCAGTCTGTACGCATTGACTCCTCCTCATACACAAGTTCCTCAGAATCATCGCTGCAGGAGCCGTCACAGTCCACCTCCACATGGTCCCGTGAACGTTTACATGTTACGACCGACATGAGCACAGCCGTGGCCAAACGTCAACAGGCCGTCTTGAAATTAGTTTCTTTGGGGAATCGAAGCCACACAGCGCAGGAGCTCTGGAATGCCATCAAGCAGGAGAGCGATGTGTGGTTTGTGCCAGCGAATCTCCAGCCAGGCATGGTAGTGTGTGACAATGGCCGAAATCTGGTGGCAGCTTTGGCCATTGGCAACCTCACTCACATCCCATGTCTGGCACATGTGCTCAATTTGGTTGTGCAGAGTTTTCTGAGGGACTATCCGGATCTTGATGCACTGCTGCACAAGGTCCGCCTAGAGTGTGCTCACTTGCGGCGTTCCAGCTTGGCAAGATCCCGTATTGCTGCTCTGCAGCGCCGATTCCGCCTTCCAGAACACCGCATCATATGTGACCTACATACCAGGTGGAATTCCACATTACATATGTTGGAGCGGTTGTGTGAGCAGCAGCAAGCAGTAATGGAGTACCAGCTGCATCAGGCGCAAAGAAGTCGCAGTCAGCGCCGATCAGACTTCACAACCACAGAGTGGGCCACTATGAAGGACGTCTGCCAGGTTTTGTGTCCTTTTGATTATTCCACGTGGATGGCAAGTGCAGATGATGCACTAGTCAGCATGACTGTCCCCCTTATCTGCCTGCTTCAACAAACACTGCAAGCGTTAAGGGATGATGTTGTGGAAGAGGTGAAGGATGAGTAGTCACCTTTTCCATCAGCTTCTGGAGAGTCAGCGCCACGTGGTTCCTCACAAAGGGGTAGGCAGGGGACACTTTGTGAGGAGGATGAGGAGGAGTCAATGGAGGAGGAAGAGCTCCGTCCAGAGGAGGGAGTTACACAATTGTCCAGTGGTCAGTGTGTACAGCGAGTGTGGGGTGATGATGAGCGGGCAGAGATCATGTCTCAAGCAGGGGACAGCGTTTCTGGGCCAGTTGGCAGTCTGCAGCACATGGTTGATTTCATGCTGCAGTGCCTGAGAAACGACCGACGCATCGACCACATTCTCAACATGCCTGATTATTGGGTGTTCACCCTCCTCGATCCTCGCTACCGGGACAACGTCCAAAACCTCATCCCAGCGTTGACCTGGGAGCATAAAATGCGGGAGTACCACGACACACTGGTGAATTCCATCATCTTCTCCAGTCCAACTGAGAGGAGTGCTGCTAGTGCTTTACAAAGCAGCTCAGTGCGTCGAGGCAGTGGAGGAGGCTCTGCACAAAGAGGGAGCAGAAGCAGTGCCTCTGCCCAAGGCAAGACCAGTATGGCACAACTGTGGCAAACTTTTGTGTGCCCGCCCCAAATGTCTACACCATCACCGGCGGCTCCAGTCAGCAGGAGGCAACGGTTCCGTCAGATGGTGACAGACTACATGTCTTGCCCTCTTACTGTACTCCCTGATGGCTCTTCCCGTTTCAAGTTTTGGGTCTCTAAGCTGGATACATGGCCAGAGCTAAGCCAGTATGCATTGGAGGTGCTGGCTTGCCCTGCGGCTAGTGTGTTGTCGGAACGCGTCTTTAGTGCCGCAGGTGGTGTACTAACAGACCGTCGCATGCGACTATCCTCCGATAACGTTGACCGGCTTACTTTTCTGAAAATGAACCAGGCCTGGATCTCGCAGGAATTTGCCACTCCTCTGCCTGATTAAGTAATTGGGTGTCATCCAGGTCTCCCGATGAGTTCATCTTTCTACCACCTGAACTGCAATTCCTGGGCTCCAACACCGCCAGTTGAGGCTCAGAAGTGCAGGCTGCACAGTAAAAACATACGACCCAGTGTTATTGGGTTTCAGTAACGTCAGCTGATCTCCAGCTGTGTAGCCGGCAATGTGTCCTGCGACCGCCACGCTGACACAACAACCGAAATGTAAGGGAACCTGTCCCCCCCCCGGCGTTTGTTACTGAAAGAGCCACCTTGGGCAGCAGTAATGTTGCACAAGGAAAAGGTAGCTCTTTTAGTTTAGCTCCTTGCTCACGCTGAACTTAACACTTATAAAATGTGTCCATTGATACCGTTATACCATCCCGGAGTTGGGACTTTCCTTCGTAATGTGACGCAGCACAGCCGTCATTCCTACCCCCTTGGTGCCGCGCGCCGCCTCTTCAGCGTTGTTTTAAGCTGTCATGGAGCCTGCGCTGTTCTGTTATCCCTTGGCCATGCCCACTTAGCGCTGCCTGTCTTCTGACATAATTTGGTGTCAGGCTGGCAGTGCCTGTGCGTCCAAGCTGCCCGAAATCCCGCCTCGCAGTGTGTGTGCGGCAATATCTCCAATCTGCTCCTCCTGCTGTCCCTGGGCTCTAACACCGCCAGTTGGTGCCTGGAAGTGCTGTCTGCACAGTCAACAGTCGCTCCTCTGTTATTGGGGTTCAGTAACGTCAGCTGATCCCCAGCTGTGTGTGCGGCAATACCTCCAATCTGCTCCTCCTGCTGTCCCTGGGCTCTAACACCGCCAGTTGGTGCCTGGAAGTGCTGTCTGCACAGTCAACAGTCGCTCCTCTGTTATTGGGGTTCAGTAATGTCAGCTGATCCCCAGCTGTGTATCCTGCAACGTGTCATGCGACCGCCACGCTGGCACAACTAAAATGTAAGGGAACCTGTCCCCCCCTAGGCGTTTGTTACTGAAAGAGCCACCTTGTGCAGCAGTAATACTGCACAAGGAAAAGGTGGCTCTTTAAATTATGCTCCTTGGAAACGCTGAACTACACACTCATGTAATGTGTCCCCTCACACCGTCAAACCGTCCCGGAGGTGGGACTTTCCTTTGTAATGTGACGCAGCACAGCCATCATTCCTACCCCCTTGGCTCCGTGCGCCGCCTCCTTAGCGTTGTTTGATTCTGTCACGGACCCTGCGCTGTTATGTTATCCCTTGGCCATGCACAGTTTGCGCTGCCCGTCCTCTGACATCATTTGTTGTCGACCTGGCTGCGCCTGTGCGTCCACGCTGCCCGAAATCCCACCTCGCAGTGTCGTCTAATGTGATCCTACAGTGGGCCTGGGATCCATGGCCATGCGCAGTGCATATACTAGCCTCTCACTCCCCTTCTTCCCGCTTCTTCAGACTAGGCGGCGTCAGCTGATCCCTAATAGCATGTCACGGCCGTGACGCCACACAGTCTGAAGAAGCAGGAAGGAGGGGAGTGAGAGGCGATGATATGCACTGCGCATGCCCATGGATCCCAGGCCCGCAGTGGGCTTACATTAGATGACACTGCGAGGTAGGATCTCGGGCAGCTTGGACGCACAGGCACTGCCAGCCTGACACCTAAATGATGTCAGAAGACAGGCACCGCTAAGTGTGCATGGCCAAGGGATAACATTACAGCGCGGTCTCCATGACAGAATCAAACAACGTTGAGGAGGTGGCACATGGCACCAAGGGGGTTGGAATGACGGCTGTGCTGTGTCACATTACAAAGGAAAGTCCCACCTCCGGGACGGTTTAACGGTGTGAGGGGACACATTATATGAGTGTGTAGTTTTCAAGGAGCATAATTTAAAGAGCCACCTTTTTCCATTTGCAGTATTACTGCTGTACAAGATGGCTCTTTCAGCAATAAATGCCTGGGGGGGGGTTAAAGGTCCCCTTTCAACTTGCTCCAGTGCAGGCTTCGGCTTACACTCTGCTCCTACTGCAGACCCTGGGCTCTAACACTGCCAGTTGTTGCCCGGAACTGCTAGCTGCACAGAGAAAAACACCCGCCAATGTGTCAGTGGGGTTCAGCAATGCCAGCTGTTCCTCTGCTGTGTAGCCGGCAACGTGTCCAGCACAAGCCACGCTGGCACAATAACAGACATTTTCCTGCCTCCAGTGCAGGCTTCGGCCTACACTTTGCTCCTCTTTGATTCCCTGGGTTTCAACACTGTCAGTTGTCACCTGGAAGTGTTGTCTACACAGAAAAAACACTCGCTGATGTGTCAGTGGGGTTCCGCAACGCCAGCTGTTCCCCTGCTGTGTAGTCGGCAATGTGTCCAGCACAAGCCACGCTGGCACAACACACCAAAAGCTGCCACTAGTGCAGGCTTCGGCCTACACTCTGCTCCTCTACTCCTCCTGCTGACCCTGGGCTCTAACTACGCCAGTTGTTGCCCGGAAGTGCTAGCTGCACAGAGAAAAACACCCGCCAATGTGTCAGTGGGGTTCAGCAACGCCAGCTGTTCCCCTGCTGTGTAGCCGGCAATGTGTCCTGCAATCTCCATGCAGGCACCTGCACTAAAATTAAAGGGAACCTGCCCCCCCAGGTGTTTCTATGTATAACAGCCACCTTGTACAGCAGTAATGCTGCATTTGTACAAGGTGGCTGACTTTTTCTCCTTGCCCACGTCGAACTCAACAAACACGTACAAAATGTGTCTCATTAGAGACCATTACACTGTCCCTGAGGTCTGACTTTCCTTTTCAAATGACATGCAGCACCCCCATTGGTAACGCTGGCCGTCTTCTGACATCGTTGGTTGGCTGTCTGTGCCTGTGCGTCCGCCCTGCCCGACACAACGCCCCTCATTGTCTTACTTATTTTGACTGCGAGGGTGTGATTGATGGGCACAAGCAGTGCATATCTTCGCCTGTCTTCACTCCCATCCTTCCGCCTTCTTCAGACTGTACGGCCTCATGGCCGTGGCATGCGATAAGGGATCAGCTGAGGCCGTCCAGTCTGAAGCAGGTGTAAGGACATATGTGAGCGGCGAACATATTTACTGCACAAGGCCACGAATCCCAGCCCCGCACTGTGACTTTATGAAAAGACACTGTGGGTCTGGGATTCATGGCCATCGTTAACCGCACCGGCCAACATGAAATGGGGTCATAAGACAGGCAGCGCTAACAGGGCATGGCCAAGGGATAACAAGAGCGCAGACTCCTGTACAGCAAATAACAACACTCAGGAGGCTGCGCCCAGCACCAAGGCGTTATTTTTGGACACCTGTGCTGCGTCTCCTTAAAAAGACAAGTCACGCCTCCAATACAGTTTTACTGTATAATGGGCAAAATTGTGTACGTATTTCATTCAGCTTGTGCAATGAGCAAAATTTAAAGAGCAACCTTTCACTTGTGGAGCATTACTGCTGCACAAGGTGTGGCTCTTCTACATTGTAACACCTGAGGGAGGGTTAAAGGTTACCTTTGAAATTGGTTCTACTAGGCTTCAGCCTACACTCTGCTCCACCTGCAGACCCTGGGCTCTAACACCGTCAGTTGGTGCCTGGAAGTGCAGGCTGCAGAGAGAAAAACACCTGCCATTGTGTCAGTGGGGTTCAGCAACGCCAGCTGTTCCCCCACTGTGTAGCCTGCAACGTGTCCTGCAAACGCAACGCAGACACAAAGCTGCCTCCAGTGCAGGCTTCGGCCTACACTCTGCTCCCCCTGCTTACCCTTTGCTCCAACACCGCTAGTTGGGGCTCTAGGAAGACAATCTTGAATAGGCAACGCATCCGGGTTCCAGCACCGTCAGCTGGTTCTCGGCAGTGTCTTTGTCACGGGTACTCCCTCCTGCCCAGCCTGGGTCCAGCACCGTCAGCTGGTTCCGGGTAGTGTCAAGGTCATTTTCACGCCTATACGTTGCCCCGTCGTGTTGCGGTCGGGTTAGCCAACTCCATGGTGCCTTTAATTTAGGAGCGTCCTATGTGGGCTGCGGGAATTGGCAATCAAGGCTGGTTCTGTAGTGCCAGTAGGCCAAGCTCCCCCTGTAGGACTGTTGGTGTTCGGTAACTGCGGCAGCCTCGCGGCCTAGCTGTTCTCTCCTCTCCTGTGGACCTTCTGGTCCACATCCTGGTTCCAGCACCATCAGCTGGTTCCGGGCAAAGCCTTTGGCTTAGGTGCCTCCTTCTGGGTATCCGAGTTCCGCCAACGCCAGGCGGTTCTTGGTAGTGCTTTTGAGTGCGGGTACCTACAGCTTTGTAACCGTGTTCCAGCACCGTCAGCTGGTCCTCGGTGCCATTGGCTCTTGCACACTTGGGCAACGCATCCGGGTTCCAGTACCGTCAGCTGGTTCTCGGCAGTGTCTTTGTCACGGGTACTCCATCGTGCCCAGCCTGGGTCCAGCACCGTCAGCTGGTTCCGGGTAGTGTCAAGGTCACTTAGACGCCTATACGTTGCCCCGTCTTGTTGCGGTCGGGTTAGCCCACTCCATGGTGCCTCCAGTTTAGGAGCGTCCTATGTGGGCTGCGGGAATTGGCAATCAAGGCTGGTTCTGTAGTGCCAGTAGGCCAAGCTCCCCCTGTAGGACTGTTGGTGTTCGGTAACTGCGGCAGCCTCGCGGCCTAGCTGTTCTCTCCTCTCCTGTGGACCTTCTGGTCCACATCCTGGTTCCAGCACCGTCAGCTGGTTCCGGGCAGAGCCTTTGGCTTAGGTGCCTCGTTCTGGGTATCCGAGTTCTGCGAACGCCAGGCGGTCCTTGGTAGTGCTTTTAAGCGCGGGTACCTACAGCTTTGTAACCGGGTTCCAGCACCATCAGCTGGTCCTCGGTCGTGCCATTGTTTCTTGCACAGTTGGCCAACGCATCCGGGTTCCAGTACCGTCAGCTGGTTCTCGGCAGTGTCTTTTGCTCTTGTACCTTCTGCTCCCCATCCTGGTTCCAGTACCGTCAGCTGTTTCCGGGCAGAGCCTTTGGCTTAGGTGCCTCCTTCTGGGTATCCGAGTTCCACCAACGTCAGGTGGTCCTTGGTAGTGCTTTCAGGCACGGGTACCTCCTGCTTAGTAACCGGGTTCCAGTAACGTCAGCTGGTCCTCGGTAGTTCCATTGGCTCTTGGACCTTCGGCTGCCCATCCGGGTTCCAGTACCGTCAGCTGGTTCTCGGCAGTGTCTTTTGCTCTTGTACCTTCTGCTCCCCATCCTGGTTCCAGTAACGTCAGCTGGTTCCGGGCAGAGCCTTTGGCTTAGGTGCCTCCATCTGGGTATCCGAGTTCCGCCAACGTCAGGCGGTCCTTGGTAGTGCTTTTTAGCATGGGTACCTCCTGCTTGTAACCGGGTTCCAGTAACGTCAGCTGGTCCTCGGTAGTTCCATTGGCTCTTGGACCTTCGGGTAGCCATCCGAGTTCCAGTTCCATCAGCTGGTTCTCGGCATTTTCTCAGCCTTCTTGTACCTTCTGCTACATTTCCAAGTTCAAGACCCTAAAGACGACGACCCGGAAGACCACCCCTAAGATGACGACGACACCAGAGACGACAACCACTGAGATGACGACGACCCTGGAGATGATGACCCTGAAGACCACCCCGATGATGACGACGACGACGACGACGGCGGAGACGACGACGGCGGAGACGACGACCCTGGAGACGACGACCCTGGAGACGACGACATGGAAGACCGAGAAGCAGAACAACAAGAGGCTGCAGAACAAAGAGCAGAAGAACATTAAGCATAACATTTAATGTTAGAGCAAAAGATATTATCTAAATTATATGCAGAAGAAGACTAAGCAGTGTATGGCGGTGAGTCCGTTCCTCCTCGTGGTGCCCCTGGATAAAGCCTGATGCTGCAGGCCAAACTGAACGTGGACAAATGTAACTTTTGTGACAGGCAGAACGGAAGGTGTAATCTTCAAACTTTTATAGATAACAACTAAGGGAATGCCTGTCACAAATGAGAATATGATGAAGAAGTAGAATAGGAAGAATAATAATAGTTGAAGAAAATGAATATGAAGAATGTAATAAAAAAAAATGTAGAAGATGAAGAAGAAGATGAATAAGGTGAAGAAGAAGTTGATGTCAAAGATGCTGATGATGATGAAGATGAAAGTGTGGGAAAAGTAAAAAAAAAAAGAAGGGGAAGGGCGTGGAACAGTGAAACATCAATATCTGACAAAATAAAAAAAATCTTTACATAGTCAATATCTTTGTAACTCCGAACGTCTTTAAAAAAAATTAAAATTCCTGCTATTCTATTTGATTGGGCTAAACCTCTATGCCTTTAATGTCTCCGCCACATCCCCAAATACATCCTGCATTATTCTTAGTTGTTTTCCTTCATGTAGAATACAAGGAAAGAAAGGGTTTTTTTTTAATTCTGATATTTTGGTCCCATTGACTTGTATTGGGATCGGGTATCGGTATCGGCGATATCCGATATTTTTTGAATATCGGCCGATCCAATCCGATACCCATACTTTCCGATATCGGAAGGTATTGCTCAACACTATTGGGTACATTATGACTTTGTCATCAATTTGTATTAAATTTTTTTGTAAGGTGGATGAAGATATATGTAATTCTGGCATTTTTTTTTGCATTTTACTTTTTTGCATTCTTCATGCAGAATAAATAAGAACATGCTTAGTGCGGGGTCCACACAAAACCCAATTTATAACACTTAAAAACTTTTTTGTTATGATATTTATTAGTTTTTCAAAGAGACTTGAGTATATAATTCTTTGATCACAATGATAATGCCCTGAACTACTCGTGTAGTGTGGAGTAGGGTTGAGCGAAACGGGTCGGCCATTTTCAGAAGTCGCCTACTTTTGGCAAAGTCAGGTTTCATGAAACCCGACCCGACCCCTGTGTGGGGTCGGCCATAAAGTCGGCGATCTTCTGAATCTGGTATCGGAATTCCGATCCCGAGTTCCGATATGTTTGCAATATCGGAAATCGGTATCGGAATCCATAGTTAATTGTAAAATAAAGAATTAAAATAAAAAATATCGCTGTACTCACCCTCTGACGCGCCCTGCGATCAATATTTAAGTGTAAAATAAAGAATTAAAATAAAAAATATCGCTATACTCACCCTCGGACGCGCCCTGGTACTAACCGGCAGCCTTTCTTCCTTCGAATCAGCGCTTGCAGAACCTTGCGGTGATATACCTAATAGGAATATACTCACCCTCGGACGCGCCTTGCTTCTTTCCGGCAGCCTCCCTTCCTAAGAATCAGCGCTTGCAGGACCTTGCGGTGACGTCGCGGCTTGTGATTGGTCGCGCGAGCGGTCACATGGGCGGTCGCGCGACCAATCACTCGCCACGACGTCACCGCAAGGTCCTGCAAGCGCTGATTCGAAGGAAGGAAGGTTCCCGGTCAGTACCAGGGCGCGTCCGAGGGTGAGTATAGCGATATTTTTTATTTTAATTCTTTATTTTACACTTAAATATTGATCGCAGGGCCTGAAGGAGAGTTTCCTCTCCTTCAGACCCTGGGAACCATTGGAAACCCAATGCACTGCATTGGGTTTCGAGTTTCGGCCGACCCCGACCCCGACTTTTATATAGGATGGGCCGATTTCACTCGACCCGACTTTTGAAAAAGTCGGGTTTCGTGAAACCCGACCCGATCCTATAAAAGTATCGCTCAACCCTAGTGTGGAGTATTATAAAGTCCTTTAGTGTATCCGGTTTCCATAGCACCGATTGTCACCCTGCAATTAGCACGCAGAAGTTGGAATCATCAACTTCAACACTATTCAGAAGATAATATACATTTTAATGTATAATATATTAATATTAATATAAATAAATATTGTGTGTTCTGGGATAAATTTCAAATTTTGCATTTTTCATCTGATCCGATGAGATAGGATGGTATCATAGATTACTCCTTTTTTATTGGTACTAATATTACTATATGTTTCTTTCCTATTCTGCCTTTCTCTCCCTAAGGGCCTACTAGGGTCAGATAGGGAGAGTCTACGTCCGAGCACAGGCACTGTTATGACCTGGTGGTAAGGACAATAATGGACCTAGTGGTTAAGAGCACACGGAATGACCTGATAGTTACTAATAATATAGGACGAGCTCTGAGACGTGGGAACTCTGCTGACCGCAATCCCTAATCCTATCACACACACTAGAAATAGCCGTGGATTGCTCCTAACGCTCCCTATGCAACTCGACACAGCCTAAGAAACTAGCTAGCCCTAGAGATAGAAAAATAAAGCCTACCTTGCCTCAGAGAAATTCCCCAAAGGAAAAGGCAGCCCCCACATATAATGACTGTGAGTAAAGATGAAAATTACAAACACAGAGATGAAATAGATTTAGCACAGTGAGGCCCGACTTACTGAACAGACAGAGGATAGGAAAGGTAACTTTGCGGTCAGCACAAAATCCTACAAAAAGACCACGCAGAGGGCGCAAAAAGACCCTCCGCACTGACTCACGGTGTGGAGGCGCTCCCTCTGCGTCCCAGAGCTTCCAGCAAGCAAGACAAAAATCAAAATAGCAAGCTGGACAGAAAAATAGCAAACCAGAGAAAAACAAGCAGGAACTTAGCTTCAGCTGGGAAGACGGGTCACAAGAACGATCCAGGAGAGAACTAGACCAATACTGGAACATTGACAGGTGGCATGGAGCAATGATCTAAGTGGAGTTAAATAGAGCAGCCAGCTAATGAATTAACCTCGTCACCTGTAGAAGGAAACTCAGAAGCCGCAGCTCCACTCACAACCACCAGAGGAAGCCCATGGACAGAACCAGCCGAAGTACCATTCATGACCACAGGAGGGAGCTTGACAACAGAATTCACTACAGTACCCCCCCCTTGAGGAGGGGTCACCGAACCCTCACCAGAGCCCCCAGGCCGACCAGGACGAGCCAAATGAAAGGCACGAACCAGATCGGCAGCATGAACATCGGAGGCAAAGACCCAGGAATTATCTTCCTGACCATAACCCTTCCACTTGACCAGGTACTGGAGTTTCCGTCTCGAAATACGAGAATCCAAAATATTCTCCACCACATACTCCAACTCCCCCACAACCAACACCGGGGCAGGAGGATCAACGGATGGAACCACAGGCGCCACGTATCTCCGCAACAATGACCTATGGAATACATTATGGATGGCAAAAGAAGCTGGAAGGGTCAAACGAAACGACACAGGATTGAGAACCTCAGAAATCTTATACGGACCAATGAAACGAGGCTTAAACTTAGGAGAGGAAACCTTCATAGGAACATAACGAGACGACAACCAAACCAAATCCCCAACACGAAGTCGGGGACCCACACAGCGCCGGCGGTTAGCGGAACGTTGAGCCTTCTCCTGGGACAATGTCAAATTGTCCACCACATGAGTCCAAATCTGCTGCAACCTATCCACCACAGTATCTACACCAGGACAGTCCGAAGACTCAACCTGCCCTGAAGAGAAACGAGGATGTAAACCAGAATTGCAGAAAAACGGCGAAACCAAAGTAGCCGAGCTTGCCCGATTATTAAGGGCGAACTCAGCCAAAGGCAAAAAGGACACCCAATCATCCTGATCAGCAGAAACAAAGCATCTCAGATATGTTTCCAAAGTCTGATTAGTTCGTTCGGTTTGGCCATTTGTCTGAGGATGGAAAGCCGAGGAAAAAGACAAATCAATGCCCATCCTAGCACAAAAGGCTCGCCAAAACCTCGAAACAAACTGGGAACCTCTGTCCGAAACGATGTTCTCCGGAAGGCCATGTAAACGAACCACATGCTGGAAAAACAATGGCACCAAATCAGAGGAGGAAGGCAATTTAGACAAGGGTACCAAATGGACCATCTTAGAGAAGCGATCACAAACCACCCAAATGACCGACATCTTTTGAGAGACAGGGAGATCCGAAATAAAATCCAAAGAGATATGCGTCCAGGGCCTCTTCGGGACCGGCAAGGGCAAAAGCAACCCACTGGCACGAGAACAGCAGGGCTTAGTCCGAGCACAAGTCCCACAGGACTGCACAAAAGAACGCACATCCCGCGACAAAGACGGCCACCAAAAGGATCTAGCCACCAAATCTCTGGTACCAAAGATTCCAGGATGACCAGCCAACACCGAACAATGAACCTCAGAGATAACTCTACTAGTCCATTTATCAGGGACAAACAGTTTCTCCGCTGGGCAACGGCCAGGTCTATCAGCCTGAAATTTTTGCAGCACACGCCGCAAATCAGGGGAGATGGCAGACAAAATTACCCCCTCTTTGAGAATACCCGCCGGCTCAGGAACACCCGGAGAGTCGGGCACAAAACTCCTTGACAGGGCATCAGCCTTCACATTCTTAGAGCCTGGAAGGTACGAAACCACAAAATTAAAACGGGAGAAAAATAGCGACCAACGAGCCTGTCTAGGATTCAACCGTTTGGCAGACTCGAGATAAGTCAAATTCTTGTGATCCGTCAAGACCACCACGCGATGCTTGGCTCCTTCAAGCCAATGACGCCACTCCTCGAATGCCCACTTCATGGCCAACAACTCTCGATTTCCAACATCATAATTGCGCTCAGCAGGCGAAAACTTTCTAGAAAAGAAGGCACATGGTTTCATCACCGAGCCATCAGAACTTCTTTGTGACAAAACAGCCCCTGCTCCAATCTCAGAAGCATCAACCTCGACCTGAAACGGAAGCAAAACATCTGGCTGGCACAACACAGGGGCAGAAGAAAAACGATGCTTCAACTCCTGAAAAGCTTCCACAGCCGCAGAAGACCAATTGACCACATCAGCACCCTTCTTGGTCAAATCAGTCAACGGTTTAGCAACACTAGAAAAATTACTGATGAAGCGATGATAAAAATTAGCAAAGCCCAGGAACTTTTGCAGACTCTTCACAGATGTCGGCTGAGTCCAATCATAAATGGCCTGGACTTTAACAGGGTCCATCTCGATAGTAGAAGGGGAGAAAATGAAACCCAAAAATGAAACCTTCTGAACTCTAAAGAGACACTTTGATCCCTTCACAAACAAAGAATTCGCACGAAGGACCTGGAACACCATTCTGACCTGCTTCACGTGAGACTCCCAATCATCCGAGAAGACCAAAATATCATCCAAATATACAATCAGGAATTTATCCAGGTACTCTCGGAAGATGTCATGCATAAAGGACTGAAATACTGATGGAGCATTGGAAAGCCCGAATGGCATAACCACTTACTCAAAATGGCCCTCGGGCGTATTAAATGCTGTTTTCCATTCATCGCCCTGTTTAATACGCACAAGATTATACGCACTACGAAGATCTATCTTGGAGAACCAACTAGCCCCCTTAATCCGAGCAAATAAATCCAACAGCAGCGGCAAAGGGTACTGAAATTTGACTGTGATCTTATTAAGAAGGCGGTAATCAATACAAGGTCTCAAAGAACCATCCTTCTTGGCCACAAAAAAGAACCCTGCTCCCAATGGTGATGACGACGGGCGAATATGACCCTTCTCCAAGGATTCCTTTACATAACTCCGCATAGCGGCGTGCTCTGGCACAGATAAATTAAACAGTCGGCCCTTCGGAAACTTACTACCAGGTATCAAATTGATAGCACAATCGTAATCCCTATGAGGAGGTAGGGCACTGGATTTGGGCTCATCAAATACATCCCGGTAATCCGACAAAAACTCCGGGACTTCAGAAGGGGTGGATGACGAAATAGACAAAAATGGAACATCACCATGTACCCCCTGACAACCCCAGCTGGACACAGACATAGATTTCCAATCCAATACTGGATTATGAACCTGTAGCCATGGCAACCCCAAAACGACCACATCATGCAGATTATGCAACACCAAAAAGCGAATATCCTCCTGATGTGCAGGAGCCATGCACATGGTCAATTGGGTCCAGTACTGAGGCTTATTCTTGGCCAAAGGCGTAGCATCAATTCCTCTCAATGGAATAGGATACTGCAAGGGCTCCAAGAAAAAACCACAGCGCCTAGCAAACTCCAAGTCCATCAAATTCAGGGCAGCGCCTGAATCCACAAATGCCATAACAGAATAGGATGACAAAGAGCAAATCAGAGTAACGGACAAAAGAAATTTCGACTGTACCGTACCAATGGTAGCAGACCTAGCGAAACGCTTAGTGCGCTTAGGACAATCGGAGATAGCATGAGTGGAATCACCACAGTAAAAACACAGCCCATTCCGACGTCTGTGTTCTTGCCGTTCAACTCTGGTCAAAGTCCTATCACATTGCGTAGGCTCAGGTCTAAGCTCAGATAATACCGCCAAATGGTGCACAGCTTTACGCTCACGCAAGCGTCGATCGATCTGAATGGCCAAAGACATAGACTCATTCAGACCAGCAGGCATGGGAAATCCCACCATGACATCCTTAAGGGCTTCAGAGAGACCCTTTCTGAAAATTGCTGCCAGGGCACATTCATTCCACTGAGTGAGTACAGACCACTTCCTAAACTTCTGACAATATATTTCTACCTCATCCTGACCCTGACACAGAGCCAGCAAGATTTTCTCTGCCTGATCCACTGAATTAGGTTCATCATAAAGCAATCCGAGCGCCAGAAAAAACGCATCAACATCACGCAATGCCGGATCTCCTGGCGCAAGGGAAAATGCCCAGTCTTGAGGGTCGCCACGTAACAAAGAAATAATGATTTTCACTTGTTGAACAGGGTCACCTGAGGAGCGAGGTTTCAAAGCAAGAAACAATTTACAATTATTTTTGAAATTCAGAAATTTAGATCTATCCCCAAAAAACAAATCAGGAATTGGAATCCTAGGCTCTAACATCGGATTCTGAACCACAAAATCTTGAATGTTTTGTACCCTTGCAGTGAGATTATTCATACAAGAGGACAGACCTTGAATGTCCATATCTACACCTGTAACCTGAACCACCCAGAGGTAAAGGGGAAAAGAGAGACACAACACACTGCAAAGAAAAAAAAATGGTCTCAGAACTTCTCTTATCCCTCTATTGAGATGCATTAATACTTTGGGCCACCTGTACTGTTATGACCTGGTGGTAAGGACAATAATGGACCTAGTGGTTAAGAGCACACGGAAAGACCTGATAGTTACTAATAATATAGGACGAGCTCTGAGACGTGGGAACTCTGCTGACCGCAATCCCTAATCCTATCACACACACTAGAAATAGCCGTGGATTGCTCCTAACGCTCCCTATGCAACTTGACACAGCCTAAGAAACTAGCTAGCCCTAGAGATTGAAAAATAAAGCCTACCTTGCCTCAGAGAAATTCCCCAAAGGAAAAGGCAGCCCCCACATATAATGACTGTGAGTAAAGATGAAAATTACAAACACAGAGATGAAATAGATTTAGCACAGTGAGGCCTGACTTACTGAACAGACAGAGGATAGGAAAGGTAACTTTGCGGTCAGCACAAAAACCTACAAAAAGACCACGCAGAGGGCGCAAAAAGACCCTCCGCACCGACTCACGGTGTGGAGGCGCTCCCTCTGCGTCCCAGAGCTTCCAGCAAGCAAGACAAAAATCAAAATAGCAAGCTGGACAGAAAAATAGCAAACCAGAGAAAAACAAGCAGGAACTTAGCTTCAGCTGGGAAGACAGGTCACAAGAACGATCCAGGAGAGAACTAGACCAATACTGGAACATTGACAGGTGGCATGGAGCAATGATCTAAGTGGAGCTAAATAGAGCAGCCAGCTAACGAATTAACCTTGTCACCTGTAGAAGGAAACTCAGAAGCCGCAGCTCCACTCACAACCACCAGAGGAAGCCTGTTGTGAATTCTGTGGTCAAGCTCCCTCCTGTGGTCATGAGTGGTACTTCAGCTGGTTCTGTCTATGACCTTCCTCTGGTGGATGTGAGTGGGGCTGCGGCTTCTGAGTTTCCTTCCTCAGGTGACGAGGTTAAGTCGTTAGGTGCTGCTCTATTTAACTCCACCTAGTTCTTTGTTCCTGGCCTCCAGTCAATGTTCCAGTATTGGTCTTGCTTTCTCCTGGATCGTTCTTGTGGCCTGTCTGCCCTGCATAAGCTAAGTTTTGCTTGTGTTGCTTTTGTTTGCTATATTTTCTGTCCAGCTTGCTATATTGGTTTTTCTTGCTTGCTGGAAGCTCTGAGACGCAGAGGGAGCACCTCCGTACCGTTAGTCGGAGCGGAGGGTCTTTTTGCCCCCTCTGCGTGGTTGTTTGTAGGTTTTTGTGCTGACCGCAAAGCTATCTTTCCTATCCTCGGTCTATTCAGTAAGTCGGGCCTCACTTTGCTAAAATCTATTTCATCTCTGTGTTTGTATTTTCATCTTAACTCACAGTCATTATATGTGGGGGGCTGCCTTTTCCTTTGGGGAATTTCTCTGAGGCAAGGTAGGCTTTATTTTTCTATCTTCAGGGCTAGCTAGTTTCTCAGGCTGTGCCGAGTTGCATAGGGAGCGTTAGGAGCAATCCACCTCTAGTGTGGTATGATAGGATTAGGGATTGCGGTCAGCAGAGTTCCCACGTCTCAGAGCTCGTCCTATGTTAGTAACTATCAGGTCACTTTGTGTGCTCTTAACCACTAGGTCCATTGTGGTTGTGAATCACCTGTTCATAACAGTACTGGAGGCCCAAAGTACTAATGCTCCTCAATAGAGGGAAAAGAGAAGTTCTGAGACCATTTTTTTTTCTCTGTACTGTGTTTTGTCTTTCTTTTCCCCTAGACATTTGGGTGGTTCAGGACACAGGTGTAGTGATGGACATTAAAGGTCTGTCTTCTTGTGTGGATCATCTGACTGCAAGAGTACAAAATATTCAAGACTTTGTGGTTCAGAATTCTATGTAAGAACCAAGAATTCCTATTTCTGATTTGTTTTCTGGAGATCGAGCTAAGTTTCTGAGTTTTCAGAATAATTGTAAACTGTTTCTGGCTTTGAAACCCCGCTCCTCTGGTGACCCAGTTCAACAAGTTAAGATCATTATTTCTTATTTACGTGGCGACCCTCAAGACTGGGCATTTTCCCTTGCGCCAGGAGATCCTTCATTATGTAATATTGATGCGTTTTTTCTGGCGCTCGGATTGCTGTATGATGAACCTAATTCAGTGGATCAGGCAGAGAAAAATTTGCTGGCTCTGTGTCAGGGTCAGGATGAGGTAGAGATATATTGTCAGAAGTTTAGGAAGTGGTCTGTGC
Source organism: Ranitomeya imitator (assembly GCF_032444005.1). Lineage (NCBI taxonomy): Eukaryota > Metazoa > Chordata > Amphibia > Anura > Dendrobatidae > Ranitomeya > Ranitomeya imitator. The sequence goes on along the minus strand of NC_091287.1, from coordinate 205,604,826 downwards.
TCACTCAATGGAATGAATGTGCGCTGGCAGCAATTTTCAGAAAAGGTCTCTCTGAAGCCCTAAAGGATGTCATGGTGGGATTTCCTATGCCTGCTGGTCTGAATGAGTCTATGTCTTTGGCCATTCAGATCGGTCGACGCTTGCATGAGCGTAAAACTGTGCACCATTTGGCGGTATTATCTGAGCATGGACCTGAGCCTATATAGTGCGATAGGACTTTGACCAGAGCTGAACGGCAAGAACACAGACGTCAGAATGGGCTGTGTTTTTACTGTGGTGATTCCACTCATGCTATCTCCGATTGTCCTAAGCGCACTAAGCGGTTCGCTAGGTCTGCCACCATTGGTACGGTACAGTCGAAATTTCTTTTGTCCGTTACTTTGATCTGCTCTTTGTCATCCTATTCTGTCATGGCATTTGTGGATTCAGGTGCTGCCCTGAATTTGATGGACTTGGAGTATGCTAGGCGCTGTGGGTTTTTCTTGGAGCCCTTGCAGTATCCTATTCCATTGAGAGGAATTGGTGCTACGCCTTTGGCCAAGAATAAGCCTCAGTACTGGAACCAGCTGACCATGTGCATGGCTCCTGCGCATCAGGAGGATATTCGCTTTTTGGTGTTGCATAATCTGCATGATGTGGTCGTGTTGGGGTTGCCATGGCTACAAGTCCATAACCCAGTATTGGATTGGAAATCAATGTCTGTGTCCAGCTGGGGTTGTCAGGGGGTACATGGTGATGTTCCATTTCTGTCTATTTCATCATCCACCCCTTCTGAGGTCCCAGAGTTCTTGTCGAATTACCGGGATGTATTTGATGAGCCCAAGTCCAGAGCCCTACCTCCGCATAGGGATTGTGATTGTGCTATCGATTTGATTCCTGGTAGTAAGTTTCCTAAAGGTCGACTGTTTAATTTGTCTGTGCCTGAGCACGCCGCTATGCGGAGTTACGTAAAGGAATCCTTGGAGAAGGGTCATATTCGCCCGTCGTCGTCGCCATTGGGAGCAGGGTTCTTTTTTGTGGCCAAGAAGGATGGTTCGCTGAGACCTTGTATTGATTACCGCCTTCTAAATAAAATCACGGTCAAATTTCAGTACCCCTTGCCGCTGCTGTCTGATTTGTTTGCTCGGATTAAGGGGGCTAGTTGGTTCACCAAGATAGATCTTCGTGGTGCGTATAATCTTGTGCGTATTAAACAGGGCGATGAATGGAAAACAGCATTTAATACGCCCGAGGGCCATTTTGAGTACCTGGTTATGCCATTCGGGCTTTCTAATGCTCCATCAGTGTTTCAGTCCTTTATGCATGACATCTTCTGAGAGTACCTGGATAAATTCCTGATTGTATACTTGGATGATATTTTGGTCTTCTCGGATGATTGGGAGTCTCACGTGAAGCAGGTCAGAATGGTGTTCCAGGTCCTGCGTGCGAATTCTTTGTTTGTGAAGGGGTCAAAGTGTCTCTTTGGTGTTCAGAAGGTTTCATTTTTGGGTTTCATTTTTTCCCCTTCTACTATCGAGATGGACCCTGTTAAAGTTCAGGCCATTTATGATTGGACTCAGCCGACATCTCTGAAGAGTCTGCAAAAGTTCCTGGGCTTTGCTAATTTTTATCGACGCTTCATCAATAATTTTTCTAGTATTGCTAAACCGTTGACTGATTTAACCAAGAAGGGTGCTGATGTGGTCAATTGGTCTTCTGCTGCTGTGGATGCTTTTCAAGGGTTGAAGCGTCGTTTTTCTTCTGCCCCTGTGTTGTGCCAACCTGATGTTTCGCTCCCGTTCCAGGTCGAGGTTGATGCTTCTGAGATTGGAGCATGGGCTGTTTTGTCGCAAAGAAGTTCTGATGGCTCGGTGATGAAACCATGCGCCTTCTTTTCCAGGAAGTTTTCGCCTGCTGAGCGTAATTATGATGTTGGCAATCGAGAGTTGCTGGCCATGAAGTGGGCATTCGATGAGTGGCGTCATTGGCTTGAAGGAGCTAAGCATCGCGTGGTGGTCTTGACTGATCACAAGAACTTGACTTATCTCGAGTCTGCCAAACGGTTGAATCCTAGACAGGCTCGTTGGTCGCTGTTTTTCTCCCGTTTTGACTTTGTGGTTTCGTACCTTCCGGGCTCTAAAAATGTGAAGGCGGATGCCCTGTCTAGGAGTTTTGTGCCCGACTCTCCGGGTTTGTCTGAGCCGGCGGGTATTCTCAAAGAGGGGGTAATTTTGTCTGCCATCTGCCCTGATTTGCGGTGGGTGCTGCAAAAATTTCAGGCTAATAGACCTGACCGTTGCCCAGCGGAGAAACTGTTTGTCCCTGATAAATGGACGAGTAGAGTTATCTCTGAGGTTCATTGTTCGGTGTTGGCTGGTCATCCTGGAATCTTTGGTACCAGAGATTTGGTGGCTAGATCCTTTTGGTGGCCGTCTCTGTCGCGGGATATGCGTTCGTTTGTGCAGTCCTGTGGGATTTGTGCTCGGGCTAAGCCCTGCTGTTCTCGTGCCAGTGGGTTGCTTTTGCCCTTGCCAGTCCCGAAGAGGCCCTGGACACATATCTCTATGGATTTTATTTCGGATCTCCCCGTCTCTCAAAAAATGTCGGTCATTTGGGTTGTTTGTGATCGCTTCTCTAAGATGGTCCATTTGGTACCCTTGTCTAATTTGCCTTCCTCCTCTGATTTGGTGCCATTGTTCTTCCAGCATGTGGTTCGTTTACATGGCATTCCGGAGAACATCGTTTCTGACAGAGGTTCCCAGTTTGTTTCGAGGTTTTGGCGAGCCTTTTGTGCTAGGATGGGCATTGATTTGTCTTTTTCCTCGGCTTTCCATCCTCAGACTAATGGCCAGACTGAACGAACCAATCAGACCTTGGAAACATATCTGAGATGTTTTGTTTCTGCCGATCAGGATGATTGGGTGTCCTTTTTGCCTTTGGCTGAGTTCGCCCTTAATAATCGGGCCAGCTCGGCTACTTTGGTTTCGCCGTTTTTCTGCAATTCTGGTTTCCATCCTCGTTTCTCTTCAGGGCAGGTTGAGTCTTCTGACTGTCCTGGTGTGGATACTGTGGTGGATAGGTTGCAGCAGATTTGGACTCATGTGGTGGACAATTTGACATTGTCTCAGGAGAAGGCTCAACGTTTCGCTAACCGCAGGCGCTGTGTGGGTCCCCGACTTCGTGTTGGGGATTTGATTTGGTTGTCATCTCGTTATATTCCTATGAAAGTTTCCTCTCCTAAATTTAAGCCTCATTTCATTGGTCTGTATAGGATTTCTGAGGTTCTTAATCCTGTGTCTTTTCGTTTGACCCTTCCAGCTTCTTTTTCCATCCATAACGTATTCCATAGGTCATTGTTGCGGAGATACGTGGCACCTGTGGTTCCATCCGTTGATCCTCCTGCCCCGGTTTTGGTTGAGGGGGAGTTGGAGTATATAGTGGAGAAGATTTTGGATTCTCGTATTTCGAGACGGAAACTCCAGTACCTGGTTAAGTGGAAGGGTTATGGTCAGGAAGATAATTCCTGGGTCTTTGCCTCTGATGTTCATGCTGCCGATCTGGTTCGTGCCTTTCATTTGGCTCATCCTGGTCGGCCTGGGGGCTCTGGTGAGGGTTCGGTGACCCCTCCTCAAGGGGGGGTACTGTTGTGAATTCTGTGGTCAAGCTCCCTCCTGTGGTCATGAGTGGTACTTCGGCTGGTTCTGTCTATGACCTTCCTCTGGTGGATGTGAGTGGGGCTGCGGCTTCTGAGTTTCCTTCCTCAGGTGACGAGGTTAAGTCGTTAGGTGCTGCTCTATTTAACTCCACCTAGTTCTTTGTTCCTGGCCTCCAGTCAATGTTCCAGTATTGGTCTTGCTTTCTCCTGGATCGTTCTTGTGGCCTGTCTGCCCTGCATAAGCTAAGTTTTGCTTGTGTTGCTTTTGTTTGCTATATTTTCTGTCCAGCTTGCTATATTGGTTTTTCTTGCTTGCTGGAAGCTCTGAGACGCAGAGGGAGCACCTCCGTACCGTTAGTCGGAGCGGAGGGTCTTTTTGCCCCCTCTGCGTGGTTGTTTGTAGGTTTTTGTGCTGACCGCAAAGCTATCTTTCTTATCCTCGGTCTATTCAGTAAGTCGGGCCTCACTTTGCTAAAATCTATTTAATCTCTGTATTTGTATTTTCATCTTGACTCACAGTCATTATATGTGTGGGGCTGCCTTTTCCTTTGGGGAATTTCTCTGAGGCAAGGTAGGCTTTATTTTTCTATCTTCAGGGCTAGCTAGTTTCACAGGCTGTGACGAGTTGCATAGGGAGCGTTAGGAGCAATCCACGGCTACCTCTAGTGTGGTATGATAGGATTAGGGATTGCGGTCAGCAGAGTCCCCACGTCTCAGAGCTCGTCCTATGTTAGTAACTATCAGGTCACTTTGTGTGCTCTTAACCACTAGGTAAATTGTGGTTATGAATCACCTGTTCATAACAGAAGCCCATGGACAGAACCAGCCGAAGTACCATTCATGACCACAGGAGGGAGCTTGACAACAGAATTCACAACAGGGCACCATCGCGCAGGTGTAGGGTGCCAACCTCTGCAGCAAGGTAGGAATGCATCAGATAGAAAGAGTAGAGTATTTTTTCTCTTTTTAATATATTACTAATAAAAGTGATATTTATGGTGCTTGAACCCTCTAGGTTCAAGCAACATATTGTAATCCGATTTCTTATATTTATGGTGCTTGAACCCTCTAAGTTCAAGCAACATATTTATAGTGCTTTGGCACAAAGCACTATATTGTTATTCCACCGTAGTCAACTTATTCTTCTTCTTATTATAGTGCTTTGTAAAAAGCACTATATTGTTATTCCACCGTAGTCAACTTCTTCTTATTATTAGTCAGTCCGCAATTAATGCGGCCCGAACCGCTGCACGCACAGACTCCAGTGAGGTGTCATTTCGAAGCCAGCGTTCCTAGGAGGTGTGCTAAGTATTTTTCGTGTCGATCGGATTTGTAGTTTTGGCGCAATTGGCGTTTGAAAATTTTGTCTCAATGCATTTCAATGGGGAAATTGTTCCAATAAGGTATAATGGCTGATTTCTGAGGCAATTTCAAAATAACTGCCAACTGCCACCTGGCTGATGAGCTCATTGATATGCGAAGTCAGACCCAGTTACTATGCCAACGCCTACGAACTCTACATGACCCCACCAGGACACAGTTTTGCCAGATAATATCAGCTCTTAAAGTGACCGACCCACCAAATTGTTACCTGAGGTGTCCAGCCTACCAAATCGGAGGCCGAGTGGCCCCGCCCACCAAATCAGACCCCGAGTGGCCCCGCCCACCAAATCGGAGGCCGAGGGGCCCCGCCCACCAAATCGGAGGCCGAGGGGCCCCGCCCACCAAATCGGAGGCCGAGAGGCCCCGCCCACCAAATCGGAGGCCGAGGGCCCCCGCCCACCAAATCGGAGGCCGAGGGGCCCCGCCCACCAAATCGGACCCAGAGTGGACCCGCCCACCAAATCGGACCCAGAGTGACCCCGCCCACCAAATCGGACCCAGAGTGACCTCGCCCACCAAATCGGACCCAGAGTGACCCCGCCCACCAAATCGGACCCAGAGTGACCCCGCCCACCAAATCGGACCCAGAGTGACCCCGCTCACCAAATCGGCCCCAGAGTGACCCCGCCCACCAAATCGGCCCCAGAGTGACCCCGCCCACCAAATCGGACCCAGAGTGACTCCGCCCACCAAATCGGCCCCAGAGTGACCCCACAAACCAAACCGGCCCCAGAGTGACCCCACAAACCAAACCAGCGCCTGAGGGGCACCCAAATGTGAAAGTCTTGCAGGGGCAGCCCGGGCATCATTCCAAAGCACTATCTGTAGTTCCTTCAGGAAATACCCATCTAGTTATTATTATTCAGTCCGCAATTAATGCGGCCCAAACCGCTGCACGCACAGACTCCAGTGAGGTGTCATTTCGAAGCCAGCGTTCCTGAGAGGTGTGCTAAGTATTTTTCGTATTGATAGGATTTGTATTTTTGGCGCAATTTGCGTTTGAAAATTTTGTCTCAATGCATTTCAATGGGGAAATTTTGCCATAAGCTTATAATGGCAGTTATTTTGAAATTGCCTCAGAAATCAGCCCAACTGCCACCTGGCTGATTTGCTCATTGATATGCGAAGTCAGACCCAGTTACTATGCCAACGCCTACGAACTCTACATGACCCCACTAGGACACAGGTTTGCCAGATAATATCAGCTCTTAAAGTGACCCGCCCACCAAATCGGACCCTGAGGTGCCAGCCCACCAAATCAGAGGCCGAGGGCCCCGCCCACCAAATCAAAGGCCGAGGGGCCCCGCCCACCAAATCGGAGGCCGAGGGGCCCCGCCCACCAAATCGGCCCCTGAGGGGCCCTGCCCACCAAATCGGCCCCAGAGGGGCCCCGCCCACCAAATCGGCCCCTGAGGGGCCCCGCCCGCCAAATCGGCCCCAGAGGGGCCCCGCCCACCAAATCGGCCCCAGAGGGGCCCCGCCCACCAAATCGGACCCTGAGGGACCCCGCCCACCAAATCGGACCCTGAGGGGCCCCGCCCACCAAATCGGCCTCTGAGGGGCCCCGCCCACCAAATCAGCCCCTGAGGGGCCCCACCCACCAAATCGGACCCTGAGGGGCCCTGCCCACCAAATCGGACCCTGAGGGGCCCCGGCAACCAAATCGGCCCCTGAGGGTCCCCGCCCACCAAATCGCCATCTGAGGGTCCCCGCCCACCAACTCGGCCCCTGAGGGGCCCCACCCACCAAATCGGAGGCCGAGGGGCCCTGCCCACTAAATCGGCCCCCGAGCGGCCCCGACCACCAAATCGGCCCCCGAGTGGCCCCGACCACCAAATCGGCCCCCGAGCGGCCCCAACCACCAAATCGGCCCCCGAGCGGCCCCGACCACCAAATCGGCCCCCGAGCGGCCCCGACCACCAAATCGGCCCCCGAGCGGCCCCGAACACCAAATCGGCCCCCGAGCGGCCCCGACCACCAAATCGGCCCCCGAGCGGCCCCGACCACCGAATCGGCCCCCGATCGGCCCCGACCACCAAATCGGCCCCCGAGCGGCCCCGACCACCAAATCGGCCCCCGAGCGGCCCCGACCACCAAATCGGCCCCCTAGCAGCCCCGACCACCAAATCGGCCCCCTAGCAGCCCCGACCACAAAATCGGCCCCCGAGTGGCCCCAACCACTAAATCGGCCCCCAAGCGGCCCCGCCGACCAAATCGGCCCCCGAGCGGCCCCAACCACTAAATCGGCCCCCAAGCGGCCCCGCCCACCAAACCGGCGCCTGAGGGGCACCCAAGTGTAAAAGTCTTGCAGGGGCAGCCCGGGCACCATTCCAAAGCACTATCTGTAGTTCCTTCAGGAAATACCCATCTAGTCTTATTATTATTATTCAGTCCACAATTAATGCGGCCCGAACCGCTGCACACACAGACTCCAGTGAGGTGTCATTTCGAAGCCAGCATTCCTGAGAGGTGTGCTAAGTATTTTTCGTGTCGATTGGATTTGTAGTTTTGGCGCAATTTGCGTTTGAAAATTTTGTCTCAATGCATTTCAATGGGGAAATTTTGCCATAGGGTTATAAAGGGCTGATTTCTGACGCAACTTCAAAATAACTGCCAACTGCCACCTGGCTGATTAGCTCATTGATATGCGCAGTCAGACCCAGTTACTATGCCAACGCCTACGAACTCTACATGACCCCACTAGGACAAAGGTTTTGCCAGATAATATCAGCTCTTAAAGTGACCCGCCCACCAAATCGGACCCCGAGTGGCCCCGCCCACCAAATCGGACCCCCGAGTGGCCCTGCCCACCAAATCGGAGGCTGAGGGGCCCCGCCCACCAAATCGGCCCCAGGGGGGCCCCACCCACCAAATCGGCCCCTGAGGGGCCCCACCCACCAAATCGGCCCATGAGGGCCCCACCCACCAAATCGGCCCATGAGGGGCCCCACCCACCAAATCGGACCCAGAGTGACCCTGCCCACCAAATCGGACCCAGAGTGACCCCGCCCACCAAATCATACCCAGAGTGACCCCGCCCACCAAATCGGCCCCCCAGAGTGACCCTGCCAACCAAATCGGCCCCCGAGGTGCCCCGCCCACCAAATCAGACCCAGAGTGGCCCCGCCCACCAAATCAGACCCAGAGTGGCCCACCCACCAAATCGGCCCCTGAGGGGCACCCAAGTGTGAAAGTCTTGCAGGGGCAGCCTGGGCACCATTCCAAAGCACTATCTGTAGTTCCTTCAGGAAATACCCATCTAGTGTAATCTGATTTCTTATATTTTATTCTTCTCCACGTTTTCCGCAATTAATGCGGCCCAAACCGCTCGGCGCAGAGACCTCGTTCAGGTGGCGTTTTGAAGCCCTTGGTGGGGACAGGTGTGCTATGTATTTTTGAAGTCGATCCGATTTGTAGTTTTTAAAAAAAAATAGCATTTAAAAAAAATGTTTTCCCATAGGAATTAATGGCGACCACTCCATGACCCCCAACTTGACCTTCCAAAGATGGCAGCTATGCAAATGTAGGGTGTCCATTTTAGGACATGATCATTTATCAAAGTCAAACATCAGAATAAAGTGACTATGACACCCGACACTCCGACACCCGACACAGTAAGTGCCTCCAAGGTCCTGTGTGTGAAAAGTAAGTGCCCCCCCCGTTCCTGTGTGTGAAAATTAAGTGCACCCCCGGTCCAGTGTGTGAAAAGTAAGTGCACCCCCGGTCCTGTGTGTGAAAAGTAAGTGCCCCCCTGTCCTGTGTGTGAAAAGTAAGTGCCCCCCGGTCCTGTGTGTGAAAAGTGCCCCCCGATCCTGTGTGTGAAAAGTAAGTGCACCCCTGGTACTGTGTGTGAAAAGTAAGTGCACCCCCGGTCCTGTGTGTGAAAAGTAAGTGCTCCCCCCGGTCCTGTGTGTGGTAAGTGTAAGTGCCCCCCGGTCCTGTGTGTGAAAAGTAAGTGCACCTCTGGTCCCTTGTGTGAAAAGTAAGTGCCCCCCGCTCCTGTGTGTGAAAAGTAAGTGCCCCCCTGGTCCTGTGTGTGAAAAGTGCCCCCCGATCCTGTGTGTGAAAAGTAAGTGCACCCCTGGTACTGTGTGTGAAAAGTAAGTGCACCCCCGATCCTGTGTGTGAAAAGTAAGTGCCCCAGCATCTGGTGTGTGAAAAGTGACCCCCCCCGTCCTGTGTGTGAAAAGTAAGTGCCCCAGCGTCCTGTGTGTGAAAAGTAAGTTCCCCCGGTCCTGTGTGTGAAAAGTAAGTGCCCCCCGTTCCTGTGTGTGAAAAGTAAGTGCTCCCCCCGGTCCTGTGTGTGAAAAGTAAGTGCCCCCCGGTCCTGTGTGTGAAAAGTAAGTGCGCCCCGGTCCTGTGTGTGAAAAGTAAGTGCCCCCCATTCCTATGTATGAAAAGTAAGTGCTCCCCCCGGTCCTGTGTGTGGTAAGTGCCCCCCGGTCCTGTGTGTGAAAAGTAAGTGCCCTCCGTTCCTGTGTGTGAAAAGTAAGTGCTCCCCCCGGTCCTGTGTGTGAAAAGTAAGTGCCCCCGGTCCTGTGTGTGAAAAATAAGTGCGCCCCGGTCCTGTGTGTGAAAAGTAAGTTCTCCCCCCGGTCCTGTGTGTGGTAAGTGCCCCCGGTCCTGTGTGTGAAAAGTAAGTGCCCCCCGGTCCTCTGTGTGAAAAGTAAGTGCCCCCCGGTCCTGTGTGTGAAAAGTAAGTGCCCCCCGGTCCTGTGTGTGAAAAGTAAGTGCCCCCCGGTCCTGTGTGTGAAAAGTGCCCCCCGATCCTGTGTGTGAAAAGTAAGTGCCCCCTAGTCCTGTTTGTGAAAAGTAAGTGCCCTCCGATCCTGTGTGTCAAAATTAAGTGCCCCCTGGTCCTGTGTGTGAAACACCAAGGTTACTTACTGGTAGCCGGTTTTTCCGGAGCCCATGACAGCACACCTGAGAGAGGGATCCGCCCAGTCGGGACAGGAAACCTACTGAAATAAAAGGGCGGTACCTCTCCCTCGCTTCAGTTGGTTTTCAGAGCATGAGAGGCCCCCTTGGTTAGTACACATGGCAATCTACCACCACATCATAATAACAAAAAAACACCCAGCTAAAAGTGCGCACCAAAAGGGTGAAAAAAGAAGGGAGGGGATATACAGGTGCTGTCATGGGCTCCGGAAAAACCGGCTACCAGTAAGTAACCTTGGTGTTTTCCCGTCTCCCATGACAGCACACCGGAGAGATTTTTGGAGAAAGAAACACCTTAGGGAGGGACCACCGCTTGTAGCACCCTTCTACCAAAGGTAAGGTCAGTTGAGGAGGATAGATCTAGCCGGTAGTGTCTAAAGAAGGTAGCCGGTGAGGACCAGGTAGCGGCCTTACAAATTTGATCAATCGATATCTGCTTTTTCTGCCCAGGAAGTAGCCACAGCTCTGGTGGAGTGAGCCTTGATGCCTTCAGGGATTGGGGCACCACGAGAAGCGTAGGATAAGGAAATGGCCTCCCTAATCCACCTAGCAATAGTACCTTTGGATACCCCATATCCTTTTCTGCTACCCTGGAAAGCTACAAATAAGGGCGGATATTTCCTCCACTGACTGGTCAAAGACATGTACTGCAAAATAGCCCTTCTTACATCCAGTGTATGAAATTTTTCTTCCACTGGGTTCTTGGGATTATCGCAAAAAGAGGGTAACACAATCTCCTGGCTTCTATGGAATTTAAGTACTACTTTTGGCAGATATGCCGGATCTGGTCTGAGTACTACTCTGTCATCAAATACCTGTGTATAAGGAGGGGAGATAGACAGGGCTTGCAAGTCACTCACCCTACGGGCTGATGTTAACGCAACCAGAAGTACTGTTTTAAGAGTGAGAATTTTTATTGATGATTCTTGCAAAGGTTCAAATGGATCACTAGTCAGAGCCTCTAACACCAGATTCAAATCCCATGGAGGAACCCTCTGAATTGTTACTGGTCTAGACCTACTACAGGATTTTATAAAGCGGGACACCCATCTATTGGAGGCCAGATTACAATTATACAAGGCTCCAAATGCCGACACTTGTACTTTGAGCGTATTAGTTGCCAACCCTAGTTGTAAACCCGCCTGTAAAAACTCTAGAATAGTACCTACAGGAGACTTGTCCCCCAAAGGTTGCCCTGAAAAATCTAGAAACTTCTTCCATGTTCTACCATAAATCCTCGATGTTACTGGCTTTCTACTTTTCAACAAGGTGGAGCCTAACCCTGGCGAAAACCCCCACCTACTCAATAATGCCCTCTCAAATTCCAGGCTGCAAGATGGAAGCCCTTCACTTGAGAGTGGCATATTGGACCCTGAGTAAGCAGGTCCGGAATTTCTGGCAGGATCCATGGATCGGTTACTGACATTTGTCTCAGGAGGGAGAACCAAGGTCTTTTTGGCCAGAATGGGGTGATCAAAATTACTCTCGCCCACTCCATTCTGATCTTCCTTACTACTGTTGGAATCATCGCTATCGGTGGATACACATACGCGAGACTGAACTTCCATTGTATTTGGAGAGTATCCACCGCAAATGGTTTCTCTCTCGGGTAGTGTTGAGCATTCCGATACCGCAAGTATCGGGTATCAGCCGATACTTGCGGTATCGGAATTCCGATACCGAGTTCCGATACTTTTGTGGTATCGGTAATCGGTATCGGATCCATTTTAATGTGTAAAATAAAGAATTAAAATAAAAAATATTGGTATACTTACCTCTCCGGAGGCCCCTGGACATCACCGCTGGTAACCGGCAGCCTTCTTTGTTTAAAATGAGCGCGTTTAGGGACTTCCATGACGACACGGCTTCTGATTAGTCGCGTGCCGCTCATGTGACCGCCACGCGACCAATCAGAAGCCGCGACGTCATTTTCAGGTCCTAAACTCCTCATTCTAGGAATTTAGGACCTGAGAATGACGTCGCGGCTTCTGATTGGTCGCGTGGTGGTCACATGAGCGACACGCGACCAATCAGAAGCCGCGACGTCATTCTCAGGTCCTAAACGCGCTCATTTTAAGCAAAGAAGGCTGCCGGTTACCAGCGGTGATGTCCAGGGGCCTCCGGAGAGGTAATTATATCAATATTTTTTATTTTAATTCTTTATTTTACACATTAATATGGATCCCAGGGCCTGAAGGAGAGTTTCCTCTCTTTCAGACCCTGGGAACCATCAGGATACCTTCCGATACTTGGTGTCCCATTGACTTGTATTGGTATCGGGTATCGGTATCGGCGATATCCGATACTTTTCGGGTATCGGCCGATACTATCCGATACCGATACTTTTAAGCATCGGACGGTATCGCTCAACACTACTCTCGGGTCTAAAGAACAGAAACTCTCTACTTTCCTGTTGTTTAAGGTGGCAAATACATCTATTACAGGTAAGCCCCAAGCCTGCACTATTTGTTGAAACACTTGGGGATTCAAAGACCACTCTCCTTGTCTCAGTGTCTTGCGACTTAGGTAATATGCTTTCATATTCTCGACTCCGTTTATGTGGAGAGCCGAGAGGGACAGTAGGTGGTCCTCTGCTATTTGTAGGAGAACAGACGCTGAACTCATCAGGGAAGGGGATCTCGTCCCCCCTTGGTGGTTGATATACGCAACCACTGCGTGATTGTCTGACATGACCCTGGTATGGTGACCCTGAAAGATGGGAAGGAAATGTTTCACAGCTCTCTCTACAGCCCATAACTCTCTTAAATTTGATGCCTGTTGTGATTCTAGTTGGGACCAGGATCACGGAACTGAGAGAGTCCCTAAATGAGCCCCCCATCCTGTACCGCTTGCGTCTGTGGTGATGATCTGCTCTATCGGAGTTATCCACTGGACTCCCGACACCAAATGATCTCTTACGACCCACCATTTTAGGAAATCCGTTACCTCTAATGAAAGGCATAGCTTCCCTTCTAAATGCCCTTTTAACCACTTTTGTGCTGACAGGACCTCCCACTGTAACTGTCTTAGATGGAACTGTGCCCATCTTACTGCAGGTATACAGGATGTTAGAGAACCCAACAGGGACATTGCCTTTCTCAACATCATTACAGGGTGATGAATCACTGACTCCACAAGATTCTGAATTTTGACCAGCTTGTTTTCTGGTAAGAGACAAAGCTGACGCCTGGAGTCCAGAACTAAACCCAGAAAGGACTGAACTAACTCCGGCGTCAACCTCGACTTGGTGAGATTTATTTTCCACCCCAACCGCTCTAGCGTCGATATGACTTCTTTTATTTGTGCCAGGCAATGTGCTGCTGAGTTCCCTACTATAAGGAAGTCGTCCAGATACGGAACTATAACCACGTTCTGAGAGCGGAGGAAGGACATGACCTCTGACATCAGCTTGGTGAATATTCTTGGCGCTATAGACAGGCCGAATGAGAGGGCAGCGTATTGATAGTGCCTGAGACAACCTTGGACATAAACTGCTACTCTTAGGAATTTTTGATAGTCCCCATGTATTGGGACGTGGTAGTAGGCGTCCTTTAAGTCTATGGCTGCCATGAAGCAACCTGGAAACAAAAGTTTTACTGCTGTATTCACAGACTCCATTTTGAAGGAGCAATTTACTACTGACTGGTTTAGATTTTTTAAATTGACAATGGTTCTCAGTGACTTGTCCGGTTTTCGTATTAGAAAAAGAGGGGAGTAAAAACCTTTTCCCTGATCTTCTGCCGGGACCTCCACCAGAACTCGTTTTGATACCAGTTCCAATACCTCGGTTTCCAAGGCTAGTTGCTCCTCCAGAGATTTTCTTTGGGGTGTTAAAACAAAAGTTTGTCGCGGTGGAAAAACAAAATCTATTTTTATGCTGTCTTTGATGACCTTCAGAGTCCAATGACTGGGGGAGATGTCTACCCAGGCTGGGAAAAAAGATGAAAGCCTTCCCCCCACCTCCGGCCTGGCGTCATTGGGAGGGCTTTTTTGCCGATGTAGAGGGACCTTTAAACATATATCCAAATCCTTTCCTGTCTCTGGAATCCCAATTCCTTCTATCTCCCGGGGGCGGCCCCTACTAAATTTGCCCCTCCGAAAATAAGGCCTTCTAAAGTCCACAGGAAAGCGAGGAAAACCCTTTTTTTATCTCCTGCTTTCTCCAAAATGTCTTCTAATTTTTGACCGAAGAGGAAATGGCCATCACATGGTATAGAACAAAGTCTATTTTTTGAAGGTAAATCGCCGGGGCACCCCTTCCACCGGAGAGCACGTCTAGCCGCGTTGGATAAACTTGCCGCTCTAGCCGCCAGCCTTACGGAGTCTGCCGAAGAATCTGCTATAAAGGCAGCTGCTCCTTTAGCCAAAGTCACATTTGCTAAAATTTCATCCCTTGGGGCTTTAGATTTCAGTTGCTCCTCTATCTGCTGAAGCCAGACGATAAGGGAGCGAGAGACACAGGTCCCTGCAATTGTTGGTTTTAAACCCCCTGCGGTCGCTTCCCAGGTGTGCCTTAGGAATCCATCCGCTTTTTTATCTAAGGGATCCCTTAAGACCCCAGAGTCTTCTAAGGGAAGGGATAACTTTTTAGATGATCTAGCTACCGCACCATCAATTTTTCGGAACTTTATCCCATGTTTCTGAATCTTTTTCCTCAAAGGGGTAACGTCTTTTAGAAGCCGAGGGTAGATTACCCGATTTCTCCGGCTTCCTCCATTCCTTTTCTATAAGGGCCTTTACCCTGGAATTAACTGGAAAGGTGCGCTTTCTCTTCTCCTCTAGACCCCCAAACATTATGTCCTCTAGGGACTTGGCCGCTTTCTCATCTTTTAGGCCCATTGAAGCTCTAACGGCTTTTACTAATTTGTCCGTGTTCTCAGTTAAAAAACACGGATGGCCTCCAACATCACTATCAGAAGAGGAGCCAGAAGATTTAGAGGAAGAGGAGCAGGGAGATAATGGTTCCTCCTGACATTCCTCATCAGAAAGAGAAACCTCGGAAACCAAAACTGGTTCTGGGTTTTTACTAGCCTTTTTCTTAAGGGCTGCTTTCACAGAGCCTTGCACTTCGGCTCTGAATATTGCTCTAAGACTAGAGGCAAAGTCAGGGGTCTCTTCCTGGATAGTCTTTTGGATGCAATCTACACAAAGACTTTTCTGCCACTGGACTGCCAACGGAACTCTACAGAGGGCACATTCCTTATTCTTTGACTTGGTGCTAGCCTTCCTCGGCGCCTGCCAAGTAAACAGAAAATGTAGCCCATTACCACCAGGGTGACATTCACGTAGATCACTCACCACCCTCTGACCATAAAGGGTACCGGATTCCGAGGCGGACTAGGAGCACGGGGAACGTTCCTCCTGGAGGCTGAAGAATCCTGAGACGTCCGACTAGGACGATTGCCGCTCCTTCTACTCGAGTTGCTATTCTTCTTATCACGTTGATGAGTCGGTGCATCGCCTGATAAGGCCTCTTGCTGCTGCTGCTGTAATAGCTGCTGCTGCTGCTCCATACGATCCTCCATTTTGGAATCTGTATGAAGATGAGCAGCGATCAATGCAGCCACCCCCTTGATAAAGAGTCTTCCACAGTGCTCCCCGCCTCTTCCGGTAACCATTTCGCTCCTCTCCCCCTCCTGCACACCGCCGGTAAACGTATAATGTAACCGGCGTTACATTCCATGGGCGCCGCCATCTTGGATCTGGCGCTTCTCTGATGTCACGCAGGCACGCCCATTCCCGGCGTGCCTTGCGGTGAAAGCCAGCCGCGCGCCCGGAAGTCGCCCAGCAGAGAGAGAGAGCGGCGTGGCAGACGCAGAATGGCCCCCAGAGTTCCGGACTGCGCTGGACCGACGCCCGCAAAACCCGGAGGAGCTGTAGACGGCGCTACCAGCATCCCGAAGGCCGGCATACATCCAGTGCCGGGACGGGAGTGGGTAAGTGGATCTTCAATCAACAAAATATAAAAAATCAAAAAATACAACCGTGATTCCAGCACAAGGGTTCCCATCAGGACAGGAAACCCAACTGAAGCGAGGGAGAGGTACCGCCCTTTTATTTCAGTAGGTTTCCTGTCCCGACTGGGCGGATTCCTCTCTCAGGTGTGCGGTCATGGGAGACGGAAAAAAGTAAGTGCCCCCCGGTCCTGTGTGTGAAAAGTAAGTGCCCCTGGTCCTGTGTGTGAAAAGTAAGTGCCCCCGTCCTGTGTGTGCTAAGTAAGTGCCCCCCATCCTGTGTGTGATAAGTGCCCCCATCCTGTGTGTGATAATTAAGTGCTCCCCCGTCCTGTGCGTGATAAGTAAGTGCCCCCCTGTCCTGTGTGTGATAAGTAAGGGCTGCTGTAAAGCTGGCAGCGCTGTTCAAGCACCATGTATTTCCTTCAGGAAATGCCCATCTAGTTTATATATGTAATCTCCTAAATAGTGATGGTTGATATTTTTGTATCTCTTACACTAGATATTGTTAAATCGGTGAACATAAAATACAAAGGTTGATAGAGTAGTAGAGGATGCGATCTCCCTTTATCCCACTCTTAGGCTGCCTTCACACTAGCAGTATTTGGTCAGTATTTTACATCAGTATTTGTAAGCCAAAATTAGGAGTGGGTGATAAATGCAGGAGTGGCGCATATGTTTCGATAATACTTTTCCTCTATTTGTTCCACTCCTGGTTTTGGCTTACAAATACTGATGTAAAATACTGACCAAATACTGCTAGTGTGACAGCAGCCTTACATGCAGTGGTTTCTATTAACTATGACATACAATATTGAGCTGCTATAAACACTGATAGTGCTCAGTTCCTTCTGCTATATCTTTCCTAGCTGGTAGAAAAGAACAGCTCCAGAGATACACTTCCTTTTTACTTCTTAAGGCCCCTTCACATTAAGCGACGCTGCAGCGATACCGACAACGATCCGGATCGCTGCAGCGTCGCTGTTTGGTCGCTGGAGAGCTGTCACACAGACAGCTCTCCAGCGACCAACGATGCCGGTAACCAGGGTAAACATCGGGTAACTAAGCGCAGGGCCGCGCTTAGTAACCCGATGTTTACCCTGGTCACCATCCTAAAAGTAAAAAAAACAAACACTACATACTTACCTACCGCTGTCTGTCCCCGGCGCTCTGCTTCTCTGCACTCCTCCTGTACTGGCTGTGAGCACAGCGGCCGGAAAGCAGAGCGGTGACGTCACCGCTCTGCTTTCCGGCTGACTGACGCTCACAGCCAGTACAGGAGGAGTGCAGAGCACTGCGCCGGGGACAGACAGCGGTAGGTAAGTATGTAGTGTTTGTTTTTTTTACTTTTAGGATGGTAACCAGGGTAAACATCGGGTTACTAAGCGCGGCCCTGCGCTTAGTTACCCGATGTTTACCCTGGTTACCAGTGAAGACATCGCTGGATCGTTGTCACACACGCCGATCCAGCGATGTCCACGGGAGATCCAGCGACGAAATAAAGTTCTGGACTTTCTTCAGCGACCAACGATCTCCCAGCAGGGGCCTGATCGTTGGTCGCTGTCACACATAACGATTTCATTAACGATATCGTTGCTACGTCACAAAATGCAACGATATCGTTAACAATATCGTTATGTGTGAAGGTACCTTTAGGCTTCTTTCACACTAGCGTTGGAATCTCCCCGTCGCAATGCGTCGGGGAGAGATTCCGATGCTAGTGTTTGCTGCATTGCACAATGGAGGCAGCGGATGCATTTTTCCGGCGCATCCGCTGCCCCATTGTAAGGTGCGGGGAGGTGGGGGCGGAGTTTCCGGCCGCGCATGCGCGGTCGGAAAAGCGGTCCGTCGGGAGAAAAAAACGTTACATGTAGGGTTTTTTTCTCCCGACGGTCCGCCAAAGCATGTTGGCATGTTTTGCATGTTTTGGCGCTGCAGTGTGCTGCCCTATTTATTTAACTATATACGAGTTGGCGACTCTGGGTTCAGCACCTGTTCACACTCAGTCTATGTTTGGATGTGCAGGTCAGGTTTTTGAAATGTGTTCTCTAGCCTTCTGATCGTGCACTCCCCGCCTCCTAGCTTCAGGTGTTTTAATTATAGTAGGTCCAATACCCCTCCACATAGAGAGAGAATTTGAGTCCAAGAAGAGGTTTCTACATGTACCCATTCAGATGGAGACGTTTATTCTCAGTGAGGTAGGTCAAGCGTAGGACCTCGTATAAGAGAGATGCCTTAACGTGGCTACGAGGTACACATAAAATTGGCCATTTTTGTGCGCTAAAAGCTCTCATTTTTCATATTTCTAGTGCAGTAATGCAGTTCAAATTTCGTTTTTTCAAGTTTGCATGTTTTGGCGTTGCAGTGTGCTGCCCTATTTATTTAACTATATACGAGTTGGCGACTCTGGGTTCAGCACCTGTTCACACTCAGTCTATGTTTGGATGTGCAGGTCAGGTTTTTGAAATGTATTCTCTAGCCTTCTGATCGTGCACTCCCCGCCTCCTAGCTTCAGGTGTTTTAATTATAGTAGGTCCAATACCCCTCCACATAGAGAGAGAATTTGAGTCCAAGAAGAGGTTTCTACATGTACCCATTCAGATGGAGACGTTTATTCTCAGTGAGGTAGGTCAAGCGTAGGACCTCGTATAAGAGAGATGCCTTAACGTGGCTACGAGGTACACATAAAATTGGCCATTTTTGTGCGCTAAAAGCTCTCATTTTTCATATTTCTAGTGCAGTAATGCAGTTCAAATTTCGTTTTTTCAAGTTTGCATGTTTTGGCGCTGCAGTGTGCTGCCCTATTTATTTAACTATATACGAGTTGGCGACTCTGGGTTCAGCACCTGTTCACACTCAGTCTATGTTTGGATGTGCAGGTCAGGTTTTTGAAATGTATTCTCTAGCCTTCTGATCGTGCACTCCCCGCCTCCTAGCTTCAGGTGTTTTAATTATAGTAGGTCCAATACCCCTCCACATAGAGAGAGAATTTGAGTCCAAGAAGAGGTTTCTACATGTACCCATTCAGATGGAGACGTTTATTCTCAGTGAGGTAGGTCAAGCGTAGGACCTCGTATAAGAGAGATGCCTTAACGTGGCTACGAGGTACACATAAAATTGGCCATTTTTGTGCGCTAAAAGCTCTCATTTTTCATATTTCTAGTGCAGTAATGCAGTTCAAATTTCGTTTTTTCAAGTTTGCATGTTTTGGCGCTGCAGTGTGCTGCCCTATTTATTTAACTATATACGAGTTGGCGACTCTGGGTTCAGCACCTGTTCACACTCAGTCTATGTTTGGATGTGCAGGTCAGGTTTTTGAAATGTATTCTCTAGCCTTCTGATCGTGCACTCCCCGCCTCCTAGCTTCAGGTGTTTTAATTATAGTAGGTCCAATACCCCTCCACATAGAGAGAGAATTTGAGTCCAAGAAGAGGTTTCTACATGTACCCATTCAGATGGAGACGTTTATTCTCAGTGAGGTAGGTCAAGCGTAGGACCTCGTATAAGAGAGATGCCTTAACGTGGCTACGAGGTACACATAAAATTGGCCATTTTTGTGCGCTGAAAGCTCTCATTTTTCATATTTCTAGTGCAGTAATGCAGTTCAAATTTCGTTTTTTCAAGTTTGCATGTTTTGGCGCTGCAGTGTGCTGCCCTATTTATTTAACTATATACGAGTTGGCGACTCTGGGTTCAGCACCTGTTCACACTCAGTCTATGTTTGGATGTGCAGGTCAGGTTTTTGAAATGTATTCTCTAGCCTTCTGATCGTGCACTCCCCGCCTCCTAGCTTCAGGTGTTTTAATTATAGTAGGTCCAATACCCCTCCACATAGAGAGAGAATTTGAGTCCAAGAAGAGGTTTCTACATGTACCCATTCAGATGGAGACGTTTATTCTCAGTGAGGTAGGTCAAGCGTAGGACCTCGTATAAGAGAGATGCCTTAACGTGGCTACGAGGTACACATAAAATTGGCCATTTTTGTGCGCTAAAAGCTCTCATTTTTCATATTTCTAGTGCAGTAATGCAGTTCAAATTTCGTTTTTTCAAGTTTGCATGTTTTGGCGCTGCAGTGTGCTGCCCTATTTATTTAACTATATACGAGTTGGCGACTCTGGGTTCAGCACCAGTTCACACTCAGTCTATGTTTGGATGTGCAGGTCAGGTTTTTGAAATGTATTCTCTAGCCTTCTGATCGTGCACTCCCCGCCTCCTAGCTTCAGGTGTTTTAATTATAGTAGGTCCAATACCCCTCCACATAGAGAGAGAATTTGAGTCCAAGAAGAGGTTTCTACATGTACCCATTCAGATGGAGACGTTTATTCTCAGTGAGGTAGGTCAAGCGTAGGACCTCGTATAAGAGAGATGCCTTAACGTGGCTACGAGGTACACATAAAATTGGCCATTTTTGTGCGCTAAAAGCTCTCATTTTTCATATTTCTAGTGCAGTAATGCAGTTCAAATTTCGTTTTTTCAAGTTTGCATGTTTTGGCGCTGCAGTGTGCTGCCCTATTTATTTAACTATATACGAGTTGGCGACTCTGGGTTCAGCACCTGTTCACACTCAGTCTATGTTTGGATGTGCAGGTCAGGTTTTTGAAATGTATTCTCTAGCCTTCTGATCGTGCACTCCCCGCCTCCTAGCTTCAGGTGTTTTAATTATAGTAGGTCCAATAGCCCTCCACATAGAGAGAGAATTTGAGTCCAAGAAGAGGTTTCTACATGTACCCATTCAGATGGAGACGTTTATTCTCAGTGAGGTAGGTCAAGCGTAGGACCTCGTATAAGAGAGATGCCTTAACGTGGCTACGAGGTACACATAAAATTGGCCATTTTTGTGCGCTAAAAGCTCTCATTTTTCATATTTCTAGTGCAGTAATGCAGTTCAAATTTCGTTTTTTCAAGTTTGCATGTTTTGGCGCTGCAGTGTGCTGCCCTATTTATTTAACTATATACGAGTTGGCGACTCTGGGTTCAGCACCTGTTCACACTCAGTCTATGTTTGGATGTGCAGGTCAGGTTTTTGAAATGTATTCTCTAGCCTTCTGATCGTGCACTCCCCGCCTCCTAGCTTCAGGTGTTTTAATTATAGTAGGTCCAATACCCCTCCACATAGAGAGAGAATTTGAGTCCAAGAAGAGGTTTCTACATGTACCCATTCAGATGGAGACGTTTATTCTCAGTGAGGTAGGTCAAACGTAGGACCTCGTATAAGAGAGATGCCTTAACGTGGCTACGAGGTACACATAAAATTGGCCATTTTTGTGCGCTAAAAGCTCTCATTTTTCATATTTCTAGTGCAGTAATGCAGTTC
The DNA here is from genome assembly GCF_032444005.1 of Ranitomeya imitator. Taxonomy (NCBI): domain Eukaryota; kingdom Metazoa; phylum Chordata; class Amphibia; order Anura; family Dendrobatidae; genus Ranitomeya; species Ranitomeya imitator. Next base: position 205,583,603 of record NC_091287.1, on the reverse strand, counting down.
AAATTTCGTTTTTTCAAGTTTGCATGTTTTGGCGCTGCAGTGTGCTGCCCTATTTATTTAACTATATACGAGTTGGCGACTCTGGGTTCAGCACCTGTTCACACTCAGTCTATGTTTGGATGTGCAGGTCAGGTTTTTGAAATGTATTCTCTAGCCTTCTGATCGTGCACTCCCCGCCTCCTAGCTTCAGGTGTTTTAATTATAGTAGGTCCAATACCCCTCCACATAGAGAGAGAATTTGAGTCCAAGAAGAGGTTTCTACATGTACCCATTCAGATGGAGACGTTTATTCTCAGTGAGGTAGGTCAAGCGTAGGACCTCGTATAAGAGAGATGCCTTAACGTGGCTACGAGGTACACATAAAATTGGCCATTTTTGTGCGCTAAAAGCTCTCATTTTTCATATTTCTAGTGCAGTAATGCAGTTCAAATTTCGTTTTTTCAAGTTTGCATGTTTTGGCGCTGCAGTGTGCTGCCCTATTTATTTAACTATATACGAGTTGGCGACTCTGGGTTCAGCACCTGTTCACACTCAGTCTATGTTTGGATGTGCAGGTCAGGTTTTTGAAATGTATTCTCTAGCCTTCTGATCGTGCACTCCCCGCCTCCTAGCTTCAGGTGTTTTAATTATAGTAGGTCCAATACCCCTCCACATAGAGAGAGAATTTGAGTCCAAGAAGAGGTTTCTACATGTACCCATTCAGATGGAGACGTTTATTCTCAGTGAGGTAGGTCAAGCGTAGGACCTCGTATAAGAGAGATGCCTTAACGTGGCTACGAGGTACACATAAAATTGGCCATTTTTGTGCGCTAAAAGCTCTCATTTTTCATATTTCTAGTGCAGTAATGCAGTTCAAATTTCGTTTTTTCAAGTTTGCATGTTTTGGCGCTGCAGTTTGCTGCCCTATTTATTTAACTAGGTCCGCCAAAGCACGACGCATTCGTCGCAAGACAGATGTGAAGTGTGCAAATCAGTCGCAAATGCGTCGTCAATAGAAGTGTATGGGGAAAAAACGCATCCTGCAAGCACTTTTGCAGGATGCGTTTTTTCTGCAAAACGATGCATTGGCACGGATTTAAAAAAACGCTAGTGTGAAAGTACCTTTAAGGGCTCATTCAAAAGGCCATAGTTTTTCATGTATGCAAAAAACAATCTGAGTATCATTAGTGCTTTGGATCTGAGTTTCATCAACATTTGGTTAGTATCTGTTTTTACCATCAGTGTGTCATCAGTAATTGTCACATATTGATAAATAAATAAATTACAAAGATTTTCTTTTTTTTTTATTGGTAATTTTGATCCATGACTCCAAAAAAAATGACAATGTATCTTTGATTGTTTTTGCAGACACAAGGACATGTGAATAGCATTAAAAAAACAAAGACATGTGAAAAGTACCATAAACTTTAACCCCTTAGTGACAGAGCCAATTTGGTACTTAATGACCAGGCCAATTTTTGCAATTCTGACCACTGTCACTTTATGAGGTTATAACTCTGGAACGCTTCAACGGATCCCGGTGATTCTGAGATTGTTTTTTCGTGACATATTGTACTTCATGATTGTGGTAACATTTCTTCGATATTACTTGCGAATATTTATGAAAAAACGGAAATATGGCGAAAATTTTTAAAATTTTGCAATTTTCAAACTTTGTATTTTTATGTCCTTAAATCAGAGATATATGTCACAAAAAATAGTTAATAAATAACATTTCCCACATGTCTACTTTACATCAGCACAATTTTGGAAACAAAAATTTTTTTTGTTAGGGAGTTATAAGGGTTAAAAGTTGACCAGCAATTTCTCATTTTTACAACACCATTTTTTTTTAGGGACCACATCACATTTGAAGTCATTTTGAGGGGTCTATATGATAGAAAATAACGAAGTGTGACACCATTCTAAAAACTACACCCCTCAAGGTTCTCAAAACCACATTCAAGAAGTTTATTAACCCTTTACGTGCTTCACAGGAACTGAAACAATGTGGAAGGAAAAAATGAACATTTAACTTTTTTTTGCAAACCTCTTAATTCAGAACCATTTTTTTTATTTTCACAAGTGTAAAAACAGAAATGTAACCATAAATTTTGTTATGCAATTTCTCCTGAATACGCCAATACCCCATATGTGGGGGTAAACCACTTTTTGGGCGCACCGCAGAACTTAGAAGTGAAGGAGCGCCGTTTGACTTTTTCAATGCAGAATTGGCTGGAATTGAGATCGGACGCCATGTCACGTTTAGAGAGCCCCTGATGTGCCTAAACAGTGGAAACTCCCCACAAGTGACACCATTTTGGAAACTAGACCCCTTAAGGAACTTATCTAGATGTGTGGTGAGCACTTTGAACCCCCAAGTGCTTCACAGAAGTTTATAACGTAGAGCCGTGAAAATAAAAAATCGCTTTTGTTTACACAAAAATGATCTTTTCGCCCACAAATTCTTATTTTCACAAGGGTAACAGGAGAAATTAGACCACAAAAGTTGTTGTGCGATTTCTCCTGAATACGTCGATACCCCATATGTGAGGGTAAACCACTGTTTGGGCGCACCGCAGAGCTTGGAAGTGAAGGAGGGCCGTTTTACTTTTTCAATGTAGAATTGGCTGGAATTGAGATTGGACGCCATGTCGCGTTTGGAGAGCCCGTGATGTACCTAAACAGTAGAAATCCCCCACAAGTGACCCCATTTTGGAAACTAGACCCCCCATGGAACTTATCTAGATGTGTGCTGAGAACCTTGAATGCCCAAGTGCTTCACAGAAGTTTATAATGCAGAGCCGTGAAAATAAAAAATATTTTTTTTTCCACAAAAAAGATATTGTAGCCCCCAAGTTTTTATTTTCACAAGGGTAACAAGAGAAATTGGACCCCAAAAGTTGTTGTCCAATTTGTCCTGAGTATGCTGGTACCCCATATGTGGGGGTAAACCACTGTTTGGGCGCACGGCAGAGCTCGGAAGGAAGGAGCGCCGTTTTGGAATGCAGACTTTTATAGAATGGTCTGCGGGTATTATGTTGCGTTTGCAGAGCCCCTGATGTACCTAACCAGTAGAAACCCTCCACAAGTGACCCCATTTTGGAAACTAGACCCCCCAAGGAACTTATCTAGATGTGTGGTGAGAACTTTGAATGCCCAAGTGCTTCACAGAAGTTTAGAATGCAGAGTCGTGAAAATAAAAAATATTTTTTTTTTCCACAAAAAAGATATTGTAGCCCCCAAGTTTTTATTTTCACAAGGGTAACAGGAGAAATTGGACTGCAATAGTTGTTGTGCAATTTATCCCGAGTACACTGATGCACCATATGTGGGGGTAAACCACTGTTTGGGCGCACGGCAGAGCTCGGAAGGGAAGGAGCGCCTTTTTGGAATGCAGACTTTGATAGAATGGTCTGTAGGCATTATGTTGCGATTGCAGAGCCCCTGATGTACCTAAACTGTAGTAACCCCCACAAGTGACCCCATTTTGGAAACTAGACCCCCCAAGGAACTTATCTAGATGTGTGGTGAGAACTTTGAATGCCCAAGTGCTTCACAGAAGTTTAGAATGCAGAGTCGTGAAAATAAAAAATATTTTTTTTTTCCACAAAAAAGATATTGTAGCCCCCAAGTTTTTATTTTCACAAGGGTAACAGGAGAAATTGGACTGCAATAGTTGTTGTCCAATTTATCCCGAGTACGCTGATGCGCCATATGTGGGGGTAAACCACTGTTTGGGCGCACGGCAGAGCTCGGAAGGGAAGGAGCGCCTTTTTGGAATGCAGACTTTGATAGAATGGTCTGTGGGCATTATGTTGGGATTGCAGAGCCCCTGATATACCTAAACTGTAGTAACCCCCCACAAGTGACCCCATTTTGGAGACTAGAACTTATCTAGATGTGTGGTGAGAACTTTGAATGCCCAAGTGCTTCACAGAAGTTTAGAATGCAGAGTCGTGAAAATAAAAAATATTTTTTTTTTTCACAAAAAAGATATTGTAGCCCCCAAGTTTTTATTTTCACAAGGGTAACAAGAGAAATTGGACCCCAGAAGTTGTCCAATTTATCCCGAGTACGCTGATACCCCATATGTGGGGGTAACCCACTGTTTGGGCGCACGGCAGAGCTCAGAAGGGAGGGAGCACCATTTGACTTTTTGAGCGCAAAATTGGCTGTCGTGTTTGGAGACCCCCTGATGTACCTAAACAGTGGAAACCCCCCAATTCTAGCTCCAACCCTAACCCCAACACACCCCTAACCCTAATCCCAACCTGATCCATAATCCTAATCACTAACCCTAACCATAATCATAACCCTTACCCCAAAACAACCCTAATGTCAACCCTAACCATAACCCTAATCAAAACCCTAAATCCAACACAGCCCTAATCCTAATCTCAACCCTAACCTCAAACCTAACCCTAATCCCAATACACCCCTAATCACAACCCTAAAATTAACCCTAATCCCAAACCTAACCCTAATCCCAAGCGTAACCCTAATGCCAACCCTAACCCTAATACCAACCCTAATCCAAACCCTAACCCTAATCCCAGCTCTAACCCTAACTTTAGCCCCAACCCTAGCCCTAACTTTAGCCCCAACCCTAACCCTAGCCCTAAGGCTACTTTCACACTTGCGTCGTTTGGCATTCCTTCGCAATCCGTCGTTTTGGACAAGAAACGGATCCTGCAAATGTGCCCGCAGGATGCGTTTTTTGCCCATAGACTTGTATTGCCGACGGATCGTGACGGATGGCCACACGTCGCGTCCGTCGTGCACTGGATCAGTTGTGTTTTGGCGGAGCGTCGGCACAAAAAAAGTTCAATGAAACGTTTTTTTGTACGTCGCATCCGCCATTTCTGACCGCGCATGCGTGGCCGTAACTCCGCCCCCTCCTCCCCAGGACATAGATTGGGCAGCGGATGCGTTGAAAAACTACAGCTGCTGCCCACGTTGTGCACAATTTTCACAACGTGCGTCGGTATGTCGGGCCGACGCATTGCGACGGCCCCGTACCGACGTAAGTGTGAAAGAAGCCTAACCCTAAATTTAGCCCCAACCCTAACCCTAAATTTAGCCCCAACCCAAACCCTATATTTAGCCCCAACCCTAGCTCTAACCCTAGCCCTAACGATACCCCTAACCCTACCCCTAACCCTAACCTAACCCTACCCCTAACCCTACCCCTAACCCTAACCTACCCCTAACCCTAACCCTAACCTAACCCTACCCCTAACCCTACCCCTAACCCTAACCCTACCCCTAACCCTAACCTAACCCTACCCCTAACCCTACCCCTAACCCTACCCCTAACCCTAACCCTACCCCTAACCCTACCTCTAACCATAACCCTACCCCTAACCCTACCCCTAACCCTAACCCTACCCCTAACCCTAATTTTAGCCCCAACTGCTGTTCTCCTGCCGGCCGGCAGATGGAGACAGATGGCGGGCGCACTGGGCATGCGTCCGCCATGTTCTTCTGGCGGCGGCCAGGAGGAGCAGCAAGAGGATCCAGGGACACAGGTGAGTATTGTAGGGTCCCCGAATCCCCCTATTTCTCTGTCCTCTGATGTGCTACCCCCGGCAGCCGAGATCACATCGGAGGACAGAGAAATTAAAAAGAGATCGCTTTTTTTTTTTTTTTTTGCGATCGCCGGTAAACGGTTAATTACCGGCGATCGCAAATGCGGGGTGGGTTAAAACCCCCCCGAATCATGTTCTCTGGGGTCTCGGCTACCCCCGGCAGCCGAGACCCCGGAGAAAATCGGCCTCTGGGGGGCGCTATTGACTTTTTCCACAGCGCCGTTAATTAACGGCGCTGTGGTTTAAGTACCCTTAGCGGCCGCCGATAAAAGGCGTATCGGCGGTCGCTAAGGGGTTGAAGGTTATCTTTCACCAGGTTTTTGCTACCTCATCTGAGAGTAGCATAATGTAAGGACTGAGACTCTGATTCCAATGATGTATCACAGATTACAATCAGAGGTCAGAGTTCTTAGCTGTAGCATTAAGCTGAGCTGAGAAAGCTAACTTCCCCCACAACAGGCTGCTATGTCCATTGTCTGTTGACAGAGAGCTGCTTATCAGAGGAGGGGGCGAAGTCTGGGCAGTGATGATGTCCTGGTGATAAGACCTTCATTGTAAGTAAACAAAACACAGCCTAATAAATGACACATCCCTGAATTAAGTGTTTTAACTGATACCTCATGCAGTCCTCAGAGTACATAGGAAACACCTGTTGACAGATTTCCTTTATTGGGTATGTGTTCTGTCTGAGAATAAGACAGATAGAACACGTACATGAAAAACAGACTTCTGAATGAGGACTAAGGCTATGTGCACACGTTGCGGATTGGGGTGCAGAATTTTCTGCACAAAATCTGCATATCCTGGCAGAAAACGCAGGTGCGGATTTGATGCGTTTTTTGTGCGGATTTACTGCGGATTTTGTGCAGATTTCATGAGTTTTTTACCCCTGCGGATTTCTATAATGGAACAGTACAGAAACACTGCAGATCCGCACAAAAGAAGTGACATGCTCCTTCTTTTGATCCACAGCGATTTCCATGTGGAATTTTCTGCACCATTAGCACAGCATTTTTTTTTCCTATTGATTTACACTGTACTGTAAATCACTTTGCAGATGTGCAGCGTTTCTGCGTGGAAAAAAAACGCTGCGGATCCGCAGTAAATCCGCAGCGTGTGCACATAGCCTTATGGAAAGTGTCATGTACTGTATGTTAGGACATGAAAAGCAAGTGAGGTAAAGGGATGTTCTTCAGCTGCATATTTGGAGTATGCCTGGAAACTGGAAGGCTCGGACAGGCTAGGCAAACACAGGAAAAACATGCACCCTCCATACTGAAGTTGTCCCTGTTTGGATCTTTAACCCCTTTCTGACATCGGACGTACTATCCCGTCGAGGTGGGGTGGGCCCCTATGACCACGGACAGGATAGTACGTCCAGCGCAATCGGCGGCGCTCACGGGGCGCCTATCGTAGCTGACATCCGGCACTACAGTTAGGGCCAGAAATATTTGGACAGTGACACAAGTTTTGTTATTTTAGCTATTTACAAAAACATGTTCAGAAATACAATTATATATATAATATGGGCTGAAAGTGCACACTCCCAGCTGCAATATGATAGTTTCCACATCCAAATCGGAGAAAGGGTTTAGGAATCATAGATCTGTAATGCATAGCGTCCTCTTTTTCAAGGGACCAAAAGTAATTGGACAATGGACTCTAAGGGCTGCAATTAACTCTGAAGGCGTCTCCCTCGTTAACCTGTAATCAATGAAGTAGTTAAAAGGTCAGGGGTGGATTCCAGGTGTGTGGTTTTGCATTTGGAAGCTGTTGCTGTGAGCAGACAACATGCGGTCAAAGGAACTCTCAATTGAGGTGAAGCAGAACATCCTGAGGCTGAAAAAAAAGAAAAAATCCATCAGAGAGATAGCAGACATGCTTGGAGTAGCAAAATCAACAGTTGGGTACATTCTGAGAAAAAAGGAATTGACTGGTGAGCTTGGGAACTCAAAAAGGCCTGGGCGTCCACGGATGACAACAGTGGTGGATGATCGCCGCATACTTAATTTGGTGAAGAAGAACCCGTTCACAACATCAACTGAAGTCCAGAACACTCTCAGTGAAGTAGGTGTATCTGTCTCTAAGTCAACAGTAAAGAGAAAACTCCATGACAGTAAATACAAAGGGTTCACATCTAGATGCAAACCATTCATCAATACCAAAAATAGACAGGCCAGAGTTAAATTTGCAGAAAAACACCTCAAGAAGCCAGCTCAGTTCTGGAAAAGTATTCTATGGACAGATGAGACAAAGATCAACCTGTACCAGAATGATGGGAAGAAAAAAGTTTGGAGAAGAAAGGGAACAGCACATGATCCAAGGCACACCACATCCTCTGTAAAACATGGTGGAGGCAACGTGATGGCATGGGCATGCATGGCTTTCAATGGCACTGGGTTACTTGTGTTTATTGATGACATAAGAGCAGACAAGAGTAGCCGGATGAATTCTGAAGTATACCGGGATATACTTTCAGCCCAGATTCAGCCAAATGCTGCAAAGTTGATTGGACGGCGCTTCATAGTACAGATGGACAATGACCCCAAGCATACAGCCAAAGCTACCCAGGAGTTCATGAGTGCCAAAAAGTGGAACATTCTGCAATGGCCAAGTCAATCTCCAGATCTAAACCCAATTGAGCATGCATTTCACTTGCTCAAATCCAGACTTAAGACGGAAAGACCCACAAACAAGCAAGACCTGAAGGCTGCGGCTGTAAAGGCCTGGCAAAGCATTAAGAAGGAGGAAACCCAGCGTTTGGTGATGTCCATGGGTTCCAGACTTAAGGCAGTGATTGCCTCCAAAGGATTTGCAACAAAATATTGAAAATAAAAATATTTTGTTTGGGTTATGTTTATTTGTCCAATTACTTTTGACCTCCTAAAATGTGGAGTGTTTGTAAAGAAATGTGTACAATTCCTACATTTTCTATCAGATATTTTTGTTCAACCCTTCAAATTAAACGTTACAATCTGCACTTGAATTCTGTTGTAGAGGTTTCATTTCAAATCCAATGTGGTGGCATGCAGAGCCCAACTCGCGAAAATTGTGTCACTGTCCAAATATTTCTGGCCCTAACTGTATGTGCCAGGAGCGGTCACGGACCGCCCCCGGCACATTAACCCCTGGCACACCGAGATCAAAGATGATCGCGATGTGCCGGCGGTGCAGGGAAGCATCGCGCAGGGAGGGGGCTCCCTGCGGGCTTCCCTGAGCCCCCCGCAGCAACGCTTCTCTTACTCTTGGAAAAATAAAAAATTGGGGGCGAAAAGATAATTTTTGTGAAAAAATATGATTTTTTATTTTTACGGTTCTACATTATAAACTTCTGTGAAGCACTTGGTGGGTCAAAGTGCTCACCACACCTCTAGATAAGTTCCTTAGGGGGTCTACTTTCCAAAATGGTGTCACTTGTGGGGGGTTTCAATGTTTAGGTACATCAGGGGCTCTCCAAACGAAACATGGCGTCCCATCTCAATTCCAGTCAATTTTGCATTGAAAAGTCAAATGGCGCTCCTTCGCTTCCGAGATGTGCCATGCGCCCAAACAGTGATTTACCCCCACATGTGGGGTATTTGCGTACTCAGGACAAATTGTACAACAATGTTTGGGGTCCATTTTCTCCTGTTACCCTTGGTAAAATAAAACAAATTGGAGCTGAATTAAAATTTTTATGAAAAAAATTTAAATGTTCATTTTTATTTAAACATTAAAAAAATTCCTGTGAAGCACCAGAAGGGTTAATAAACTTATTGAATGTGGTTTTGAGCACCTTGAGGGGTGTAGTTTTTAGAATGGTGTCACACTTGGGTATTTTCTATCATATAGACCCCTCAAAATGACTTCAAATGAGATGTGGTCCCTAAAAAAAATGATGTTGTAGAAATGAGAAATTGCTGATCAACTTTTCACCCTTATAACTCCCTAACAAAAAAAATTTTGGTTCCAAAATTGTGCTGATGTAAAGTAGACATGTGGGAAATTTTACTTATTAAGTATTTTGTGTGACATATCTCTGTGATTTAATTGCATAAAAATTCAAAGTTGGAAAATTGCGAAATTTTCATAATTTTCGCCAAATTTCCGTTTTTTTCATCTTCCCCTGACGAAGCCGTACGGGTTACAGCGTTACGTGTTGGGTCGCGCTCCGCTCCCATTTTTCATCTGGGGCCCCCTCCTGGTTGGTATTTCCCTCCTTTGTTGGCCTGCGAGTCATACTTTTACTATGGCCTATATATTTGGCTCTGTGCTACTTTAGGTGCACACGTGACTAGGGCCGTGTCATACATTTTTCTATCTGTGCCGGCCTGGTTACTGGCCTTCTATGGGCTATGGTGGCTTGCCCTTCGGAATATTTCAGAGCATGACCAATTTCCCATTATAGGTTTATATTGGTTTGAGTAGGATACATATTAGCCACTAAATTATTTGTGGCTGTGTCTCTGTTTTGTTACATGGTCATTTTAGGAGGTCGTATATATTTGCCATTTCACATGCATTTGCATTTGTCTACATGTTTTTGATGACTATTGTTATTTTGCATTTATCATTTTGTCATTAATCATGTATTTGTAGGGGGTCCATGAGTGGGGTGCTCTTGTGCTGCTTTTACTTATGTTTTATATGTGTTTTTTGCTGTTTTTGGAGTACCCAATAAAAATTTCATATATTATTTGGTGTAGTGTGCGGGCTTTTCGGTAGTCCTTTTCTCTTTTTTTTGTTCATGTGGTTTCTTACTACCGGCCTTTTGGCACCTCCCTGTTATTTGATTTACGGTTGTGCGCCTTGTTTCCTTCTTTGATATTTTTTTCACAAATAAACGCAGATACTATCAAAGAATTTTTACAATTGTCATGAAGTACAATATGTCACGAGAAAACAATGTCAGATTCACTGGGATCCGTTGAAGCGTTCCAGAGTTATAACCTCATAAAGGGACAGTGGTCAGAATTGTAAAAATTGGCCCGGTCATTAACGTGCAAACCACCCTTGGGGGTAAAGGGGTTAAACATGACAACAGTGTTGTGTACCAAGCAGAATGATATTATGTTTGCAAATAACAGAGTGTTAGGAGTCGAGTTTCCTCTGCTGCACAGGGGGAATCTCGATCCGTCTCCACTGCGGTCTCCCATTCTTCTCCAGCCGCAGTGGAGTCTGCTCAGCAGGGACATCGATCCCAGCGTCTCGCTCAGTCTGACTCTGTGCGAAGAGTAACTGCTGTTTTTCCTGCTTCTGCCATTGAAGCCAGTGCTGGGCAGCGGCGAGTGGACGTTTCTGGATCTAAGTCCTGCTTTTCTCTGTCTGAGCATGCCCAGGGCAGGATCTCCCGTTGGAGATCGAGGGTCACATGCTCAGGTATTGCAGCACATCCCATTGGTCCTCCTGGAAGGTCCTGAAAGGGCAAAACTTCGGTAGCAGCTTCCTGTGCTGCAACTATATAAGCTGCGCATGACCGCACGGCCATGCGCTAGTATTGTCTTGATTATATGTGTGTGTGTTGTGAGTGAAAGTCGCTCTTTAAATAAACCTCCCTATTGGATGACTGTTCGCGGAAGGTGTATGTTTGCTATCTAGCGCCCGACTTATCCAACAGCACGTTACACACATAACTGGGTCTAGTTGCTGTGACCGCCTGTATGGCGCCGTGCGCTTACCTGACCCAAGCGTGGGTGGTTAGCAGCATCCGTTTGTGCGGCACCGCACGCACTCTTGTGCCACTTAAACTATATTATTTCTGTCACTCTGACACCCCAGTAGTGGTGTCGAGCGCATGAGGTCTTTATGAACTCAAATCCTAAGTCTTGGGATTGAGTTCTGAGACTCTTTGCTTGCGCTCTTTGTGCGGTACTGCGTCCCTGTGACTCAACAGGGTTCGCTTCCTCCACACTGGGTGAAGTTAACCCATGTGTGTATCTTTTTGTATCGCCATATCGTCCTCTCTACTAGCAGCAGGGTTTTCACCTGCACGGTGGACCTCGGACTGCGAACACACCTAGTATCATAACATCTTGTACTTGGTGCGTTCCGCCAGTCGTAACAGAATACTGGCGCCAAGGTCTGGCTAGTAAATGATGGACGATCAGCGTTCTCAGCGGTACATCCAGCAGCTGGAGGGAAGGTTGGCGGCTCTTGAGCGTTCAACCTCAGCTGTGGATGTCACTGCTGTCGCTGTTCAGGCTGCTAGTGTTGCTGCAGCCACCTTGTCCACTGCCGCTCCTGTCCCGACTCTAACCCGCCTCCCGCTACCAGAGAAATTCTCTGGTGACAGTAAGTCTTGTAGGGGTTTCGTGAGTCAGTGCTCTATCCATCTCGAGCTGCTGGCCTCCCTACAGAGCGGGCTAAGGTGGGGTTTATTGTCTCTCTTCTATCGGACAGGGCGTTGCAGTGGGCTACGCCCCTATGGGAGCGTGGCGATCATGTGGTGCAGAGTGCTCCGTTGTTTCTGAGCACTCTGAAACAGGTCTTTTTAGGACCTCGTGTCACCCATGATACGGCGCTCCAACTGTTGGCATTGACTCAGGGCGCGTCCTTGGTCAGCCATTTTGCCGTCCACTTCCGCACCTTAGCATCTGAGCTGGAGTGGTCGGATAAAGCCCTCATTCCTATATTTTGGAGGGGGCTGGCTGACCACGTTAAGGACGCCCTGGCCACTAGGGAGATTCCCGCCACACTGGAGGAATTAATAACTCTATCTACTCGTATTGACCTCCGTTTTCACGAGCGGAGGTTAGAGCGAGTCCAGTGTAGGCAGAGGTTTCGGCTGGCTCCCACCTTCGCCAAACCTTTGGAATCTCCAGACCAGGCTCTTGAGTCCCATGAGCCTGTGGTAGTGTCACGAGCGGGATCTAAGTCCCGGACCGCTCGTGCACTCCAGATTTGTCATCTTTGCCAACAGTCAGGACATCTTGCCTCCAGATGTCTCCAGGGGTCGAGGAAACGTCAGCGTCTAGTGGTAGTTGGTGGAGGTGCACTAGACACGGCGACGTTTGCCTCCAAATTGTCCTTTAAGGGGACAATAACATTAGGCTCATCCTCCCACTCGGTAGAACTCTGCGTGGATTCTGGGGCGGAGGGCAATTTTATGTCTTCTGCCTTCGCCCAACGTCACGCAATTCCTCTGGTCATGCTATCCCAACCAGTAATGGTACGAGTGGTGAATGGGTCGACACTGCCCACACAGAATACACATCAAACTATCCCTTTTACTCTGTCCATGTCACCATCTCATCAGGAGATTATATCTCTACTTATCATTCCTGAGGGAATTGATGAGGTTCTCTTGGGGATACCTTGGTTACGGTACCACTCTCCTCACATCGAGTGGTCCTCAGGCAGAATTCTGGGATGGGGTGAATCTTGTGGGAACAGGTGTCATCGAGAGTGCGTTCAGGTTGCTACTACAGAGGTACCCGCAGATCTTTCCTCTCTCCCCAAGCAATATTGGTCTTATGCAGACGTGTTCTCCAAAAAGGCGGCGGAGATCCTTCCGCCCCATCACCCCTATGACTGTCCTATTGATCTCTTGCCTGGTGCTGAGCCTCCACGGGGTCGAGTCTATCCACTATCTCTCCCAGAGACGGAGGCAATGTCTCAGTACATTCAAGAGAATCTGGCAAGAGGGTTAATCAGGAAGTCAGTGTCACCTGCTGGGGCAGGGTTCTTTTTCGTGCAGAAGAAGAATGGAGAACTACGTCCATGTATAGACTACAGGGGTCTTAATGCTATCACAGTTAAGAACAAGTACCCTTTGCCTTTGATATCTGAGCTTTTCGATAGGCTTCGGGGAGCTAGAGTGTTTACTAAACTAGATCTGCGGGGTGCTTATAACCTGATTCGCATCCGTGAGGGGGACGAATGGAAAACGGCGTTTAACACCAGAGATGGGCACTATGAGTATCTGGTGATGCCCTTCGGGCTCTGTAATGCCCCAGCCGTTTTCCAAGACTTTGTCAACGACATCTTCCGGGATATGCTTTCCACCTCAGTTGTAGTCTATCTGGATGATATTCTCATCTTTTCTCCAGATATTGACTCCCACCGTAGAGATGTTGGCAGAGTCTTCGATCTCCTACGGGCAAACTCTCTTTATGCGAAGTTGGAGAAGTGTATGTTTGAGCAGGAGTCCTTACCTTTCCTGGGCTATATCATCTCTGCCCAGGGATTGGCTATGGATCCTGCCAAACTACAGGCTGTGATGGACTGGCAAGAGCCCCATTCTCTTAAAGCGGTGCAGCGCTTTATGGGGTTCATTAACTATTACCGCCAGTTCATTCCCCACTTCTCAACTCTGGTAGCTCCCTTGGTAGCCCTCACCAAGAAGGGAGCAAATCCCAAATTGTGGTCGGAAGAGGTCTCCAAGGCCTTCACTTCTATTAAGTCCCACTTTGCTAGCGCTCCCATCTTACATCGTCCCGATGTGGATAAGCCATTCCTAATGGAGGTGGATGCCTCATCCGTTGGTGCTGGAGCAGTCCTCTATCAAAAGGATGCTCAAGGTCGGAAGCATCCATGCTTCTTCTTCTCAAAGACCTTCACGCCAGCGGAGAGAAACTACTCCATCGGGGATAGAGAGTTGCTAGCAATGAAGTTGGCCTTTTCGGAGTGGAGACATCTTCTGGAAGGTGCGCGGTTTCCCTTCCAAGTGTACACGGGCCACAAAAATTTGGTCTATTTGCAAACAGCCCAGCGGCTAAATTCTCGCCAGGCCAGATGGTCCTTGTTCTTCTCCCGGTTCCACTTTTCCCTTCATTATCTCGCCGAGGAGAAGAATATTCGTGCTGACGCTCTCTCTCGCTCCCTTATGTCAACTGAGGAGGAGGAAGAGGAGCCTCGGCTTATTGTCCCTTCTGAGAGCCTGAGAACCGTAGCGCCGGTTTCGCTAGAGTCTGTGCCTCCGGGCAAGACTTTTGTGCCCATTAATTTGCGACCGGAGGTTCTCTCTTGGGCTCATTCGTCCAGGGTGGGTGGACACTTTGGGACAAAGAGGACATCTGAGCTACTGGCGAGGACGTACTGGTGGCCGCATATGGTCTGGGATGTCAGGGATTATATTCTGGCGTGTGTCTCCTGCACCAAAAATAAATCTCCGCGTCAAAGGCCAGCTGGGTTGCTCTATCCCTTGCCGGTGGCAGATAGGTCCTGGGAGATGGTCGGGATGGACTTTGTCATGGGTTTACCCAAGTCTCGCGGCTGTACCATCATTTGGGTCATCACCGATCATTTCTCAAAAATGGTGCGTTTGGTGCCATTACCACGGTTACCTTCTGCACGGGCCTTGGCAGTGTTGTTCATTAAACACATCTTCCGCCTACATGGTATGCCTGACAAAATTGTCAGTGACCGGGGTCCCCAGTTTGCGTCTCGGTTTTGGAGAGAGCTTTGTCGTCTTCTCAGTATAGAGTTGAATCTCTCTTCCGCTTACCATCCCGAGACGAATGGGTTGGTAGAGAGGGCCAACCAGACCTTGGTCACATACCTGCGACATTTTGTTTCAGCCAGGCAGGATGACTGGGCATCCTTGCTATCATGGGCAGAGTTTGCACTGAACAACGCCGTAGCCGACTCCACTGGACAAACCCCATTCCTCCTCAACTATGGTCAGCATCCATGGGTACCTGTGCCTATGCCCGTGTCTTCCGCTGACTCCAGGGTGTCAGACTGGGCTGTGGAGGCACGGGATATTTGGGACCGCACTCAGGATGCCATTCGAGCCTCTAAGGAGAGAATGAGGTCCTCCGCCGATGCTCATCGGCGCCCCGCTCCGACCTTTGCTCCTGGCGACTTGGTGTGGCTCTCCGCCCGTAACATCAGGCTGCGGGTTGAGTCCACTAAATTTGCTCCTCGCTACTTGGGCCCGTTCAAGGTCCTCGAGCAGGTTAATCCTGTGGTCTATCGTTTGGCCCTTCCGCCACGCCTGGGTATCACCGACACCTTTCATGTGTCCCTCTTGAAACCCGTTTATATGTCCCAGTCCTCTGCTGGGACATCGGGTTCGTCTACGGACGATTATGAGGTGAACGCTATTTTGGGGTGCAAGGTGGTACGTGGCAAAAAATTTTATTTAGTGGACTGGAAGGGTTATGGCCCCGAGGACAGGTCCTGGGAGCCTGTTGAGCACATTCGGGCCCCGCAGCTCATTGCTGCCTTCGAACGTAGCGAGGCCCAAGGAGGGGGGGGCCCTAGGAGGGGGGGTAATGTTAGGAGTCGAGTTTCCTCTGCTGCACAGGGGGAATCTCGATCCGTCTCCGCTGCGGTCTCCCATTCTTCTCCAGCCGCAGTGGAGTCTGCTCAGCAGGGACGTCGATCCCAGCGTCTCGCTCAGTCTGACTCTGTGCGAAGAGTAACTGCTGCTTTTCCTGCTTCTGCCATTGAAGCCAGTGCTGGGCAGCGGCGAGTGGACGTTTCTGGATCTAAGTCCTGCTTTTCTCTGTCTGAGCATGCCCAGGGCAGGATCTCCCGTTGGAGATCGAGGGTCACATGCTCAGGTATTGCAGCACATCCCATTGGTCCTCCTGGAAGGTCCTGAAAGGGCAAAACTTCGGTAGCAGCTTCCTGTGCTGCAACTATATAAGCTGCGCATGACCGCACGGCCATGCGCTAGTATTGTCTTGATTATATGTGTGTGTGTTGTGAGTGAAAGTCGCTCTTTAAATAACCCTCCCTATTGGATGACTGTTCGCGGAAGGTGTATGTTTGCTATCTAGCGCCCGACTTATCCAACAGCACGTTACACACATAACTGGGTCTAGTTGCTGTGACCGCCTGTATGGCGCCGTGCGCTTACCTGACCCAAGCCTGGGTGGTTAGCAGCGTCCGTTTGTGCGGCACCGCACGCACTCTTGTGCCACTTAAACTATATTATTTCTGTCACTCTGACACCCCAGTAGTGGTGTCGAGCGCATGAGGTCTTTATGAACTCAAATCCTAAGTCTTGGGATTGAGTTCTGAGACTCTTTGCTTGCGCTCTTTGTGCGGTACCGCGGCCCTGTGACTCAACAGGGTTCGCTTCCTCCACACTGGGTGAAGTTAACCCATGTGTGTATCTTTTTGTACCGTCATATCGTCCTCTCTACTAGCAGCAGGGTTTTCACCTGCACGGTGGACCTCGGACTGCGAACACACCTAGTATCATAACATCTTGTACTTGGTGCGTTCCGCCAGTCGTAACACAGAGCTTGAAGTTTAAAGTTGTAAACATCTTCACCTACAGAAATAGACAAAATTAAAATTCTTTCATTTTGAGATCATATTAACAAAGAGTGTTTGTAGCATAATAGCTGTACTTACATCTGGAGTGAATAAGTACACAATTCCGCTTACTGAACCCTTCAGTGTTAGGCCTCTTATTAAGAATATAGTGAGTACCACATATGGGAGTGTTGATGTCACATAAACAGCCTGGAAAACAAGATCAATCAGGTCATAAAAGGGCAATTTTTATTTTGTTTACATTGATTTTTCGTTGGCAATAATTCTTGCATTTTTATTTTCTCATATTACCTTCAAATATATTTTTACTCAACAATAAAACCTTATTGTAGTTCTATTTAGCTTGCAAATGTATGCATCAATTCTCTAAGTCACATTAATTCAAGTAATACAAAATACCGAAGTTGTTTTACTTTAAAAATGTGGCTAGAACTTGCACATAAAAAATATACGTCTGAATGAGCCCTATAGGGTTTTAACGATGTCTAGTACTAGTATTGTTTTGAACAGCTGACATGTGCCCGCAATAGCGGCAGGTGGAATTGCGATTCACCCGTCGCTATTAACGCGCGCTTTCAGCAGTGATGTCGGAAATACGCGCATCGATGACCCCCGTAACGTGACCAGAGGACATCGGTTCGTCGGCATGACAACCACAGGTCTCAAGGAGACATCTATGGTTGTTGATGCCGGATTACTATGAGCGTTCATAGCAATGCTTCAAATCTGCTACATAGAGGTGATCTGAGTATCGCTCCTATGTAGCAGAGGTGATCGAGCTATTTAGTTGATACGTTTTTTTGCAAAAAAATCTATACTAAGCTGATCCACCAATTGTCAAGGTATACCCATATAGATCAGTCCTAACTAATGTATATAATCCCTATCTGATGTATTTAAAAACCTGATGATCTGTATTGTACCTGTATAAGCAGGGTTCAGAGAGAAAATATCCATGTGGACATGCAGGATGGAACAGCTTTAATGCAAATGACCCACAAGGAGTGGTGGACTCCCCAGTCTTGTAGAAACAAGAGAACAATACATACACATTTTTTTGCAAAAAAACTATCAACTAAATACCCTGTTTTTTCCATCTTTTGACTAGCACTTGCTTATTACTGTGATTTTTTTTACAACTGAGTATTTTTGGCCTCATTGTCCTCTTTTGTGTCTTCAAGTTTCTTGGTGGTGTGTGAACATGTTCCTACAGACTTGTTCAATGTGCAAGTAGCCCATGTGTTTCTGGTTCTATAATTGTTCTCTTGTTTCTACAAGACTGGGGAGTCCACCACTCCTTGTGGGTCATTTGCATTAAAGCCGTTCCATCCAGCATGTCCACATGGATATTCCCTCTCTGAACCCTGCGTATACAGGTACTATAGAGATGATCAGGATTTTAAATACATTAGATAGGGATTATGTACATTACTTAGGACTGCTCTATATGGGTATACCTTGACGACTGGTAGAGCAGCTTAGTATACATTTTTTTGCAAAAAAAGGTATCAACTAAATACCCTGTTTTTTCCATCTTTTGACTAGCACTTGCTTATTACTGTGATTTTTTTACAATGTAGTATTTTGGCCTTATTGTGCTCTTTTGTGTCTTCAAGTTTCTTGGTAATGTGTGAACATGTTCCTACAGACTTGTTCAATGTGCAAGTAGCCCATGTGTTTCTGGTACTACTAATGTTAGTAGTGTGTGTGTGCCAAATTTGGAGGCTCTAGCTGTTAAAATAAAGGGTTAAATCACGGAAAAAAACTGGCCTGGGCTCCCGCGCAATTTTCTCTGCCAGAGTGGGAAAGCCAGTGACTGAGGGCAGATATTATTAGCCTAGGGAGGTATCATGGTTGTTTGGAACCCCCCGGCTAAAAATATCTGCCCCCAGCCACCCCAGAAAAGGCACATCTGTAAGATGCGCCTATTCAGGCACTTAACCTCTCTCTTCCCACTCCCCTGTAGCGGTGGGTTATGGGGTAATAAAGGGTTAATGTCACCTTGCTATTGTAAGGTGACATTAAGCCAGGTTAATAATGGAGAGGTGTCAATAAGACACCTATCCATTATTAATCCAATAGTAGTAAATGGTTAATAAAACACAAACACATTAGGAAAAATGTATTTTATTGAAATAAAGACACATGGTGTTTTAATAGTTTAGTTTAGTTTGAGCGCCGGAAAGGTATGGGATATTGTTGTTTTTTTTATTTTTCCTTTTTTACAGAACGAGGGTCGTCATTTGGATTAAGAGTATAATAAACTATTAAAACACCATGTGTCTTTATTTCAATAAAATACATTTTTCCTAATGTGTGTGTTTTATTAACCATTTACTACTATTGGATTAATAATGGATAGGCTGTAATGCAGCCGCCCCTGCCTGTAAAAACTGGGGAATGAATGGGAACGTAGCTACCTAGACTTGCGGTGCTGTGCCCCCTGCTGGCATAACCTCATATGAACTCGTGCGTGGGAATTTTTCTGAATATTTTCTCACGCTCGAGTTCATATGAGTTTATACCAGCAGGGGGCGCAGCACTGCAAGTCTAGGTAGCTACGTTCCCCTTCTTCCCATTCATTCCCCAGTTTTTACAGGCAAGGGCGGCTGCATTAGCAGGCTCCTGGCTGTAAAATTATTTAACCCCTTCAGATGGATTTACATCGTGGGACGTGACTGAGCACCGGAAAGGTATGGGTTATTGTTGTTTTTTTATTTTTCCTTTTTTTACAGAATGAGGGTCGTCATTTGGATTAAGAGTATAATAAACTATTAAAACACCATGTGTCTTTATTTCAATAAAATACATTTTTCCTAATGTGTGTGTTTTATTAACCATTTACTACTATTGGATTAATAATGGAGAGGTGTCTTATTGACACCTCTGTCTCCATTATTAACCTGGCTTAATGTCACCTTACAATAGCAAGGTGACATTAACCCTTTATTGCCCCATATCCCACCGCTACAGGGGAGTGGGAAGAGAGAGGTTAAGTGCCCGAATAGGCGCATCTTACAGATGTGCCTTTTCTGGGGTGGCTGGGGGCAGATGTTTTTAGCCAGGGGGGGTCCTATAACCATGGTACCTCCCTAGGTTAATAATATCTGCCCTCAGTCACTGGCTTTCCCACTCTGGCAGAGAAAATTGTGCGGGAGCCCAGGCCAGTTTTTTACGCGATTTAACCCTTTATTTTAACAGCTAGAGCCTCCAAATTTGGCACACACACACTACTGACATTAGTAGTGAGGAATATGCAAAAAAAAGAGGATATGAAATGGTTTACTGTATGTAAACCATGTCTCAAATCATGTCGGGTTTGGGAAGGATCTGGACCTGTGGAAGCGTGTTTGATGCGAAAGGGCCGTCGTCCTTTTACTTGCACTGTCCCTGCTCTGATTACCTTGTCCATGAATTTATATTGGAAATAGAGGACTAAGGTTTCTTCATCACATAACGGAAGTGTTGCTGCTTTCTTCCTCATTTGGATTTATCTACATGTCTTATTCCTGGCAAGCACCCTCCACCAAGTGACTCCAGTCCCACAATGTGCCAATGATTCAGAGTGTATCCCTCCATACCAGTAAGTAACTCATTACATTTGATCTCAGTGCCATTCGTTTCTACTTCTACTTGGATGGATATATATATATATCCATCCAAGTAGAAGTAGAAACGAATGGCACTGAGATCAAATGTAATGAGTTACTTACTGGTATGGAGGGATACACTCTGAATCATTGGCACATTGTGGGACTGGAGTCAATTTTTTCACTATATATATATATATATATATATATATATATATATATATACAGTGGGGCAAAAAAGTATTTAGTCAGTCAGCAATAGTGCAAGTTCCACCACTTAAAAAGATGAGAGGCGTCTGTAATTTACATCATAGGTAGACCTCAACTATGGGAGACAAACTGAGAAAAAAAAATCCAGAAAATCACATTGTCTGTTTTTTTAACATTTTATTTGCATATTATGGTGGAAAATAAGTATTTGGTCAGAAACAAAATTTCATCTCAATACTTTGTAAAATATCCTTTGGTGGCAATGACAGAGGTCAAACGTTTTCTGTAAGTCTTCACAAGGTTGCCACACACTGTTGTTGGTATGTTGGCCCATTCCTCCATGCAGATCTCCTCTAGAGCAGTGATGTTTTTGGCTTTTCGCTTGGCAACACGGACTTTCAACTCCCTCCAAAGGTTTTCTATAGGGTTGAGATCTGGAGACTTGCTAGGCCACTCCAGGACCTTGAAATGCTTCTTAGGAAGCCACTCCTTCGTTGCCCTGGCGGTGTGCTTTGGATCATTGTCATGTTGAAAGACCCAGCCACGTTTCATCTTCAATGCCCTTGCTGATGGAAGGAGGTTTGCACTCAAAATCTCACGATGCATGGCCCCATTCATTCTTTCATGTACCCGGATCAGTCGTCCTGGCCCCTTTGCAGAGAAACAGCCCCAAAGCATGATGTTTCCACCACCATGCTTTACAGTAGGTATGGTGTTTGATGGATGCAACTCAGTATTCTTTTTCCTCCAAACACGACAAGTTGTGTTTCTACCAAACAGTTCCATCAGACCATAGGACATTCTCCCAAAACTCCTCTGGATCATCCAAATGCTCTCTAGCAAACTTCAGACGGGCCCGGACATGTACTGGCTTAAGCAGTGGGACACGTCTGGCACTGCAGGATCTGAGTCCATGGTGGCGTAGTGTGTTACTTATGGTAGGCCTTGTTACATTGGTCCCAGCTCTCTGCAGTTCATTCACTAGGTCCCCCTGCGTGGTTCTGGGATTTTTGCTCACCGTTCTTGTGATCATTCTGACCCCACGGGGTGGGATTTTGCGTGGAGCCCCAGATCGAGGGAGATTATCAGTGGTCTTGTATGTCTTCCATTTTCTAATTATTGCTCCCAGTGTTGATTTCTTCACTCCAAGCTGGTTGGCTATTGCAGATTCAGTCTTCCCAGCCTGGTGCAGGGCTACAATTTTGTTTCTGGAGTCCTTTGACAGCTCTTTGGTCTTCACCATAGTGGCGTTTGGAGTCAGACTGTTTGAGGGTGTGCACAGGTGTCTTTTTATACTGATAACAAGTTTAAACAGGTGCCATTACTACAGGTAATGAGTGGAGGAAAGAGGAGACTCTTAAAGAAGAAGTTACAGGTCTGTGAGAGCCAGAAATCTTGATTGTTTGTTTCTGACCAAATACTTATTTTCCACCATAATATGCAAATAAAATGTTAAAAAAACAGACAATGTGATTTTCTGGATTTTTTTTTCTCAGTTTGTCTCCCATAGTTGAGGTCTACCTATGATGTAAATTACAGACGCCTCTCATCTTTTTAAGTGGTGGAACTTGCACTATTGCTGACTAAATACTTTTTTGCCCCACTGTATATAGTGAAAAAATTGGAACAGCATCAAATTACTACCTTACAAGGCATGCAGAGCTCTTCCGTCCAGCAATCCAATGGTCAAAAAGTAATGAACTCAAAAAAGGGAAAAGCAGCACAAAATAACTGAAAAAAAGTGGACTTTAATGCCTGAACGGCGTGGCAACGTTTCGGATGTGTTATCCTTTGTCAAGCCTTGACAAAGGATAACACATCCGAAACGTTGCCGCGCCGTTCAGGCATTAAAGTCCACTTTTTTTCAATTATTTTGTGCTGCTTTTCCTTTTTTTTTAGTATATATATATATATATATATATATATACACTGTATATATGTTTTCATGAATATTTGAGCCCATGGATCCATTGTATGTCCGCTTTGCAAGCCGGCGAGAAAATCTCGCTGTGCGGATGCCATACGGATTACATACGGAGGATACGCTGCCACACCCTGCCTACGGATGACATACGGATCACTATTTTGGAAACATTTCTGCGTATTACGCATGTAAAATCCGGACCGTATTTCCCTACACTGAGTGTGACTCTGGCCTTACACTGTTTTTTAGGTGTTTTGAGTGGTTCTACTCTGAATAATGCTAGAAAATGCTTACAATTTTTTTTAAAGAGAATCTCCAATTCATTTCTGTGTTGATATGTTCTGATCAGCTATAATCAGGTACATGTCTCCACTTGCATAAAGCATTCATGAATTCCATTTTATGATTTTTTTATCATACCTTGCCTGTTGTTTCAATCCCTCTGATGGTGCACACATAGAGTACACCCCATGCGCATGCCAAACTAAGCACTAGCCACCACTGAAGTGTGCCTGAGTCTTCAATACTTGTCGAGACATTCAGCGTTTCTCTGTACCAAAAGTAATCCACAGGAGAGCTTCTCACACACTCTGATTCCAAACCTAAAATTATAACATTGTCAAATGTTCAGTAGTTGAATGCATTTAGAATTCAGAACATTCCGGCACGCAAATGTGTGGTCTATAAGCCATATATGCATTTGTTCTTCAACACTCACAGCTCCAATCCTTAAATAATCTTTTTTTGGAAGGTCTGGTTATTGCACCATCTTGTGGTTGCAACTGCTGCCAAGTTGAAAAAGAGACAACACAAGTTTTTTTTAGGCTAATCTGTGCTTTATTATGATACACAATGTAAGCAGGTATCAAGATGCAGTAAAGCAGGGAATGCAGGGCAAGGGTGAACACAAATGCAGATTAATTTATAACCATAAGCTCCTCACAAGGAGGTAAAAGATAGTTAACAATATGATTATGATATAACACAACACTCTTGTTACTCAACTTCACTTATCGTGATCTGACTGTTCCTTAGTTGCTTGCAGCCTGCCAAAGGGAGAAACACTGCCAGCACATAATCCAGCTTCTGGCAGCAATGTGCAGTCACCGGTTTTTCCCACTGAGGCCCTAGTCCATTTATATGTGTTGCTGACGTGATAAGCGCCATAAGAGTCTTGGTCCGATGCATGTTCAGCTGTACACCCGGCAACAGAGAAAGGGGGTACAGCTCACGATCCTGCACCTGGCACTCCCTTTCCTGCCTCAATGAGCACCCGATGCCCCGCATGCTTACTGACTTAAAGGGGCCCTCACTTAGGTTGCCGTCACACTAGCGGTATTTGGTCAGTATTTTATATCAGTATTTGTAAGCCAAAACCAGGAGTGGGTGATAAATGAGGAAGTGGCGCATATGTTTCTATTATACTTTTCCTCCAATTGTTCCACTCCTGGTTTTGGCTTGCAAATACTGATATAAAATACTGACCAAATACTGCTAGTGTGACGGCAGCCTTAGTCTTTACTGCGTCTCAGCTCCGCTCTCCCTCTGCAGAGCACAGATCACTCCGACTTCCTCTCTCTTCCGAGGAGGAAACTCTGCACTTTTCCAGCGCTGCGCTCTCGCTTCCCTGTCTCACCGCGCCCCCTCTCACCAGGTTATTCGGTCCGGTCTGGCTCCCCATTCTTTTCACCAGGCAACAGTGGACGCAGCCTCAACATTTCCGGACCTGGCATTGCACAAGTACCCGCAGCTCGGTCTTCCTGATTACACACAACGCCCATACACATTACGTTTTTTATTTCTGCCTTTCCTCCCTCCTGAATCTCATTTCATTCCCTGCCCCTAATTTGTATACATGTGGCTCTACCAAACTTGACAGTTCCCTGTATTTATTACCTAACCTGACTGCCAGAGCTGGCACCGCCAAGCCACAGTGTCCAGCCCTGCCTTTTGTACACTCATTGGCATTTGGCTGTCAGTAACCTGCCCATGTGCTGACCTCTGTCATCACTCTAGCATCAGAAATAACAGCAGTGTCCTTTTCTGCAGAAAGCAGCACAATCACTGCAATGCACACCACATCCACAATGGTGACAGAGATTCATATCTTCACACCACATCCACAGTGGTGGCAGAGCTTCATATCTCCACACCACATCCACAGTGGTAGCAGAGCTTCATTTCTCCAAATAACATCCACATTAGTGGCAGAGCTTCATATTTACATACCACATCCACAGTGGTGGCAGAGCTTTCACATCTCCACACCACATCCATAGTGGTGGCAGAGCTTCATATTGCTACATCACATGCACAGTAGTGGCACAGCTACAGTCATGGCCAAAAGTATTGACACCCCTGCAATTCTGTCAGATACTACTCAGTTTCTTCCTGAAAATGATTGCAAACACAAATTATTTGGTATTATTACCTTCATTTTAATTTGTCTTAAATGAAAAAACACAAAAAGAATTGTCCTAAAGCCAAATTGGATATAATTCCACACCAAACATAAAAAGGGGGTGGACAAAATTATTGGCACTGTTCGAAAAATCATGTGATGCTTCTCTAATTTGTGTAATTAACAGCACCTGTAACTTATCTGTGGCACCTAACAGGTGTTGGCAATAACTAAATCACACTTACAGCCAGTTGACATGGATTAAAGTTGACTCAACCTCTGTCCTGTGTCCTTGTGTGTACCACATTGAGCATGGAGAAAAGAAAGAAGAACAAAGAACTGTCTAAGGACTTGAGAAACCAAATTGTGAGGAAGCATGAGCACTCTCAAGGCTACAAGTCCATCTCCAAAGACCTGAATGTTCATGTGTCTACCGTGCGCAGTGTCATCAAGAAGTTTAAAGCCCATGGCACTGTGGCTAACCTCCCTAGATGTGGACGGAAAAGAAAAAAATGACAAGAGATTTCAACGCAAGATTGTGCGGATGTTGGATAAAGAACCTCGACTAACATCCAAATAAGTTCAAGCTGCCCTGCAGTCCGAGGGTACAACAGTGTCAACCCGTACTATCCGTCGGCGTCTGAATGAAAAGGGACTGTATGGTAGGAGACCCGGGAAGACCCCACTTCTTACCCCGAGACATAAAAAGCCAGGCTGGAGTTTTCCAAAACTTACCTAAAAAAGCTCAAAACATTATGGAAGAATGTTCTCTGGTCAGATGAGACAAAAGTAGAGCTTTTTGGGCAAAGGCATCAACATAGAGTTACAGGAGAAAAAAAGAGGCATTCAACGAAAAGAACACAATCCCTACAGTCAAACATGGCGGAGGTTCCCTGATGTTTTAGGGTTGCTTTGCTGCCTCTGGCACTGGACTGCTTGACCGTGTGCATGGCATTATGAAGTCTGAAGACGACTAACAAATTTTGCAGCATAATGTAGGGCCCAGTGTGAGAAAGCTGGGTCTCCCTCAGAGGTCATGGGTCTTCCAGCAGGACAATGACCCAAAACACTTCAAAAAGCACTAGAAAATGGTTTGAGAGAAAGCACTGGAGACTTCTAAGGTGGCCAGCTATGAGTCCAGACCTGAATCCCATAGAACACCTGTGGAGAGATCAAAAAATGGCAGTTTGGAAATGGCACCCTTCAAATATCAGGGACCTGGAGCAGTTTGCCAAAGAAGAATGGTCTAAAATTCCAGCAGAGCATTGTAAGAAACTCATTGATGGTTACCGGAAGCGGTTGGTCGCAGTTATTTTGGCTAAAGGTTGTGCAACCAAGTATTAGGCTGAAGGTGCCAATACTTTTGTCTGGCCCATTTTTGGAGTTTTGTGTGAAATTATCAATGTTTTGCTTTTTGCTTCATTCTCTTTTGTGTTTTTTCATTTAAGACAAATTAAATGAAGATAATAATACCAAATAATTTGTGTTTGCAATCATTTTCAGGAAGAAAATAAGTATTATCTGACAGAATTGCAGGGGTGTCAATACTTTTGACCATGACTGTACATATCTTCACCCCACATCCACAGTGGCGGCAGAGCTTCATATCTCCACACCACATCCACAGTGGTGCCAGAGCTTCAAATCTTCACACCACATCCACAGTGGAGGCAGAGCTTCATATCTCTGCATCACATCCATATTGGTGACAGGGCTTCATATCTCCACACCACATCCACAGTGGTGCCAGAGCTTCAAATCTCCACATCACATCCACAGTGGAGGCAGAGCTTCATATCTCCACATCACATCCATATTGGTGACAGGGCTTCATATCTCCACATCACATCCACAGTGGTGGCAGAGCTTCATTTCTCCTTATAACATCCACATTAGTGTCAGAGCTTCATATTTACATACCACATCCACAGTGGTGGCAGAGCTTCATATCTCCACATCACATCTACAATGGTGGCATAGCTTCATATCTCCAAATCACTACACCAATCAGTGGCCATGTGTTGGTTAGTAAGGCCGAAAAAAGACATTTGTCCATCCAGTTCAGCCTATATTCCATCATAATAAA
Organism: Ranitomeya imitator; assembly: GCF_032444005.1. Lineage (NCBI taxonomy): Eukaryota > Metazoa > Chordata > Amphibia > Anura > Dendrobatidae > Ranitomeya > Ranitomeya imitator. The sequence goes on along the minus strand of NC_091287.1, from coordinate 205,556,611 downwards.
TCCCCAGATCTACGTCCTTCTACAGAACCTAATAATTGTATGATACAATATTGTTCTGCTCCAGGAAGACATCCAGGCCTCTCTTGAACCCCTCGACTGAGTTCGCCATCACCACCTCCTCAGGCAAGCAATTCCAGATTCTCACTGCCCTAACAGTAAAGAATCCTCTTCTATGTTGGTGGAAAAACCTTCTCTCCTCCAGACGCAAAGAATGCCCCCTTGTGCCTGTCACCTTCCTTGGTATAAACAGATCCTCAGCGAGATATTTGTATTGTCCCCTTATATACTTATACATGGTTATTAGATCGCCCCTCAGTCGTCTTTTTTCTAGACTAAATAATCCTAATTTCGCTAATCTATCTGGGTATTGTAATTCTCCCATCCCCTTTATTAACCCCTTCATGACCAGGGGATTTTTCGTTTTTCCGTGTTCGTTTTTCGCTCCCCTCCTTCCCAGAGCCATAACTTTTTTATTTTTCCGTCAATTTGGCCATGTGAGGGCTTATTTTTTGCGGGACGAGTTGTACTTTTGAACGACATCATTGGTTTTAGCATGTCGTGTACTAGAAAACGGGAAAAAAATTCCAAGTGCGGTGAAATTGCAAAAAAAGTGCAATCCCACATTGGTTTTTTGTTTGGCTTTTTTGCTAGGTTCACTAAATGCTAAAACTGACCGGCAATTATGATTCTCCAGGTCATTACGAGTTCATAGACACCAAACATGACTAGGTTATTTTTTATGTAAGTGGTGAAAAAAAATTCCAAACTTTGCTAAAAAAAAAAAAAAAAAAGTTGCGCCATTTTCCGATACTCATAGCGTCTCCATTTTTCATCATCTGGGGTCGGTTGAGGGCTTATTTTTTGCGTGACGAGATGACGTTTTTAATTATAGCATTTCGGTGCAGATACGTTCTTTTGATCGCCCGTTATTGCATTTTAATGCAATGTCGCGGCGACCAAAAAAACGTAATTCTGGCGTTTCGAATTTTTTTCCCGCTACGCTGTTTAGCGATCAGGTTAATACTTTTTTTAAATTGATAGATCGGCGATTCTGAGCGCGGCGATACCAAATATGCGTAGATTTGATATTTTTTTTATTGATTTATTTTGATTGGGGCGAAAGGGGGGTGATTTAAACTTTTATGTTTTTTTTATATTTTTCACATTTTTTTAAACTTTTTTTTTTAACTTTTGCCCTGCTTCAATAGCCTCCATGAGAGGCTAGAAGCAGGCATAGCACGATCGGCTCTGCTACATAGCAGCGATCTGCTGATCGCTGCTGTGTAGCAGAATTGCACGTGTGCTGTGAGCGCCGACCACAGGGTGGCGCTCACAGCGACGGGCAATCAGTAACCATAGAGGTCTCAAGGACCTCTATGGTTACCATTCACAAGCATCGCCGACCCCCGATCATGTGACGGGGGTCGGCGATGACGTCATTTCCGGCCGCCCGGCCGGAAGCGGTAGTTAAATGCCGCTGTCTGCGTTTGACAGCGGCATTTAACTAGTTAATAGGTGCGGGCAGATCGCGATTCTGCCCGCGCCTATTACGGGCACATGTCAGCTGTTCAAAACAGCTGACATGTCCCGGCTTTGGTGCGGGCTCACCGCGGAGCCCTGCATCAAAGCAGGGGAGCCGGCATCGGACGGTATAGTACGTCCGATGCCGGTAAGGGGTTAATTTTGTTGCCCTCCTTTGTACTCTCTCTAGTTCCATTATATCCTTCCTGAGCACTGGTGCCCAAAACTGGACACAGTACTCCATGTGCGGTCTAACTAGGGATTTGTACAGAGGCAGTTTAATGCTCTCATCATGTGTATCCAGACCTCTTTTAATGCACCCCATGATCCTGTTTGCCTTGGCAGCTGCTGCCTGGCACTGGCTGCTCCAGGTAAGTTTATCATTAACTAGGATCCCCAAGTCCTCCTCCCTGTCAGATTTACCCAGTGGTTTCCCGTTCAGTGTGTATAACCTTACATTTATCATTGTTAAACCTCATCTGCCACCTTTCAGCCCAAGTTTCCAACTTATCCAGATCCATCTGTAGCAGAATACTATCTTCTCTTGTATTAACTGCTTTTCATAGTTTTGTATCATCTGCAAATATCGATATTTTACTGCGTAAACCTTCTACCAGATCATTAATGAATATGTTGAAGAGAACAGGTCCCAATACCGACCCCTGCGGTACCCCACTGGTCACAGCGACCCAGTTAGAGACTATACCATTTATAACCACCCTCTGCTTTCTATCACTAAGCCACTTACTAACCCATTTACACACATTTTCCCCCAGACCAAGCATTCTCATTTTGTGTACCAACCTCTTGTGCGGCACGGTATCAAACGCTTTGGAAAAATCGAGATATACCACGTCCAATGACTCACCGTGGTCCAGCCTATAGCTTACCTCTTCATAAAAACTGATTAGATTGGTTTGACAGGAGCGATTTCTCATAAACCCATGCTGATATGGAGTTAAACAGTTATTCTCATTGAGATAATCCAGAATAACATCCCTCAGAAACCCTTCAAATATTTTACCAACAATAGAGGTTAGACTTACTGGCCTATAATTTCCAGGTTCACTTTTAGAGCCCTTTTTGAATATTGGCACCACATTTGCTATGCGCCAGTCTTGCGGAACAGACCCCGTCGCTATAGAGTCCCTAAAAATAAGAAATAATGGTTTATCTATTACATTACTTAGTTCTCTTAGTACTCGTGGGTGTATGCCATCCGGACCCGGAGATTTATCTATTTTAATCTTATTTAGCCGGTTTCGCACCTCTTCTTGGGTTAGATTGGTGACCCTTAATATAGGGTTTTCATTGTTTCTTGGGATTTCACCTAGCATTTCATTTTCCACTGTGAATACCGTGGAGAAGAAGGTGTTTAATATGTTAGCTTTTTCCTCGTCATCTACAACCATTCTTTCCTCACTATTTTTTAAGGGGCCTACATTTTCAGTTTTTATTCTTTTACTATTGATATAGTTGAAGAACAGTTTGGGATTAGTTTTACTCTCCTTAGCAATGTGCTTCTCTGTTTCCTTTTTGGCAGCTTTAATTAGTTTTTTAGATAAAGTATTTTTCTCCCTATAGTTTTTTAGAGCTTCAATGGTGCCATCCTGCTTTAGTAGTGCAAATGCTTTCTTTTTACTGTTAATTGCCTGTCTTACTTCTTTGTTTAGCCACATTGGATTTTTCCTATTTCTAGTCCTTTTATTCCCACAAGGTATAAACCGCTTACAGTGCCTATTTAGGATGTTCTTAAATATTTTCCATTTATTATCTGTATTCTTAATTCTGAGGATATTGTCCCAGTCTACCAGATTAAGGGCATCTCTAAGCTGGTCAAACTTTGCCTTCCTAAAGTTCAGTGTTTTTGTGACTCCCTGACAAGTCCCCCTAGTGAAAGACAGGTGAAACTCTACAATATTGTGGTCGCTATTTCCTAGATGCACGACCACCTGCAGATTTGTTATTCTGTCAGGTCTATTAGATAGTATTAGGTCTAAAAGTGCTGCTCCTCTGGTTGGATTCTGCACCAATTGTGAAAGATAATTTTTCTTGGTTATTAGCAGAAACCTGTTGCCTTTATGGGTGTCACAGGTTTCTGTTTCCCAGTTAATATCCGGGTAGTTAAAGTCCCCCATAACCAGGACCTCATTATGGGTTGCAGCTTCATCTATCTGCTTTAGAAGTAGACTTTCCATGGCTTCTGTTATATTTGGGGTTTTGTAACAGACCCCAATGAGAATTTTGTTACCATTTTTCCCTCCATGAATTTCGACCCATATGGACTAGACATCCTCATTCCCTTCGCTAATATCCTCCCTTAAAGTGGACTTTAGACAAGACTTTACATAGAGACAAACCCCTCCTCCTCTCCGATTTTTACGATCCTTTCTAAACAGACTGTAACCCTGTAAGTTAACTGCCCAGTCATAGCTTTCGTCTAACCATGTCTCGGTTATTCCCACTATTTCAAAGTTACCTGTAGATATTTCTGCTTCTAGTTCTTCCATCTTGTTTGTCAGGCTTCTGGCGTTTGCGAGCATGCAGTTTAGAGGATTTTGTTTTGTTCCAATCTCCTCGCTGTGGATTGTTTTAGAAATGTTCTTACATCCTTTCTGAGTATGTTTTCCTGGGTCTTCTTTGTTCGAGTCTAATGTTTTTCTTCCCGTCCCCTCTTCTTCTAGTTTAACGCCCTCCTGATGAGTGTAGCGAGTCTTCTGGCGAATGTGTGTTTCCCAGTTGATGGTTGATGCGGCCCTTTTAAAATTTTGTGCCAGTTGCACCTGCTGAATGTCAGAGACTGTTCCACGTCTCTAATAGAGCAGTGAGCCAATTAAAAACACCAGGACTGGGTGCCAATGGTGGTCGATATGGTCACCATTGAATTATATTGCTTTTCCCCTCCCCCAGGTTTTTAGTTGTGCCCGTTGCGCCTCCCCTGCTGGATTACGGGCCTGGAACCCTATAAGGGTAAATCGCTATGGACTATGGGTGCGGTTGCTTTAAGAACTGGACTGTTTTCTTTTATCTTGGACTTTGCCACTTTTTTAAACCTGGAACTGCTCCCCCGCTAAAACAAAAAAAAGGTGACGGGGACCCTCATTTGCCTCCTCTCTCCTATGCACGGAGTCTGTGCGGCACCTTAATGGTTCCCAGGTGTTTACATTGTTATGCCATGTTTAAGTGTACTGTGTGATGTTCCCTTTATTTCATGTAATTGTATGTCTTTGTATTGTATAAACTGTACTGCAATGAATAAGTTGAGATTAGGGAAAGAAGGACTAAGGGTATGTGCACACATTGCGGATTCTCTGCGGATCCACAGCATTTTTTGAGGTGCAGAAACGCTGCAGATCCGCAATTGATTTACAGGACAATGTAAATCAATGAGAAAAAAAATGCTGTGCACACTTTGCGGAACATCCGCTGCGGTTTAAAAGAAGTAGCATGTCACTTCTTTTTTGTGAATCTGCAGCGTTTTTGTACCCATTCCATTATAGAAAACCGCAGGGGTAAAAAACGCAGCAAATCCACAAGAAAACCGCAACAAAAACGCACAACAAACGCGACAAATCCGCAGGTGTGTTTTCTGTCAGGAGAGGCAGAATCCGCACCAGAAATTCCTAAGCCTAGATAGATAGATAGATATCGGCCATTTTCCTGAAGACGAGTTCGCATCTCGGCTTCAGGAAAATGGCCACCGCGATCTCCATCTGCGCACGCGCGGCATCCCGCGGCCATTTTCCTGAAGCCCCCGGGAAGCCGAGAAGTACCATCTGCACACGCGCGGCCTCACAAAGATGGCCGCGCCTACCAATAAACTGCGGAGTAGCGCAGATCGCGCTCTTTTCCTTCACCTGCGCACTGGATTCGCCTCTTGGGCATGCGCACACCACTACGCCACCAACGGAGATCTGGGGGAGAAACAGCGCTGTCACCACACCCATATAACCAGACCAGCGTGAGTGACAGCCCAAAACGGCGACTTTACAAAGGTATATCGGCAGTAGTGTTGAGCATTCCGATACCGCAAGTATCGGGTATCGGCCGATATTTGCGGTATCGGAATTCCGATACCGAATTCCGATACTTCCCGCGTATCGGATACCGGAATCGGAAGTTCACAGAATTCAAACAGAACGCAGCAGCCAATGAGGAATGATTGGAAGTGTGGGCACATCCTGTTTACCATGGTGTGCATGTAAGTACTGGCAAGGCTGTGATTGGCTGCTGAAATGATGTCACTCTGCACTCTAAAAAACGCTGCCGCCATTTTGCGCTCACTCTGCTGTGATTTCAGTTAGGGACAAGACGCTGTGTTCTAACTGAGGGCCAGCTGAGCTAGCTAATTGCTTTATTTTCCTTTCCAAAGGCTATTTTAGCAAAACGTTGTGTGTTCTTCACTGTTCACCTTGCTCTTGCCTTGCAGCGCTGTTTTAACAGCGTTCTGCAAGGTCTCTGTGTGTGTGTGTGTGTGCAGCTCACTCTGTAGTCTGTGTGCAGCCATATACCCGGTTGTATTCAGCTCAGGGGGGGTTCACACTGCCTCACACAGTTGTTATTTTTTGCTCATAGTGCAGCCTGCTGCACATTTTTTCTCAAATTTCCTATTAGTGTTTTTCCACCCGTCTCCAGCTAAATTGTGGAAAAACACTACATAGGATAACCTAGAGGGGGGTTTTTGGGCCTTGCAGCGCCGTTTACGGCTGTCTGCACGGTCTCCGTGTGAGCCCAGCTCGCCCTGTAGTCTGTGTGCAGCCATAGCCGGTTGGATTCAGCTCAGGGTTTGTTACTGGCTCATACCTTGAGAAAAATTTTCCTTTCTTTCAAATAGTGCAGCCTGTTTAAAAATTAAAAAAAAAAATCCCTATTAGTGTTTTTCCACCCGTCTCCAGCTAAATAGTGGAAAAACACTACATAGGATAACCTAGAGGGGGTTTTTTGGGCCTTGCAGCGCCGTTTACGGCTGTCTGCACGGTCTCCGTGTGAGCCCAGCTCGCCCTGTAGTCTGTGTGCAGCCATAGCCGGTTGGATTCAGCTCAGGGTGCGTTACTGCCTCATACCTTGAAAAACAATTTCCTTTTTTTCAAATAGTGCAGCCTGTTTAAAATTTTAAAAAAAAAATTCCTATTAGTGTCTTTCCACCCGTCTCCAGCTAAATAGTGGAAAAACACTACATAGGATAACCTAGAGGAGGGTTTTTTGGCCTTGCAGCGCCGTTTACGGCTGTCTGCACGGTCTCTGTGTGAGTGCAGCTCGCCCTGTAGTCTGTGTGCAGCCATAGCCGGTTGGATTCAGCTCAGGGTGCGTTACTGCCTCATACCTTGAAAAACAATTTCCTTTTTTTCAAATAGTGCAGCCTGTTTAAAATTTAAAAAAAAAATCCCTATTAGTGTTTTTCCACCCGTCTCCAGCTAATTAGTGGAAAAACACTACATAGGATAACCTAGAGGGGTTTTTTTGGGCCTTGCAGCGCCGTTTACGGCTGTCTGCACGGTCTCCGTGTGAGCCCAGCTCGCCCTGTAGTCTGTGTGCAGCCATAGCCGGTTGGATTCAGCTCAGGGTGCGTTACTGCCTCATACCTTGAAAAACAATTTCCTTTTTTTCAAATAGTGCAGCCTGTTTAAAAATTAAAAAAAAAAATTCCTATTAGTGTCTTTCCACCCGTCTCCAGCTAAATAGTGGAAAAACACTACATAGGATAACCTATGGCACCAATGACACGGCAAGGAAGGACCTACCGACAATCTGCAAAGACTTTGAAGAGTTGGGGAAGAAAGTAAAGGAACTGGATGCACAGGTAGTTTTTTCTTCTATCCTTCCAGTAGACGGGCATGGCACCAGGAGATGGAACAGGATCCTTGATGCAAACAACTGGCTAAGACGATGGTGCAGACAACAAGGATTCGGATTCCTGGACCACGGTGTGAATTACTTGTACGATGGACTCCTCGCCAGAGACGGACTACACCTCAACAAACCTGGGAAACACACATTCGCCAGAAGACTCGCTACACTCATCAGGAGGGCGTTAAACTAGAAGAAGAGGGGACGGGAAGAAAAACATTAGACTTGAACAAAGAAGATCGAGGAAAACATACTCAGAAGGGAGGTAAGAACATTTCTAAAACAATCCACAGCGAGGAGATTGGAACAAAACAAAATCCTCTAAACTGCATGCTTGCAAACGCCAGAAGCCTGACAAACAAGATGGAAGAACTAGAAGCAGAAATATCTACAGGTAACTTTGACATAGTGGGAATAACCGAGACATGGTTAGATGAAAGCTATGACTGGGCAGTTAACTTACAGGGTTACAGTCTGTTTAGAAAGGATCGTAAAAATCGGAGAGGAGGAGGGGTTTGTCTCTATGTAAAGTCTTGTCTAAAGTCCACTTTAAGGGAGGATATTAGCGAAGGAAATGAGGATGTCGAGTCCATATGGGTCGAAATTCATGGAGGGAAAAATGGTAACAAAATTCTCATTGGGGTCTGTTACAAACCCCCAAATATAACAGAAACCATGGAAAGTCTACTTCTAAAGCAGATAGATGAAGCTGCAACCCATAATGAGGTCCTGGTTATGGGGGACTTTAACTACCCGGATATTAACTGGGAAACAGAAACCTGTGACACCCATAAAGGCAACAGGTTTCTGCTAATAACCAAGAAAAATTATCTTTCACAATTGGTGCAGAATCCAACCAGAGGAGCAGCACTTTTAGACCTAATACTATCTAATAGACCTGACAGAATAACAAATCTGCAGGTGGTCGGGCATCTAGGAAATAGCGACCACAATATTGTGCAGTTTCACCTGTCTTTCACTAGGGGGACTTGTCAGGGAGTCACAAAAACACTGAACTTTAGGAAGGCAAAGTTTGACCAGCTTAGAGATGCCCTTAATCTGGTAGACTGGGACAATATCCTCAGAAATAAGAATACAGATAATAAATGGGAAATGTTTAAGAACATCCTAAATAGGCAGTGTAAGCGGTTTATACCTTGTGGGAATAAAAGGACTAGAAATAGGAAAAACCCAATGTGGCTAAACAAAGAAGTAAGACAGGCAATTAACAGTAAAAAGAAAGCATTTGCACTACTAAAGCAGGATGGCACCATTGAAGCTCTAAAAAACTATAGGGAGAAAAATACTTTATCTAAAAAACTAATTAAAGCTGCCAAAAAGGAAACAGAGAAGCACATTGCTAAGGAGAGTAAAACTAATCCCAAACTGTTCTTCAACTATATCAATAGTAAAAGAATAAAAACTGAAAATGTAGGCCCCTTAAAAAATAGTGAGGAAAGAATGGTTGTAGATGACGAGGAAAAAGCTAACATATTAAACACCTTCTTCTCCACGGTATTCACAGTGGAAAATGAAATGCTAGGTGAAATCCCAAGAAACAATGAAAACCCTATATTAAGGGTCACCAATCTAACCCAAGAAGAGGTGCGAAACCGGCTAAATAAGATTAAAATAGATAAATCTCCGGGTCCGGATGGCATACACCCACGAGTACTAAGAGAACTAAGTAATGTAATAGATAAACCATTATTTCTTATTTTTAGGGACTCTATAGCGACAGGGTCTGTTCCGCAGGATTGGCGCATAGCAAATGTGGTGCCAATATTCAAAAAGGGCTCTAAAAGTGAACCTGGAAATTATAGGCCAGTAAGTCTAACCTCTATTGTTGGTAAAATATTTGAAGGGTTTCTGAGGGATGTTATTCTGGATTATCTCAATGAGAATAACTGTTTAACTCCATATCAGCATGGGTTTATGAGAAATCGCTCCTGTCAAACCAATCTAATCAGTTTTTATGAAGAGGTAAGCTATAGGCTGGACCACGGTGAGTCATTGGACGTGGTATATCTCGATTTTTCCAAAGCGTTTGATACCGTGCCGCACAAGAGGTTGGTACACAAAATGAGAATGCTTGGTCTGGGGGAAAATGTGTGTAAATGGGTTAGTAACTGGCTTAGTGATAGAAAGCAGAGGGTGGTTATAAATGGTATAGTCTCTAACTGGGTCGCTGTGACCAGTGGGGTACCGCAGGGGTCAGTATTGGGACCTGTTCTCTTCAACATATTCATTAATGATCTGGTAGAAGGTTTACACAGTAAAATATCGATATTTGCAGATGATACAAAACTATGTAAAGCAGTTAATACAAGTGAAGATAGTATTCTGCTACAGATGGATCTGGATAAGTTGGAAACTTGGGCTGAAAGGTGGCAGATGAGGTTTAACAATGATAAATGTAAGGTTATACACATGGGAAGAAGGAATCAATGTCACCATTACACACTGAATGGGAAACCACTGGGTAAATCTGACCGGGAGAAGGACTTGGGGATCCTAGTTAATGATAAACTTACCTGGAGCAGCCAGTGCCAGGCAGCAGCTGCCAAGGCAAACAGGATCATGGGGTGCATTAAAAGAGGTCTGGATACACATGATGAGAGCATTATACTGCCTCTGTACAAATCCCTAGTTAGACCGCACATGGAGTGCTGTGTCCAGTTTTGGGCACCGGTGCTCAGGAAGGATATAATGGAACTAGAGAGAGTACAAAGGAGGGCAACAAAATTAATAAAGGGGATGGGAGAACTACAATACCCAAATAGATTAGCGAAATTAGGATTATTTAGTCTAGAAAAAAGACGACTGAGGGGCGATCTAATAACCATGTATAAGTATATAAGGGGACAATACAAATATCTCGCTGAGGATCTGTTTATACCAAGGAAGGTGACGGGCACAAGGGGGCATTCTTTGCGTCTGGAGGAGAGAAGGTTTTTCCACCAACATAGAAGAGGATTCTTTACTGTTAGGGCAGTGAGAATCTGGAATTGCTTGCCTGAGGAGGTGGTGATGGCGAACTCAGTCGAGGGGTTCAAGAGAGGCCTGGATGTCTTCCTGGAGCAGAACAATATTGTATCATACAATTAGGTTCTGTAGAAGGACGTAGATCTGGGGATTTATTATGATGGAATATAGGCTGAACTGGATGGACAAATGTCTTTTTTCGGCCTTACTAACTATGTTACTATGTTACTATGTTACTAGAGGAGGGTTTTTTGGTCTTGCAGCGCCGTTTACGGCTGTCTGCACGGTCTCCGTGTGATTTAAACTAGCTCTGTAGCCCGATCTGCACAAAAAAAAAAGTAAAGTTCACCAAACACAACTTAACACTTGTGTAGGCCACATTTGAAAAATAATAAAGTTTAGTCCACACTTTACAACATTAGTGTTTCTTACACCTGTTAGAAGGAGCATTTCAGGAATAAGCACGCTAAGGCCTTAGTACTTTTCTGCTTATCTTTATCTGTCAACCAAGATGAAGAGGGCAGGGAGTAAGGCACGTGGGCGTGGGCGCGGAGCAGGGAGAGGAGCAGGGAGAGGACGTGGTGATTCTGTGCCTGCTGCGGGCGCCGATGACTCGTCGTCACTCAGTTTCAGCAGGGAACAGTCCTTCATGCGCAGCTTTGTCGGAGAGCGCCGTGCACCGCTGCTGCGTGAAGACCAAATTGAAGCCGTTGTCGGGTGGATGGCAGCTAACGCCTCGGCATCGACTTCAGTTAGTGCCACATCCTCTCAGGCACAGAGTACTGGAGAGCAGCCATCTGTCTTTTCACCACCTGCCAAATTGGCCAGGCAGTCAGAGAGCCCAGGACAGGAGCCGTCTCTACTTCTGTTCTCTGAATCTCTTGGCTTGGAAACAGGGGGCCAGCCAAGCAGCATTGGAGAAATGGAATAAGAGGCAGTGTGCAGTGATGCCCAACAGCTTTTTCTCTCTGACTCTGAAGAGGCAGGTGGGCCAGTGCCTCCGGTGACCACAGCACAGTACGCATCTGATGATGAAACTCAGGTGCCGCTTTCTGATGCGTACTGTGCTGCCGAGACTACCCAGGAGGAGCAGTTGGTGGCAGAGGGTAGTGGAGATGATGAGGTCCTTGACCCATCGTGGCGTGAGGAACAGGAAGGTGGTGGGAGCAACTCTGAGGAAGAGCTTCCCCTTACGGGCCAAAGAGGGAGAGGGAGGGGGAAGACTGCGGAGCCTGTAGCCTCCACTTTGGCACCCGTTAGGAGCCTGTCTCTTTCCAAAGCCAAAAAGGGCGCTCCCAAGACTTGCAGTGCCTGGTCCTTTTTTGACACAGTTGCAGATAACATTTGTTTTGTCAAATGCAAGCTGTGTCATCAGAAAGTAAAAAGAGGTAAAAGTGTCAGCAACCTCAATACCACAAATATGTGGAAACATGTGCGGACCAGGCACGCGGTGGAGTTACAGAAACACAGTGAAGACGTAGGCCAACCAACAGCGGCAGCTACCACCTCTTCATCTCGTGTTGCCTCTTCCTCCACTGTTGTCCAGAGACCTAGTGTAATTCCACCCACAGCACCACCTTCCCAGTCATCCTCACACTCCCAGTCTACTCTACAGCCATCGGTAGTACAGGCATGGGAGAAAAGGCGGGCATTCTCGGCCAACCACCCCCGAGCACAGGCTCTGAATGCAGGCATTGCCAAACTGTTGTCCCTGGAAATGCTCTCGTTCAGGCTGGTGGAGACTGACAGCTTCCGTGACTTGATGGCATTGGCAGTCCCACAGTACAAGGTGCCCAGCCGCTTTTACTTCAGCAGGCAGGCTGTCCCTGCCCTGCACAGGCATGTTGAGGCAAACATAAAACATGCGCTACTGAACGCCGTCAGTAGCAAGGTCCACCTCACCACCGATGCGTGGACCAGTCAGCATGGACAGGGGCGATATGTTTCCCTCACTGCCCATTGGGTTAATGTTGTTGAGCCAGGTACAGATCGTGCGAGTGGCGCAGGACGTGTCCTGCCCACTCCAAGGATTGCAGGAATCCAGTCTGTACGCATCGACTCCTCCTCTTACACCAGTTCCTCAGATTCCTCTCTGCAGGATCCGTCACAGTCCACCTCCACATGGACCCGTGAACGTTTACCTATGACCGACATGAGCACAGCCGTGGCCAAACATCAGCAGGCCGTCTTGAAACTAGTTTCATTGGGGCATCGAAGCCACACAGCGCAGGAGCTCTGGAATGCCATCAAGCAGGAGAGCGATGTGTGGTTACTGCCAGCGAATCTCCAGCCAGGCATGGTAGTGTGTGACAATGGCCGAAATCTGGTGGCAGCTTAGGCCCTTGGCAACCTCACTCACATCCCATGTCTGGCACATGTGCTCAATTTGGTTGTGCAGAGTTTTCTGAGGGACTATCCGGATCTTGATGCCCTGCTGCACAAGGTCCGCCTAGAGTGTGCTCACTTGCGGCGTTCCAGCTTGGCCAGATCCCCCATTGCTGCTCTGCAGCGCCGATTCCGCCTTCCGGAACACCGTATCATATGTGACCTACCTACCCGGTGGAATTCCATGTTACATATGTTGGAGCGGTTGTGTGAGCAGCAGCAAGCAGTTATGGAGTACCAGCTGCATCAGGCGCAAAGAAGTCGCAGTCAGCGCCGATCAGACTTCACAACCACAGAGTGGGCCACTATGAAGGACGTCTGCCAGGTTTTGCGTCCTTTTGATTATTCCACGCGGATGGCAAGTGCAGATGATGCACTAGTCAGCATGACTGTCCCCCTTATCTGCCTGCTTCAGCAAACTTTGCAAGCCTTAAGGGATGATGTTGTGGAAGAGGTGGAGGATGAGGAGTCACCTTTTCCATCAGCTTCTGGAGAGTCAGCGCCACGTGGTTCCTCACAAAGGGGTACGCAGGGGCCAATTTGTGAGGAGGATGAGGAGGAGTCAATGGAGGAGGAAGAGCTCCGTCCAGAGGAGGGAGCAACACAATTGTCCAGTGGTCAGTGTGTACAGTGAGGGTGGGGTGATGACGAGCGGGCAGAGATCATGTCTCAAGCAGGGGACAGCGTTTCTGGGCCAGTTGGCACTCTGCAGCACATGGTGGATTTCATGCTGCAGTGCCTGAGAAACGACCGCCGCATCGACCACATTCTCAACATGCCTGATTATTGGGTGTTCACCCTCCTCGATCCTCGCTACCGGGACAACGTCCAAAACCTCATCCCTGCGTTGACCCGGGAGCGTTAATTGCGGGAGTACCACGACACACTGGTGAATTCCATCATCTTCTCCTGTCCAACTGAGAGGAGTGCTGCTAGTGCTTTACAAAGCAGCTCAGTGCGTCGAGGCAGTGGGGGAGGCTCTGCCTAAAGAGGGAGCAGAAGCAGTGCCTCTGCCCAAGGCAAGCCCAGTATGGCACAACTCTGGCACACTTTTGTGTGCCCGCCCCAAATGTCTACACCATCACCGGCGGCTCCAGTCAGCAGGAGGCAACGGTTCCGTCAGATGGTGACAGACTACATGGCTTGCCCTCTTACTGTACTCCCAGACTGCTCTTCCCCGTTCAAGTTTTGGGTCTCTAAGCTGGATACATGGCCAGAGCTAAGCCAGTATGCATTGGAGGTGCTGGCTTGCCCTGCGGCTAGTGTCTTATCGGAACGTGTCTTTAGTGCCGCAGGTGGTGTACTAACAGACCGTCGCATGCGACTATCCTCCGATAACTTTGACCGGCTTACTTTCCTGAAAATGAACCAGGCCTGGATCTCGCAGGAATTTGCCACTCCTCTGCCTGATTAAGTAATTGGGTGTCATCCAGGTCTCCTGCTGTGTTCATCTTTCTACCACCTGAACTGCTATTCCTGGGCTCCAACACCGCCAGTTGCGGCTCAGAAGTGCAGGCTGCACAGTAAAAACATACGACCCAGTGTTATTGGGTTTCAGTAACGTCAGCTGATCCCCAGCTGTGTAGCCGGCAATGTGTCCTGCGACCGCCACGCTGGCACAACAACCTAAATGTAAGGGAACCTGTCCCCCCCCCCCCGTCGTTTGTTACTGAAAGAGCCATCTTGTGCAGCAGTAATGCTGCACAAGGAAAAGGTAGCTCTTTTTTTTTAGCTCCTTGCACACGCAGAACTTAACACTTATAAAATGTGTTCACTGATACCGTTATACTGTCCCGGAGCTGGGACTTTCCTTCACAATGTGACGCAGCACAGCCGTCATTCCTACCCCCTTGGTGCCATGCGCTGCCTCCTCAGCGTTGTTTTAAGCTGTCACGGAGCCTGCGCTGTTCTGTTATCCCTTGGGCATGCCCTATTTGCGCTGCCTGTCTTCTGACATAATTTGGTGTCAGGCTGGCTGCGCCTGTGCGGCCGCGCTGCCCGAGATCCCGCCTCGCTGTGTCTTCTGATTGAGTCACACTGCGGGCCTGGGATCCATGGCCATGCGCAGTGCATATCTTCCCCTCGGGCTCTCGCTCATTTCCCTCTGCCTTCTTTAGACTGTGCGCCGTCAGCTGATCCCTAATAGCATGCCACGGCCGTGACACCGCACAGTCTGAAGAAGAGGGAAGGAGGGGAGTGAGAGTCGAGGATATGCACTGTGCATGTCCATGGTTCCAAGGCCCGCAGTGGGATTACGTTGGACGAGACTGCGAGGTGGGATCTGGAGCAGCGTGGACGCACAGGCAGTAACAGCCTGACACCAAATTATGTCAGAAGACAGGCAGCGCTAATTGGGCATGGTCAAGGGCTAACAGAACAGCGCAGGCTCCGTGACAGCTTAAAACAATGCTGAGGAGGCAGCGCACGGCACCAAGGGGATAGGAATGTCAGCTGTGCTGTGTCCCATTACGAAGGAAATTCGCACCTCCGGGACGGTTTAACGGTATAAGGGGACACATTTTTAGTGTTTACTTCGGTGTTTGCAAGGAGCATAATTAAAAGAACCACCTTTTCCTTTTGCATCGTTAGTGCTGCACAAGATGGCTCTTTCAGCTACAAACGTCTTGGGGGGGGGTTAAAGGTTCCCTTTCAACTTGCTCCAATCAGGCTTCGGCCTACACTCTGCTTGTAAAAAATGTAACGGCACTCAACATGTACATGCTTGAAAAAGAACTTCTTTATTGAACATATGAAATCCAGAATATTACTGTGTAACGTTTCGGTCAAAACCTTGACCTTCGTCAGACAGAAAAAATGCCAAACGTATATAGAATATGTGTACTCCCCTGTGAATCCCTAGGAGTGGGAGAGGACCGGTGATTAAGTCTGGAACCGTGCGCTGCACATATGTAAAAGTGTCCGGTGAGAAAGGCGTCCTCGGCCTACACTCTGTTCCTCTGCTCCTCCTGCTGTCCCTGGGCTCTAACACCGCCAGTTGGTGCCTGGAAGTGCTGTGTGCACAGTCAACAGTCGCTCCTCTGTTATTGGGGTTCAGTAACGTCAGCTGATCCCCAGCTGTGTGTGCGGCAATACCTCCAATCTGCTCCTCCTGCTGTCCCTGGGCTCTAACACCGCCAGTTGGTGCCTGGAAGTGCTGTGTGCACAGTCAACAGTCGCTCCTCTGTTATTGGGGTTCAGTAACGTCAGCTGATCCCCAGCTGTGTGTGCGGCAATACCTCCAATCTGCTCCTCCTGCTGTCCCTGGGCTCTAACACCGCCAGTTGGTGCCTGGAAGTGCTGTGTGCACAGTCAACAGTCGCTCCTCTGTTATTGGGGTTCAGTAACGTCAGCTGATCCCCAGCTGTGTATCCGGCAACGTGTCATGCGACCGCCACGCTGGCACAACTAAAATGTAAGGGGACCTGCCCCCCCCCCCAGGCGTTTGTTACTGAAAGAGCCACCATGTGCAGCACTAATACTGCACAAGGGAAAGGTCGCTCTTAAAATTATGCTCCTTGCAAACGCTGAACTACACACTCATGTAATGTGTCCCCTCACACCGTCCAACCGTCCCGGAGGTGGGACTTTCCTTTGTAATGTGACGCAGCACAGCCGTCATTGCTACCCCCTTGGCACTGTGCGCTGCCTCCTTAGCGTTGTTTGATTCCGTCATGGACCCTGCGCTGTTATGTTATCCCTTGGCCATGCACAGTTTGCGCTGCCCGTCCTCTGACATCATTTGTTGTCGTCCTGGCTGCGCCTGTGCGTCCACGCTGCCCGAAATCACACCTCGCAGTGTCGTCTAATGTGATCCCACAGTGGGCCTGGTATCCATGGCCATGCGCAGTGCATATACTAGCCTCTCACTCCCCTTCTTCAGGCTTCTTCAGACTAGGCGGCGTCAGCTGATCCCTAATAGCATGCCACGGCCGTGACGCCGCACAGTCTGAAGAAGCAGGAAGGAGGTGAGTGAGAGGCGATGATATGCACTGCGCATGCCCATGGATCCCTGGCCCGCAGTGGGACTACATTAGATGACACTGCAAGGTTGGATCTAGGGCAGCTTGGACGCACAGGCACTGCCAGCCTGACACCTACATGATGTCAGAAGACGGGCACCGCTAATTGTGCATGGCCAAGGGATAACATTACAGCGCGGGCTCCGTGACAGAACCAAACAACGTTGAGGAGGTGGCGCCCGGCACCAAGGGGGTTGGAATGACGGCTGTGCTGTGTCACATTACAAAGGAAAGTCCCACTTCCGGGATGGTTTGACGGTGTGAGGGGACACATTATATGAGTGTGTACTTCAGCGTTTGCAAGGAGCATAATTTTCGGAGCCACCATTTTCCATGTGCAGTATTACTGCTGTACAAGATGGCTCTTTCAGCAACAAATGCCGGGGGGGGGGGGAGGTTAAAGGTTCCCTTTCAACTTGCTCCACTGCAGGCTTCGGCCTACACTCTGCTCCTCTTTGATTCCCTGGGTTTCAACACTGTCAGTTGCCACCTGGAAGTGTTGTCTACACAGAAAAAACACTAGGTGATGTGTCAGTGGGGTTCAGCACCGCCAGCTGTTCCCCTGCTGTGTAGTCGGCAACGTGTCCAGCACAAGCCACGCTGGCACAACAGAACAAAAGCTGCCACCAGTGCAGGCTTCGGCCTACACTCTGCTCCTCTCCTCCTCCTGCTGACCCTGGGCTCAAACACCGCTAGTTTTTGCCTGGAAGTGCTAGCTGCACAGAGAAAAACACCAGCCAATGTGTTAGTGGGGTTCAGCACCGCCAGCTGTTCCCCTGCTGTGTAGCCGGCAACGTGACCTGCAAACGCCACGCAGGCACATGAACTGAAATTAAAGGGAACCTGGCCCCACCCCCCAGGTGTTTCTATGTATAACAGCCACCTAGTACAGCAGTACTGCTGCATTTGTACAAGGTGGCTGACTTTTTCTCCTTGCCCACGTGGAACTCAACACATACAAAATGTGTCTCATTGAGACCATTCCACTGTCCCTGAGGTGTGACTTTCCTTTCTAATGATACGCAGCACCCCCCTTGGTAGCGTTTCCCGTCTTTTGTCATCATGGTTAGCTGGCTGCGCCTGTGCATCCGCCCTGCTAGAAACAACGCCCCTCGTTGTCATATTTATTTTGTCAGCGAGGGTGTGGTTTATGGGCACGAGCAGTGCATATGTTCGCCTGCTTTAACTCATCTCCTTCCGCCTTCTTCAGACTGTGCGGCCTCCTGGCCGTGGTAGGCGATAAGGGATCAGCTGAGGCCGCCCAGTCTGAAGCAGGTGTAAGGACATGTGTGAGCGGCAAACCTATTTACTGCACAAGGCCACGAATCCCAGCCACGCAGTGTGATTTTTTGAAAACACACTGTGGGTCTGGGATTCATGTCCATCGCTAACCGCAACGGCCGACATGAAATGAGGTCAGAAGACAGGAAGCGCTCACAGCGCATGGCCAAGGGATCACAATAGCGCAGACTCCTGTACAGCAAATAACAACGCTCAGGAATCTGCGCCCAGTACCTAGGTGCAAATTTTGACACCTGTGCTGCGTCTCCTTAAAAAGACAAGTCACGCCTCCACAACTGTTTGACAGTATAATGGGCTAAATAGTGTACGTGTTTTATTCAGCGTGTGCAAGGAGCAAACTAAATAGAGCAACCTTTTACTTGTGCAGCATTAATGCTGCACAAGGTGTGGCTCTTGTACCTTGCAACACCTGAGGGGGGGTTAAAGGTAACCTTTGAAATTGGTTCAACTAGGCTTCGGCCTACACTCTGCTCCTCTCCTGCTGACCCTGGGCTCAAACACCGCTAGTTTTTGCCTGGAACTGCTAGCTGCACAGAGAAAAACACCAGTCAATGTGTCAGTGGGGTTCAGCAACGCCAGCTGTTCCCCTGCTGTGTAGCTTGCATCGTGTCCAGCACAAGCCACGCTGGCACAACCGACCAAAAGCTGCCAACAGTGCAGGCTTCGGCCTACACATTGCTCCTCTCCCCCTCCTGCTGACCCTGGGCTCTAACACCGCCAGTTTTTGCCCGGACATGCGAGCTGCACAGAGAAAAACACCAGTCAATGTGTCAGTGGGGTTCAGCAACGCCAGCTGTTCCCCTGCTGTGTAGCTTGCATCGTGTCCAGCACAAGCCACGCTGGCACAACCGACCAAAAGCTGCCACCAGTGCAGGGTTCGGCCTTCACATTGCTCCTCTCCTCCTCCTGCTGACCCTGGGCTCTAACACCGCCAGTTTTTGCCCGGACATGCGAGCTGCACAGAGAAAAACACCAGTCAATGTGTCAGTGGGGTTCAGCAACGCCAGCTGTTCCCCTGCTGTGTAGCTTGCAACGTGACCTGCAAACGCCACGCAGGCACATGAACTGAAATTGAAGGGAGCCTGCCCCCCACCCCCAGGTGTTTCTATGTATAACAGCCACCTTGTACAGCAGTACTGCTGCATTTGTACAAGGTGGCTGACTTTTTCTCCTTGCCCACGTGGAACTCAACACGTACAAAATGTGTCTCATTGAGACCATTCCACTGTCCCTGAGGTGTGACTTTCCTTTCTAATGATACGCAGCACCACCCTTGTTAGCGCTGCCCGTCTTTTGACATCATTGGTTAGCTGGCTGCGCTTGTGCGTCTGCCCTGCTCGAAACAACGCCCCTCGGTGTCTTATTTTTTTGGACAGCGAGGGTGTGATTGATGGGCATGTGCAGTGCATATGTTTGCCTGTGTCCACTCATCTCCTTCCGCCTTCTTCAGACTGGGTGTCCTCATGGCCGCGGCAGGCGATAAGGGATCAGATGAGGTCGCCCAGTCTGAAGCTGGTGTAAGGACATGTGTGAGTGTCAAACATATTTACTGCACAAGGCCACGAATCCCAGCCATGCAGTGTGATTTTTTGAAAACACACTGTGGGTCTGGGATTCATGTCCATCGCTAACCGCAACGGCCGACATGAAATGAGGTCAGAAGACAGGAAGCGCTCACAGCGCATGACCAAGGGATCACAATAGCGCAGACTCCTGTACAGCAAATAACAACGCTCAGGAATCTGCGCCCAGCAGCTAGGTGTAAATTTTGACACCTGTGCTGCATCTCCTTAAAAAGACAAGTCACGCCTCCACTACTGTTTGACAGTATAGTGAGCTAAATAGTGTACGTGTTTTATTCAGCGTGTGCAAGGAGCAAATTAAATAGAGCAACCTTTTACTTGTGCAGCATTAATGCTGCACAAGGTGTGGCTCTTGTACCTTGCAACACCTGAGGGGGGGTTAAAGGTAACCTTTGAAATTGGTTCAACTAGGCTTCGGCCTACACTCTGCTCCTCTCCTGCTGACCCTGGGCTCAAACACCGCTAGTTTTTGCCCAGAACTGCTAGCTGCACAGAGAAAAACACCAGCCAATGTGTTAGTGGGGTTCAGCAACGCCAGCTGTTCCCCTGCTGTGTAGCCGACATCGTGTCCAGCACAAGCCACGCTGGCACAACAGAACAAAAGCTGCCACCAGTGCAGGCTTCGGCCTACACTCTGCTCCTCTCCTCCTCCTGCTGACCCTGGGCTCAAACACCGCCAGTTTCTGCCCGGACATGCTAGCTGCACAGAGAAAAACACCCACCATTGTGTCAGTGGGGTTCAGCACCGCCAGCTGTTCCCCCGCTGGGTAGCCGGCATCGTGTCCAGCACAAGCCACGCTGGCACAACTGACCAAAAGCTGCCACCAGTGCAGACTTCGGCCTACACTCTGCTCCTCTCCTCCTCCTGCTGACCCTGGGCTCAAACACCTCCAGTTTCTGCCCGGAAGTGCTAGCTGCACAGAGAAAAACACCAGCCAATGTGTCAGTGGGGTTCAGCACCGCCAGCTGTTCCCCTGCTGTGTAGCCGGCAACGTGACCTGCAAACGCCACGCAGGCACATGAACTGAAATTAAAGGGAACCTGGCCCCACCTCCCCAGGTGTTTCTATGTATAACAGCCACCTTGTACAGCAGTACTGCTGCATTTGTACAAGGTGGCTGACTTTTTCTCCTTGCCCACGTGGAACTCAACACGTACAAAATGTGTCTCATTAGAGACCATTCCACTGTCCCTGAGGTGTGACTTTCCTTTCTAATGACACGCAGCACCCCCATTGTTAGCGCTGCCCGTCTTCTGACATCATTGGTTGGCTGGCTGTGCCTGTGCGTCCGCCCTGCCCGACACAACGCCCCTCGTTGTTTCATATATTTTGACTGCGAGGGTGTGATTGATGGGCACGAGCAGTGCATATGTTCCCCTGTCTTCACTCCCCTCCTTCCGCCTTCTTCTGACTGTGCGGCCTCATGGCCGCGGCATGCGATAAGGGATCAGCTGAGGCCGCCCAGTCTGAAGCAGGTGTAAGGACATGTGTGAGCGGCGGACATATTTACTGCACAAGGCCACGAATCCCAGCACCGCAGTGTGACTTTAGGAAAAGGCACTGTGGGTCTGGGATTTATGGCCATCGTTAACCGCACCGGCCAACATGAAATGAGGTCATGAGACGGCCTGCACTAACAGGGTATTGCCAAGGGATAACACAAGAGCGCAGTTTCCTGTACTGCAAATAACAACGGTAAGGAATCTGCGCCCAGCACCTAGGTGTAAATTTGTACACCTGTGCTGCGTCTCCTTAAAAAGACAAGTCACGCCTCCACTACTGTTTGACAGTATAATGGGCTAAATAGTGTACGTGTTTTATTCAGCGTGTGCAAGGAGCAAAATTAAGAGAGCAACCTTTGACTTGTGCATCATTAATGCAGTTCAAGGTGTGGCTCTTGTACCTTGCAACACCTGAGGGGGGGTTAAAGGTTACCTTTGAAATTGGTTCAACTAGGCTTCGGCCTACACTCTGCTCCTCTCCTCCTCCTGCTGACCCTGGGCTATAACACCGCCAGTTGTAGCCTGGAAGTGCTAGCTGCACAGAGAAAAACACCAGCCAATGTGTTAGTGGGGTTCAGCAACGCCAGCTGTTCCCACACTGTGTAGCCGGCAAAGTGTCCTGCAAACGCAACGCTGACACAAAGCTGCCTCCAGTGCAGGCTTCGGCCTACACTCTGCTCCCCCTGCTTACCCTTTGCTCCAGCACCGCTAGTTGGGGCTCTACGAAGACAATCTTTAATAGGCAACGCATCTGGGTTCCAGCACCGCCAGCTGGTTCTCGGCAGTGTTTTTGTCACTGGTACTCCCTCGTGCCAAACCTGGTTCCAGCACCGTCAGCTGTTTCCGGGTAGTGTCAAGCTCACTGAGACGCCTATGCTTGCCCCGTCGTGTTGCGGTCGGGTTAGCCAACTCCAGGGTGCCTCCAGTTTAGGAGCTTCCTATGTGGGCTGCGTGAACTGGTAGTCAAGGCTGGTTCTGTAGTGCCAGTAGGCCCAGCTCCCCCTGTAGGACTGTTGGGGTTCGGTAACTGCGGCTGCCTCGCGGCCTAGCTGTTCTCTCCTCTCCTGTGGGCCTTGGGGTCCACCACCTGGTTCCAGCACCGTCAGCTGGTTCCGGGCCGAGCCTTTGGCTTAGGTGCCTCCTCCTAGGTATCCGAGTTCCGCCAACGTCAGGCGGTCCTTGGTAGTGCTTTTAAGCGCGGGCACCTACAGCTTAGTAACCGGGTTCCAGCACCGCCAGCTGGTCCTCGGTCGTGCCATTGGCTCTTGCACACTGGGGCAACGCATCTGGGTTCCAGCACCGCCAGCTGGTTCTCGGCAGTGTTCTTGTCACAGGTACTCCCTCGTGCCAAGCCTGGTTTCAGCACCGTCAGCTGTTTCCGGGTTGTGTCAAGCTCACTGAGACGCCTATGCTTGCCCCGTCGTGTTGCGGTCGGGTTAGCCAACTCCAGGGTGCCTCCAGTTTAGGAGCTTCCTATGTGGGCTGCGTGAACTGGTAGTCAAGGCTGGTTCTGTAGTGCCAGTAGGCCCAGCTCCCCCTGTAGGACTGTTGGGGTTCGGTAACTGCGGCTGCCTCACGGCCTAGCTGTTCTCTCCTCTCCTGTGGACCTTCGGGTCCACCACCTGGTTCCAG
Source organism: Ranitomeya imitator (assembly GCF_032444005.1). NCBI lineage: Eukaryota > Metazoa > Chordata > Amphibia > Anura > Dendrobatidae > Ranitomeya > Ranitomeya imitator. The sequence continues at coordinate 205,533,834 of NC_091287.1, read as the reverse complement.
CACCGTCAGCTGGTTCCAGGCCGAGCCTTTGGCTTAGGTGCCTCCTCCTGGGTATCCGAGTTCCGCCAACGCCAGGCGGTCCTTGGTAGTGCTTTTAAGCGCGGGCACCTACAGCTTAGTAACCGGGTTCCAGCACCGCCAGCTGGTCCTCGGTGCCATTGGCTCTTGCACACTGGGGCAACACATCTGGGTTCCAGCACCGCCAGCTGGTTCTCGGCAGTGTTCTTGTCACAGGTACTCCCTCGTGCCAAGCCAGGTTTCAGCACCGTCAGCTGTTTCCGGGTTGTGTCAAGCTCACTGGGACGCCTATGCTTGCCCCGTCGTGTTGCGGTCGGGTTAGCCAACTCCAGGGTGCCTCCAGTTTAGGAGCTTCCTATGTGGGCTGCGTGAACTGGTAGTCAAGGCTGGTTCTGTAGTGCCAGTAGGCCCAGCTCCCCCTGTAGGACTGTTGGGGTTCGGTAACTGCGGCTGCCTCGCGGCCTAGCTGTTCTCTCCTCTCCTGTGGACCTTCGGGTCCACCACCTGGTTCCAGCACCGTCAGCTGGTTCCAGGCCGAGCCTTTGGCTTAGGTGCCTCCTCCTGGGTATCCGAGTTCCGCCAACGCCAGGCGGTCCTTGGTAGTGCTTTTAAGCGCGGGCACCTACAGCTTAGTAACCGGGTTCCAGCACCGCCAGCTGGTCCTCGGTGCCATTGGCTCTTGCACACTGGGGCAACACATCTGGGTTCCAGCACCGCCAGCTGGTTCTCGGCAGTGTTTTTGTCACAGGTACTCCCTCGTGCCAAACCTGGTTTCAGCACCGTCAGCTGTTTCCGGGTTGTGTCAAACTCGCTGAGACGCCTATGCTTGCCCCGTCGTGTTGCGGTCGGGTTAGCCAACTCCAGGGTGCCTCCAGTTTAGGAGCTTCCTATGTGGGCTGCGTGAACTGGTAGTCAAGGCTGGTTCTGTAGTGCCAGTAGGCCCAGCTCCCCCTGTAGGACTGTTGGGGTTCGGTAACTGCGGCTGCCTCGCGGCCTAGCTGTTCTCTCCTCTCCTGTGGGCCTTGGGGTCCACCACCTGGTTCCAGCACAGTCAGCTGGTTCCGGGCCGAGCCTTTGGCTTAGGTGCCTCCTCCTGGGTATCCGAGTTCCGCCAACGTCAGGCGGTCCTTGGTAGTGCTTTTAAGCGCGGGCACCTACAGCTTAGTAACCGGGTTCCAGCACCGCCAGCTGGTCCTCGGTCGTGCCATTGGCTCTTGCACACTGGGGCAACGCATCTGGGTTCCAGTACCGCCAGCTGGTTCTCGGCAGTGTTCTTGTCACAGGTACTCCCTCGTGCCAAGCCAGATTTCAGCACCGTCAGCTGTTTCCGGGTTGTGTCAAGCTCACTAAGACGCCTATGCTTGCCCCGTCGTGTTGCGGTCGGGTTAGCCAACTCCAGGGTGCCTCCAGTTTAGGAGCTTCCTATGTGGGCTGCGTGAACTGGTAGTCAAGGCTGGTTCTGTAGTGCCAGTAGGCCCAGCTCCCCCTGTAGGACTGTTGGGGTTCGGTAACTGCGGCTGCCTCGCGGCCTAGCTGTTCTCTCCTCTCCTGTGGACCTTCGGGTCCACCACCTGGTTCCAGCACCGTCAGCTGGTTCCAGGCCGAGCCTTTGGCTTAGGTGCCTCCTCCTGGGTATCCGAGTTCCGCCAACGCCAGGCGGTCCTTGGTAGTGCTTTTAAGCGCGGGCACCTACAGCTTAGTAACCGGGTTCCAGCACCGCCAGCTGGTCCTCGGTGCCATTGGCTCTTGCACACTGGGGCAACGCATCTGGGTTCCAGCACCGCCAGCTGGTTCTCGGCAGTGTTTTTGTCACAGGTACTCCCTCGTGCCAAACCTGGTTTCAGCACCGTCAGCTGTTTCCGGGTTGTGTCAAACTCGCTGAGACGCCTATGCTTGCCCCGTCGTGGTGCGGTCGGGTTAGCCAACTCCAGGGTGCCTCCAGTTTAGGAGCTTCCTATGTGGGCTGCGTGAACTGGTAGTCAAGGCTGGTTCTGTAGTGCCAGTAGGCCCAGCTCCCCCTGTAGGACTGTTGGGGTTCGGTAACTGCGGCTGCCTCGTGGCCTAGCTGTTCTCTCCTCTCCTGTGGGCCTTGGTGTCCACCACCTGGTTCCAGCACCGTCAGCTGGTTCCGGGCCGAGCCTTTGGCTTAGGTGCCTCCTCCTGGGTATCCGAGTTCCGCCAACGTCAGGCGGTCCTTGGTAGTGCTTTTAAGCGCGGGCACCTACAGCTTAGTAACCGGGTTCCAGCACCGCCAGCTGGTCCTCGGTCGTGCCATTGGCTCTTGCACACTGGGGCAACGCATCTGGGTTCAAGCACCGCCAGCTGGTTCTCGGCAGTGTTCTTGTCACAGGTACTCCCTCGTGCCAAGCCAGGTTTCAGCACCGTCAGCTGTTTCCGGGTAGTGTCAAGCTCACTGAGACGCCTATGCTTGCCCCGTCGTGTTGCGGTCGGGTTAGCCAACTCCAGGGTGCCTCCAGTTTAGGAGCTTCCTATGTGGGCTGCGTGAACTGGTAGTCAAGGCTGGTTCTGTAGTGCCAGTAGGCCCAGCTCCCCCTGTAGGACTGTTGGGGTTCGGTAACTGCGGCTGCCTCGCGGCCTAGCTGTTCTCTCCTCTCCTGTGGACCTTCGGGTCCACCACCTGGTTCCAGCACCTTCAGCTGGTTCCAGGCCGAGCCTTTGGCTTAGGTGCCTCCTCCTGGGTATCCGAGTTCCGCCAACGTCAGGCGGTCCTTGGTAGTGCTTTTAAGCGCGGGCACCTACAGCTTAGTAACCGGGTTCCAGCACCGCCAGCTGGTCCTCGGTCGTGCCATTGGCTCTTGCACACTGGGGCAACGCATCTGGGTTCCAGCAACGCCAGCTGGTTCTCGGCAGTGTTTTTGACACAGGTACTCCCTCGTGCCAAGCCTGGTTTCAGCACCGTCAGCTGTTTCCGGGTTGTGTCAAGCTCACTGAGACGCCTATGCTTGCCCCGTCGTGGTGCTGTCGGGTTAGCCAACTCCAGGGTGCCTCCAGTTTAGGAGCTCCCTATGTGGGCTGCGTGAACTGGTAGTCAAGGCTGGTTCTGTAGTGCCAGTAGGCCCAGCTCCCCCTGTAGGACTGTTGGGGTTCGGTAACTGCGGCTGCCTCGCGGCCTAGCTGTTCTCTCCTCTCCTGTGGGCCTTGGGGTCCACCACCTGGTTCCAGCACCGTCAGCTGGTTCCGGGCCGAGCCTTTGGCTTAGGTGCCTCCTCCTGGGTATCCGAGTTCCGCCAACGTCAGGCGGTCCTTGGTAGTGCTTTTAAGCGTGGGCACCTACAGCTTAGTAACCGGGTTCCAGCACCGCCAGCTGGTCCTCGGTCGTGCCATTGGCTCTTGCACACTGGGGCAACGCATCTGGGTTCAAGCACCGCCAGCTGGTTCTCGGCAGTGTTCTTGTCACAGGTACTCCCTCGTGCCAAGCCAGGTTTCAGCACCGTCAGCTGTTTCCGGGTAGTGTCAAGCTCACTGAGACGCCTATGCTTGCCCCGTCGTGTTGCGGTCGGGTTAGCCAACTCCAGGGTGCCTCCAGTTTAGGAGCTTCCTATGTGGGCTGCGTGAACTGGTAGTCAAGGCTGGTTCTGTAGTGCCAGTAGGCCCAGCTCCCCCTGTAGGACTGTTGGGGTTCGGTAACTGCGGCTGCCTCGCGGCCTAGCTGTTCTCTCCTCTCCTGTGGGCCTTCAGGTCCACCACCTGGTTCCAGCACCATCAGCTGGTTCTCGTCAGTGTCTTTTGCTCTTGTCCCTTCTGCTCCCCATCCTGGTTCCAGTAACGTCAGCTGGTTCCGGGCAGAGCCTTTGGCTTAGGTGCCTCCTTCTGGGTATCCAAGTTCCACCAACGTCAGGTGGTCCTTGGTAGTGCTTTCGGGCACGGGTACCTCCTGCTTAGTAACCGGGTTCCAGTAACGTCAGCTGGTCCTCGGTAGTTCCATTGGCTCTTGGACCTTCGGCTACCCATCCGGGTTCCAGTACCGTCAGCTGGTTCTCGGCAGTGTCTTTTGCTCTTGTACCTTCTGCTCCCCATCCTGGTTCCAGTACCGTCAGCTGCTTCCGGGCAGAGCCTTTGGCTTAGGTGCCTCCTTCTGGGTATCCGAGTTCCGCCAACGTCAGGCGGTCCTTGGTAGTGCTTTTTAGCACGGGTACCTCCTGCTTAGTAACCGGGTTCCAGTAACGTCAGCTGGTCCTCGGTAGTTCCATGGGCTCTTGAACCTTCGGGTAGCCATCCGAGTTCCAGTTCCATCAGCTGGTTCTTGGCATTTTCTCAGCCTTCTTGTACCTTCTGCTACATTTCCAAGTTGAAGACCCTAAAGTCGACGACCCGGAAGACCACCCCGATGACGACGACGACGACGACCCGGAAGACCACCCCGATGACGACGACAACGGCGGAGACGACGACGGCGGAGATGACGACGGCGGAGACGACGACGGCTGAGACGACGACGGCGGAGATGACGACACTGGAGACGACGACCCTGGAGACGACGACATGGAAGACCGAGAAGCAGAAGAACAAGAGGCTGCAGAACAAAGAGCAGAAGAACATTAAGCATAAGACTTAATATCAGAGCAAAAGATAGTATCTAAATTATATGCAGAAGAAGACTAAGCAGTGTATGGGGGTGAGTCCGTTCCTCCTCGTGGTGCCCCTGGATAAAGCCTGATGCTGCAGGCCAAACTGAACGCGGACAAATGTAACTTTTGTGACTGGCAGAACGGAAGGTGTAATCTTCCAACTTTTATAGATAACAACTACGGGAATGCCTGTCACAAATGAGAATATGATGAAGAAGTAGAATAGGAAGAATAATAACAGTGGAATAAAAAGAATATGTAGAATAGGAAGAATAATAATAGTTGAATAAAATGAATATGAAGAATGTAATAAAAGAAAAAAAAAAAAGGTAAAGGATGAAGAAGAAGATGAATAAGGTGAAGAAGAAGTTGATGTCAAAGATGCTGATGATGATGAAGATGAAAGTGTGGGAAAAGAAAAAAAAAAAAGAAAAAAAAGAAGGGGAAGGGCGTGGAATAGTGAAACATTAATATCTGACAAAATAAAAAAAAAAATGTACATAGTCAATATCTTTGTCACTCCGAACGTCTTAAAAAAAAAAAAAAAATATGCTATTCTATTTGATTGGGATAAACCTTTATGACTTTAATGTCTCCGCCACCTCCCCAAATACATCCGGCATTATTCTTAGTTGTTTTCCTTCATGTAGAATGAACCTACAAGGCAAGAAAGGGTTTATTTTAATTCCGATATTTTGGTCCCATTGACTTGCATTGGGATCGGGTATCGGTATCGGCGATATCCGATATTTTTTGAATATCGGCCGATCCTATCCGATACCGATACTTTCCGATATCGGAAGGTATCGCTCAACACTATTCGGCAGTATACAGGTCCTTCTCAAAAAATTAGCATATAGTGTTAAATTTCATTATTTACCATAATGTAATGATTACAATTAAACTTTCATATATTATAGATTCATTATCCACCAACTGAAATTTGTCAGGTCTTTTATTGTTTTAATACTGATCATTTTGGCATACAACTCCTGATAACCCAAAAAACCTGTCTCAATAAATTAGCATATCAAGAAAAGGTTCTCTAAACGACCTATTACCCTAATCTTCTGAATCAACTAATTAACTCTAAACACATGCAAAAGATACCTGAGGCTTTTATAAACTCCCTGCCTGGTTCATTACTCAAAACCCCCATCATGGGTAAGACTAGCGACCTGACAGATGTCAAGAAGGCCATCATTGACACCCTCAAGCAAGAGGGTAAGACCCAGAAAGAAATTTCTCAACAAATAGGCTGTTCCCAGAGTGCTGTATCAAGGCACCTCAATGGTAAGTCTGTTGGAAGGAAACAATGTGGCAGAAAACGCTGTACAACGAGAAGAGGAGACCGGACCCTGAGGAAGATTGTGGAGAAGGACCGATTGCAGACCTTGGGGAACCTGAGGAAGCAGTGGACTGAGTCTGGTGTGGAAACATCAAAAACAGCGGTATATCACCAGTCAAAAAAATATCTATCAAAGCAGGGTGTGACTAATAATTAAAAAATAACTTTTAATGTATAATACTAAAATTGGTATAATAAACCACGTACAAACAAACAGAAAGGACTCACAGAACAAATTCCCATATATAGAGAATCTGCGAATAATAAAATCCCTAAGACTGTCCACATATACGCCTCAGTGTCAGTCTACAAAGGGAAGAAAACACAAACACCTCCTCGAAGGAGCATGTAAATGATAACTCTCACCGCATACAATGAAATCCCATCAATCTAGTGGGAATGCAGTACCGATACATATATCCTGTCTCTATCACTCAGAGACGTAAACCGTGTATAGAAAAAATTGGAACGATCTCACCTCCAGTTTCCTTATCTTTGTAACGGCCAGATCACTTACGTCCACAGCATTTTGGGAGGGTGGGGGGATCCACAATTCTGCCCACACATGTACCCATCCAAGCTGTCAGGAGTGCAAATTAACCCCAGAATACCACGCACATTTTTCCCTACGCGTTTCGTTTTATGAACTCATCAGGGGAAATCGATGTAAAACCCCTCCACATGGGTACATGTGTGGGCAGAATTGTGGATCCCCCCACCCTCCCAAAATGCTGTGGACATAAGTGATCTGGCCGTTACAAAGATAAGGAAACTGGAGGTGAGATCGTTCCAATTTTTTCTATACACGGTTTACGTCTCTGAGTGATAGAGACAGGATATATGTATCGGTACTGCATTCCCACTAGATTGATGGGATTTCATTGTATGCGGTGAGAGTTATCATTTACATGCTCCTTCGAGGAGGTGTTTGTGTTTTCTTCCCTTTGTAGACTGACACTGAGGCGTATATGTGGACAGTCTTAAGGATTTTATTATTCGCAGATTCTCTATATATGGGAATTTGTTCTGTGAGTCCTTTCTGTTTGTTTGTACGTGGTGTGGAAACATCCAGAGCCACCGTGCACAGGCGTGTGCAGGAAATGGGCTACAGGTGCCGCATTCCCCAGGTAAAGCCACTTTTGAACCATAAACAGCGGCAGAGGCGCCTGACCTGGGCTACAGAGAAGCAGCACTGGACTGTTGCTAAGTGGTCCCAAGTACTTTTTTCTGATGAAAGCAAATTTTGCATGTCATTCGGAAATCAAGGTGCCAGAGTCTGGAGGAAGACTGGGGAGAAGGAAATGCCAAAATGCCTGAAGTCCAGTGTCAAGTACCCACAGTCAGTGATGGTGTGGGGTGCCATGTCAGCTGCTGGTGTTGGTCCACTGTGTTTCATCAAGGGCAGGGTCAATGCAGCTAGCTATCAGGAGATTTTGGAGCACTTCATGCTTCCATCGGCTGAAATGCTTTATGGAGATGAAGATTTCATTTTTCAGCACGACCTGGCACCTGCTCACAGTGCCAAAACCACTGGTAAATGGTTTACTGACCATGGTATTACTGTGCTCAATTGGCCTGCCAACTCTCCTGACCTGAACCCCATAGAGAATCTGTGGGATATTGTGAAGAGAAAGTTGAGAGACGCAAGACCCAACACTCTGGATGAGCTTAAGGCCGCTATTGAAGCATCCTGGGCCTCCATAACATCTCAGCAGTGTCACAGGCTGATTGCCTCCATGCCACGCCGCATTGAAGCAGTCATTTCTGCCAAAGGATTCCCGACCAAGTATTGAGTGCATAACTGAACATTATTATTTGATGGTTTTTTTGTTTGTTCTTAAAAAACACTTTTATTTGATTGGATGGGTGAAATATGCTAATTTATTGAGACAGGTTTTTTGGGTTATCAGGAGTTGTATGCCAAAATCATCAGTATTAAAACAATAAAAGACCTGACAAATTTCAGTTGGTGGATAATGAATCTATAATATATGAAAGTTTAATTGTAATCATTACATTATGGTAAATAATGAAATTTAACACTATATGCTAATTTTTTGAGAAGGACCTGTATTTCCACAGGTCCTCCTCACAATACAAGTAAGCCCCCTCCATAAAAGAACAAACCTCAAGATGTCAGTAAGGAATATCCTGTACACTGGAAACCACATCCTCTACTGAAATGCAGAGCCTTCAGGGAGAAGTCTCTGGAGGATTGCAAAGGTTTCCTCAAGGAAAACAACATCTGTTTCAAGTGCTGTGCCACAACCTCTCATCACGCCAGGAACTGTGAAGCTAGCATGAATGTGCAGAATGCAGCAGCATGAATCACAACATTGCCTTGCACCTGGACCACCTCCACGAGCGTTGTCGCAAGCAGAGGAGCATGATGGGAAGCAAAAGAACACTGAAAAAGACACCCCTGTGGTCACCTCTCAATGTACGGAGATCTGTAAGGGACTCACAGGATGAAGATCCTGTTCAAGAATCTGCCTTGTCTGAGTCTACCCAGCAGGCCGCAGGGACAAAGTGTTCAAGATATATGCAATCCTGGATAACCAAAGTAACAGGTCTCTAGCCAAGTCCATCTTCTTTGACAACTTCCTCATTGTAGGCCCCGGTTCCCCCTAATCCTGGAGGATGTGTTCAGGTACTGTTGAGATGGCGGGGAGAAAAGCAACCAGATACAAGGTGGAGTCCATAGATGGCCAGACATGCCTATCACTACCGACCATCATGGAGTGCAACCAGATTACCAACAACAGGTCGGAGATACCATCAACGGAGGTGGCAGCACATTACCCCTACCTGAAGCGTATAGCCCACCTGATACCCGAGTTGGACCCAGAAGCCCCAATAGCTTTACTCTTGGGAAGAGATATACTACGAGCCCACAAGATTAGAGAATATATCAACGGCTTCCGGAACGCTCCATACGCACAGGCTCGAGCTTGGATGGGTCATTATAGGAGATGTCTGTCTAGGAGAAGCACACAAGCCAACCTCAGTCAACAGTATGCTTAACAGCACATTAGAAAATGGATGTCCGTCTTTCTTCCAGCCATGTCATAATAGTCTACTGGTAAAAAAATTACCAAACAGCACTTCCCTACCTTGCCCTTTGTCAGTTCTTCCCAACGAAGACCATGCTTGTGAAGATGAACAAGACCATATAGGATGTACAGTTTGCCACAGGACTAAAGGTACTGTCACACTAGACGATATCGCTAGCGATCCGTGACGTTGCAGCGTCCTCGCTAGCGATATCGTCCAGTGTGACAGGCAGCAGCGATCAGGCCCCTGCTGGGAGATCGCTGGTCGGGGAAGAAAGTCCAGAACTTTATTTCGTCGCTGGACTCCCCGTAGACATCGCTGAATCGGCGTGTGTGACACCGATTCAGCGATGTCTTCACTGGTAACCAGGGTAAACATCGGGTAACTAAGCGCAGGGCCGCGCTTAGTAACCCGCTGTTTACCCTGGTTACCAGCGTAAAAAAAAAACAGTACATACTTACATTCAGCTGTCTGTCCCTTGCCGTCTGGTTCCTGCACTGACTGCTGGCCGTAAAGTGAAAGCAGAGCACAGCCACAGCGGTGAGTCACCGCTGTGTGACTCACCGCTGTGCTGTGCTTTCACATTCACTTTACGGCCAGCAGTCAGTGCAGGAACCAGACGGCAAGGGACAGACAGCTGAATGTAAGTATGTACTGTTTGTTTTTTTACGCTGGTAACCAGGGTAAACATCGGGTTACTAAGCGCGGCCCTGCGCTTAGTTACCCAATGTTTACCCTGGTTACCGGGGACCTCGGGATAGTTGGTCGCTGGAGAGCTGTCTGTGTGACAGCTCTCCAGCGACCAAACAGCGACGCTGCAGCGATCCGGATCGTTGTCGGTATCGCTGCAGCGTCGCTAAGTGTGACGGTACCTTAAGGAAGATGACAAGGTAGCGATGTCTACAGAAGACAGGATGTTCTTGGACATCATGAATAGTCAAATTGTCAAGGACAAGTCAAACAGTTGGGTCACACCATTACCATTTCAACCTCAGAGAAGACGCCTACCCAACAACAGGGAACTGGTCTACAACCGATTCATCTCCCTCATACACAAGTTTCAGAAGTCACCTGAGACGAAGGAACAATTCTTTACTTTCATGGGGAAATTATTCCAAAACAACCACGCAGAGATTGCACCTGCACTTTGGCACTCAGAGGAGTGTTGGTACTAGCCCATCTTCGGAGTGCACCATCCTAAGAAGCCAGGGCAAATGAGAGTGGTATTTGACTCAAGCGCCAAATGTGAAGACATCTCATTGAATGATGTCCTACTGTCGGGCCCAGACCTCTACAACAGACTTCTAGAAGTACTACTCTGTTTCCGCAGAGATAGGGTGGAATTTATGGCTGATATACAACAGATGTTCTACTGTTTTCTTGTCAAGGAGGAACACAGAAACTACTTGAGGTTCTTCTGGTACTGTGACAATGACCCGGGTAAAGACATCGCAGAGTATTGGATGAGAGTACACATCTTCGGGAACAGCCCTTCCCCGGCAGTCGCTATCTACGGCCTCCGGGATTCCGCCAAAGAGGGCGAAGAAGAGTATGGGTCAGACCATTCATAGAAAAGGACTTATACAGAGACGACTGCTTGAAGTCCACACCAACGAATGAAGCTGCCATCAGTCTACTAAAAAGGGCTCAAGAATTGCTAGCTCAGTCTAACCTAAGGTTACACAAGATTTCCTCCAACAGCCGAGAGTTGATGGAAGCCTTTCCCTCTGAAGACTATTCCAGCGATCTAAAAGACTTAGACCTAAGCATCGACTCCCTTCCCATGCAAAGGAGCCTTGGATTGCTTTGGGATCTGAAGACGGATGCCTTCACCTTTCAGATCTGCAAGGATGAAAAACCCTTCATGTGAAGAGGAGTTCTTTCTTTCGTGTATAGTCTATACGACCCCCTGGGATTTGTAGCTCCAGTAACCATCCAAGGAAAAATTATGCTAAGGAACTTCACTCAAGACACATCTGATTGGGACGATCCACTTCCAGCAGAAAAGGCTGACCTGTGGGCAGAGTGGAGGAAGTCTCTCGAAGCCTTGACTGACCTTCGTATGAAACGACCGCATGCTCCTGTGCCATCCTCAGAAGTCAAAACACAAAGGCTTTGCATCTTCGGTGATGCATCAGTCAAAGCGATCGCAGCAGTAGCGTACCTCAAAACCATAGATGAGAATAAACAATGCTATATTGGGTTTGTGATGAGCCGTACTAAACTGGCGCCACTACGCGAACACACGATACACAGATTGGAACTCTGTGGTGCTGTCCTTGCAGTGGAGTTAGCCGAGCTCATCTCAAATGAGATGAATCTGGAGATCAAAGATGCAGAGTTCTACACTTATAGCAAGGTGGTACTGGGATACATCTGCAACGAAACGCGACTATGTCCTACGTAAGCAATCAGGTTCTGAGGATAAGAAAATCCACCTACCCTAATCAGTGGCACTATGTGCCTACTCACCACAAACCTGCAGACCATGCGACTAGATCCGTTGCACCAAGTCATCTTAAGGACACTACATGGTTCACAGGCCCTGCCTCCTTGAACCGTTCTATGCCTCAAATCAGCAGGTCTGATACATTCGAACTAGTGGATCCAGATACCGATGAAGAGCTCCGTCCTCGAGCGTCTGCTTTGCACAGTGATTTCAAGTCAACACCTTGAATCTCATTGGTTCATCAGGTTCTCAACCTGGAAGTCACTTGTTCGAGCCATCACATGTCTACGTCATGTAGCCCAGTCCTACAAGTCAGCACTACCTGCAAGCCAGAGACCTTGTAAAGGTTGGCATCACTGCAAACAGGCGTTTACCGCTTCCAGCCTAGAAAGAGCCTAGAGTAGGTTACACTACTTTATGTTGTACAAAGCATGTCCAATGTCTTTTGGGCCAGATGGAGAAAGCAATATCTCTCCACCATGAAAATCAGGACAAAGTGGCAGAAAGACCACCCAAACATCCGACCTGGCGATGTTGTACTCGTCAAAGAAACGAGTAGCCACTCGGCCTAGTCACCAAGCCCTTTCCCAGCAAGGACGGGAAGGTGCGCAAAGTAGAGGTCAGAGTGTGCAAGCTTGGGGAGAACAAACTGTTCCTCAGGCCAGTTACTGAACTTGTATTGTTATTTTCTCCAAAAGAACCAAATACTGGCATCCGTTGATGCCAAGCGGGGAGTATTCTGCCCATTAATGTGCAGCAAGTTAATTCACAATGTAGTAACAGTTGTCACCATTAGAGGTTATTAGGCACACATTTATCCTGTTCTGTATCCAGGAGCTTATCGCTTTAAGTCTGTGTTCTGACTAGAACCGCCCCCCTGGTTTCCCAGGCAGAAGTAGCCATTTTCCCCCTGGACCTTGAGTCTTACACACATGTTCCTGGCTCTCTCTTCCTGCAGATCATTGCTCTTGATAAGCGGATTCCGGTGAGACACAAATGTACTTACATGTGTGTGTTATGTTAGAACAGTTATGCAGCCACTGTGTAGCAGAGTACGTAGTTAGGCATGTTGTGCTTTGTTTCATATTGCTGTTTCTCTGTATGCAGATAGATGTTTGCCTGTATAAAGTAATACAATGCTCACAGCCTGAACTTGCCCTAAGATAGCCATGATAACTGTGTATCTGTCTTATCCTGTGTTCAGTGTTAGCTCTCTAATCTCTCTGTTATTCATGTTATTGCATCATGTAACATGCTGTAATGTGCCAAGTACTGATGCACATGTAGTTATTACCTGATCATCCATTATATCGAATATCTCTCAATATCATCTACTATTGTTGTTCATTATTCACCATCTCAATAAATATAGACTTAAGAACATATACAGTCTCTTTACTGAGGCAATGGATGAAGTTTTAGCACTATGCCAGAATCCACACAGCATCATACATGCAGGAAGGCAGACCACTCTGCATCCTACGCTTCCTGGTGGACGTGTCCCTGTACTCTGTACCTGATCATACGGGAGCTGTGCCCTTCTGTCTCCTGAGATGAAAGTACTTTTTTTTCTCTGAAGAGGCAATTTGCATATTAAATTTCCTAGAAGAGCATTGCATGGTGAATAAGCCTCCTTATCTTAACAAGCCAGAGCTGGTATGTCACTCTCCACAAGGAGAAACCTTACCCCTTAGACCTCAGTCCAGAACATCTCACCTAGCCAAATCAGTTCTCATTAGGGTTGAGCGACTTTTAGTTTTTTAGGGTTGTGTCGGGCTTCGCGAAACCCGACTATCTCAAAAGTCGAGTCGAGTGGAATCGGCCGATTATCGCGAAAAGTCGGGGATCGACCGAAACACGAAACCCAATGCAAGTCAATGGGGGAGCATAGTCGGCAGTGAGTGGAGGCCAGGAAAACACCTACAGTGCCCATTTTAATGGCAAAAACATCCATTCTTGTTACTGAAGCTTGTCAATCTTAATTTACCTTATAATAGTAGTAAGGCATTGGAAATTGGGGGTCATTTGGCTAAAGTTGTGGGGGATAGGGCTGGTTCAAGTATTTAGTGGGCCCAGGAAATCTGGACTACATCACGGCAGTGGAGCAGGGAGAGGTAAGTATTTCAACTTTGCTAGTGCTGTGATCCTGAGCAAGCAGGGGGGGCCCACTCATTGGCATTGGTACTGGCACAGGGCCCCTCAAAGTACGGCGGTGTGTTTGCACGGCAGGGGCGCCTCCCACCGGCAGCGACACTTTTGCGTACTATGAGGGGCTCTGTGCCAGTGACATCGCCAACGAGTATTCCTCCCCCCACCTGATGAAGGAACCTCCACTTTCATCTGCACCTTCCTCTTTGTCCCCGTGTAAGGTGGTATGATATGCAGGAATGGGATCCTGACTTTCAGCAGGGTCACAATCTTGCTGTGTAGCGTGCACGGGGAATGTTGCATTATGGGTCAATGTACCAGCAGACTCATCTATCACTGGCTGGGCAACGGGCAGGATGAGGAGGAAACACAGATATAGGCCCAAAGAATAAAATGGGCTAAATGCAGTTCAAAATTGGTAACAGGACTAACCAGGGGGCATTGCTTTGTTCAGTGGAGGACAACTGTAATGAGAGGCTGACACAGAGAGTAGGCCCAAATCAGTAAGTAGTCTAAATGCAGTTCAAAATTGGTAACAGAAGTAAACAGGCGGCACTGGTTTGTTCAGTGGAGGAGAACATCAAGGAGCAGCAGACACCGTTAGTAGGGCCAACAAAACAAGTAGGCCAAATGCAGTGTTATATTAAAAACAATTTAACGAGAGCCTGAAGATAGAAGCTAGGGAAAGGCAACCTGGAGAACACCTTGGAGCGGCAGACACTTTTAGTAGGCCCCAACCAAACTAGTAGCCCCACTGCAGTTGTTCGATTAAAAAAACTATTTAACAAGAGCCTGAAGATTGAAGGAAAGGCAACCAGGAGAACACCTTGGAGCGGCAGACACCGTCTCTACAACCCAGACCCAACTTGTAGGCCTAATGCAGTGTTGTTTCAACAACTACTTAACAAGAGCTTCAAGATAGAAGCGAGGGAGAGGCAACAGAGAGAACACCTTGGAGCGGAAGACTCAGTTTGTAGATCACAACGAAACTTGTGGCCCCAATGCAGTTTTATAATTCTGACAAGCTGAAAATCAGCCTTTTTTTTTTTTTTTTTTTTGAGGAGGACAGCTGTATTAAGTGGCGCAGACAGACACGGCAGGAAGGCCTTACACCACAAAGTAGGCTCACTGCAGGATGACAAAAAGTTACATGGGTACACGGTCGGCATTGGTGTGCTCAGCGGAAGACAAATGGAAGGAGGGACCGCAGACAGACTTAGTAGGCCTAAAATAAAAAAATTAGGCCCAAAGCAGTTTGAATTATCTTTCATGGGTACACAGGCAGCATTGGTGTGGTCAGCGGAGGACAATTGGAAGGAGGGACCGCAGACAGACTTAGTAGGCCTAAAATAAAAAAAAATTAGGCTCAAAGCAGTGTGAATTATCTTGCAGGGGTACACAGGCAGCATTGGTGTGGTCAGCGGAGGACAATTGGAAGGAGGGACCGCAGACAGACTTAGTAGGCCTAAAATAAAAAAAATTAGGCTCAAAGCAGTTTGAATTATCTTGCAGGGGTACACAGGCAGCATTGGTGTGGTCAGCGGAGGACGACTGGAAGGAGTGTCTGACACAGTTAGTACTCCCAAAAAAGAAATAGATGTTAATGTCTCGCAAAACAACAAAACCAAAAAACAAAAGGGTGGCATACTTAGGTACAGGGGTGGGCTCCTCTGCTGAGTTTCAGACATAGTAATTTGGTGCTAAGTATTTACTGGTTTCAATATAGGACACGGACCCTGACTATTTTAACTAGCATCATACATGTCAACAAATTAATATTGTCAGTGCCAGGCATTGAAGGATGTCAGCGCATAGACTAAACATTGGTGGAGCTGTGAGAGATAATTTTGCAAGTTGTAGAACAGTGTTTGAGCTGGGGGGGAAACTCTCTTGTGGCCGGCGGTACAGGCCCAGGGCCCCTCATGTTACAATGGTGTGTCTGACGTTAGGTGCACGCCACCACCGCCAGAGACACTTTATTGTACTATGAGGGACCCAGTGGCAGTGCCGTCGACCAAAAACGGGCACACCCACCTCTTCAGACAAACGGGTGCTTGCACCAAGTGGCGAGACCACGGCCCCGTGGGGTGAGTTAGCCCATTTAGGGAGGTGTAAACATGTCGTATGCTGGACAAACAGCTGCTTCAAATTAAGAGATTGGAACAGTCAGTAAGACCAGTCCACAAGCGAGACCTTTTTATAGGAAAGCTAGGTGTCAGCCGGGAAATGTGGGGCAAAATAATTCGAAATCCATGAGTGGTTCATTTTAATGAAGGTTAGATCATCAACATTTTGGGTAGCCAGACAAGTCCTTTTTTCGGTCAATATTGAACCAGCAGCACTGAATAATCTTTCTGATAGCACACTAGCTGCTGGGCAAGCAAGCTCCTGCAAAGCATATTCTGCCAATTCAGGCCAGGTGTCTATTTTGGATGCCCAGTAATCAAATGGGAATGACGGTTGAGGGAGAACATCGATAAGGGATGAAAAATAGTTAGTAACCATACTGGACAAATGTTGTCTCCTGTCACTTTGAATTGATGCTGCAGTACCTGTCCTGTCTGCGGTCATTGCGAAATCACTCCACAACCTGGTCAGAAAACCCCTCTGTCCAACGCCACATCTGATTTGTGCACCTCTAACACCTCTGCCCTGTTGCCCCCTGCAGCTCGTGTAAGAACCATCACCGGCGCTGTGTGCTGGGAATGCCTGAATCAAACGGTCTACAAGAGTTGCTTGTTTGGTTGCTAATATTTGTTCGAGGTTCTCATGTGGCATGATATTTTGCAATTTGCCTTTATAGCGAGGATCAAGGAGGCAGGCCAACCAGTAATCGTCATTGGTCATCATTTTAATAATGTGTGGGTCCCTTTTGAGGATACGTAAGGCATAATCCGCCATGGGGGCCAAAGTTCCAGTTGTCAAATCTGCGGTTGTGCTGGGTTGAGGGGCAGTTTCAGGCAAATCTACGTCACTTCTCTCCCTCAAAAAACCTGAACCCGGCCTTGCAACGCCACCAGTTTCTATTGGCCCTGGAGAAGCTTCCTCATTCAAAAAATACTCATCCCCATCATCCTCCTCGTCCTCCTCCTCTTCGCCCGCTACCTCGTTTTGTAGATTGCCCTGAACAGACAATGGCTGACTGTCATCAAGGCTATCCTCTTCCTCGGCTGCAGACGCCTGCTCCTTTATGTGCGTCAAACTTTGCATCAGCAGACGCATTAGGGGGATGAACATGTTTACTATGGCGTTGTCTGCACTAACCAGCCGTGTGCATTCCTCAAAACACTGAAGGACTTGATACATGTCTTGTACCTTTGACCACTGCACACCTGACAACTCCATGTCTGCCATCCAACTGCCTGCCCGTGTATGTGTATCCTCCCACAAATACATAACAGCACGCCTCTGTTCGCACAGTCTCTGAAGCATGTGCAGTGTGGAGTTCCACCTTGTTGCAACGTCGATGATTAGGCGATGCTGGGGAAGGTTCAAAGACCGCTGATGGTTCTGCATAGGGCTGGAGTGTACGGGCGAACGGCGGATATGTGTGCAAAGTCTGCGCACTTTGAGGAGCAGGTCGGGTAACCCCGGATAACTTTTCAAGAAGCACTGCACTACCAGTTTTAAGGTGTGAGCCAGGCAAGGAATGTGTTTCAGTTGGGAAAGGGCTATGGCAGCCATAAAATTCCTTCCGTTATCACTCACTACCTTGCCTGCCTCAAGATGTACAGTGCCCAGCCATGACTGAGTTTCTTTCTGCAAGAACTCGGACAGAACTTCCACGGTGTGTCTGTTGTCACCCAAACACCTCATTGCCAATACAGCCTGCTGACGCTTGCCACTAGCTGTCCCATAATGGGACACCTCGTGTGCAACAGTGGCAGCTGCGGATGGAGTGCTTGTGCGACTGGGGTCTGTGGACAAGCTCTCGCTTCTGCAGGAGGACGAGGAGTAGGAGGAGGGGGGGAGAACGCCTACAGCCAACTGTGTCCTAGACCGTGGGCTAGGCAGAACTGTCCCAATATTGCTGTCCCCTGTGGACCCTGCATCTACCACATTAACCCAGTGTGCTGTGATAGACACGTAACGTCCCTGGCCATGCCTACTGCTCCATGCATCTTTTGTCAGGTGCACCTTTGTACTCACAGATTGCCTGGGTGCATGGATGATGCGGTCTTTTACATGCTGGTGGAGGGCTGGGATGGCTTTTCTCGAAAAGAAGTGTCGACTGGGTAGCTCGTAGCGTGGTTCAGCGTAGTCCATCAGGGCTTTGAAAGCTTCGCTTTCAACTAACCGGTAGGGCTTCATCTCTAATGAGATTAGTCTAGCAATGTGGGCATTCAAACCCTGTGTACGCAGATGCGAGGATGAGTACTTCCTTTTCCTAACGAGAGTCATGTAGGGTGAGCTGGACTGGAGAGCTGCAGATCGTGGAACTAGCGGGGGTGCCGGTGGACATGGCAGACAGAGAGGGTTGGAGATGGTATTCTTGCTGGTGCCCTACATGCAGTGTTTCCTAATACGAAACTGGTGATTCCCTGACTGCTTTGGCCTGGCGACGAAACCTGCACATTTACTGCAGGTGGTGCGGGAAATTGTGGCCTTACAGTGACGGAAGGGATGCAGCGTTGCTGACTAGCTTCATTGGCCGAGGGTGCTACAACCTTAAGGGACGTTTGGTAGTTAGTCCAGGCTTGCAAATGCATGGTGGTTAAATGTCTACGCATGCAACTTGTATTTAGACTTTTAAGATTCTGACCTCTGCTTAAGGTAGTTGAAGATTTTTGACAGATGACTTTGCGCTGATCATTTAGATGCTGTTTAAAAAAAAATGCCAGACTGCACTCTTTCTGCTATCGGATACCTTTTCAGGCATTGCAGACTGAGCTTCTTTAACCGGATGTCCACGCTGTCCTACAACTGGTTTTGGTTTTGCCACGCATTTTTTGGCCAGATACGGGCCTGGCAGATGGAACCTGTTGCGATGTTGATGCCTGCTGCGGCTCCTCCTCCTCCGCTTCAGAGCTACTGCCGCCTGCACCCTGTTCCCCCAATGGCTGCCAATCGGGGTCAACAACTGGGTCATCTATGACCTCCTCTTCTATCTCGTGTGCAACTTCGTCTGTGTCACCGTGTAAGCCGATGGTATAGCGTTCGTGATGGGGCACCATAGTCTCATCAGGGTCTGATTGCGGATCAGTACACTGCAAGGGCAATGTTCTGGTCTGAGTCAAAGGAACAGCATAGTAATCTGGCTGTGGCTGTGCATCTGTGCACTCCGTGTCCGATTCAACTTGTAATGGGCATGGCCTGTTAACTGTTTCACTTTCTAACCCAGGAACGGTATGTGTAAAGAGCTCCATGGAGTAACCCGTTGTGTCGCCTGACGCATCCTTCTCTGTTGTTCTTGGTGAAGAAGACAAGGAAGCAACTTGTCCTTGACCGTGAACATCCACTAACGACGCGCTGCTTTTACATTTAGCAGTTTCAGAAGAGGAGGCGAAAGAGCTAGAGGCTGAGTAAGCAAGGAAAGCCAAAACTTGTTCTTGCTGCTCCGGCTTTAAAAGCGGTTTTCCTACTCCCAGAAAAGGGAGCGTTCAAGGCCTTCTGTAGCCAGATGACGAACCTGGTTCAACAACTCGAGACTTAGGTGCTATATTGCTTTTCCCACGGCCTGATGCTCCACCACCACTACCATCATTACCAGCTGGCAATGACCGCCCACGGCCACGACCTCTTCCACCAGACTTCCTCATTGTTTGAAAAACGTAAACAAACTAATGGTATTTCTTACTGTAAAACCAGTTACAAGGTGAACTCTAACTTCTGTTGGATTTATATATCCCTTTATAGGTGGGTGAGACTGCAGGGAAAATCAGGCCCAATGTATAACAGTACACAGCTTCAGTGGCAGACAGATATGCCACTAACAGGACTGACGCTGATGCAGACAGTACCAATAAAAATCTCCCCCTTTTTATTTTTTCTGGGAGAATATTGAAGAAATGTTGCCCACTCTTATACAGTATATGTTCTGTGGCATAAAATGAAAGACAGATGCCACACACAGGACTGGCAATGAGGCAGAATTGCCAATCTTAATCTCCCACTATTTTTTTTCACGGAGAATTTCAAAAAAACCTGGCCCAGTATTACACACTAGGTTTAATGTGGCACAAAATTTGAGACAGGTGGCACACACAGGAGTGGCACTGAAGCAGAAATGCCAATCTTAATCTCCCACTATTTTTTTTTTCAGGGAGAATTTAAAAGAAATCTAGCCCAGTATTACACACTAGGTTTAATGTGGCACAAAATTTGAGACAGGTGGCACAAACAGGAGTGGCACTGAAGCAGAAATGCCAATCTTAATCTCCCACTATTTTTATTTTTTCAAGGAGAATTTAAAAGAAATCTGGCCCAGTATTACACACTAGGTTTAATGTGGCACAAAATTTGAGACAGGTGGCACACACAGGAGTGGCACTGAAGCAGAAATGCCAATCTTAATCTCCCACTATTTTTTTTTTTCAGGGAGAATTTAAAAGAAGTCTGGCCCAGTATTACACACTATGTTTAATGTGGCACAAAATTTGAGACAGGTGGCACACACAGGAGTGGCACTGAGGCAAAATTGTCAATCTTAATCTCCCATTATTTTTTTTTTATTTATGGGATAATTGGCAAGAAATCAGGCCCACTGTTAGACTGCATGTTTTCTGTGCCAGAAAATGAGACACAGATGCCACACACAGGACTGCCACTGATACAGATTTGCCAATTTTAATCTGCACCCTTTTTTTTTTTTTCTTTTTCTTCAGGGAGACTAGTGAATAAATCTGGGCCACTGTATTAGAGTATATTTTCTGTGGCAGAAAGTGGCTTGAAGAGATATAACAAAACAAAAAAAAAAAAAGGGACTGTCCTACAATTACTATCTCCCTGCAGTAATCTTTTATTATTATTATTATTATACATTTTTATAGCGCCATTTATTCCATGGAGCTTTACATGTGAATACGGGGCAAATATAGACAAATACATTAAACATGAGCAGATAACAAGGCACACGAGTACATAAGGAGGGAGGACCCTGCCCGCGAGGGTTCACAGTCTGGAGGGGATGGGTGAGGATACACTAGGAGAGGGAAGAGGTGGCTGTGTGGCCGTTCAGTAGGTTGAGGATGACTGCAGGCTGTAGGCTTGTCGGAATAGATGAGTCTTCAGGTTCTTTTTGAAGGTTTCTATGGTAGGCGCGAGTCTGATGTGTTCGGGTAGAGAATTCCAGAGTATGGGGGAAGCACGGGAGAAGTCTTGGATGCGGTTATGGGAAGAAGAGATGAGAGGGGAGTAGAGAAGGAGGTCTTGAGAGGATCGGAGGTTGAGTCGAGGCGGGAGATGATAAGGGCATGCACTAGCGTTTTTGCAGTGTTGCGGTCAAGGAACCTCAGCAAAGTATGGCAGGCAGTAATAACAAGGAGTGGACTGCTGCACAAAAAAGTCAAAAGTGTGGACAAACAAGATAGCTGTGCAGAAAGGAAGGAGCAACAGGATTTGTGCTTTGAAAAAAGCAGTTGGTTTGCACAGCGGTGTACAAACAGCAATGCAGCTATCAGGGAGCCTTCTAGGGCAGCCCAATGAGCCACAGCGCTGAGGAAAAAGAAATGTAGCCTCCACTGTCCCTGCAAAACAAAAGGTGGTGTTGGACAGTGGAAATCGCTACAGCACAAGCGGTTTCGGGGTTAATGTACTCTGCCTAACGCTATCCCTGCTTCTGACGAAGCGGCAGCAACCTCTCCCTATGCTCAGATCAGCAGCAGTAAGATGGAGGTCGGCGGGAACGCCTCTTTATAGCCCCTGTGACGCCGCAGAAAGCAAGCCAATCACTGCAATGCCCTTCTCTAAGATGGTGGGGACTGAGACCTATGTCATCATGCTGCCCACACTCTGCGTCCACCTTCATTGGCTGAGAAATGGCTCTTTTCGCGTCATTGAAATGCGACTTTGGCGCGAAAGTCGCGTACCGCATTGCCGACCCCACACAGGGATCGGGCCGGGTTTCATGAAAACCGACTTTGCCAAAAGTCGGTGACTTATAAAAATGACCGACCCGTTTCGCTCAACACTAGTTCTCATGCTTTTCACTGATGAGGGCCAACAGCCCGAAACACTGTGTCTGTGAATAGAGACACTGATTTGGCTTTTATCCAAAGTCATATTGCGAGGCTCGTTAAAGGGTTGATTGTGACATATGATTGCTACTTCCAACAGGTGGCCCTATAGAGTTCAAGCCCTCTTTTTCTCTGAAGAGGCGATTTGCATATCTGTGAAAGTTTAGTTACACTCCCAATTTTCAATAGTGAATCATAACATTAGCATAGCATTTTAAAACATTTGTATTGTTTGCATTATATTCCCATACAGACATAAATTGTTATCTTAGCATACAAATGTATGGTTCAACACATACATACATTTATGATAAAATACTCTTCACATGCAGTACTCAAATCCATTTAAAAATGCATTCATTTTTGGAAGGTTTGGTTATTCCGCCATCTTGTGGCTGTAATGGTTCCTGTTGCTATCTAGTGGAAAAAAAATATTTACCTGTTCGATTTTCATTTAGTGGGCATTCACTCCATGGCAAAGGTTCTTGGAAAGAGTTGAAAAAGTACCACATGACCCAGGCAATAATGGTGTTGTAATACAAGCCAACAAGGAAAGATACCAACATGGATGCCACACCTATAAAGTAAATTAATGTTAAGTACTTTTTCATAAAACTAAAATTCTGAACCACAATTACTTAAAGGCTTAATATAAAGACAGGTAATATGCAATGAACTATATGAGTGCTGCTGAATCATGTTCAGGAATATGGATAACATTTTTCTGCCAACAAAGTGGTGTGTCTAGTTACATCTCCTATTATTATTACATCTCATATTTCCTTAATTAAGAGGTGATTGAAGAGGAAGTATGAGGAGCAAAGAAAGTAAACAGGAAGAGGAAGAAATAGAAAGTATGTGCTGAGCTTTATAAAAAGTCTTCTACCTCACACCAATGTTGGATTCATTTCTCAGTACTGCTGTTTAACCCCTTCATGACACAGCCTATTTTGACCTTAATGACCTGGACGTTTTTTGCAATTCTGACCAGTGTCCCTTCATGGAGGTAATAACTCAGGAACGCTTCAACGAATCCTAGCGGTTCTGAGTTTGTTTTTTCGTGACATATTGGGCTTCATGTTAGTGGTAAATTTAGGTCGATAATTTTTGTGTTTATTTGTGAAAAAAATGGAAATTTGGCTAAAATTTTGAAAATTTTGCAATTTTAAAATTTTGAATTTTTATTCTGTTAAACGAGAGAGTTATGTGACACAAAATA
The DNA here is from genome assembly GCF_032444005.1 of Ranitomeya imitator. NCBI lineage: Eukaryota > Metazoa > Chordata > Amphibia > Anura > Dendrobatidae > Ranitomeya > Ranitomeya imitator. The sequence continues at coordinate 205,510,835 of NC_091287.1, read as the reverse complement.
CTTAATAAATAACATTACCCACATATCTACTTTACATCAGCACAATTTTGGTAACAATTTTTTTTTGCTAGGAAGTTATAAGGGTTAAAATTTGACCAGCGATTTCTCATTTTTACAGCAAAATTTATAAAACCATATTTTTTAGGGACCACCTCACATTTGAAGTCAGTTTGAGGGGTCTACATGGCTGAAAATACCCAAAAAGTGACATCATTCTAAAAACTGCACGCCTTAAGGTACTCAAAACCACATTCAAGAAGTTTATTAACCCTTCAGGTGCTTCACAGCAGCAGAAGTAACATGGAAGGAAAAAATGAACATTTAACTTTTTAGTCACAAAAATCATCTTTTAGGAAGAATTTTTTTATTTTCCCAAGAGTAAAAAGAGAAACTGGTCCCGAAAAGTTATTGTACAATTTGTCCTGAGTACATTGATGTAAAAAAGGGAAAAAATCTTCAGCTCACCCAAATGGAGTCCAAATTCCAAGAAGAAATCCGAGCAAGGATCACAACGTCATGGATACAAAAGAAACGAGGGAGATCCAGCTCCAGGAAGGGAAATAGTCTCTGATAAAATCCAAAATAGCTTTATTGTCATGAAAAAATTTAAAATGTGGACTCCAATGACAAGTGGTAAAACAAAGGAATCACATAGCAGCTCTCACTGCACTGAACGCGTTTCGAACACAGCTGTGTTCTTAGTCCTCAGTATGAGGACTTATACTGAGGACTAAGAACACAGCTGTGTTCGAAACGCGTTCAGTGCAGTGAGAGCTGCTATGTGATTACTTTGTTATACCACTTGTCATTGGAGTCCACATTTTAAATTTTTTCATGACAATAAAGCTATTTTGGATTTTATCAGAGACTATTTCCCTTCCTGGAGCTGGATCTCCCTCGTTTCCTGAGTACATTGATACCCCATATGTGGGGGAGAACCACTGTTTGGGCGCATGACAGGGCTCGGAATTGGCTCCAATCTTTAGCGGACACCATGTCGCGTTTGGAGAGCCCCTGTGTGCCTAAACATTGGAGCTCCCTCACAACTGAGCCCATTTTGGAAACTAGACCCCCCAAGGAACTTATCTAGATGCATAGTGAGCACTTTGAACCCTCAGGTGCTTCACAAATTGATCCATAAAATTGATTTTTTCACAAAAAATTTCTTTTAGCCTCAATTTGTTCATTTCCACATGGGCAACAGGATAAAATGGATCCTATAGTGTGTTGGCAAATTTCTCCTGAGTACAACGATACCTCACATGTGGGGGTAAACCACTGTTTGGGCACACGGCAGGGCTCGGAAGGGAAGGAGCGCCATTTGACTTTTTGAATGAAAAATTAGCTCCAATTGTTAGCGGACACCATATCGCGTTTGGAAAGCCCCTGTGTGCCTAAACATTGGAGCTCCCCCACATATGACCCCATTTTGGAAACTAGACTTCCCATGGAACTAATCTAGATGTGCGGTGACCACTTTAAACCCCCAAGTGCTTCACAGAAGTTTATAACGCAGAGCCGTGAAAATAAAAAATCATTTTTCTTTCCTCAAAAATTTTTTTTAGCCCATAATTTTTTATTTTCACAAGAGTAACAGGAGAAATTGGACCCCAAACATTGTTGTCCAGTTTGTTCTGAGTATGCTGATACCCCATATGTGGGGGGGAACAACTCTTTGGGCACACGTCGGGGCTCGGAAAGGAAGTAGTGACGTTTTAGAATGCAGACTTTGATGGAATGGTCTGCAAGCGTCATGTTGCATTCGCAGAGCCCCTGATGTGCCTAAACAGTAGAAACCCCCCACAAGTGACCCCATTTTGGAAACTAGACCCCCCCAAGGAACTTATCTAGATATGTGGTGAGCACTTTGAACCCCTAAGTGCTTCACAGAAGTTTATAACGCAGAGCCGTGAAAATAAAAAAATAAGTTTTCTTTCCTCAAAAATGATGTTTTAGAAAGCAATTTTTTATTTTCACAAGGGTAAGGCTGGTTTCACATTTGCGCTTTTTTTGCGCAGCGTTTTAGCGCAAAAAAAATGCATGCGTTTTTTTGTATGCGTTTTGCCAACGCATGCGTCTTTTCTCTGCATGCGTTGTGTTGCAGAAATGCATCATGTAGTAATTTCTAGAGGCGTTTTTTTGCCGCAAAAAAACGCATGTTTTTTTTGAGGCAAAAAAACGTATTGCTGTCTATGTAAACGCATGCGTTTTTAAGCACATGCATTTGGTTGCGTTTTTAAATGCTTGCGTTTCCATAGAAAAAAACAAGTCTACACACTGATAAGCCACTCCCCACCATCAAGGTGATAAAGGGATCCAAACCCTAACGGGATCCAAACCCTAACGGGATCCAAACCCTAACCCTAACGGGATCCAAACCCTAACCCTAACCCCCCACCATCAAGGTGATAAATGGATCCAAACCCTAACCCCAACCCTAAAGGGATCCAAACCCTAACCCTAAAGGGATCCAAACCCTAACCCTAACCCTAAAGGGATCCAAATCCTAACCCTAAAGGGATCCAAACCCTAACCCTAAAGGGATCCAAACCCTAACCCTAAAGGGATCCAAACCCCAACCCTAAAGGGATTCAAACCCTAACCCTAACGGGATCCAAACCCTAACCGGATCCAAACCCTAACCCTAACCCTATTTCTATTTATAGTGGGTTTTCTTGTTGATTTTGATGATTGGCAGCTGTCACACACTTCTCATCATGCGTTTCAAAAACGCAAACGCAGGAAAAAACGCATGTAAACGCGTCAAAACGCCGCTTTTTTTTAACGCATACAAAAACGCATGCGTCTAAAAAACGCAGCATTTTGCACGCGTTTACATGCGTTTTTTTCACCACCTGCGTTTGCGTTTTTAACGCTGCGTTTTTAAACGCAAATGTGAAGCCAGCCTAACAGGAGAAATTGGACCCCAAAAGTTGTTGCCCAGTTTGTCCTGAGTTTTTTTGGTACCCCATATGTGGGAGTAAACCACTGTTTGGGCACACGTCGGGACTCGGAAGGGAAGTAGTGACGTTTTGAAATGCAGACTTTGATGGAATGGTCTGCGGGCGTCACATTGCATTTGCAGAGCCCCTGATGTGCCTAAACAGTAGAAAACCCCCACAAGTGACCCCATTTTGGAAACTAGACCCCCCCAAGGAACTTATCTAGATATGTGGTGAGCACTCTGAACCCCCAAGTGCTTCACATAATTTTACAACGCTGAGCCGTGAAAATAAAAAATCATTTTTCTTTCCTCAAAAATTATGTTTTAGCAAGCAGTTTTTTATTTTCACATGGGTAACGGGAAAAATTGGACCCCAATAGTTGTTGCCTAGTTTGTCCCGAGTATGCTGGTACCCCATATGTTGAGATAAACCACTGTTTGGGTGCACGTTGGGGCTCGGAAGGGAGGGAGCACCATTTGACTTTTTGAATGCAAGATTGGCTGGAATCAATGGTGGCGCCATATTGCGTTTGGAGACCCCTGATGTTCCTAAACAGTAGAAACCCTTCAATTCTAACTCCAACACTAACTCCAACACACCCCTAACCGTAATCCCAACTCTAGCCATAACCCTAATCACAACCCTAACCCCAACACACCCCTATCCACAACCCTAACCCCAACACACCCCTAACCCTAATCCCAACCCTAACCATAATCCTAACCCTAATCCCAACCCTAACCACAACCCTAACGCCAACACACCCCTAACCATAACCCTAACCACAAGCCTAATCTTAACCCTATTTCCAACCCTAGCCTAATTCCAACCCTAACCCTAAGGCTATGTGCCCACGTTGCGGATTCGTGAGAGATTTTTCCTCACCATTTTTAAAAAATCCACAGGTAAAAGGCACTGCGTTTTACCTGCGGATTTACCACGGATTTCCAGTGCCTTTTGTGCGGATTTCACCTGCGGATTTCTATTGAGGAACAAGTGTAAAACGCTGCAGAACTCGCACAAAGAATTGACATGCTGCGGAAAATACAATGCAGCGTTTCTGCGCTGTATTTTCCGCACCATGGGCACAGCGGATATGGTTTTCCATAGGTTTACATGCAACTGTAAACCTGATAGAAAACTGCTACAAATCCGCAGCGGCCAATCCGCTGTGGATCTGCAGCCAAATCTGCACCGTGTGCACATAGCCTAATTCTAAGGGTATGTGCACACACTGCGGAAAACGCTGCGGATAAGTGTAAACCTATGGGAAACAAAAACGCTGTGCACATACTGCGGATAAAACTGCGCGGAAACACAGCGGTTTACATTCCGCAGCATGTCACTTTCTGCGGATTCCGCAGTGGTTTTACAACTGCTCCAATAGAAAACTGCAGTTGTAAAACCGCAGTGAAATCCGCAGAACAACCGCAGAAAAACCACGGTAAATCCGCAGCGGTTTTGCACTGGGGATTTATCAAATCCGCTGCGGAAAAATCCATAGAGGACCAGAATACGTGTGCACTTAGCCTTACTCTAGCCCTAACCCTAACCCTAGTTCTAACCTTAACCCTAGTTCTAACCCTAACCCTATTGGGAAAAAATATATATATTTTCTTTATTTTATTATTGTCCGTACCTATGGGGGTGATAAAGGGGGGGGGTTCATTTACTATTTTTTTTAATTTTGATCACTGTGATAGGTTTTATCACAGTGATCAAAATGTGCCTGGAACGAATCTGCCGGTTGGCAGATTCGGCAGGCGCACTGCGCATGCGCCCGCCATTTTGGAAGATGGCGGTGCCCATGGAGAAGACGGAAGGACACCGGGAGGCTTGGATCGGAGCACGGGGGGTTGGATCGGAGCACGGGGGTGGATCGGAGCACAGGGGCTGATAGGAGGATGGGGGAGCGGACAGGAAGACGGAGGGGAGCGGACCACAGAATGGAGGACTGTGTAGGAGATCGGTGGCGGTGGGGGGACAGATCTGTGTTTCCAGCCATAGCCAATGATATTGCAGCATCGGCCATGGCTGGATTGTAATATTTCACCACTTTTCATAGGTGAAATATTACAAATTGCTCTGAATGGCTGTTGCACTTTCAACAGCCAATCAGAGTGATCGTAGCCACGTGGGGGCAAAGCCACCCCCCCTGGGCTAAAGCACCACTCCCCGTGTCCCTGCAGATCGGGTGAAATTGGAGTTAACCCTTTCACCCGATCTGCAGGGACGCGATCATTCTGTGACACAGCATATGCGTCACAGGTCGGATTGGCACCGACCTTCATGACGCATATGCTGTGTCACAGGTCGGGAAGGGGTTAATGTACTACACTCTCTGGCTAATGTCTGTGGGCTACTTAAGGTAGAAAGAGCAGGAATCTTTTTCTGTGTGCTGTACAGTGTACAGGAGACATCATAAAATCTAGACTCCACTCACTAGCTCAGAGTCAATTGCAAATTAAGAGAAAGAGTGGGAAAAACTGCAGAGGGGAAAATTTGTTAAAATGCAAGATACAATACACACAGGGCACTAATTATTTCAAAAGGTTACTTGAAAGTACTGTTACCCCAAAGTAAATAATCATAACAGGGTATGTTCGGGTTCACCGGTTTTGGCCAGACTTTTTTAAAAAGTCCACTTCGGGACCAGAACTTGACCCCAAACACTGAGCCCCATATAGGTCAATAGAGATCTGAACATCAGTGCTGTACAATGGCTGTAAAATGGTCAAAGTAAGGACTAGGGGGTAGCAAAAGAAACAAAAATGGGTTAAGAGCAGGGCAATTGCCCTTAAAACAAATGTGGATAGAAAAATGATTAAAGGGCATGTCTTTATAGGGGTTTTGTGGATAAAGTTTGTTCGTGACGCCACCTGTGGTATTCGGTCAGAGGGGACCGACACTGCTTAAAGGGGTTCACTGGGGTGATGTTATGGCAGCTAAGATGGTATAACTTCCCACAGGTGAAGTGGGTCCCCAGGGCTCCCAATGTGTAGATGGATATGGTGAATGGTGCGCAGGTTTGCAGTCTCTTTACCTGGTTTACTGAAGACCTGGTTTACTGAAGGCAGCCACAGTCCAGGGCACCAGATCACAGGCACAGGCAGGGTCCGGCCGACTTGGAAGTGAGTTCACAGTACCCTTTACCAGGTGGAGTTAGAAGCCTTCCTACTAGCACTGTGGTGTAGTCCTTTGCTGCCTCACTGTTCTCTCTCTCCCCCTTAAAGGCTAGGACAATACCTGTATGACAGGTAACTCAAGCCTCTATCATGACCCTGGCTCTATGGGTTACTGTGTCTTCAGGCGTTGGGGCAGACAGGTGACTTGAAATCAGCTGCCCTGCCGGTTTCTGCTGTGCCACCTGGAGTCAGACACAACCTCGGTCTTCCAGCTACCGGTATCTGCGCTCTGCAAGGAAGTAGCTCAGTCACAGCTATTCTCCCTAGTTGTTTCCTCTCCTTTGCCTTGCTCTCCTGCACGCAGACTGCAATCTGTTCTTTCTGTATTCTCTTTCTCTAGGAGCTGCAGCACCTCTTGGCTGTGCGGCCCCTTCAGTTCTTTCGACACTCTCTGTCTGACTGCTCTCTCTTCTGTCTCTCTGACAGACTGACTGACTTTCCCTCCAGACCAGAATTTATATATAGGGAAGCCACTCAAACTGGATCAGAGCTCCCCCTTCTGGCCTGGAGTGTGAACATGTATGCTTGAGATTACCTGATAGAAGAGACCAAAAGCAGCAAGAGAAAAAAAGCAGCAAATAGTCCAAAGTAATGAAAATATAGAAACTTTTTATTAAATGACACCAGATAAAACCATGACAGAAGGATAGAATAATCCCCACACTACACAGAGCATGTAAGCATTGGACAGGTGATTGGTATCCACATAATATAGGTACACACTAAGACTACCCTAAGAGCACAGCTCATATTCAATAGAGGCCATGCAGGAGTGGCCCATTGTAGCTAAATAACCTGAGAGACCATATGGTACAAATCATTATGACCATCTCCATGCATAACAGAGTGTATACATACCGGGTAGAAGTGGAGAATCTTAGTATGAGCAGACACCGCACACCTGTCCCCCCCGACGCGCGTTTCGGCTACTGCCTTTCTCATATTTTCATTACTTTGGACTATTTGCTGCTTTTTTTCTCTTGCTGCTTTTGGTTACAATTGTGCAGTTTGTCCAGTATGGTCCTTATTGTTGTCCCGCTCGACTATAGATATAGAGATACCCTTAGTGGGTTTGTCATAATATGTTGGTGACTGCATTTTCATCCACATTTGTGCTTTATCTGATAGAAGAGATCCTACTTCCAAGCATGACATCAATCTTCCCATGAGGAAAACAATGACACTGTAACAACCAGGACCCTGGAATGTTACACATGGGTCACGGTACCCCCACAGCTCGACGATAACAAAAACTGCCTTGCTATCAGCAGTCCAGTAAAAAAATTCACCCACAGAGCATATTTACACATTTCCCCCACAGCAGCTGATAACGAATTTCACCAACAGAGCATGTTTCCACATGTATCCCACAGAAGCTGATAAAAAATTTCACCCCTACAGCATGTTTTCACATTTCTCCAAGAAAGCTGATGAAAAATTTCACAGCAAGACAATGAGCCACAATACCCCCAGAGCTAAAAACGTTTGTTCCAGTAGCGTCTGTTGCAAATGCCGCCAGTGTAAAGCTCTTCATATGATCTTGGATTGAGCTGGTGGTTCTCTGTTTTGATGCATTTTTTTTGCACAGTTTTAATGCTTTATTATGCGAATTTGTATGCGTTTTTGAATGCTTAAAGGGAACCTGTCACCCCCCAAATCGAAGGTGAGCTAAGCCCACAGGCATCAGGGGCTTATTTACAGCATTCTGTAATGCTGTAGAAAAGCCCCCGATGTATCCTGAAAGATGAGAAAAAGAGGTTCGATTATACTCACCCAGGGGTGGTCCCAGTTCTGTTCTGGTCCGATGGGTGTCGCGGTCTGGTCTGGGGCCTCCCATCTTCTTACAATGACATCCTCTTTTTGTCTTCAGGCTGCGGCTGCGGCTGCGGCTGCGGCTCCGGCGCAGGCATACTTTATCTGCCCTGTTGAGGGCAGAGCAAAGTAATGCAGTGCACAGGCGCCGGGAAAGGTCAGAGAGGCCCGACACCTGCACACTGCAGTACTTTGCTCTGCACTCAACAGAGCAGACAAAGTACGCCTGCACCAGAACTGCAGCCTGAAGACAAGAAGAAGACGTCATCCTATGAAGATGGGAGGCCCCAGACCGAACAACGACGTCCATCGGACCAGAACAGAACCGGGACCGCCCCTGGGTGAGTATAATCTAAACTCTTTTTCTCATCTTTCAGGATACATCGTTGGCTTATCTACAGCATTACAGAATGCTGTAGAAAAGCCCCTGATGGTGGGCTTAGCTCACCTTCGATTTTCGAGGTGACAAGTTCCCTTTAATAAAGATCTCTTATTGAACAAAAAAAAAAGATTTGTGATGTAATTTCTTGTCCAACCTCCTCTTTTACATTTGTCCAACCCACACTCCATTACACACAGATAGAGAGATAGATAGATAGATAGATAGATAGATAGATAGATAGATAGATAGATAGATAGATAGATAGAGAGATAGATATGGGATAGACAGATAGATCTATAGATAAATAGATCTATACATAGATCGATAGATAGAAGGAATGAGATATTATCTATCTCATTCCTTCTATCTATCTCATTCCTTCTGTCTATAGATAGATAGATAAATAGATAGAAGGAATGAGATAGATAGATAGATAGAAGGAATGAGATAGATAGATATATGAATAGATAGATCTATCTATAGATTTATCTATCCATAGATATATCTATGGATTGATATATCAATAGATAGATGTAGATAGATATATGTATACTTAGATAGATATATGGATAGATATATCTGTGTAGCTATAGATAAATCTGTCTATCTATATATATACTGTATCTATAGATAGATCTATCTCTATACATATATCCATCTATAGATGTATCCATAGATATCCATCTATAGATATTATGCACATATACCAGAACTGATAATATGTAAGGACCACATTAGGGGAAAACTCCAATCTATAGATATATAGATATATCTATAGATCTATATATATACTAGATTGTGGCCCGATTCTAATGCATCGGGTATTCTAGAATATGCATGTCCCCGTAGTATATGGACAATGATGATTCCAGAATTGGCGGCAGGCTGTGCCCGTCGCTGATTGGTCGAGGCAACCTTTATGACATCATCTTCGCCATGGCAACCATTATGACATCTACGTCGATACTGTGCCCGTCGCTGAATCAGAAACGCGGGATTTCTACGTCCTTTATGACATCATCGTCGCTGTGCCCGTCACTGATTGGTCGAGGCAACCTTTATGACATCATCGTCGCCATGGCAACCATTATGACATCTACGTCGATACTGTACCCGTCGCTGATTGGTCGAGGCCTGGCGGCCTCGACCAATCAGAGACGCGGGATTTCCTGGACAGACAGACAGACGGAAAAACCCTGCATAAATCAAATGTAGATGACCGACAGCACTCCCTTATTCGGGCGCTCGTTCCATATCCAGGGAACCCACCTGGGTAACACGTCACAGTCTGCACAAAGGGACAGCGCTCCACCGGGTGTATAAATCAAAATAAATCCTTTATTCAGCCATTAAGCACAAGCGACGTTTCGACCATATGCTGGTCTTTTTCAAGCATACAAATATGGCTGACAGGCGGTCTTAAATAGTGTGGACACCACGCAGGGAGCCAATCACTAATAAGTCCCACCCATCTCACAATATAAATCAACATTATATAAACATAAACAAAATAAACATCAGGTATTATAATGTATAATCAAACATTATCAAACAATCATCCACATTTAAATACCGGTGAAAAAGTACAAAAACACTAAAACCAAGTGCTTATTTACAATTCAGCTTTCCTCGATCTCACCATGTATACTCGTTGCCATAGTGATCAATTCCTTATCTGGCGTAGACCTTCCTGTGTGGGGCTAATAGATGTTACAGGCTTAATGTGGCCAATCCCGTCCAGCCTGACATATAGCACCTAAGATTTACCCAATCATATGACCCCTTATAGCAGCATCCCCACATACCTACGTCGGACTCCACCAACGTCATGACCGCCAGACATGCCTGAAGACTGAGGGGCGCAGGCACAGTCACGTCATACCGGAGCTGCGCCTCGTCACCTGACCCGACAGAGGCCGCGCCCGGAAATGACCAAGACTGATGCCGCACCTCCATACATCTCCAAGCCGAGCAGGTCACCAGGGGAACGCTGGTAAACATTACCGCGTCATCCCTAGGCCACGCCCCCCAGTCAGTCCAGGACAAGGAGCATCGGCACAGGCGCAGTGCGCCATGACCGGAGCACATAAGAACCGCTCAGACGCAATGCACACCCGTGCTCACAATACTCCTATCCCGGCACTGTCTAGCAGGTTAGAGACTAAGAAAGTGCATACTTTATAATGGAGCTCATCTACTAGGAGATACTAAATAATCCTCTCAAAAATCACTAATACATAGTTTACTTCATTAAACTTTAACAGCACAGGTCAAATCATGAATACAGATCAAGGAAAAACATAAATATAATATATCTACCACCACTGTAGTGAACATACAATATAAAACATATAACAGCAACACTGTGGCAGTCGGGAACTTGGAGAAGCATCATCTTTATTTATTATTCTTAATCCACGTAAATTATCCAATTTTAATATATCGCAGTATCTTCATCCATATCCATCCACCGACTGTCACATGTGTGTCTGATCCAATAAAAACATAAAAAATACCGACAATGTTAAAAACATGACGAGCAACATATACAACATAGAAGGGGGAAAAAATATATATTTTTATATATATATACCACAAATGGGGACAAAGATTCAATAAACACATCCTTGAAGATTGAAATCAATATTGAGTCCCCCTGGTTGTAATGAACCTAAAGTATAGATCCATTTCATCTCTTTTGTTTTAAGCATTTGTAACCTATCCCCACCCCTTCTCAAAATAGGAACATGATCTATGACCCTGAATCTTAACTGATTCACTGAATGTTTCCTATCAACAAAGTGTTTTGGTACTGGCAACTCAGTGAGTCCCATTCTGATTGTACTTTTATGTTTGGTGATGCGGGCTTTCACCTCCATTGTTGTTTCGCCAATATAGGAGAGTCCACAAGGGCAGGTAATCATATAGATAACATAGCTAGACATACATGTATACCTCTCCTTTAAGAAGAATTTCTTCCCAGTATGGGGATGACAAAAAAAGTCCCCCTTCAGCATATTGTTGCAACAAGCGCATCCGAGGCATGGGAAATTCCCATGTCTCGGTGTACTCAATGTTTTCTGGATCACATTCCTGGAGGTACCTAGTCTATCCCCTAGATTCTTTCCCCTTCTGTATGACATCATAGGGGGCAGTTTAAAACCTGACACCTGTAGTAGGCCACGTTGTAGGAGGGCCCAATGCTTTTTTATTACACCACCAATACGATTACTTACAGAGTTGTAAGTGGAAACAAACGGAATGCGATCACACACGTTTTTGGAGGAGATTTTCTTACGGACACTTTCCCTTGTTGAGCTTCGAGCTTTAATCTTAAATGCCTCCACATTTTTTCTTGGATAGCCCCTAGCCACAAATTTCAAACACATGTCCTCCAAACGTTGATCAACTAAATTTTCATCAGATACAATTCTTCGTACCCTTAATAATTGGCTCCATGGGAGCGAATCCACCATCCTTCAGAGACGCGGGATTTCCAGGACAGACAGACAGACAGACGGAAAAACCCTTAGACAATTATATATATAGACTAGATTGTGGCCCGATTCTAACGCATCGGGTATTCTAGAATATGCATGTCCCCGTATTATATGGACAATGATGATTCCAGAATTCGCGGCAGACTGTGCCCGTCGCTGATTGGTCGAGGCAACCTTTATGACATCATCGTCGCCATGGCAACCATTATGACATCTACATCGATACTGTGCCCGTCGCTGATTGGTCGAGGCGAATTCGCGGCAGACTGTGCCCGTCGCTGATTGGTCGAGGCAACCTTTATGACATCATCACCGCCATGCTGTGCTCGTCGCTGACTGGTCGAGGCCTGGCGGCCTCGACCAATCAGAGACGTGGGATTTCCAGGACAGAAAGACAGAAAAACCCTTAGACAATTATATATATAGATAGATAGATATCTAAATATATATATATATATATATATATATATATATAATTGCCTAAGGGTTTTTCCGTCTGTCTGTCTTTCTGTCTGTCTGTCTGTCCTGGAAATCCCGCGTCTCTGATTGGTCGAGGCCGCCAGGCCTCGACCAATCAGAGACCGGCACAGCATCGACGTAGAAATCCCGCGTCTCTGATTGGTCGAGCGACGATGATGTCATAAAGGACGTAGACATCCCGATTCTGATTGGTCGAACCCGCCAGGCCTCGACCAATCAGCAACGGGCACAGCGACGATGATGTCATAAAGGACGTAGACATCTCACGTTTCTGATTCAGCGACGGGCACAGTATCGACGTAGATGTCATAATGGTTGCCATGGCGACGATGATGTCATAAAGGTTGCCTCGACCAATCAGCAACAGGCACAGTCTGCCGCGAATTCTGGAATCATCATTGTCCATATACTACGGGGACATGCATATTCTAGAATACCCGATGCGTTAGAATCGGGCCACAATCTAGTATATATATATATATATATATATAATTGTCTAAGGGTTTTTTCCGTCTGTCTGTCTGTCTTTCTGTCTGTCCTGGAAATCCCTCGTCCCTGATTGGTCGATGCCGCCAGGCCTCGACCAATCAGCGACGGGCACAGTATCGACGTAGAAATCCCGCGTCTCTGACTGGTCGAGGCCGCCAGGCCTCGACCAATCAGCAACGGGCACAGCGACGATGATGTCATAAAGGACGTAGACATCTCACGTTTCTGATTCAGCGACGGGCACAGCGACGAAGATGTCATAATGGTTGCCATGGCGACGATGATGTCATAAAGGTTGCCTCGATCAATCAGCGACGGACACAGTCTGCCGCGAATTCTGGAATCATCATTGTCCATATACTACGGGGACATGCATATTCTAGAGAATACCCGATGCGTTAGAATCGGGCCACAATATAATATATATATATATATATATTTTTTTTTTTTTTTTAGATATCTATCTATGTATATATAATGACGTCGCGGCTTCTGATTGGTCGCGTGGCGGTCACATGGGCGGCACGTGACCAATCAGAAGCCGCGACGTCAATCCGCAGGTCCTAAAGGCGCTCATTTTGAACAAAGAAGCCTGCCGGACGCCGATTCCTCGCGGTGATGTTCCAGGGGCCGCCGGAGAGGTGAATATAACAGTATTTTTTATTTTAATTCTTTATTTTACACCTCACTATGGATCCCAGGGCCTGAAGGAGAGTTTCCTCTCCTTCAGACCCTGGGATCCATCAGGATACCTTCCGATACTTGATGTCCCATTGACTTGTATTGGTATCGGATATCGGTATCGGCGATATCCGATACTTTTCGGGTATCGGCCGATACTATCCGATACCAATACTTTCAAGTATCGGACGGTATCGCTCAACACTAGCCTCGACCAATCAGAGACGCGGGATTTCCAGGACAGACAGACGGAAAAACCCTTAGACAATTATATATATAGATATATATATATATTATAGACCAAAAGTTTGGACACATCTTCTCATTTAAGGATTTTTCTGTATTTGCATTACTATGAAAATTGTACATTCACACTGAAGGCATCAAAACTATGAATTAACACATGTGGAATTATATACTTATTCTAGGTTCTTCAAAGTAGCCACCTTTTGCTTTGATGACTGCTTTGCACACTCTTGGCATTCTCTTGATGAGTTTCAAGAGGTAGTCACCGGAAATGGTTTTCACTTCACAGGTGTGCCCTGTCAGGTTTAATAGGTGGAATTTCTTGCCTTATAAATGATGCTGGGACCATCAGTTGTGTTGTGCAGAAGTCTGGTGGATACACAGCTGATAGTCCTACTGAATAGACTATTAGAATTTGTATTATGGCAAGAAAAAAGCAGCTAAGTAAAGAAAAACGATTTACCGTCATTAATTTAAGAAATGAAGGTCAGTCAGTCTGAAAAATTGGGAAAAACTTTGAAAGTGTCCCCAAGTGCAGTGGCAAAAACCATCAAGCGCTACAAAGAAACTGGCTCACATGAGGACCGCCCCAGGAAAGGAAGACCAAGAGTCACATCTGCTTCTGAGGATAAGTTTATCTGAGTCACCAGCCTCAGAAATTGCAGGTTAACAGCAGCTCAGATTAGAGACCTGGTCAATGCCACACAGAGTTCTAGCAGTAGACACATCTCTACAACAACTGTTAAGAGGAGACTTTGTGCAGCAGGCCTTCATGCTAAAATAGCTGCTAGGAAACCACTGCTAAGGACAGGCAACAAGCAGAAGAGACTTCTTTGGGCTAAAGAACACAAGGAATGGACATTAGACCAGTGGAAATCTGTGCTTTGGTCTGATGAGTCCAAATTTGAGATCTTTGGTTCCAACCACCGTGTCTTTGTGCGATGCTGAAAAGGTGAACGGATGGACTCTACATGCTTGGTTCCCACTGTGAAGCATGGAGGAGGAGGTGTGATGGTGTGAGGGTGCTTGGCTGGTGACACTGTTGGGGATTTATTCAAAACTGAAGGTATACTGAACCAGCATGGCTACCACAGCATCTTGCAGCGGCATGCTATTCCATCCGGTTTGCGTTTAGGTGAACCATCATTTATTTTTCAGCAGGACAATGACCCCAAACACACCTCCAGGCTGTGTAAGGACTATTTGACCAACAAGGAGAGTGATGGGGTGCTACGCCAGATGACCTGGCCTCCACAGTCACCAGACCTGGACCCAGTCAAGATGGTTTGGGGTGAGCTGGACTGCAGAGTGAAGGCAAAAGGGCCAACAAGTGCTAAGCATCTCTGGGAACTCCTTCAAGATTGTTGGAAGACCATTCCCGGTGACTACCTCTTGAAGCTCATCAAGAGAATGCCAAGAGTGTGCAAAGCAGTCATCAAAGCAAAAGGTGGCCACTTTGAAGAACCTAGAATATAAGACAATTTCAGTTGTTTCACACTTTTTCGTTAAGTATATAATTCCACGTGTTAATTCATAGTTTTGATACCTTCAGTGTGAATGCACAATTTTCATAGTCATGAAAATACAGAAAAATCTTGAAATGAGAAGATGTGTCCAAACTTTTGGTCTGTACTGTATAGATAGATAGATAGATAGATATTGTCCAGAAAGATGAAGGCAGCACTCCAGTAGAAAAAATAAGAGTATTTTACTGGCCCATGTGCGACGTTTCAGTCCAAAGTGTGGACCCTTCTCAAGCTTGAGCAAGTATTTACTTTGTCTAAATACTACCTGAGTCAGAGCCCAATCATGGTATGAGATGCAACTACTACCTGTCCATGAAAAACTAAAGTTGATTAACCCCTTCACGCCACAGCCCTTTTTCGTTTTTCGTTCCCCTCCTTCCCAGAGCCATAACTTTTTTTTATTTTTCTGTCAATATGGCCATGTGAGGGCTTATTTTTTGCGGGAAGAGTTGTACTTTTGAACGATATCATTGGTTTTACCATATCTTGTACTAGAAAATGGGAAAAAAATTCCAAGTGTGGTGAAATTGCAAAAAACGTGCAATCCCACACTTGTTTTTTGTTTGGCTCGTTTGCTAGGTTCACTAAATGCTAAAACTGACCTGCTATTATGATTCTCCAGGTTATTGCGAGTTCATAGACACCAAATATGTCTAGGTTATTTTTTATCTAAGTGGTGAAAAAAAATTCTAAACTTTGCTAAAAAAAAAAAAAAAACAATTGCGCCATTTTTCGATACCCGTAGCGTCTCAATTTTTCAGGATCTCGGGTCAGCATTGCTGTGTGTACGCCGCTGTGCAAAACAACTGCTTTTTTCAAAGCACAAATCCTCTTGTTCCTTCCTTTCTGCACAGCTATCTTGTTTGTTTGTCCACACTTTTTATTTAATTTGTGCATCAGTCCACTCCTTATTGCTGCCTGCCATACCTGGCTGAGATTACTGCAGGGAGATAGTAATTGAAGGACAGTTCCTTTTTTTTTTTTTTTTTTTTGTGGGAGATTAAGATTGGCATTTCTGCTAGAGTGCCATCCCTGTCTGTGTCATCTCTCACTCAGTGGGCCATAGAAAGCCTATTTATTTTTTTGCTTGATTTGGGTTCCAAAATCTACCAGAAAAAATCACAACATCAATCAGTGGGAGAAAAATATTGGCCTCAGGGCTTGTGTGCCACTCCTTACTCCTGTGTGTGCCATCTCTCACTCAGTGGGCCATAGAAAGCCTATTAATTTTTTTGCTTGATTTGGGTTCTAAATTCTACCTGAAAAAATCAATAAATCAATCAGTGGGAGATTAATATTGGCCTTTGGGCTTGTGTGCCAGTCCTAAGCGTGCCATCTCTCTCTCTCTCAGATAGTGGGCCATAGAAAGCCTATTTTTTTATTATTTTATTGGGTTTATAAATTTTCCCTGGAAAAAAAAAAAAAGTGGGAGATTAATATTGGCCTCTGGGCTTGTGTGCCAGTCCTGAGCGTGCCATCTCTCTCACAAATAGTGGGCCATAGAAAGCCTATTTATTTTTTTGGTTGATTTGGGTTCATAATTCTACCTGAAAAAATCAATCAATCAATCAGTGGGAGATTAATATTGGCCTTTGGGCTTGTGTGCCAGTCCTAAGCGTGCCATCTCTCTCTCTCAGATAGTGGGCCATAGAAAGCCTATTTATTATTATTTTTTTTATTGGGTTTATAAATTTTCCCTGGAAAAAAAAAAAATGGGAGATTAATATTGGCCTCTGGGCTTGTGTGCCAGTCCTGAGCGTGCCATCTCTCTCACAAATAGTGGGCCATAGAAAGCCTATTAATTTTTTTGCTTGATTTGGGTTCCAAAATCTACCAAAAAAAATCACTAAATCAATCAGTGGGAGATTAATATTGGCCTCTGGGCTTGTGTGCCACTCCTGACTCCTGTGTGCGTCATCTGTCACTCAGTGGGCCCTAGAAAGCCTATTTTTTGTTTTATTTGTTTTCTAAATTCTCCCTGAAAAAATCATTTTATTTTCTTTGGTTTCTAAATTATTCCTGAAAAAAAATCATTTTTTTTGTATTTTTTTTTCTCTAAAGTCTCCCTGAAAAAAAAAAAAAAAAAAAAATCTGTGGGAGATTCATATTGCCCCTTCTGCTTGTGTGCCAGTCTTGACTCCTGGGTGTGCCATCTCTCTCTCTCTCCCCAATTGTGGGCCATAGAAAGCCTATTAATTTTTTTGCTTGATTTGGGTTCCAAAATCTACCAAAAAAAATCACTAAATCAATCAGTGGGAGATTAATATTGGCCTCTGGGCTTGTGTGCCACTCCTGACTCCTGTGTGCGTCATCTGTCACTCAGTGGGCCCTAGAAAGCCTATTTTTTGTTTTATTTGTTTTCTAAATTCTCCCTGAAAAAATCATTTTATTTTCTTTGGTTTCTAAATTATTCCTGAAAAAAATCATTTTTTTTGTATTTTTTTTTCTCTAAAGTCTCCCTGAAAAAAAAAAAAAAAAAAAAATCTGTGGGAGATTCATATTGCCCCTTCTGCTTGTGTGCCAGTCTTGACTCCTGGGTGAGCCATCTCTCTCTCTCTCCCCAATTGTGGGCCATAGAAAGCCTATTAATTTTTTTGCTTGATTTGGGTTCCAAAATCTACCAAAAAAAAATAACTAAATCAATCGGTGGGAGATTAATATTGGCCTCTGGGCTTGTGTGCCACTCCTGACTCCTGTGTGCGTCCTCTCTCTCAGTTGGCCCTACAAAGCCTTTTTTTTTTTTCCTAAATTCTCCCTGAAACAATCATTTCATTTTATTTGTTTTATAAATTCTTCTGTAAAAAATAATTTTTTTTTTTTTTTTTTTTCTGAAGTCTCCCTTTTAAAAAAAACAAACACAAATCAGTGGGAGATAAATATTTACATTTGCGCTTCAGTGACAGTCCTGCGTGTGTGGCATCTCATTTGTTGCCAACAACAACAGAGTGTGTAACATTGTGGCTGATTTTCGTTGTGGTCTCACCCACCTGTAAAGGGGTAGCTAAATCATACTGAAGTTATAGCTCACCGTGTAAGTTGTGTGACAGCAACAAATACCGTTCGTTTGGTAACGTTTTTAAAACAATGAGGAAGTCTGGTGGAAGAGGTCGTGGCCGGGGGCGTTCATTGTCAGCTGGTAATGAGGGTAGTGGTAGTGGTGGAGCATCAGGTGGTCGTGGGAAAAAAAATATTGCACCTAAGTCTGGAGCTGTGGAGCCAGGTTCGTCGTCTGGCTACACAAGGCCTCGAACCCTCCCTTTTCTGGGAGTAGGAAAACCGCTTTTAAAGCCGGAGCATCAAGAGCAAGTTTTGGCTTATCTTGCTAACTCAGCCTCTAGCTCTTTTGCCTCCTCTCGTGAAACTGGTAAAAGTAAAAGCAGCGCGTCGTTAGTGGATGTTCACGGTCAGGGACAAGTAGGTTCCTTGTCCTCTTCAGCAAAAACAACAACACAGAAGAATGCAGCAGGCGACACAACGGGTTACTCCATGGAGCTCTTTACACATACCGTCCCTGGCTTAGAAAGTGAAGCAGTTAACAGTCCATGCCCATTACAAGTTGAATCTGACATGGAGTGCACTGATGCACAGCCACAGCCAGACTACTATGCTGGTCCTTTGACTCAGACCACAACATTGCCCTCGCAGGGTGCTGATCAAGAATCAGACCCTGATGAGACTATGTTGCCCCATCACGAACGCTATACCACCGACCGACACGGTGACACAGACGAAGTTGCACACGAGCTACAAGAAGAGGTAATAGATGACCCAGTTCTTGACCCCGATTGGCAGCCATTGGGGGAACAGGGTGCAGGCGGCAGCAGTTCTGAAGCGGAGGAGGAGGGGCCGCAGCAGGCATCAACATCGCAACAGGTTCCATCTGCCGGGCCCGTATCTTGGCCAAAACGCGTGGCAAAGTCAAAACCTGTTGGAGGACAGCGTGGCCATCCGGTTAAAGCTCAGTCTGCAATGCCTGAAAAGGTATCCGATGCTAGAAAGAGTGCAGTCTGGCATTTTTTTAAACAACATCCAATTGATCAGCACAAAGTAATCTGTCAAAAATGTTCAACTACCTTAAGCAGAGGGCAGAATCTGAAAAGTCTCAATATAAGTTGCATGCATAGACATTTAACCACCATGCATTTGCAAGCTTGGACTAACTACCAAACGTCCCTTAAGGTTGTAGCACCCTCGGCCAATGAAGCTACTCATCAACGCAACATCCCTTCCGGCAGTGTAGGGCCACCATTTTCTGCACCACCTGCAGTATCTGTGCAGGTTTCTTTGCCAGGCCAAAGCAGTCAGGGTCAGGGAATCTCCAGTTTCGTAGTAGGAAACACTGCATCTAGGGCACCGGCGGCAACAATACCATCTCCCACCGTCTCTCAGTCTGCCATGTCCACCGGCACCCCCGCTAGTTCCACGATCTCCAGCTCTCCAGTCCAGCTCACCCTACATGAGACTATGGTTAGAAAAAGGAAGTACTTAGCCTCGCATCCGCGTACACAGGGTTTGAACGCCCACATAGCTAGACTAATCTCGTTAGAGATGATGCCCTACCGGTTAGTTGAAAGCGAAGCTTTCAAAGACCTGATGGACTACGCTGTACCACGCTACGAGCTACCCAGTCGACACTTTTTTTCCAGAAAAGCCATCCCAGCCCTCCACCAGCATGTTAAAGAGCGCATCGTCCATGCACTCAGGCAATCTGTGAGCACAAAGGTGCACCTGACAACAGATGCATGGACCAGTAGGCATGGCCAGGGACGTTACGTGTCCATCACGGCACACTGGGTAAATGTGGTGGATTCAGGGTCCACAGGGGACAGCAAGTTTGGGACAGTTCTGCCTAGCCCACGGTCTAGGAAACAGTTGGCTGTAGCCGTTCGCACCCCCTCCTCCTCCTCCTCCTCGTCCTCCTGCAGAAGCGAGAGCTCGTCCACAGACCGCAGTCGCACAACCACTCCATCCGCAGCTGCCACTGTTGCATACCAGGTCTCCCATTATGGGGCAGCTACTGGCAAACGTCAGCAGGCTGTATTGGCTATGAAGTGTTTGGGCGAAAACAGACACACCGCGGAAGTTCTGTCCGAGTTCTTGCAGCAAGAAACGCAGTCGTGGCTGGGCACTGTAGATCTTGAGGCAGGCAAGGTAGTGAGTGATAACGGAAGGAATTTCATGGCTGCCATCTCCCTTTCCCAACTGAAACACATTCCTTGCCTGGCTCACACCTTAAACCTGGTGGTGCAGTGCTTCCTGAAAAGTTATCCGGGGTTATCCGACCTGCTCCTCAAAGTGCGTGGACTTTGCGCACATATCCGCCGTTCGCCTGTACACTCCAGCCGTATGCAGACCTATCAGCGTTCTTTGAACCTTCCCCAGCATCGCCTAATCATAGACGTTGTTACAAGGTGGAACTCAACACTGCACATGCTTCAGAGACTGTGCGAACAGAGGCGGGCTGTTATGTTTTTGTGGGAGGATACACATACACGGGCAGGCAGTAGGATGGCAGACATGGAGTTGTCAGGTGTGCAGTGGTCGAAGATTAAAGACATGTGTCAAGTCCTTCAGTGTTTTGAGGAATGCACACGGCTGGTTAGTGCAGACAACGCCATAATAAGCATGAGCATCCCACTAATGTGTCTGCTGATGCAAAGTTTGACGCACATAAAGGATCAGGCGTCTGCACCAGAGGAAGAGGAAAGCCTTGATGACAGTCAGCCATTGTCTGGTCAGGGCAGTGTACAGGACGAGGTAGCTGGCGAAGAGGAGGTGGAGGATGAGGAGGATGATGGGGATGAGTATATTTTTAATGAGGAAGCTTTCCCGGGGTCACTGGAAATTGGTGGCGTGGCAAGGGCGGGTTCTGGTTTTTTGAGGGACACAAGTGACGTAGATTTGCCTGCAACTGCCCCTCAACCAAGCACAACCGCAGATTTGACAACTGGAACTTTGGCCCACATGGCGGATTATGCCTTGCATATCCTCAAAAGGGACACACGCATTACAAAAATGATGAACGATGACGATTACTGGTTGGCCTGCCTCCTTGATCCTCGCTATAAAGGCAAATTGCAAAATATTATGCCACATGAGAACTTGGAACTAATATTAGCAACAAAACAATCAACTCTTGTTGACCGTTTGCTTCTGGCATTCCCTGCACACAGCGCCCGTGATCGTTCTCACACGAGCTCCAGGGGCCAGCAGACCAGTGGTGTTAGAGGGGCAGAAATCAGAAGTGGCGTTGGCCAGAGGGGTTTTCTGACCAGGTTGTGGAGTGATTTTGCTATGACCGCAGACAGGACAGGTACTGCAGCATCAATTCAAAGTGACAGGAGACAACATTTGTCCAGTATGGTTACAAACTATTTTTCATCCCTTATCGACGTTCTCCCTCAACCGTCATTCCCATTTGATTACTGGGCATCCAAATTAGACACCTGGCCAGAATTGGCAGAATATGCATTGCAGGAGCTTGCTTGCCCGGCAGCTAGTGTCCTATCAGAAAGAGTATTCAGTGCTGCAGGTTCAATACTAACTGAAAAAAGGACTCGTCTGGCTACCCAAAATGTAGATGATCTAACCTTCATTAAAATGAACCACAACTGGATTTCGAAATCTTTTGCCCCACCTTGCCCGGCTGACACCTAACTTTCCTATGAAAAGGTCTTGCCTGTGGACTCTTCTGAATGACTTTTCCAATCTCGTAATTTTCTGCACCTGATTGTCCAGCATACGACATGTTTACTCCTAACAAAATGGCCAAATTCCCCACACGGGGCCGTGGTATCGCCACTTTGCGCCAGCACCCGTGAGAGTGCTGTTTGTCTGAAGAGGTGGGTGTGCCCGCTTTTGGTCGACGGCACTGCCACTGGGTCCCTCATAGTTCAATAAAGTGTCTCTGGCGGTGGTGGTGCGCACCCAACGTCAGACACACCATTGTAATATGAGGGGCCCTGGGCCTGTACCGCCGGCCACAAGACAGTTCCCCCCCCAGCTCAAACAGTGCTCTACCACTAGCAAAATTATCTCTCACAGCTTCACCAATGTTTAGTCTATGCGCTGACATCCTTCAATGCCTGGCACTGACAATACCATTGTTTTGACATTTTTGTTATGTTAGGCCTTCGAAGCCTGTCTGCGGTCCGTTCTTTCTACAACTACTACACTGACCAGGCCACTGCTGGCCGTGTTCCCCTGGAACCAATTTAAACTTGCCTACAGCCAGTCCAATTTTGTTATGTTAGGCCTTCTTAGCCTGTCTGCCGTCACTCCTTCCACTAGACTTCCACTGACCAGACCACTGTTGCCCGTGTACCCCTGTAACCAATTTTAAATTGCCAACAGCCAAATGTTATTATGTTAGGCCTTTGATGCCTGTCTGCCGTCACTCCTTCCACTAGACTTCCAGTGACCAGACCACTGTTGCCCGTGTACCCCTGGAACCAATTTTAAATTGCCAACAGCCAAATGTTATTATGTTAGGCCTTTGATGCCTGTCTGCCGTCACTCCTTCCACTAGACTTCCACTGACCAGACCACTGTTGCCCGTGTACCCCTGGAACCAATTTTAAATTGCCAACAGCCCAATGTTATTATGTTAGGCCTTTGATGCCTGTCTGCCGTCACTCCTTCCACTAGACTTCCACTGACCAGACCACTGTTGCCCGTGTACCCCTGGAACCAATTTTAAATTGCCAACAGCCCAATGTTATTATGTTAGGCCTTTGATGCCTGTCTGCCGTCACTCCTTCCACTAGGCCTCCACTGACCTGTCTACTGCTGCCCGTGTTCCCATGGAACCAATTGTAAATTGCCTACAGCCAGCCCATTTTATTATGTTAGACCTTCGAAGCCTGTCTGCGGTCCCTCCTTCCACTAGGCCTCCACTGACCTGTCTACTGCTGCCCGTGTTCCCATGGAACCAATTGTAAATTGCCTACAGCCAGCCCATTTTATTATGTTAGGCCTTCGAAGCCTGTCTGCGGTCCCTCCTTCCACTAGGCCTCCACTGACCTGTCTACTGCTGCCCGTGTTCCCATGGAACCAATTGTAAATTGCCTACAGCCAGCCCATTTTATTACGTTAGGCCTTCAAAGCCTGTCTGCGGTCCCTCCTTCCACTAGGCCTCCACTTACCTGTCTACTGCTGCCCGTGTTCCCCTGGAACCAATTTTAAATTGCCTACAGGCAGCCCAATTTATTATGTTAGGGCTTCGAAGCCTGTCTGCGGTCCCTCCTTCCACTAGGCCTCCACTGACCTGTCTACTGCTGCCCGTGTTCCCCTGGAACCAATTTTAAATTGCCTACAGGCAGCCCAATTTATTATGTTAGGGCTTCGAAGCCTGTCTGCGGTCCCTCCTTCCACTAGGCCTCCACTGACCTGTCTACTGCTGCCCGTGTTCCCATGGAACCAATTGTAAATTGCCTACAGCCAGCCCATTTTATTACGTTAGGCCTTCGAAGCCTGTCTGCGGTCCCTCCTTCCACTAGGCCTCCACTTACCTGTCTACTGCTGCCCGTGTTCCCCTGGAACCAATTTTAAATTGCCTACAGCCAGCCCATTTTATTATGTTAGGCCTTCGAAGCCTGTCTGCGGTCCCTCCTTCCACTAGGCCTCCACTAACCTGTCTACTGCTGCCCGTGTACCCCTTGAACCAACATCATAAAATAAAAAAATAAGTATTTTGCTTATAAAAAAGAAAATACTGGTGAGATATCAAATGCAGACATTTTAACATTAAAAACAAACACACAACTAAAATCTGGTACAGTACTAAAAATGGCCACCAGCTACAATTACTTTCTCCTGCAAGTAGTTAACTGAAAGGTTTTTTAAATTGAAAACACAGATATGGCATCCACCGAGTGTTGTCCTGTCGCGTCTTCTTTATATTATTGCCGAGAAGATGCAAAACAATGAAAATAATAAAATCATTAATTACCAAAATAATAGAGTAAGTCAACACCACATTGCAAATAAACATTCATTACAAATAAAGAAGCAGGGCGCGTCCGAGGGTGAGTATATACCTAATAAGAATATAATCACCCTCGGACGCGCAATGCTTATTTCCAACAGCCTTCCTTTCTAAGAATTAGCCCTTCCGTGGTGTAGAGAGAGGTTGTGTTACACTCCAAGGTGTTCCCCAGGTTGCCTTTCCTGAGCTTCGATCTTCCGGCTCTCGTTTAGTAGTTGTTGGAAACTACGCTGCATTAGGCCTACAAATTTGGTATGGGGGAAACATTGGCGCATCTGCGGTCCCTCCTTCCTCTAGGCCTCCACTTACCTGTCTACTGCTGCCCGTGTTCCCCTGGAACCAATTTTAAATTGCCTACAGGCAGCCCAATTTATTATGTTAGGGCTTCGAAGCCTGTCTGCGGTCCCTCCTTCCACTTGGCCTCCACTGACCTGTCTACTGCTGCCCTTGAACCAACATCATAAAATAAAAAAAAAAGTATTTTGCTTATAAAAAAGAAAATACTGGTGAGATATCAAATGCAGACATTTTAACATTAAAAACAAACACACAACTAAAATCTGGTACAGTACTAAAAATGGCCACCAGCTACAATTACTTTCTCCTGCAAGTAGTTAACTGAAAGGTTTTTTAAATTGAAAACACAGATATGGCATCCACCGAGTGTTGTCCTGTCGCGTCTTCTTTATATTATTGCCAAGAAGATGCAAAACAATGAAAATAATAAAATCATTAATTACAAAAATAATAGAGTAAGTCAAAACCACATTGCAAATAAACATTCATTACAAATAAAGAAGCAGGGCGCGTCCAAGGGTGAGTATATACCTAATAAGAATATAATCACCCTCGGACGCGCAATGCTTATTTCCAACAGCCTTCCTTCCTAAGAATCAGCCCTTCCGTGGTGTAGAGAAAGGTTGTGTTACACTCCAAGGTGTTCCCCAGGTTGCCTTTCCTGAGCTTCGATCTTCATGCTCTCGTTTAGTAGTGGTCGGAAACTACGCTGCATTAGGCCTACAAATTGGGTATGGGGTGTAGAGAGAGGGTTTGTTACACTCCAAGGTGTTCCCCAGGTTGCCTTTCCTGAGCTTCGATCTTCCTGCTCTCGTTTAGTAGTTGTTGGAAACTACGCTGCATTAGGCCTTCAAATTGGGTATGGGGTGTAGAGAGAGGGTGTGTTACACTCCAAGGTGTTCCCCAGGTTGCCTTTCCTGAGCTTCAATCTTCCGGCTCTCGTTTAGTAGTTGTTGGAAACTACGCTGCATTAGGCCTTCAAATTGGGTATGGGGTGTAGAGAGAGGGTGTGTTACACTCCAAGGTGTTCCCCAGGTTGCCTTTCCTGAGCTTCGATCTTCCGGCTCTCGTTTAGTAGTTGTTGGAAACTACGCTGCATTAGGCCTTCAAATTGGGTATGGGGTGTAGAGAGAGGGTGTGTTACACTCCAAGGTGTTCCCCAGGTTGCCTTTCCTGAGCTTCGATCTTCCGGCTCTCGTTTAGTAGTTCTTGGAAACTACACTGCATTAGGCCTTCAAATTGGGTATGGGGTGTAGAGAGAGGGTGTGTTACACTCCAAGGTGTTCCCCAGGTTGCCTTTCCTGAGCTTCGATCTTCCGGCTCTCGTTTAGTAGTTCTTGGAAACTACACTGCATTAGGCCTTCAAATTGGGTATGGGGTGTAGAGAGAGGGTGTGTTACACTCCAAGGTGTTCCCCAGGTTGCCTTTCCTGAGCTTCGATCTTCATGCTCTCGTTTAGTAGTTGTCGGAAACTACGCTGCATTAGGCCTACAAATTGGGTAAGGGGTGTAGAGAGAGGGTTTGTTACACTCCAAGGTGTTCCCCAGGTTGCCTTTCCTGAGCTTCGATCTTCCGGCTCTCGTTTAGTAGTTGTTGGAAACTACGCTGCATTAGGCCTTCAAATTGGGTATGGGGTGTAGAGAGAGGGTGTGTTACACTCCAAGGTGTTCCCCAGGTTGCCTTTCCTGAGCTTCGATCTTCCGGCTCTCGTTTAGTAGTTCTTGGAAACTACACTGCATTAGGCCTTCAAATTGGGTATGGGGTGTAGAGAGAGGGTGTGTTACACTCCAAGGTGTTCCCCAGGTTGCCTTTCCTGAGCTTCGATATTCCGGCTCTCGTTTAGTAGTTGTTGGAAACTACGCTGCATTAGGCCTACAAATTTGGTATGGGGGAAACATTGGCGCATCTGCGGTCCCTCCTTCCTCTAGGCCTCCACTGACCTGTCTACTGCTGCCCGTGTTCCCCTGGAACCAATTTTAAATTGCCTACAGGCAGCCCAATTTATTATGTTAGGGCTTCGAAGCCTGTCTGCGGTCCCTCCTTCCACTAGGCCTCCACTGACCTGTCTACTGCTGCCCGTGTACCCCTTGAACCAACATCATAAAATAAAAAAAAAAGTATTTTGCTTATAAAAAAGAAAATACTGGTGAGATATCAAATGCAGACATTTTAACATTAAAAACAAACACACAACTAAAATCTGGTACAGTACTAAAAATGGCCACCAGCTACAATTACTTTCTCCTGCAAGTAGTTAACTGAAAGGTTTTTTAAATTGAAAACACAGATATGGCATCCACCGAGTGTTGTCCTGTCGCGTCTTCTTTATATTATTGCCAAGAAGATGCAAAACAATGAAAATAATAAAATCATTAATTACCAAAATAATAGAGTAAGTCAACACCACATTGCAAATAAACATTCATTACAAATAAAGAAGCAGGGCGCGTCCGAGGGTGAGTATATACCTAATAAGAATATAATCACCCTCGGACGCGCAATGCTTATTTCCAACAGCCTTCCTTCCTAAGAATCAGCCCTTCTGTGGTGTAGAGAGAGGTTGTGTTACACTCCAAGGTGTTCCCCAGGTTGCCTTTCCTGAGCTTCGATCTTCCGGCTCTCATTTAGTAGTTCTTGGAAACTACACTGCATTAGGCCTACAAATTGGGTATGGGGTGTAGAGAGAGGGTTTGTTACACTACAAGGTGTTCCCCAGGTTGCCTTTCCTGAGCTTCGATCTTCCGGCTCTCGTTTAGTAGTTGTTGGAAACTACGCTGCATTAGGCCTTCAAATTGGGTATGGGGTGTAGAGAGAGGGTGTGTTACACTCCAAGGTGTTCCCCAGGTTGCCTTTCCTGAGCTTCGATCTTCATGCTCTCGTTTAGTAGTTGTCGGACACTACGCTGCATTAGGCCTACAAATTGGGTATGGGGTGTAGAGAGAGTTAACTGAAAGGTTTTTTAAATTGAAAACACAGATATGGCATCCACCGAGTGTTGTCCTGTCGCGTCTTCTTTATATTATTGCCAAGAAGATGCAAAACAATGAAAATAATAAAATCATTAATTACAAAAATAATAGAGTAAGTCAAAACCACATTGCAAATAAACATTCATTACAAATAAAGAAGCAGGGCGCGTCCGAGGGTGAGTATATACCTAATAAGAATATAATCACCCTCGGACGCGCAATGCTTATTTCCAACAGCCTTCCTTCCTAAGAATCAGCCCTTCCGTGGTGTAGAGAGAGGTTGTGTTACACTCCAAGGTGTTCCCGAGGTTGCCTTTCCTGAGCTTCGATCTTCATGCTCTCGTTTAGTAGTTGTCGGAAACTACGCTGCATTAGGCCTACAAATTGGGTATGGGGTGTAGAGAGAGGGTTTGTTACACTCCAAGGTGTTCCCCAGGTTGCCTTTCCTGAGCTTCGATCTTCCTGCTCTCGTTTAGTAGTTGTTGGAAACTACGCTGCATTAGGCCTTCAAATTGGGTATGGGGTGTAGAGAGAGGGTGTGTTACACTCCAAGGTGTTCCCCAGGTTGCCTTTCCTGAGCTTAAGTCTTCCGGCTCTCGTTTAGTAGTTGTTGGAAACTACGCTGCATTAGGCCTTCAAATTGGGTATGGGGTGTAGAGAGAGGGTGTGTTACACTCCAAGGTGTTCCCCAGGTTGCCTTTCCTGAGCTTCGATCTTCCGGCTCTCGTTTAGTAGTTGTTGGAAACTATGCTGCATTAGGCCTTCAAATTTGGTATGGGGTGTAGAGAGAGGGTGTGTTACACTCCAAGGTGTTCCCCAGGTTGCCTTTCCTGAGCTTCGATCTTCCGGCTCTCGTTTAGTAGTTCTTGGAAACTACACTGCATTAGGCCTTCAAATTGGGTATGGGGTGTAGAGAGAGGGTGTGTTACACTCCAAGGTGTTCCCCAGGTTGCCTTTCCTGAGCTTCGATCTTCCGGCTCTCGTTTAGTAGTTCTTGGAAACTACACTGCATTAGGCCTTCAAATTGGGTATGGGGTGTAGAGAGAGGGTGTGTTACACTCCAAGGTGTTCCCCAGGTTGCCTTTCCTGAGCTTCGATCTTCATGCTCTCGTTTAGTAGTTGTCGGAAACTACGCTGAATTAGGCCTACAAATTGGGTATGGGGTGTAGAGAGAGGGTTTGTTACACTCCAAGGTGTTCCCCAGGTTGCCTTTCCTGAGCTTCGATCTTCCAGCTCTCGTTTAGTAGTTGTTGGAAACTACACTGCATTAGGCCTTCAAATTGGGTATGGGGTGTAGAGAGAGGGTGTGTTACACTCCAAGGTGTTCCCCAGGTTGCCTTTCCTGAGCTTCGATCTTCCGGCTCTCGTTTAGTAGTTCTTGGAAACTACACTGCATTAGGCCTTCAAATTGGGTATGGGGTGTAGAGAGAGGGTGTGTTACACTCCAAGGTGTTCCCCAGGTTGCCTTTCCTGAGCTTCGATATTCCGGCTCTCGTTTAGTAGTTGTTGGAAACTACGCTGCATTAGGCCTACAAATTTGGTATGGGGTGTAGAGAGAGGGTGTGTTACACTCCAAGGTGTTCCCCAGGTTGCCTTTCCTGAGCTTCGATCTTCCGGCTCTCGTTTAGTAGTTCTTGGAAACTACACTGCATTAGGCCTTCAAATTGGGTATGGGGTGTAGAGAGAGGGTGTGTTACACTCCAAGGTGTTCCCCAGGTTGCCTTTCCTGAGCTTCGATCTTCCGGCTCTCGTTTAGTAGTTCTTGGAAACTACACTGCATTAGGCCTTCAAATTGGGTATGGGGTGTAGAGAGAGGGTGTGTTACACTCCAAGGTGTTCCCCAGGTTGCCTTTCCTGAGCTTCGATCTTCATGCTCTCGTTTAGTAGTTGTCGGAAACTACGCTGAATTAGGCCTACAAATTGGGTATGGGGTGTAGAGAGAGGGTTTGTTACACTCCAAGGTGTTCCCCAGGTTGCCTTTCCTGAGCTTCGATCTTCCGGCTCTCGTTTAGTAGTTGTTGGAAACTACGCTGCATTAGGCCTTCAAATTGGGTATGGGGTGTAGAGAGAGGGTGTGTTACACTCCAAGGTGTTCCCCAGGTTGCCTTTCCTGAGCTTCGATCTTCCGGCTCTCGTTTAGTAGTTCTTGGAAACTACACTGCATTAGGCCTTCAAATTGGGTATGGGGTGTAGAGAGAGGGTGTGTTACACTCCAAGGTGTTCCCCAGGTTGCCTTTCCTGAGCTTCGATATTCCGGCTCTCGTTTAGTAGTTGTTGGAAACTACGCTGCATTAGGCCTACAAATTTGGTATGGGGGAAACATTGGCGCATCTGCGGTCCCTCCTTCCTCTAGGCCTCCACTGACCTGTCTACTGCTGCCCGTGTTCCCCTGGAACCAATTTTATATTGCCTACAGGCAGCCCAATTTATTATGTTAGGGCTTCGAAGCCTGTCTGCGGTCCCTCCTTCCACTAGGCCTCCACTGACCTGTCTACTGCTGCCCGTGTACCCCTTGAACCAACATCATAAAATAAAAAAAAAAGTATTTTGCTTATAAAAAAGAAAATACTGGTGAGATATCAAATGCAGACATTTTAACATTAAAAACAAACACACAACTAAAATCTGGTACAGTACTAAAAATGGCCACCAGCTACAATTACTTTCTCCTGCAAGTAGTTAACTGAAAGGTTTTTTAAATTGAAAACACAGATATGGCATCCACCGAGTGTTGTCCTGTCGCGTCTTCTTTATATTATTGCCGAGAAGATGCAAAACAATGAAAATAATAAAATCATTAATTACCAAAATAATAGAGTAAGTCAACACCACATTGCAAATAAACATTCATTACAAATAAAGAAGCAGGGCGCGTCCGAGGGTGAGTATATACTGTACCTAATAAGAATATAATCACCCTCGGACGCGCAATGCTTATTTCCAACAGCCTTCCTTCCTAAGAATCAGCCCTTCCGTGGTGTAGAGAGA
This sequence comes from Ranitomeya imitator, assembly GCF_032444005.1. Lineage (NCBI taxonomy): Eukaryota > Metazoa > Chordata > Amphibia > Anura > Dendrobatidae > Ranitomeya > Ranitomeya imitator. Next base: position 205,480,349 of record NC_091287.1, on the reverse strand, counting down.
GGTTGTGTTACACTCCAAGGTGTTCCCCAGGTTGCCTTTCCTGAGCTTCGATCTTCTGGCTCTCATTTAGTAGTTCTTGGAAACTACACTGCATTAGGCCTACAAATTGGGTATGGGGTGTAGAGAGAGGGTTTGTTACACTACAAGGTGTTCCCCAGGTTGCCTTTCCTGAGCTTCGATCTTCCGGCTCTCGTTTAGTAGTTGTTGGAAACTACGCTGCATTAGGCCTTCAAATTGGGTATGGGGTGTAGAGAGAGGGTTTGTTACACTCCAAGGTGTTCCCCAGGTTGCCTTTCCTGAGCTTCGATCTTCCGGCTCTCGTTTAGTAGTTGTCGGAAACTACGCTGCATTAGGCCTACAAATTGGGTATGGGGTGTAGAGAGAGGGTGTGTTACACTCCAAGGTGTTCCCCAGGTTGCCTTTCCTGAGCTTCGATCTTCCGGCTCTCGTTTAGTAGTTCTTGGAAACTACACTGCATTAGGCCTTCAAATTGGGTATGGGGTGTAGAGAGAGGGTGTGTTACACTCCAAGGTGTTCCCCAGGTTGCCTTTCCTGAGCTTCGATCTTCCGGCTCTCGTTTAGTAGTTCTTGGAAACTACACTGCATTAGGCCTACAAATTGGGTATGGGGTGGAGAGAGATGGTGTGTTACACTCCAAGGTGTTCCCCAGGTTTCCTTGCCATTGCTTCGGTCTTCCGACTCTCGTTTAGTAGTTGTAGAAAAGTACACTGCATTAGGCCTACAAAATGGGTATGGGGTGGAGAGAGATGGTGTGTTACACTCCAAGGTGTTCCCCAGGTTGCCTTTCCTGAGCTTCTATCTTCAGGCTCTCATTAAATTGTGGTTAAATGGAACAACTGCATTTGGCGTACTAGTTGGTTTGGGGCCTACTATCGGTGTCTGCCACTCCTTGCTGTTCTCCTGGTTTCCTGTCCTGAAATTCCATTTTCAGGCTCTCGTTAAGTAGTTGTTAATGTTAGACTGCATTTGGCCTACTAGTTGGGTTGGGGCCTACTATCGGTGTCTGCCACTCCTTGCTGTTCTCCTCCACTGAACAAAGCTGTGCCGCCTGTTTACTACGGTTGCCAATTTTGAACTGCATTTCGACTACTTACTGATTTGGCCCTACTCTCTGTGTCAGCCTCTCATTCCAGTTGTCCTCCACTGCAATGCCCCCTGGTTATTCCTGTGTTACCAATTTTGAACTGCATTTAGCCCACTTTATTCTTTGGGCCTATATCTGTGTTTCCACTTCATCGTGCCCATTGCCCAGCCAGTGATAGATGAGTCTGCTGGTACATTGACTGTTATGCTGTGCTATCAGGCAACACAGTGTGCAGTAATCAGCGCACATACAGTGATATGGCAATAACCCAAAAAACAATAGAACAAGCTCTGAGACGTGGAATCTCTGCAGACTGCAATACCTGAACCTATCCTCACACAACTAAAAGCAGCAGTGGATTGCGCCTAACACTACCTATGCAACTCGGCACTGCCTGAGGAGCTGACTAGCCTGAAGATAGAAATACAAGCCTGACTTGCCTCAGAGAAATACCCCAAAGGAATAGGCAGCCCCCCACATATAATGACTGTTAGCAAGATGAAAAGACAAAACGTAGGAATGAAATAGATTCAGCAAAGTGAGGCCCGATATTCTAGACAGAGCGTGGATAGCAAAGAGAACTATGCAGTCTACAAAAAACCCTAAAGCAGAACCACGCAAAGGGGAGCAAAAAGACCCACCGTGCCGAACTAACGGCACGGCGGTGCACCCTTTGCGTCTCAGAGCTTCCAGCAAAAGAGAATAGCACAGCTGGACAGAAAAAACGGAAACAAAAACAAAGTAACACTTATCTAGCAGAGCAGCAGGCCACAGGAAAGATGCAGTAGCTCAGATCCAACACTGGAACATTGACAAGGATCAAGGAAGACAGACTCAGGTGGAGTTAAATAGCAAGGCAGCCAACGAGCTCACCAAAACACCTGAGGGAGGAAGCCCAGAGGCTGCAATACCACTTGTGACCACAGGAGTGAATTCAGCCACAGAATTCACAACAGTACCCCCCCCTTGAGGAGGGGTCACTGAACCCTCACCAGAACCCCCAGGCCGACCAGGATGAGCCACATGAAAGGCACGAACAAGATCTGGGGCATGGACATCAGAGGCAAAAACCCAGGAATTATCCTCCTGAGCATAACCCTTCCATTTGACCAGATACTGGAGTTTCCGTCTAGAGACACGAGAATCCAAAATTTTCTCCACAATATACTCCAATTCCCCCTCCACCAAAACAGGGGCAGGAGGCTCCACAGATGGAACCATAGGTGCCACGTATCTTCTCAACAACGACCTATGGAATACATTATGTATGGAAAAGGAGTCTGGGAGGGTCAGACGAAAAGACACCGGATTGAGAATCTCAGAAATCCTATACGGACCAATAAAACGAGGTTTAAATTTAGGAGAGGAAACCTTCATAGGAATATGACGAGAAGATAACCAAACCAGATCCCCAACACGAAGTCAGGGACCCACACGGCGTCTACGATTAGCGAAAAGCTGAGCCTTCTCCTGGGACAAGGTCAAATTGTCCACTACCTGAGTCCAGATCTGCTGCAACCTGTCCACCACAGAATCCACACCAGGACAGTCCGAAGACTCAACCTGTCCTGAAGAGAAACGAGGATGGAACCCAGAATTGCAGAAAAATGGAGAGACCAAGGTAGCCGAGCTGGCCCGATTATTAAGGGCGAACTCAGCCAACGGCAAAAATGACACCCAATCATCCTGGTCAGCAGAAACAAAACATCTCAGATATGTTTCCAAGGTCTGATTGGTTCGTTTGGTCTGGCCATTAGTCTGAGGATGGAAGGCCGAGGAAAAAGATAGGTCAATGCCCATCCTACCACAAAAGGCTCGCCAGAACCTCGAGACAAACTGGGAACCTCTGTCAGAAACAATATTCTCAGGAATGCCATGCAAACGAACCACATGCTGGAAGAACAAAGGCACCAAATCAGAGGAGGAAGGCAATTTAACCAAGGGCACCAGATGGACCATTTTAGAAAAGCGATCACAGACCACCCAAATGACCGACATCTTTTGAGAAACGGGAAGGTCAGAAATGAAATCCATCGAAATATGTGTCCAAGGCCTCTTCGGGACCGGCAAGGGCAAAAGCAACCCACTGGCACGTGAACAGCAGGGCTTAGCCCTAGCACAAATCCCACAGGACTGCACAAAAGCACGCACATCCCGTGACAGAGATGGCCACCAGAAGGATCTAGCCACTAACTCCCTGGTACCAAAGATTCCTGGATGACCAGCCAGCACCGAACAATGAAGTTCAGAGATAACTTTACTAGTCCACCTATCAGGGACGAACAGTTTCTCGGCCGGACAACGATCAGGTTTATTAGCCTGAAATTTCTGCAACACTCTCCGCAAATCAGGAGAGATGGCAGACACAATGACTCCTTCCTTGAGGATACTCGCCGGCTCAGATAACCCCGGAGAGTCGGGCACAAAACTCCTAGACAGAGCATCCGCCTTCACATTTTTAGAGCCCGGAAGGTACGAAATCACAAAATCAAAACGAGCAAAAAATAACGACCAACGGGCCTGTCTAGGATTCAAGCGCTTGGCAGACTCGAGATAAGTAAGATTCTTATGATCAGTCAATACCACCACGCGATGCTTAGCTCCCTCAAGCCAATGACGCCACTCCTCGAATGCCCACTTCATGGCCAGCAACTCTCGGTTGCCCACATCATAATTTCGCTCAGCAGCAGAAAATTTCCTGGAAAAGAAAGCACATGGTTTCAACACTGAGCAACCAGAACCTCTCTGTGACAAAACCGCCCCTGCTCCAATCTCAGAAGCATCAACCTCGACCTGGAACGGAAGAGAAACATCTGGTTGACACAACACAGGGGCACAGCAAAAACGATGCTTCAACTCCTGAAAAGCTTCCACGGCAGCAGAAGACCAATTAACCAAATCAGCACCCTTCTTGGTCAAATCGGTCAATGGTCTGGCAATGCTAGAAAAATTACAGATGAAGCGACGATAAAAATTAGCAAAGCCCAGGAATTTCTGCAGACTTTTCAGAGATGTCGGCTGAGTCCAATCCTGGATGGCCTGGACCTTAACCGGATCCATCTCGATAGTAGAAGGGGAAAAGATGAACCCCAAAAATGAAACTTTCTGCACACCGAAGAGACACTTTGATCCCTTCACGAACAAGGAATTAGCACGCAGTACCTGGAAAACCATTCTGACTTGCTTCACATGAGACTCCCAATCATCAGAGAAGATCAAAATGTCATCCAAGTAAACAATCAGGAATTTATCCAGATACTCACGGAAAATGTCATGCATAAAAGACTGAAAAACAGATGGAGCATTGGCAAGTCCGAACGGCATCACCAGATACTCAAAATGACCCTCGGGCGTATTAAATGCCGTTTTCCATTCATCTCCCTGCCTGATTCTCACCAGATTATACGCACCACGAAGATCAATCTTAGTAAACCAACTAGCCCCCTTAATCCGAGCAAACAAGTCAGATATCAATGGCAAGGGATACTGAAACTTAACAGTGATCTTATTAAGAAGGCGGTAATCAATACACGGTCTTAGCGAACCATCCTTTTTGGCTACAAAAAAGAACCCTGCTCCCAATGGTGATGACGATGGGCGAATATGTCCCTTCTCCAGGGATTCTTTCACATAACTGCGCATAGCGGTGTGTTCAGGCACGGACAAATTAAATAAACGACCCTTAGGGAATTTACTACCAGGAATCAAATTGATAGCACAATCACAATTCCTATGCGGAGGTAGGGCATCAGACTTGGGCTCTTCAAATACATCCTGAAAGTCAGACAAGAACTCTGGGATGTCAGAAGGAATGGATGACGAAATAGACAAAAATGGAACATCACCATGTACTCCCTGACAACCCCAGCTGGTTACCGACATAGAGTTCCAATCTAATACTGGATTATGGGTTTGTAGCCATGGCAACCCCAACACGACCACATCATGCAGATTATGCAGTACCAGAAAGCGAATAACTTCCTGATGTGCAGGAGCCATGCACATGGTCAGCTGGGCCCAGTACTGAGGCTTATTCTTGGCCAAAGGTGTAGCATCAATTCCTCTCAACGGAATAGGACACCGCAAAGGCTCCAAGAAAAATCCACAACGTTTAGCATAATCCAAATCCATCAGATTCAGGGCAGCGCCTGAATCCACAAACGCCATGACAGAATACGATGACAAAGAGCATATCAAGGTAATGGACAGAAGGAATTTGGACTGTACAGTACCAATGACGGCAGAGCTATCGAACCGCCTAGTGCGCTTAGGACAATTAGAAATAGCATGAGTGGAATCACCACAGTAGAAACACAGCCTGTTCCGACGTCTGTGTTCTTGCCGTTCAACTTTAGTCATAGTCCTGTCGCACTGCATAGGCTCAGGTTTACTCTCAGACAATACCGCCAGATGGTGCACAGATTTACGCTCGCGCAAGCGACGACCGATCTGAATGGCCAAGGACATAGACTCATTCAAACCAGCAGACATAGGAAATCCCACCATGACATCCTTAAGAGCTTCAGAGAGACCCTTTCTGAACCAAGCCGCCAGTCCAGATTCATTCCACAGAGTGAGTACTGACCACTTCCTAAATTTCTGACAATATACTTCTACATCATCCTGACCCTGGCATAAAGCCAGCAAATTTTTCTCAGCCTGATCCACTGAATTAGGCTCATCGTAAAGCAATCCAAGCGCCTGGAAAAACGCATCAACATTACTCAATGCAGGGTCTCCTGGCGCAAGAGAAAACGCCCAGTCCTGTGGGTCGCCGCGCAAAAAAGAAATAATAATCAAAACCTGTTGAATAGGATTACCAGAAGAATGAGGTTTCAAGGCCAGAAATAGCTTACAATTATTTTTGAAGCTCAGGAACTTAGTTCTGTCACCAAAAAACAAATCAGGAATAGGAATTCTTGGTTCTAGCATAGATTTCTGATCAATTGTATCTTGAATCTTTTGTACATTTATAACGAGATTATCCATTGAGGAGCACAGAGCCTGAATATCCATGTCCACAGCTGTGTCCTGAAGCACTCTAATGTCTAGGGGAAAAAAAAAAAAAAAAAAACTGAAGACAGAGCTGAGGAAAAAAAAATGATGTCAGGACTTCTTTTTTCCCTCTATTGAGAATCATTGGTTTGGCTCCTTGTACTGTTATGCTGTGCTATCAGGCAACACAGTGTGCAGTAATCAGCGCACATACAGTGATATGGCAATAACCCAAAAAACAATAGAACAAGCTCTGAGACGTGGAATCTCTGCAGACTGCAATACCTGAACCTATCCTCACACAACTAAAAGCAGCAGTGGATTGCGCCTAACACTACCTATGCAACTCGGCACTGCCTGAGGAGCTGACTAGCCTGAAGATAGAAATACAAGCCTGACTTGCCTCAGAGAAATACCCCAAAGGAATAGGCAGCCCCCCACATATAATGACTGTTAGCAAGATGAAAAGACAAAACGTAGGAATGAAATAGATTCAGCAAAGTGAGGCCCGATATTCTAGACAGAGCGAGGATAGCAAAGAGAACTATGCAGTCTACAAAAAACCCTAAAGCAGAACCACGCAAAGGGGAGCAAAAAGACCCACCGTGCCGAACTAACGGCACGGCGGTGCACCCTTTGCGTCTCAGAGCTTCCAGCAAAAGAGAATAGCACAGCTGGACAGAAAAAACGGAAACAAAAACAAAGTAACACTTATCTAGCAGAGCAGCAGGCCACAGGAAAGATGCAGTAGCTCAGATCCAACACTGGAACATTGACAAGGATCAAGGAAGACAGACTCAGGTGGAGTTAAATAGCAAGGCAGCCAACGAGCTCACCAAAACACCTGAGGGAGGAAGCCCAGAGGCTGCAATACCACTTGTGACCACAGGAGTGAATTCAGCCACAGAATTCACAACAATTGACCCATAACGCAACATTCCCCCTGCATGCTACACAACAACATTGTGACCCTGCTGAAAGTCAGGTTGCTCTTCCCGCATACCATACCACCTTACACGGGGACAAAGAGGAAGGTGCAGATGAAAGTGCAGGTTCCTTCATCAGGTGGGGGGAGGAATACTAGTTGCCGACGTCACTGGCACAGGGCCTCTCATAGTACGCAAAAGTGTTGCTGCCGGTGGGAGGCGCCCCCGCCGTGCAAACACACCGCTGTACTTTGAGGGGCCCTGTGCCAGTGCCAATGCCAACAAGTGGGCCCCCCCTGCTTGCTCAGGTTCACAGCACTTGCAAAGTTGAAATACTTACCTCTCCCTGCTCCACTGCCGTGACGTGGTCCAGATTTCCTGGGCCCACTAATTACTTGAACCAGCCCTACCCCACACAACTTTAGCCAAATGACCCCCAATTTCAAATGCCTTCCAATTATTATAAGGTAAATTACGCTTGACAAGCTTCATTAAGAAGAATGGATGGTTTTGACATTAAAATGGGCACTCTAGGTGTTTTCCTGGCCCCCACTCACTGCCGACTATGCTGCCCCATTGACTTGCATTGGGTTTCGTGTTTCGGTCGATCCCGACTTTTCGCCATAATCGGCCGATTTCACTCGACCCGACTTTTGAGATAGTCGGGTTTCGCGAAACCCGGCTTGACTCTAAAAAGGTCAAGGTCGCTCAACTCTAGTGGTTAGGTCTTTGCCCTGCTGCATAACCATCTGCATGTGCGGTCCCTGGTTGCCACTATGGAAGCTGTCCACGGGTTGTGAGGTCATTTGCAGCTGGTGCATGACTTTCCACGTGTGTCTGTGCTTGCAGTCGCTGCCAGGTGCCCTGAGCCTCAGTTACTGCACTGATTGTCCTGTAATGGTTTCTGTTTGTGCTTAGGGCGTGCGCAGCCACACCTCCCCTGCTTTTATCAGGGTTAGGGTGTGTACTTGAAATGCTGTCCCCAGCCAATTGCTGTGGGGCAGCTCCTATATTAAGTTCCCCTGCCCTATGGGCGGGGCCTGAGCTACTCACAAAGCTCCTAGAACTTTGCTATGTGTGTTTGTGTTCCTGCACCTCTCCTGTCTATGTTTTTGTACTAAAGTCCTTGCCTTGATTCCTGTCTTGTCTCGTTCTGGCGCCTGTCCTGGAGGCAGTATATCCAGGCCCGAATCCTTGATCCTGTACCTGTCCTGAACCTGTCTGAACTGTGTCTGCTGTGATTATGTTCTTTGAATTCCTCTGCATCTGGAGCCTCACACCCAGTGACTTTGAGTCTCTTGTAACCGGTGTTTCTGCTGAGCATCTACTACTCTGTGCTCTGACTGCCATGCGGTGTTAACCCCGTCTGGCCCATGTCCAGTACAGCGGTGGTTGCACCATCACGCTTAAGTTCCTTCCTAGGTCCGATGCCCGGAGCATGACGACCGTAGTCTGGAACCTGATGACCGCTGTCTGGAGCTTGGAGCCTGATGACTGAGGAGGTGACTGTAGGTCGTTTCGGATGTCCGTAACTGAACGACTCCTGTCTGATGTCTGCCGGTGACCCTGGGTCCAGATGTCCTGATGTCCTGTCTGTACCCTGATGTCCTGTGTCCTATGTCCTGATCTAACTTATGACCTGGGCTGCCACGCCAGTGTCCCAGATGTCTATCCGATGTCCTGATAACCTCGTGTACCCTGATGTCCCAATGACCTCATGTGGCATGATGACCTGATGTCCTGTCTGTACCCTGATGTCCTCTGTCCTGATGTAACTGATGACCTGGGCTGCCATGCCAGTGTCCCACCTGATGTCCTGGGCTGCCACATCAGTGTCCCAGATGTCTATCCGATGTCCTGATGACCTCGTGTACCCTGATGTCCCAATGACCTCATGTGTCCTGATGTCCTGTCTGTACCCTGATGCCCTGCCTGCGTCCTGATGACCTTGTGTACCCTGATGTCCTGCCTGCGTCCTGATGTCCCGCCTATGTGTGCCTCAGTGATCTGTTGGTTCCTTGGGGTCCACAGGGTGGTTCCCTTCTGGGATGTGTGGAATCGGGACCCTGGCATATTCTTGTTTGGTTTATGTACTGTGTGACGTTACTTTAGTAAACTTTACTTGCTCTATACCTGAAGTTGTGCGGTGTAATCAAGTCCTTCGTGTCTCTTTCCTTGCCTACATGCTCAGCTGCCACAGAACCCTTGCCTCTGCCCTCCCCTAGTTCAGGTAGGCCCGGGTCCCCTTCTTCGGTATAAAGGGTCTGTAATGGGTCCCCGGGGGATGCACGCCCCACGCCGTCCGAGGTCGGTCGGCTTGGGGGCGTCTATGGGCTGGGCCGCATCAGCGGCTGCAGCTGACCGTGACAATTTGGTTAAATCAATTATTAGGCGATTTCGTTAAGTCATCAACTCAACTGATGGTGATTTATGAAGACAACCCAACCCTTTATACTTGCATGCATTGAGAAAATCAAACCAACCACATTGATGTTAAACATCACCTGCATAATTTGATAGAATGTGGCATAAATGAGTTTGTTTATTGCGACACTGACCAGATGATAGCTGATGTTATGACAAAGCCATTTCCAAGAGCTGAATTTGAAGAATTCAGAAACACTATTTCACTTTTATCAGAAAACTCGACAACTTCTTGAATGTAGTGACTGTTTATGCTGATGCAGATTGCAAGTTTCCATCAGTGATGAAGAATAATTAAGATTATCAAATTATTTCATGTCATTATTTCATATTTTAGACATTGTTTTGTAATCATGTTGAAGAAGCAAATGGGCACCAAGTTTTTCATGTTTTCTGGAGATAAATCTGATAAAAACAACTTCTAGGATATTGCTGCGTGGTGCAAAGCTGAAAGTGCAAAATGTATTCACAAAGCATCGACAGAAAAGCAGCACTCACCCATTCTCTAGCGGTGTGCAGGTAAAAATAAGGGAATTAGGTGGGGGGAGGAACACAGACTACTGCCGTTTCGTTTCTGGCTGACGATTCTACGGGTCCATTCTGACCCACAGAAGCATCAGATAGACACAAAATGTCCATAGTCTGTGTCCTCCCCCCTGTCTAATTCCCTGTTTTTTACCTGCACGCCGCTAGGAAGATGTCTACATTAATGCAATAAAGGACTTTTGGCCTAAGAAATGGGGGAGTGCTGCTTTTCTGTCGACATTGTATTGTAATCAATGATTGCTTATCAAAGAATTTTTGCTTTAAAAGAAATAAAACTTACCAACTCCTTTTAATGTTGGGTGAATAGAACTCCATACACCGACACTTCCTTTTCTCAGACGTTGTCCAATTGCAAATTCAAGGTGTAGCAATGGTATGCCTTCAAACACCAACAATATAAGGAAGGGAATCATAAATGCCCCTACATTACAGAAAAAAAAATCACAAAAAGGAGTTATTTTGTTGTAACCTAACAGCATCTAATATATAATTGCCTAGAATACTACTTCCTGCAATTTGTGCCAACTTCCGTGGCTTTGTCCGGAGCTAATGTCCGGAGCTAATGTCCGGAGCTAATGTCCGGAGATTAATTGCCTAGAATACTACTTCCTGCAATTTGTGCCAACTTCCGTGGCTTTGTCCGGAGCTAATGTCCGGAGCTAATGTCCGGAGCTAATGTGCGGAGATAATGTCCGGAACTAATGTCCGGAGCTAATGTCCGGAGCTAATGTCCGGAGATAAGTGACGTCAACAGTGTCCAGTGTCTGATTGGTTGCCGCCTGCTGCGAGCGACCAATCAGAAACGTGCCGTACTGTGACACACTCCGCCCGCCATTTTGGTGTGATTTTTGAATTTTTACCTCACAGCAAGTTTCTACTGCGTGGAGGCGGGCCCAGTGACGTTGCTCTTCAAGCTCCTGCCGAATTTCGTCAAAAAAATGATAATACCATTTACCAAAACTATATATATTTAGTTGTGAAGTGGTTCAGTGACATTTTCACACCAATTTTGAACTTTTGTTTGGTGTTTTCTCCATATACTGCCTATTATTCACTAACTGTTATACTGAGAGACTGCCGTTTATTAACCTCTTCTTTGCCACATTGGGTATATTGCTCTATTATTTGCCACATAAGGACATTGTCCATTATTGCCCAGCAATTTCTCTGCAATATAAACTGCCTATTTATTAATATCTGCATTCCTGCAAAGAACTATTGCCTATTATTAACTGGCTATTTTCCTACTACCTGACACTGCCTCTTATTAACCTGTTGTTTGCCACCACCACGCTTAAAGCTGTTTAGCTTAGCCAACATGAGCTCTAATAGTAAGGATACTAATGACACAGAGCCAAAAGCTGCTGATGGCGCACGTAAGATTAGGTCTGATAGAAAGTATACTAATAATGCAGAGCAAAAAGATGCCGATGCCGCACGTAAGCGCAAACAGCGTGCTAACAAGAGTACAGAGGATAGATGCAAGCGCATGGACACTGTTAAGTATACTAATGACACAGAGTCCAAAGCTTATGATGGCGCACGTAAGATCAGGTCTGATATAAAGTATGGTAATGATGCAGAGCGAAAAGCCGCCGATGCCGGACGTAAGCGCAAACAGCGTGTTAACAAGAGTACAGAGGATAGATGCAAGTGCCTGGATACTGTTAAGTATACTAATGACACAGAGCCCAAAGCTGCTGATGGCGCACGTAAGATCAGGTCTGATATAAAGTATGGTAATGATGCAGAGCGAAAAGCCGCCGATGCCGGACGTAAGCGCAAACAGCGTGTTAACAAGAGTACAGAGGATAGATGCAAGCGCCTGGATACTGTTAAGTATACTAATGACACAGAGTCCAAAGCTGCTGATGGCGCACGTAAGATCAGGTCTGATATAAAGTATGGTAATGATGCAGAGCGAAAAGCCGCCGATGCCGCACGTAAGCGCAAACAGCGTGCTAACAAGAGTACAGAGGAGAGATGCAAGCGCCTGGACACTGTTAAGTATACTAATGACACAGAGCCCAAAGCTGCTGATGGCGCACGTAACATCAGGTCTGATAATAAGTATACCAATGACGCTGAGTGAAAAGCCGCCGATGCCGCACGTAAGCACAAACAGCGTGCTAACGAGACTATAGAGGACAGACATAAGCGCCTGGACACTGTTAATGCTGCTTGCAATAAACGCATTACTAATGAGTCTTTTGAGGACAAAACTAATCGATTAAGTAATAAAGCTGCTGCTGCACGCTCTCAACGTTGCAAACATAAAATTTCCACGTCCTCAGTCATAGATTCTGCCCACAATACAGCTTCTTTGTCTCCATTCATAGAATGTGTGCAGCTTGAAGCTCCTTTAACCGTTGGTAAATCTGCACGTAAGCGCAAACACTGTCCTACTTACACTCCAAATGATAAATGCCGTCGCCTGCACACTGTTAAGTCTGCTTATAAGACATGCTTCACACCTGACTCTTCTAAGGCAACAAACAAACCATTACCAAATGCAGCTGGTGCACGCCGTGAATGGCGCAAAAAATCCGCTTGCACCTCCATATTAATAAACTCTGACCACGATACACCTTCCAACTCCTCAGTGATTGAATCTGTGGACAGTGAAGATCCTCTACCAGGTCCACGCTTTATATATGTTGGCTTACAGAAACATTCCAATGCTCCGTTATCACAACCTGTATCTCAACATCCTACAGGTTTTACTAATGATGACAGTACCATAGTAGAACACTCCTGTGGTCCTATGAACTATTTATGTGAACATTGTCAAGCATTACATTTTAATGCTGAGATACCAGCAGATAAAAATTTTACTCTGTGTTGTCACAAGAGTAAAGTGCATATACCTATACCCCAATATCCCGAGGTCTTTAAACGATTGCTGACAGGGGAGAGTGAGTTCAGTAAGAATCTCATGGAAAATATTCGTAGTATTAACAGCTCATTTGCTTTCGCCTCCATGGGTGCCAATATATCCCCTCCACCTGGACATGGCCCTTACTGTTTCCGTATACATGGACAAATATATCATCGTACTGGAACTCTACATCCCAGTGATGATCAAGTTCCAGCTTATGCCCAACTGTATATTTTGGATACCGCTACCGCGAATGAACAACGTTTAAACTGTGAACAAAATCAAAAATGTCATCCCACTTTGATGAGTATAATTGCTCTTCAGTTAGACAATGTGAATCCCTTTGTTGCTGCCTACAAAATGTTACGAGATGTGGAACATGAAGAACATCTTAAAGCTGAAGCTAATGGCACTTTCATGCCAAATATCATCATGGCCCTTAAACAAGATCGGAATCAAGACCCTCGCCGATATAATAATCCAACTGTCAATGAAGTTGCTGTCGTATTTGAAAATGACAATGGAGAGCCACCATTTAATCGTGATATTTTAATACATTTACAACCGGACCCCAAAAATCCTTTGGCGCCAAGAACACAACAGGTCAGCATTCTACACAGTAATTTAGATGCTTTACTCTATCCTTTATTTTTCCCTTACGGAGACCAGGGCTGGCATGATGGCCTCAAGCAACAAGGGCAAAGTCCACGCAGAGTTACACAACTGCAATATTACTGCTATGTGCTGTCTGTCCGTAATCAGTTTAATCCACTCCTGAATGGTGGCAAACTCACTCAGCAGTACTTAGTGGATGCTTATGTGAAAATCGAGGCAAATCGCCTAAATTATATCCGTCAACACCAAAAGGATTTGAAAGTAGAGGATTATTGTGTACTCCAGGAACATCTCCAGAAAAAATCCATTGAGAAGGGCATCCCCATTGGAAAAACGGTCATTTTACCATCTTCGTTTGAAGGCAGTCCCAGGAATATGCAGCAGCGGTACCAGGATGCCATGGCTATTGTGACTAAATATGGTCGTCCTGATCTATTCATCACTATGACCTGTAATCCGAAATGGAATGAGATTACTGAGAATTTGGAACCTTGGCAGCGTGTGGAACATAGACCTGATTTGGTGGCACGTGTTTTCAAAATAAAACTGGAAGCACTCTTAAAAGACATTAACAATGGATTATTTGGGAAAGTTTGCGCTATGGTTCATGTAATTGAATTTCAAAAACGTGGCCTTCCACACGCTCACATTTTGATTATTCTGGACAGCAACTCCAAATTAAGGACTGAGGAGGACATAGACAATACAGTGTGGGCTGAAATTCCCAATCCTACCCACTACCCTCAGCTCCATAAAATTGTTCTCCAACATATGATTCATGGTCCGTGTGGAGAACACAACCCAAATTCTCCCTGTATGGATCTGGGGAAGTGTACAAAAGGTTTCCCTAAAGATTTGCAACCAAGAACCATCATAGCTAAGGACGCCTATCCTACTTACCGCAGACACTTTGGCCCATCTTTTCAACACCATTCTAACATGATTGATAATTCGTGGGTGGTTCCATATAATCCGTCCCTGCTATTAAAATACAAGTGCCATATAAATGTCAAAGTTTGTGGTTCCATTCAGGCTGTGAAATATTTATTTAAATACGTCTACAAAGGACATGATAAAGCCAATCTTGAAATCTGCCAGACTAACATCCAACATGATGAAACACACCAATTCATGGATTCAAGATATGTCAGTGCACCAGAGGCAGCTTGGCGAATATTCTCATATCCAATGCATAAACAATCTCATAGCATCATTCGCCTTGCTGTACATCTACCGCATTCTCAGCCACTCTATTTTCATGAGGATGACTCTATTGGAAACATCAAACAAAAGCTCCATCAAAATTCTACACTTATGGCCTACTTCAAGCTTAATCAGAACGACCATCATGCTCATATTTATTTATACCGTGAAATTCCCGAAAACTATGTTTGGAAAGAAGGTTCTTGGGAAGTTAGAAAGCGAGCAGGTGGTTCTGTGATTGGACGAATGTATACTGTCAGTGTGAAAGACCAAGAACGCTACTATTTAAGATTGTTATTGTTACATGTCAAAGGTGCAACCAGTTTTGACAGCATAAAAACTGTACACGGAGTCACACATGAAACCTTCAAAGATGCGGCATTAGCTCTTGGCTTACTATTTGATGATAGTCTGTGGAGAAATACATTACTTGATGCCAGTATTCTCAACATGCCAGCAGAGCTACATGACATGTTTGCCTACATTTGTATTTTTGGTCCTCCAGCTAAACCTCGGGACTTATGGGATGAATTTAAGGAACACTTTGTAGAAGACTACTGCCATGCATACCACTCCGACACTCTGGAGTGTGTCAATTGTGAAGGCTATGCTATGACAGATGTCCAACATGTTCTTAAAGCTCATGGCAAAACTTATATTGATTTTAATTTGCCACGTCCAGTCAAGAAACAACACCTCCTCCCACAGTATGATAAAGATTATGAGTTATCAGCAGCTGCTGAAATGAAAGCTACTCTAAATGAGGACCAACTTTTTGCTTTTGATGCTATCACTCAAGCTTTAGAAGACACTAATTCTACAGCAAAGTGTTTTTTCCTTGATGGTCCTGGTGGCAGCGGAAAAACGTACCTATATCATCTACTCCTACATCAGCTAAGAGGACAAGGAGACATTGTGTCACCTGCTGCCACTACTGGAATTGCCGCCAACTTGCTACAAGGTGGACGAACCATTCATTCTCTTTATGGGATTCCAATTCCTGTGAATGAAACATCTGTTTCCAGGATTAAGAATGATACCGATGCAGCAAAAGATTTGCACAGCACTAAACTTTTTATTATTGATGAGTGCACAATGCTATCCAAATATGCATTGCATGTCATTGATAGAGTTTTACGTGATGTCATGACAACAAATGTAGCTCACAAAGAAAAAACACTGTTTGGAGGTAAAGTGATTGTTTTTGGAGGCGACTTTAGACAATGTCTTCCTGTCATCCCTCATGTGACAAGAACTGATGTTGTAGAGAGCTGTATAAAATATTCACAACACTGGCAACATTTTACTCGCCTGCCACTTATTAACAACATGCGCTCCATTGATCCTCACTACAGCAGTTGGTTGCTTCAACTGGGAAATGGTGAACTATCTAATGAACATAACCTTGGAGATGATGTAATTGAAATTCCTCCAGACATGGTATGTACTGGCTCTTTAATAATTGAAATTTTTGGAGATAATCTTTGTATTGATGTGAATGACACCGAAAGTATAAATACAGCTGCATCTCATGCAATTTTATGTCCAAAAAATGAGGACGTTGAGAAAGTCAATTCCCAAGTCATGGATTTATTGATAGGTGACTATACTGAATATATCAGTGATGATTCCATCGATCCTGATGAAGCTGATGACCTCGATCAATACCCACTTGAGTTTTTGAATTCACTAACACCAACTGGTATGCCTTCACATCGGCTGAAACTTAAAATTGGCACCATTGTCATGTTATTACGTAATGTGAACATGAACAAAGGTCTCTGCAATGGTACGCGGCTCATTGTCACTGCCTTACATGCCAATATCATACTGGCTAAAGTAATTAGTGGGTCAGCAGCAGGAAATGTGGTATTCATTCCACGAATTGATTTGTGTCCATCAGAGACTGGATTACCTTTTAAATTAAGACGGAGACAATTTCCCATCAAGCCCGCATTTGCAATGACCATAAATAAATCTCAAGGCCAG
The DNA here is from genome assembly GCF_032444005.1 of Ranitomeya imitator. NCBI lineage: Eukaryota > Metazoa > Chordata > Amphibia > Anura > Dendrobatidae > Ranitomeya > Ranitomeya imitator. The sequence continues at coordinate 205,463,668 of NC_091287.1, read as the reverse complement.
ACCCTCCATCGAGTTGGCATTTATCTACCAGAACCTGCTTTTGCCCATGGTCAATTGTATGTTGCTTTTTCCAGGGTGAAGCAATGTTGCAATGTGAGGGTTAAAGTGGTTAATACACCACTTCCAGGACAATTATTGGCTGATAGTACTAAAGTCTTCACACGTAATATTGTGTACAAAAATATTTTAGTTTAAACTTAATTTTCTTTTTTTTTATTATTCAGTTTTTCTAATAACATAGACAGCAATAGGCAAATTCTATGTGTAGAGATAAGGAAAAAAAAATAAAATAAAAAAAAATTAGTGTAGCCATAGACATATAGATTTTAAGTACTTATGTAGGAAATACGTATATAACATACGTACTCATTAGCATATAGGGTTAATAACTCTATATCATATCTACATAAATTTAGAAATATGATATATCAATACATATTTTTATAGGTAAGTAGAACACACATTAAGTACAAGATGTAAGATGTGTATCATTCAAATGCCTGTATTTGGTGATAGGAACCTGTATTTGAAGCTCCAGCAGTATAGCTGCTGAGAGATTTCATTTTGTTTTTAAAAAGGGTGAGGTTTTTGTGAACAGGTAAGAGACGGGTGGGATGGCTGTTCACACACATCTCTATCTTCAGGTGTGTTCTGTACATAGAAATAGATATATAGATAGGTACATTTTTAGATAGATAGGGAAAGAATAGAGATTTTGCTTTCACATCAACATTTTTCTGCTATTTGGAGAATTTATGGTGGAAAAAAGGCTATTTCTGCACTTCCTGCCTAAGGGCTGACCCACGCCACTCTTGCTGTAAGTTGCATGCAATGTATACGGAATTTGTACTTCACTTGCGGCAGGTGCGGCACATGTGGTTTCTGCTGTTTTCGCCACAAAATCTCCACTTACCAGTGTTTTTGTTGTGGCTGCATTTAATGCAATTGCCGAAGCCGCGTTTGCTGCATTTACTGCAAGTTAACTCCAAGCTTCATCTACATTGCATGGCACTTGCTGAAAGTGTGTTGTAGGTCAGTTCTTTGGTGCCAAGTGTGGAAGTTGTATTGTTTTTAACATTACTTCTGCAAATATCAGAAACATGCAGATGTGAAAGAGGTCTGAGTATTAAGAAATAGGAATCAGTTAGTTAGGACCCATCAGTTCAAAGGCTACCGTGATGTGGTTGATGGGTATGCTTATATTAGCCCATCGGTGTACTATGAACATTGATTTCTTAAATTTTACACTTCTGTAAAAATAAACACAAAAAATTTGGGTACACAAAAAGGCTTTTATTTCTGTTGTACCTATTAGAATTATTTAAAATGAAGGCTTAGCTAAGCCCAAGAGATGATTAAAAACGTTTCATACCAACCCATCAGATGTAAAATTACTGTGAAAATACCTGATGGGCACACAAGTATGCGCCAGTATGGGTACTAAGAGCCTTTCCACATAATAATGAAATATTTTAAAATGTCATAGAACATACCAATATACATAGTTATTGATACATATTATTTATTATTTACATTATTGTTCTTAAGCAAAGAACTGTTGTTGTGGCATTTGCCACAACACGCAAAGTTGTCGTCTGATGTCTTTCATCTCTCCCCTCATAAGCATGTTCATGGATCCTGTGTAACTGTACCTTAAATAACAAGAATTGTCAAGAGCTGGTGAGTGCAGCCATTTTTTGTTCTTTCTTACTATTATTTATTAATTGTATTATTCTTACATTTGAATAAATAAAGTATATATGGATTCTAGACTCCCGATTCTTTAGAATCGGGCTGCCATCTAGTATTTTATAAATTGTGTGAAGTCTGGCAGGAAAGTCACTAAATGTACTATATGTTCCTACGCATCAGCATGCCCCTAGATAACATTTTATACTAATGCAGGGCTTCTGTAGCTTGCAGATTATTATGATTTTAAATAAACTATTATTTTCATTTTTAGACTGCAATTTAACATTCACAAAAGCAAATAGGTATTTGCACTGTCTGGTGAAACATTTCCTGCACATACCAGATTGTAGGATTTGGCTCACACTTGCATTTTCATGTGATTTTGCATGCAGCTTTTATTTTAGCCAGTACATCATCTTCCTTTTAAAGGGAATCTGACAGCTTATACATGCTGCCCAAACCACAGGCAAAATGTTTCAGACATAATATCACCCATGTATGCTTTCCTCTAAAATTTTGCGGCATGACTAGTCCAAGGGGCTAGTCCCTGGAGGAATCTCCCCTCACTTCTCGAGTAGTGAGCTTCTGCCTGCATACATGTGTAGAGACAGACCTGTCAGACATTTGGGAAGATGCTGCCTGGAGTCTGGTATTTTCCAATAGAGTCAAGACAGAAAAAAGTCAAAACCGCACCCTTTTTTTTCTTAAGGTCTCAGCGGACACAGGGGCGCACGTCCAGAGCCAGGGAGCCCATCCTGGACAACATACCAAGACTTCAGAGAAAAATGACAGCGCCACAATGGATGGTGAAAAAATAGAGACTCACATTTATTCTGCCTACTGTAGCGACATTTCGGTCAAACTTGATAAAGGTCTGTTGACTGAAACGTCGCTACAGAAGGCAGAATAAATGTGAGTCTCTATTTTTTCACCATCCATTGTGGCGCTGTCATTTTTCTCTGAAGTCTTCGTATTTTCCAATAGTCACTTCTGCAACTTGTTCCCCAGACAGCTTATAAAGTATCTCTTTCACTGAAACACCACAGGATTTCAGTGTTCAACATACAACCCCTGGCAAAAATTATGGAATCACCAGCCCTCTGCTGGTTGTCCTCATATGAACTTGAGCCTGGGAGCTTTCCAGGAAAGTTCGCACGCTCGAGGGACATCCAGCAGAGGGCGCATCACCGCGAATGAAGGTAAATATAGTTCATTGATCTACATTACCTTCATTCCCCGGGGTTTTACAGCCACGAGCACAGCTGCATTAGCATAGCTCCTGGCTGTAAAATATTTTAACCCCTTCAGATGGATTTACATCGTGGGACGTTACAGATCAACGGAAGGTATGTATATTGTTGGTTTATTATTTTTTCTTTGTTACAGAGCGAGGGTCTTCAGGTGGATTGAGAGAACAATAAAATATTAAACCCTTAGTGACAGAGCCAATTTGGTACTTAATGACCGAGCCAATTTTTACAATTCTGACCACTGTCACTTTATGGGGTTATAACTCTGGAACGCTTCAACGGATCCTGCTGATTCTGAAATTGTTTTTTCGTGACATATTGTACTTCATGATAGTGGTAACATTTCTTCGATATTACTTGCGATTATTTATGAAAAAAATGGAAATATGGTGAAAAATTTTAAAATTTTGCAATTTTCAAATTTTGTATTTTTATGCCCTTAAATCAGAGAGATATGTCACGAAAAATAGTTAATAAGTAACATTTCCCACATGTCTACTTTACATCAGCACAATTTTGGAACCAAAATTTTTTTTTGTCAGGGAGTTATAAGGGTTAAAAGTTGACCAGCAATTTCTCATTTTTACAACACCATTTTTTTTTTAGGGACCACATCACATTTGAAGTCATTTTGAGGGGTCTATATGATAGAAAATAACGAAGTGTGACACCATTCTAAAAAGAAGTTTATTAACCCTTTACGTGCTTCACAGGAACTGAAACAATTTGGAAGGAAAAAATGAACATTTAACTTTTTTTTGCAAACATCTTAATTCAGAATCATTTTTTTATTTTCACATGTGTAAAAACAGAAATATAACCATAAATTTTGTTATGCAATTTCTCCTGAAAACGCCAATACCCCATATGTTGGGGTAAACCACTTTTTGGGCACACCGCAGAACTTGGAAGTGAAGGAGCGCCGTTTTACTTTTTCAATGTAGAATTGTCTGGAGTTGAGATCGGATGCCATGTCGCGTTTGGAGAGCCCCTGATGTGCCTAAACAGTGGAAACCCCCCAATTCTAGCTCCAACCCTAACCCCAACACACCCCTAACCATAATCCCAACCTGATCCATAATCCTAATCACTAACCCTAACGATAATCACAACCCTTACCCCAAAACAACCCTAATGTCAACCCTAACCATAACCCTAGTCAAAACCCTAAATCCAACACACCCCTAATCCTAATCTCAACCCTAACCTCAAACCTAACCCTAATCCCAATACACCCCCAATCACAACCCTAACCTTAACCCTAATCCCAAACTTAACCCTAATCCCAAGCGTAACCCTAATGCCAACCCTAACCTTAATACCAATCCTAATCCAAACTCTAACCCTAATCCCAACTCTAACCCTAACCTTAGCCCCAACCCTAGCCCTAACTTTAGCCCCAACCCTAACCCTAGCCCTAAGGCTACTTTCACACTTGCCTCGTTTGGCATCCGTCGCAATCCGTCGTTTTGGACAAGAAACGGATCCTGCAAATGTGCCCGCAGGATGCGTTTTTTGCCCATAGACTTGTATTGCCGACGGATCGTGACGGATGGCCACATGTCGCGTCCGTCGTGCACTGGATCAGTGTTTTGGCGGACCGTCAGCACAAAAAAACGTTCAATGTAACTTTTTTTGTACATCGCATCCGCCATTTCTGACCGCGCATGCGTGGCCGTAACTCCGCCCCCTCCTCCCCAGGACATAGATTGGGCAGAGGATGCATTGAAAAACTACATCCGCTGCCCACGTTGTGCACAATTTTCACAACGTGCGTCGGTATGTCGGGCCGATGCATTGCGACGGCGCCGTACCGACGTAAGTGTGAAAGAAGCCTAACCCTAAATTTAGCCCCAACCCTAACCCTAAATTTAGCCCCAACCCTAACCCTAAATTTAGCCCTAACCCTAAATTTAGCCCCAACCCTAACCCTAAATTTAGCCCCAACCCTAGCCCTAACCCTAGCCCTAACCTTAACCCTAGCCCTAACCCTAGCCATAACCCTAATTTTAGCCCCAACTGCTCTTCTCCTGCCGGCCGGCAGATGGAGACAGATGGCGGGCGCACTGCGCATACGCCCGCCATTTTCTTTTGCCCAGAAGATGCCGGCGAACAGGAGGAGCAGCAGGAGGACCCAGGGACACCGGTGAGTATGATAGGGTCCCCGAATCCCCCTGTTTCTCTGTCCTCTGATGTGCGATCACATCAGAGGACAGAGAATTACACTTTGCTTTTTTTTTTTTTTTTTTGCGGTCGCCGGCGATCGCAAAATAGGGGTCGGTAAAACCGACCCCGATCATGCTCTTTGGGGTCTTGGCTACCCCCGGTAGCCGAGACCCCAAAGATCCTCCCGGGGCTGGCCGGCAGGCGCACTGCGCATGCGCCCGCCATTTTGAAGATGGCAGCGCCCATCGGGAGCCACGAGGAGCACCGGGGGAGACAGGTGAGTATCGGGGGGTGATCAGGGACCCCTTTTCTCTCCTCTGATGTGCGATCACATCGGAGGACAGAGAAATTAAAAAGTAATCGCGTTTTTTTTTGCGATTGCCGGTAAACGGTTAATTACCGGCGATCGCAAATGCGGGGTCGGTAAAAAAAAACCCAAATCATGTTCTCTGGGGTCTCGGCTACCCCTGGCAGCCAAGACCCCTGAGAAAATCCGACTCTGGGGGGTGCTATTCACTTTTTCCACAGCGCTGTTAATTAACGGCGCTGTGGTTTAAGTACCCTTAGCGGCCACCGTTAAAAGGCGTATCGGCGGTCGCTAAGGGGTTAAAACAACCTTTGTGTTTATTTCATTAAAATACTTTTTAATAATGTGTGTGTGTGATTTTTAACCCTTTCACTCAATTGGATTAATAATGGATAGGTGTCATAATTGACGCCTCTCCATTATTAATCTGGCTTAATGTCACCTTACAATAGCAAGGTGACATTAACCCTTCATTACCCCATATCCCACCGCTACACGGGAATGGGAAGAGAGTGGCCAAGTGCCAGAATAAGCACCTAAGTGCTTTCCTGGGGTGGCTGGGGGCAGATGTTTTTAGCCGGGGGGGGGCAAAAACCAGGGACCCTCTCCAGGCTATTAATATCTGCCCTCAGTCACTAGCTTTACTACTCTGGCGGAGAAAATTGCGTGGGAGCCCACGCTAGTTTTTTCCGCCATTTAACCCTTTAATTTAATAGCTAGAGAGCCCAAATTTTGCACATACACACTACTAACATTAGTAGTGTGGAATATGCGAAAAAAAGGGGGATATGAGATGGTTTACTGTATGTAAACCATGTCTCATATCCTGTCGGGTTTAGGAAGGAGATAGCAAAAGCCGGCAATTGAATTACCGGCTTTAAAGCTATTTAGCGCTGTATTAAATATTAATATATATACATATATGTGTCTAACTGACATAGAATAGGTATATATATATATATATATATATATATATATATATATATACATACTGTATATACCTATTCTATGTGTACACATTTATTTTAGCTATTCTATTGTAAGCTGTCAGTGTGATTTTACTGTACACCGCACTGAATTGCCGGCTTTTCTCTCTAACACCGCTGCGTATTTCTCGCAAGTCACACTGCTGGTCCGTGTGTAATCCGTATTTTTCTGGCCCCCATAGACTTTCATTGGCGGATTTTTTGCGCAATACGGTGAAAAACGCAGCATGCTGCTATTTTCTACGGCCGTAGAAGACCGTATAATACGGAGCAGTAAAATACGGCTGATAGGAGCAGGGGCATAGAGGAAGCATTGTACCGTAAGCAATCCGTATTTTCTGCACCTCTCTTACGTCCGTAAAACTCGCTAGTGTGAGGTTGGCCTAACACTTAAACAGAAAAAAACAAGGTTACAACGGGCTAAGGAAAAGCAATCATGGACTGTGGATGACTGGATGAAAGTCATATTCAGTGATGAATCACGAATTTGCATTGGGCAAGGTGATGATGCTAGAACTTTTGTTTGGTGCCGTTCCAATGAGATTTATAAAGATGACTGCCTGAAGAGAACATGCAAATTTCCACAGCCGTTGATGAAATTGGGCTGCATGTCAGGTAAAGGCACTGGGGAAATGGCTGTCATCACATCTTCAATAAATGCACACGTTTATGTTGATATTTTGGACACTTTTCTTGTCCCATCAATTAAAATGATGTTTGGGGATGATGAAATCATTTTTCAAGATAATGCATCCTGCCATAGAGCAAAAACTGTGCAAACATTCCTTGAAAAAAACACACATAAGGTCAATGTCATGGCCTGCAAATAGTCCAGATCTCAATCCAATTGAAAATCTTTGGTGGAAGTTGAAGAAAATGGTCAATGACAAGGCACCAACCTGCAAAGCTAATCAGGCAACAGCAATCAGAGTAAGTTGGAGACAGATTGATGAAGAGTATTGTTTGACACTCATTAAGTCCATGCCTCAGAGACTGCAAGCTGTAATAAAAGCCAGAGGTGGTGCAACAAAATACAAGTGATCAGTTGGATTGTTTTTTTGTTTGTTTTTCATGATTCCATAATTTTTTCCTCAGAATTGAGTGATTCAAATTTTTTTCCCTATGCTTGTTTTTAAAAAACCATTACTGACTACAACATTTTTTGTTATTGATTTCTTTTAGTGTTTATTAAAGCCAGAAAGTTGCCATTTGAAATGAACTCATATGAACTCAAGCCTGGGAACTTTTCAGAATATTTTCCCACGCTCGAGTTCATACGAGTTCATCCAGCAGAGGGCGCATCACCTTGACTCGAGGTAACTACAGGACATTCCCCTGCATTACATTCATTCACCAAGATTTACAGCTAGGAGCACAGCTGCATTAGCAGAGCTCCTGGGTGTAAAATGATTTAACCCCTTCAGATGGATTTACAGCGTGGGACAAGATTGAATGACGGAAGCTATGGAATATTGTTGTTTGTTTTTTTAACTTTGTTTCAGGCGACAAGGGTCTTCAGGTGGATTAAGAGTATAATAAAATATTAAAACACCATGTGTCTTTATTTCATTAAAATACTTTTTAATAATGTGTGTGTGTTTTGTTAACCATTTGGGAAATAGCGATCACAAAATAATAAGTTTTCATGTATCCTTTAAAAAGATGTGTAGTAGAGGGGTTACAAGGACACTAAACTTCAGGAGGGCAAATTTCCAACGGATGAGAGAGGATCTTGGTGCAATTAACTGGGACGATATCCTGAGACACAAAAATACACAAAGAAAATGGGAGACGTTTATTAGCATCCTGGATAGGACCTGTGCACAGTATATACCGTATGGGAATAAACATACTAGAAATAGGAGAAAACCAATATGGCTAAATAGAGCTGTAAGGGGCGCAATAAGTGACAAAAAGAAAGCATTTAGAGAATTAAAGGAAGTAGGTAGTGAGGAGGCATTAAATAAATACAGAAAATTAAATAAATTCTGTAAAAAGCAAATCAAGGCAGCAAAGATTGAGACAGAGAGACTCATTGCCAGAGAAAGTAAAAATAATCCTAAAATATTCTTTAACTACATAAATAGTAAGAAACTAAAAAATGATAGTGTTGGCCCCCTTAAAAATAGTCTGGGTGAGATGGTGGATGAGGATGAGGAAAAAGCCAATATGCTAAATGACTTTTTTTCATCAGTATTTACACAAGAAAATCCCATGGCAGACAAAATGTCTAGTGATAAAAATTCCCAATTAAATGTCACCTGCTTAACCCAGCAGGAAGTGCGGCGGCGTCTAAAAATCACTAAAATTGACAAATCTCCGGGCCCGGATGGGATACACCCTCGAGTACTGCAGGAATTAAGTACAGTCATTGATAGACCATTATTTTTAATCTTTAAAGACTCCATAATAACAGGGTCTGTGCCACAGGACTGGCATATAGCAAATGTGGTGCCAATATTCAAAAAGGGAACAAAAACTGAACTTGGAAATTATAGGCCAGTAAGCTTAACCTCTACTGTGGGTAAAATCCTGGAGGGCATTCTAAGGGACGCTATACTGGAGTATCTGAAGAGGAATAACCTCATGACCCAGTATCAGCACGGGTTTACTAGGGACCGTTCATGTCAGACTAATTTGATCAGTTTCTATGAAGAGGTAAGTTCCGGATTGGACCAAGGGAACCCAGTGGATGTAGTGTATATGGACTTTTCAAAAGCTTTTGATACGGTGCCACACAAAAGGTTGATACATAAAATGAGAATAATGGGGATAGGGGAAAATATGTGCAAGTGGGTTGAGAGCTGGCTCAGGGATAGGAAACAAAGGGTGGTTATTAATGGAGCACACTCGGACTGGGTAGCGGTTAGCAGTGGGGTACCACAGGGGTCAGTATTGGGCCCTCTTCTTTTTAACATATTTATTAATGACCTTGTAGGGGGCATTCAGAGTAGAATTTCAATATTTGCAGATGACACTAAACTCTGCAGGGTAATCAATACAGAGGAGGACAATTTTATATTACAGGATGATTTATGTAAACTAGAAGCTTGGGCTGATAAATGGCAAATGAGCTTTAACGGGGATAAATGTAAGGTCATGCACTTGGGTAGCAGTAATAAGATGTATAATTATGTGCTTAATTCTAAAACTCTGGGCAAAACCGTCAATGAAAAAGACCTGGGTGTATGGGTGGATGACAAACTTAAATTCAGTGGCCAGTGTCAGGCAGCTGCTACAAAGGCAAATAAAATAATGGGATGCATTAAAAGAGGCATAGATGCTCATGAGGAGAATATAATTTTACCTCTATACAAGTCACTAGTTCGACCACACTTAGAATACTGTGCACAGTTCTGGTCTCCGGTGTTTAAGAAAGACATAGCTGAACTGGAGCGGGTGCAGAGAAGAGCGACCAAGGTTATTAGAGGACTGGGGGGTCTACAATACCAAGATAGGTTATTACACTTGGGGCTATTTAGTTTGGAAAAACGAAGGCTAAGGGGTGATCTTATGTTAATGTATAAATATATGAGGGGACAGTACAAAGACCTTTCTGATGATCTTTTTAATCATAGACCTGAAACAGGGACAAGGGGGCATCCTCTGCGGTTGGAGGAAAAAAGGTTTAAGCATAATAACAGACGCGGATTCTTTACTGTAAGAGCAGTGAGACTATGGAACTCTCTGCCGTATGATGTTGTAATGAGTGATTCATTACTTAAATTTAAGAGGGGACTGGATACCTTTCTGGAAAAGTATAATGTTACAGGGTATATACACTAGATTCCTTGATAGGGCGTTAATCCAGATCCAGGGAACTAGTCTGATTGCCGTATGTGGAGTCGGGAAGGAATTTTTTTCCCCAATGTGGAGCTTACTCTTTGCCACATGGGTTTTTTTTGCCTTCCTCTGGATCAACATGTTAGGGCATGTTAGGTTAGGCTATGGGTTGAACTAGATGGACATATAGTCTTCCTTCAACCTTAATAACTATGTAACTATGTAACTATTTCATACTTTTGGATTAATAATGGATAGGTGTCATAATTGATGCCTCTCCATTATTAACCTGGCTTAATGTCACCTTACAATAGCAAGGTGACATTAACCGTTTATTACCCCATATGCCACCGCTACACGGGAGTGGGAAGAGAGTGGCCAAGTGCCAGAATAGGCGCATCTTCCAGACTGGGGCTGGGGGCTGATGCTTTTAGCCAGGGGGGGTCCAATAGCCATGGTCCCTCTCTAGGCTATTAATATCTGCCCTCAGTCACTGGCTTTAGCATTCTGGCAGAGAAAATTGCGTGGGAGCCCACGCCAATTTTTTCCGCGATTTAACCCTTTATTTTAACAGCTAGAGACCTCAAGTTTGGCACACATACTCTTATAACATTAGTAGTGAGGAATATGTAAAAAAAAACGGGATATGAAATGGTTTACTGTATGTAAACCATGTCTCATATCCTGTCGGGTTTGGGAAGGAGATAGCAAAAGCCGGCAATTGAATTATTGGCTTTTTGGCTGTCTAGCGCTGCATGAAATGATATATATATATGTCTCACTGACATATATATAACAGTATATATGCTTTAACGAATATTTGAGCCCATGGATCTATTGTATGTCCGTTTTGGAAGCCGGCGAGAAAATCTCGCAGTACGGATGCCATGCCATACGGATTACATACGGAGGATGACATGCGCAAAATACGCTGCCACACCCTGCCTACGGATTACATACAGATCACTATTTTGGGAACATTTCTGCGCATTACGGTTGTAAAAAATGGACCGTATTTCCCTAGGCTGAGTGTGACGCCGGCCTTAATGATTTGGGGTTTTATTTCTCCATGACCCACTACATATCCCAGGTACTTAGCTTCTTCTTTACCCAAGGCACACTTCTTTGGGTTTATTGTAAACCAAGGCACACTTCTTTGGGTTTATTGTAAACCCCGCCTCCTTTAGAGCATCAAACACTGCTTGGACATTTTCCAGATGACTTTCCCAGTCCGGGCTAAAGATGATGATATCATCCAGGTATGCAGCAGCGTATGGCTTATGGGGTGCAAGGATTCTATCCATAGCCCTCTGGAAGGTCGCCGGTGCTCCCTGTAGGCCAAACGGCAACCAGACATACTGGAAGCATCCATCTGGTGTAGAAAACACTGTCTTCTCCTTGGCTTCCTGTGCCATGGGGATCTGCCAGTACCCCTTCATCAAATCCAAGGTGGTTATATACCTGGCGGGCCCAAGTCTTTTGATGAGCTCATCAACCCGTGGCATGGGATATGCGTCGAACTTGGAAACCTCATTCAACTTCCAATAGCCATTGCAAAACCTCCACTCCCCATCAGGTTTTGGGACCAGGACAATTGGGCTCGACCAACCGCTCTTGGATTCCTCAATGACTCCAAGCTTCAACATACGCTCCACCTCCTTGGAGATTACTTCTCGACGGGCCTCAGGAATTCGATAGGGCTTCACGTTCACCCGCACATGTGGCTCTGTTAGGACCTCGTGCTCTACGACCTTCGTGCACCCTGGCAACTCTGAAAACAGGTCGCTGTTCTTCTGGAGTAACTCCCAGCACTGCTGTTTCTGGGCCTTCAATAGTGTCTCTGCTATCTTAACCTCTCCAACCTCACCTTCTGGGTTGCCGAGCAAAGATGGAGTTATTATTTATTGTTATAGCGCCATTTATTCCATGGCGCTTTACATGTGAGGAGGGGTATACATAAAAACAAGTACAATAATCTTAAACAATACAAGTCACAACTGGTACAGGAGGAGTGAGGACCCTGCCCGCGAAGGCTCACAATCTACAAGGGATGGGTGAGAATACAGTAGGTGAGGATAGAGCTAGTCCTGCAGCGGTTTGGTCGATCGGTGGTTACTGCAGGTTGTAGAGTTGTCGGAAGAGGTGGGTCTTCAGGTTCTTTTTGAAGGTTTCGATGGTAGGCGAGAGTCTGATGTGTTGTGGTAGAGGGTTCCAGAGTAGGGGTGATACGCGAGAGAAATCTTATATACGATTGTGGGAAGAGGAGATAAGAGGAGAGTAGAGAAGGAGATTTTGTGAGGATCGGAGGTTGCGTGTAGGTAAGCACCGGGAGACAAGGTCACAGATGTATGGAGGAGACAGGTTGTGGATGCCTTTGTACTTCATGGTTAGGGTTTTGTTGTGGAGTCTCTGGGCAATGGGGAGCCAGTGAAGGGAATGACAGAGGGGAGAGGCCGGGGAATAGCGGGGGGACAGGTGGATTAGTCGGGCAGCAGAGTTTAGAATAGATTGGAGGGGTGCGAGAGTGTTAGAGGGGAGGCCACAGAGCAGGAGGTTGCAGTAATCAAGGCGAGAGATGATGAGGGCATGGACTAGGGTTTTTGCAGATTCTTGGTTGAGGAATGAACGGATTCGTGAAATATTTTTGAGTTGAAGTCGGCAGGAAGTGGAAAGGGCTTGGATATGTGGTTTGAAGGAGAGATCAGCGTCAAGGATTACCCCGAGGCAGCAAGCTTGTGGGACTGGGGAGAGTGGGCAGCCATTTACTGTTATGGATAGGTTCGTTGGGGGGGGTCGCGTGAGATGGGAGAAAGATGATGAATTCTGTTTTGTCCATGTTAAGTTTGAGAAATCTAGCGGAGAAGAAGGATGAAATAGTGGACAGACATTGAGGGATTCTGCTTTGTAGGGAGGTGATATCTGGTCTAGAGATGTAGATCTGTGAGTCATCAGCATAGAGGTGATACTGAAAGCCATGAGATTCTATGAGCTGTCCCAGGCCAAAGGTGTAAATGGAGAAGAGCAGGGTCCCTAGGACTGAACCTTGTGGGACTCCGACCGACAGGGGGCGAGGTGAGGAGGTGGTGTGTGAGTGGGAGACGCTGAATGTCCGGTCTGTTAGGTATAATGAGATCCAGGATAGGGCCAAGTCTGTGATGCCAAGGGATGAGAGGGTCTGTAATAATAGCGAATGGTCCACTGTGTCAAAGGCAGCCGACAGGTCCAGGAGGAGGAGGACAGAGAGGTGTTTTGCTCTCTCTTGGCGGTTAAGAGGTCATTGGTGACCTTAGTTAGGGCAGTTTCAGTGGAATGGTGTGACCGGAAGCCAGATTGTAAGCGGTCAAAGAGGGATCAAGAAGAGAGATGGGAGGACAGTTCAAGGTAAACTTGTTGTTCCAGTAGTTTGGAGGCATAAGGGAGAAATTATATAGGGCGATAGCTAGATACAGAGGATGGGTCAAGAGAGGGCTTTTTGAGGATAGGTGTGATGGAGGCATGTTTAAAGCTTGAGTTACTGCCAGCTCTCTATCTTGCCATGGCTTGATGAGGTTGACATGGTAAACTTGGATTGGTTTCCGTCTTCCTGGTTGGTGAATTTTATAGTTTACCTCACCAAGCTTCTCGACCACCTCATATGGCCCTAGCCATTTGGCCAAGAACTTGCTCTCCGCCGTTGGAACTAACACAAGAACTCGGTCTCCCGGATTAAACTGCCTAACTCTTGCAGACCGGTTGTAGACCCTGGCCTGAGCTTCTTGTGCCTGGCAGAGGTGTTCTTTCATGATAGGCATCACCTTTGCAATCCTCTGCTGCATCAGGGCCACATGCTCAATGACGCTTCTGTGGGGCATGACTTCGGCTTCCCAGGTTTCCTTGGCTATATCCAGGAGACCTCACGGATGTTGGCATGTTGGCCATACAGAAGCTCGAACGGTGAGAACCCTGTGGAGGCCTGTGGAACTTCACGAATGGAAAACATCAGATATGGTAAGAGACAGTCCCAGTTTCTACCATCTTTCTCTATGGCTTTTCCCAGCATGCTCTTCAGTGTCTTGTTAAATCTCTCAACAAGGCCATCTGACTGAGGATGGTACACCAAAGTCCTCAACTGGGAGATTTTCAGGACTTTGCATAACTCCCTCATCACCTTGCTCATGAAAGGTGTCCCCTGGTCAGTCAGGATCTCCTTCGGCAAACCTGTCCGGGAAAACACATGGACCAACTCGCGGGCTATACTCTTCGAGGAAGAATTTCCCAGGGGAATTGCCTCAGGATAGCGTGTGGCATAGTCCAGGATGACTAATATATACTGATGGCCCCGGGCTGATTTAACTAAGGGGTCGACCAAGTCCATGGCAATTCTCTCGAATGGCACCTTAATAATGGGCAATGGCACAAGGGGGCTCCGGAAATGAGGAGTGGGGGCAGTTAACTGACATGTAGGGCAGGACCTGCAATAGTTCACTATTTCCCAGTGACACCCAGGCCAAAAACCTCTGCACATCATGTTCCAAGATGTGTGAATGGGCCATGTCCAACACCTTCCGTCTATATGGACCCGGCACTACCAACTGCTCTACCAACTCCTCCCTTATTTTCGTGACCCGGTACAACAACTCCCCACTCATCAGAAAATAGAGAAATCTTGTGTCTGCCGTTGGGCTCCTGTACAACCCCATTAATAACTGTGACATTATTAAAGGCTTCCCTCAGAGTGGGGTCCCTATGTTGGGCAGTCACAAAATTTTCACCGGTCACCCCTAACTCCAGAATGTTAGATGCAGGGGACACTTCCTCCTCATCCCCTACTAGGACACAAAAAGGAAACCTGTCTGTCTCTGGGTGTGGCGATACCTTTTTAGGTTTTATTGGTTCCCTACTCTTGCTAGCTACCTCAGAACCGTTTCCCCACAAATCCCGGAACAAACATAAATGCCGGTCAATATCTATAGGGTGCAACAAGTCCTGAACGACGCCGACTTCATGGGACTCAATGCCACACGCTGTTTCAATATCCACCATGGCCATAGGGCAGTCCTTTGCATCACCATGTATGCATCACACGCCGACCCTCTTTCCCGGGAGCAGGTGGAGAGGAAAAGTGGCCCTCACCAGGGTCACTAAAAGCTCCCCGAGTCTAACAACGCCGTTACTGCTCGACCGTTCACCTTTACGGGACACGCTTGAGGCCCCTCATTGGGCGGATAGTTCACACTACAGGCTGGATATGCATAGTATGATCTACGGCATCCCATGCTGCAGTCCATCTGCTCAGTGGTCTGGGAACAACGGGCAGCTATATGTCCTGGCCCGTGGCACCTCCTGCAAATAATATCACTCGTAGGGACCTTGAGCACCACCTCCCCCGCCCTTTGTGACCTTGGACGCCCTACCCCTTTTTGGGACTCAGCTCCCTCAGCTCCCCCAGTACGGCTTGGGCTGCCTCCCGAATGAGCCTTCCATCCCTTGGTATCCCTCGACCAGTCCAATCAGCTCATCGGCATTCTGGGGATCACCCTGGGCAACCCAAGTCTGTATGGACCTCGTGAGGGAATGCACAAACCGATCCATCACCACTAGTGTTGAGCATTCCGATACTGCAAATATCGGGTATCGGACGATATAAACTGTATCGGACGATATTCACTGTATCGGAATTCCAATACTGAGTTCCTATACTTTTGCGATATCGGATACCGGAATCGGAAGTTCCTATAGTGCAATGATGCACCATAATGGAGTGTGGACGGTGCGTGGGCAGAGACTGCGTGTGTGTGTGCGGGCGGTGTCTGTGTGTGACTGTGGGGGGGTCTGTGCGTGCCTGCCAGGACTACAAGTCCCATCGGACAATGCCTACTACCGTTACAGTGATTGACACATTAGCCAATGATTTGACAGTAGTAGTCCCATCATCCGGCTAATGTGTTGAATGAAAAAAAAAAACAAACAAAAAAAAAAAATCATACTCCATACATTAAACATAGAGTTCATACTCACCATTACTTGTCACTTTGTTCCCCGAAGCCAGTGTTATCTGTAAAAAAAATATGAAAATAACAAACAACCAATATACTCCCTGTCCACAGAAATCCACGAGTGTCCCAAGACAATCTCCCGTGGAGAGCAGCAGCATCAGCTGATGCGACCGCTCTCTAGGGACTCCAGGAACACAATGACGGGAGGAAGGTATCCTTCCGCACTGTATTCCTCCGCCACTGTAAAAGAATATAGTCCCTAGTCTCACTTTTGGCATTGCTGGGAGAGAAATGTTCCCATGCAGCATCTGCCATAAAGTGAGACTTTGTCCTAAGGTAACCTCTCAGTGATACACTGCAGGAGCCATTGTCTCCTGTCAGTGTGTCACTGAGGGTCCTATAGAGCAGTGACATCACCCAATGTCACTGTTCTATAGGGGAGATCATCGTAGGACACTCGTTATTAATTGGACTACGGCGGACAGGTAGTATGTGGTTTATTATTTTACGTTTTTTGCAGGCGCTGAAGTATGGTAAGTATGGTTAAATGAAGATTAAAATACTTTATTCCTAATGTGTGTCTTTTATTAATCCTTTATTACTATTGGATTAATAATGGATAGGCGTCTTATTAACACCTCTCCGTTATTAACTCGGCTTAATGTCACCTTACAATAGCAAGGTGACATTAACCCCTTATTACCCCATATCCCACCGCTACAAGAGGGGCTAAGTGCCGCAATTGGCGCATCTTCCAGATGCGCCATTTCTGGGTTGGCTGCGGACTGGTATTTGTAGCCGGGGGGGGGGGGGGGGGGGTGGGTGGTCAATATCCATGGCCCCTCTCTAGGCTATGAATATCAACCCGCAGCCCTTTCTGGCTATAAAATATAGAGGGACCCCACGTCATTTTTTTGGGGGGTCCCCCTATTTTAATAGCCAGTAAAGGCTACGCAGACAGCTGCGGGTTGATATTCATAGCAGGCTACAAATATTGGACCCCGGCCGTCGGCTTTCCCCCTCTGGCGCAGAACATTGCGCGGGAGCCCACGCCGTTTTTTTCCCATTTTTTATTTTTTTTTTAAATTCAATGCTCATTAATGCCTCTTTCACACTTGCGTTGGTATGGGTCTGTCGCTATGCGTCAGGCCGACGTACCGATGCACGTTGTGAAATTTGTGCACGATGTGGGCAGCGGATGCAGTTTTTCAACGCATCCGCTGCCCATTATGAAGTCCGGGGAGGAGGGGGCGGAGTTTCAGCTGCGCATGCGCGGTAGAAAATGGCGGACGTGACGGACAAAAAAACCTTCACTTGAACGTTTTTTCATTCCTACGGTTTGCCAAAACACGACGGATCCGTTGCACGATGGACGCGACGTGTGGCCATCCGTTGCAATCCGTCACTAATACAAGTCTATGGGTAAGAAACACATCCTGCGAGCACATTTGCAGGATCCGTTCTTTTCCCAAAACGATGGATTGCGACGGATTGTTAAAAACGCAAGTGTGAAAGTAGCCTTAGAAACATCGGCCTTTCTATTATGTATCTATGGATATATCTATCCATAGATATATTTATAGATAAAATTCAAGATTTATAGATAAAATTCAAAAAAGCAGGCAGCACTCCATATCATCTAAAGAATCTGTGCAGGATTTATTGAACCCACAAGTCTGGGCAATGTTTTGGCTCCAAATAAGCCTTTCTCAAGGCTTGAGAAAGCCTCCTTTGGAGCCGAAACGTTGCCCAGACATGTGGGTTCAATAAATCCTGCACAGATTCTTCAGATGATATGGAGTGCTGCCTGCTTTTTTGAATTTTGTTTTCAAATAATTTTTATTAACAATTTTTTAAACAAAACCAATATAATGCATTTGTGAAATATTAGTATGCATCTACATTAAAGAAAAGGTGGTTGGGAGAAGTGGGGAGGAGGGGAAAAGGGAAACAGGAGGGGAAGAGGAAGGGGCAGGGGAAACATAATAACAAATCAAGAAAGAACACAACTAACAGATAGGCAATAACCTTGCTTTTTGGGCCACTGACCTAGTTAGGCCAGAAACAAATTGCCCTAATAAAGAAAGAAAACTTTTAACTTAGTTACTCGTCTTAATTTGATTGTCAACAACACCACAATCCACCAAAAAGATTACTGATTTTGGAATCTGAAGTTCCATTTATTCCATTTTTTTTTTCATATTTTTGAATTTTGTATACTTTGGACAATCCATGGACAGGTTGCCTGGGGGCCTGGCACCCGAAGATAAGTAAACTGACTGTGTGCTGTTCCTAATTTTTATTTATATTTATAGATAGATATATCTATAGATACATTGATGTATCTATCCATATATCTGGCTGCTTTCACACATCAGGTTTTTGCCGTCAGGCACAATCCCGCGAGTTTTGAAAAAAAACGGATCAGTTTTTTTCTGCCGGATCTGTTTTTTTTCCCCACAGGATCAGTTTTTTTTCCGCAGAATCCGTTTTTCCACCGGATCCGTTTTTTCCACCGGATCCGTTTTTTCAAAACTCGCCGGATTGTGCCTGACGGCAAAAACCTGATGTGTGAAAGCAGCCAGATATATGGATAGATACATCTATGTATCTATAAATATATCTATCTATAAATATATCTAGTAGAGAAAAAAACAAACAAAAAAATCAATCAAATTGGCCAATTCATGTGTGCCCATCAACCATGGCAAGGTGATCTCCCTCTGATGGGTCCTACTCTACCATACATGCCACTTTTGGGCCACCAGCCTACAACTCTGGACAAGAGTTGTTTTTTTTTTTGTTTTTTTTTAAACTTTTTATGAAAAAATATTTTCGAGTATAATTCATATTGAATATTTGTCTGTGTTTTCACATGGAGTAGATTCATGTACATGTGCTGTTGTGTTCTTTATCTATAAATATATCTATGGATATATATATCCATAGATATATAATGGAAAGGCCGATTTTTCTAAGGCTACTTTCACACTTGCGTTTTTAGCAATCTGTCGCAATCCGTAGTTTGGGGTAAAAAACAGATCCTGCAAATGTGCTCGCAGGATGCGTTTTTTACCCATAGACTTGTATTAGCGACAGATGGCCACACGTCGTGTCCGTCGTGCAACAGATCCGTCGTGTTTTGGTGGACCATCGACACGAAAAAACGTTCGAGTGAAGGTTTTTTGTCCGTCGCGTCCACCATTTTCTACCGCACATGGGCGGCCGAAACTCCGCCCCCTCCTTCTCGGACTTCAGAATAGGCAGCGGATGCGTTGAAAAACTCCATCCGCTGCCCATGTCATGCACAAATTTCACAACATGCGTAGCCCCTCGACGCATAGCGACGGACCCGTACCGACACAAGTGTGAAAGAGGCCTTAATAAGCATTGAATTTAAATGAAAAAAAAAAAATGGAAAAAAAACGGCGTGGGCTCCCACACAATTTTCTGAGCCAGAGGGGGAAATCCGATGGCCGGGGGCCAATATTTGTAGCCTGCTATGAATATGAACCCACAGCTGTCTGCGTAGCCTTTACTGGCTATTAAAATAGAGGGACCCCCCCAAAAAAAAATGACATAGGGTCCCCCTATATTTTATAGCCAGAAAGGCTACGCAGACAGCTGCGGGCTGATATTCATAGCCTAGAGAGGGGCCATGGATATTGGCCCCCCCTGGCTAAAAATACCAGTCCACAGCCGCCCCAGAAATGGCGCATCTGTAAAATGTGCCAATTCCGGCACTTAGCCCCTCTCTTCCCACTCCCGTGTAGCGGTGGGATATGGGGTAATAAGGGGTTAATGTCACCTTGCTGTTACAAGGTGACATTAAGCCGGGTTAATAACGGAGAGGCGTTAATAAGACGCCTATCCATTATTAATCCAATAGTAATAAAGGGTTAATAAAACACACACATTAGAAAAAAGTATTTTAATATTCTTCATTTAACCATACTTACCATACTTCATCGCCTGCAAAAAAACGTAAAATAAACCGCATACTACCTGTCTTCCATAGTCCAATTAATAACGAGTGTCCCACAACGATCTCCCCTATAGAACAGTGAGATTGGGTGATGTCACTGCTCTGTAGGACCCTCAGTGACACACTGACAGGAGACAATGGCTCCTGCAGTGTATCACTGAGAAGTTACCTTAGGATAAAGTCTCACTTTATGGCAATTGCTGCGTGGGAAAATTTCCCACCCAGCAATGCCAAAAGCGAGACTAGGGACTATTTTTTTTTTACAGCGGCGGAGGAATAAAGTGCAGAAGGATACCTTCCTCCCGTCATTGTGTTCCTGGAGTCCCTAGAGAGCGGTCGCATTAGCTGATGCTGCTACTCTCCACGGGAGATTGTCGTGGGACATTCGTGGATTTCTGTGGACAGGGAGTATATTGGTTGTTTGTTATTTTCATATTTTTTTAACCCCTTTACCCCCAAGGGTGGTTTGCACGTTAATGACCAGGCCAATTTTTACAATTCTGACCACTGTCCCTTTATGAGGTTATAACTCCGAAACGCTTCAACGGATCCTGGTGATTCTGACATTGTTTTCTCGTGACATATTGTACTTCATGATAGTGGTAAAATTTCTTTGATAGTACCTGCGTTTATTTGTGAAAAAAACGGAAATTTGGCGAAAATTTTGAAAATTTCGCAATTTTCAAACTTTGAATTTTTATGCAATTAAATCACAGAGATATGTCACACAAAATACTTAATAAGTAACATTTCCCACATGTCTCCTTTACATCAGCATAATTTTGGAACCAATTTTTTTTTTTGTTAGGGAGTTATAAGGGTTAAAAGTTGACCAGCAATTTCTCATTTTTACAACACCATTTTTTTTTAGGGACCACGTCTCATTTGAAGTCATTTTGAGGGGTCTATATGATAGAAAATGCCCAAGTGTGACACCATTCTAAAAACTGCACCCCTCAAGGTGCTCAAAACCACATTCAAGAAGTTTATTAACCCTTCAGGTGTTTAATAGGAATTTTTGGAATGTTTAAATAAAAATGAACATTTAACTTTTTTACACAAAAAATTTACTTCAGCTCTAATTTGTTTTATTTTACCAAGGGTAACAGGAGAAATTGGACCCAAAAAGTTGTTGTCCAATTTGTCCTGAGTACGCTGATACCCCATATGTGGCAGTAAACCACTGTTTGGGCGCATGGGAGAGCTCGGAAGGGAAGGAGCGCTATTTGACTTTTCAATGCAAAATTGACAGGAATTGAGATGGGACGCCATGTTGCATTTGGAGAGCCACTGATGTGCCTAAACATTGAAACCCCCCACAAGTGACACCATTTTGGAAAGTAGACCCCCTAAGGAACTTATCTGGATGTGTGGTGAGCACTTTGACCCACCAAGTGCTTCACAGAAGTTTATAATGCAGAACCGTAAAAATAAAAAATCATATTTTTTCACAAAAATTATATTTTTGCCCCCAATTTTTTATTTTTCCAAGGGTAAGAGAAGAAATTGGACCTCAAAAGTTGTTGTCCAATTTGTCCCGAGTACGCTGATACCCCATATGTGGCAGTAAACCACTGTTTGGGCGCATGGGAGAGCTCGGAAGGGAAGGAGCGCCGTTTGACTTTTCAATGCAAAATTGACAGGAATTGAGATGGGACGCCATGTTGCGTTTGGAGAGCCACTGATGTGCCTAAACATTGAAACCCCCCACAAGTGACACCATTTTGGAAAGTAGACCCCCTAAGGAACTTATCTGGATGTGTGGTGAGCACTTTGACCCACCAAGGGCTTCACAGAAGTTTATAATGCAGAGCCATAAAAATAAAACAAAATTTTTTTCCCACAAAAATTATTTTTTAGCCCCCAGTTTTGTATTTTCCCTAGGGTAACAGGAGAAATTGGACCCCAAAAGTTGTTGTCCAATTTGTCCTGAGTACGCTGATACCCCATATGTGGGGGGGAACCACCGTTTGGGCGCATGGGAGGGTTCGGAAGGGAAGGAGCGCCATTTGGAATGCAGACTTAGATGGAATGGTCTGCAGGCGTCACATTGCGTTTGCAGAGCCCCTAATGTACCTAAACAGTAGAAACCCACCACAAGTGACACCATTTTGGAAAGTAGACCCCCTAAGGAACTCATCTTGATGTGTTGTGAGAGCTTTGAACCCCCAAGTATTTCACTACAGTTTATAACGCAGAGCCATGCAAATAAAAAATATTTTTTTTTCCACAAAAATTATATTTTAGCCCCCAGTTTTGTATTTTTCCAAGGTTAGCAGGAGAAATTGGACCCTAAATGTTGTTGTCCAATTTGTCCTGAGTACGCTGATACCCGATATGTGGGGGGGGAACCACCGTTTGGGCGCATGGGAGGGCTCGGAAGGGAAGGAGCATCATTTGGAATGCAGACTTAGATGGATTGGTCTGCAGGCGTCACATTGCGTTTGCAGAGCCCCTAATGTACCTAAACAGTAGAAACCCCCCACAAGTGACCCCATATTGGAAACTAGACCCCTCAATGAACTTATCTAGATGTGTTGTGAGAACTTTGAACCCCCAAGTGTTTCACTACAGTTTATAACGCAGAGCCGTGAAAATAAAAAATCTTTTTGTTTTCCCACAAAAATTATTTTTTAGCCCCCAGTTTTGTATTTTCCCAAGGGTAACAGGAGAAATTGGTCCACAAAAGTTGTTGTCCAATTTGTCCTGAGTACGCTGATACCCCATATGTTGGGGTAAACCCCTGTTTGGGCACACAGGAGAGCTCGGAAGGGAAGGAGCACTGTTTTACTTTTTCAACGCAGAATTGGCTGGAATTGAGATCGGACGCCATGTCGTGTTTGGAGAGCCCCTGATGTGCCGAAACAGTGGAAACCCCCCAATTATAACTGAAACCCTAATCTAAACACACCCCTAACCCTAATTCCAACGGTAACCCTAACCACACCTCTAACCCTGACACACCCCTAACCCTAATCCCAACCCTATTCCCAACTGTAAATGTAATCTAAACCCTAACCCTAACTTTAGCCCCAACCCTAACTGTAGCCCCAACCCTAACCCTAACCCTAGCCCTAACCCTAACCCTAGCCCTAACCCTAACCCTAGCCCTAACCCTAGCCCTAACCCTAACCCTAGCCCTAACCCTAGCCCTAACCCTAGCCCTAACCCTAACCCTAGCCCTAGCCCTAACCCTAGCCCTAACCCTAGCCCTAGCCCTAACCCTAGCCCTAACCCTAGCCCTAACCCTAGCCCTAATGGGAAAATGGAAATAAATACATTTTTTTTTATTTTTCCCTAACTAAGGGGGTGATGAAGGGGGGTTTGATTTACTTTTATAGCGAGTTTTTTAGCGGATTTTTATGATTGGCAGCCGTCACACACTGAAAGACCCTTTTTATTGCAAAAAATATTTTTTGCAATACCACATTTTGAGAGCTATAATTTTTCCATATTTTGGTCCACAGAGTCATGTGAGGTCTTGTTTTTTGCGGGACGAGTTGACGTTTTTATTGAAAACATTTTTGGGCACGTGATTTTTTTTATCGCTTTTTATTCCGATTTTTGTGAGGAAGAATGACCAAAAGCCAGCTATTCATGAATTTCTATTGGGGGAGGCGTTTATACCGTTCCGCGTTTGGTAAAATTGATAAATCAGTTTTATTCTTCGGGTCAGTACGATTAGAGCGATACCTCATTTATATCATTTTTTTATGGTTTGGTGCTTTTATACGATAAAAACTATTTTACAGAAAAAATAATTATTTTTGCATCGCTTTATTCTCAGGACTATAACTTTTTTATTTTTTTGCTGATGATACTGTATGGCGGCTCTTTTTTTGCGGGACAATATGACGCTTTCAGCGGTACCATGGTTATTTATATCTGTCCTTTTGATCGCGTGTTATTCCACTTTTTGTTCGGCGGTATGATAATAAAGCGTTGTTTTTTGCCTCGTTTTTTTTTTTTTTTTTCTTACGGTGTTTACTGAAGGGGTTAACTAGTGGGACAGTTTTATAGGTCGGGTCGTTACGGACGCGGCAATACTAAATATGTGTACTTTCATTGGTTTTTTTTTTTTATTTAGATGAAGAAATGTATTTATGGGAATAATATTTTTTTTTTTTTTTTCATTATTTTGGAATATTTTTTTTTATTTTTTTTACACATTTGGAAAAATTTTTTTTTACTTTTTTACTTTGTCCCAGGGGGGGACATCACAGATCAGTGATCTGACAGTTTGCACAGCACTCTGTCAGATCACTGATCTGACATGCAGCGCTGCAGCCTTCACAGTGCCTGCTCTAAGCAGGCTCTGTGAAGCCACCTCCCTCCCTGCAGGACCCAGATCCGCGGCCATCCGGGGCTCGAGCAGGGAGGGAGGTGAGGAGACCCTCGCAGCAACGCGATCACATCGCGTTGCTGCGGGGGGCTCAGGGAAGCCCGCAGGGAGCCCCCTCCCTGCGCGGTGCTTCCCTGCACCGCCGGCACATCGCGATCATCTTTGATCGCGGTGTGCCAGGGGTTAATGTGCCGGGGGCGGTCCGTGACCGCTCCTGGCACATAGTGCCGGATGTCAGCTGCGATAAGCAGCTGACACCCGGCCGCGATCGGCCGCGCTCCCCCCGTGAGCGCGGCCGATCGGCTATGACGTACTATCCCGTCCAGGGTCAGATAAGCCCAGGGCACCTCGACGGGATAGTACGTCTAAGGTCACAGAGGGGTTAAAGATGACACTGGCTTTGGGGAACAAAGTGACAAGTAATGGTGAGTATAAACTCTATGTTTAATGTAATGTATAAATGTAATGTATAGAGTATGTATGGAGTATGTATGGAGTATGTATGGAGTATGTATGTTTTTTTTTTTTCATTCAACACATTAGCCGGATGATGGGACTACTACTGTCCCATCATTGGCTAATGTGTCAATCACTGTCACTGTAGTAGGCATCATCCGATGGGACTTGTAGTCTCATCGGACGATGCCTGGACAGAGACCCGGCACGCGCGCACAGAGACCCAGCACCCGCGCACAGAGACCCGGCAGGCACGCTCAGACCCCTATGGGGCCCATACAGATCCCTGGCAGGCCCGCACACACAGACCCGCACAGTGTCCGCCCACACTCTTCCCCCCTCCAGAACAGGATGTAGAAGGACAGAAAGGGCTTATTTACATTCCAATATTTTTGTCCCATTGACTTGCATTGGTATCGGGTATCGGCGATATCCGATATTTTTTGGTTATCGGCCGATCCAATCCGATACCGATACTTCTGGATATCGGAAGGTATCGCTCAACACTAATCACCACTCGTTTTACCAACTGCAGGTGTAGAGGACCCTGGCTGCAGCCATTTCTGGACCAGGTGAAACAGGTCAAACATTTGGGAGCCAGGTGGTTTGTCCCGGTGATAGGCCCAGCAGTGAATTCGCTGTGCCCTGACAGTCAGTGTCACCCCCAAACGTGCGAGAATCTCAGCTTTCAGTTTGTGATACTCCTTGGCATCCTGCAAGGTCAAGTCATAGTACGCCTTCTGGAGTTCTCCCGTCAGGTATGGCGCCAGTACCTCTGCCCACTGCTCTGGCGTAAGATTTTCCCTCTCAGTGACCCTCTCGAACACCGTCAGGAAGGCCTCAACATCATCCCCGGGGGTCATTTTCTGCAATGCGCGTCTTACCGTCTTCCGGACATGGGTGTCATCAGCCAGACCTGGGGTTGAGGCGCTTGTCCTGCCCTGGATGGCGGTTGCCAGAAGCTGCATCTGCTGCCGTTGCTCCTGCTGGCTCTGTTGTATCTGCTGCAGCAACAGCCTGTTGATCTCTTGCTGTTGTGACTGCGACTGGACCAAGTGTTTCAGAAGGTCCTCCATTTTCCCCGGCAATGCTTGCTGGCTTGCAACAGACTTGACCCATGACATTCAATAACAGACTTGCGTCTCTGCTGGGAACCCTGCCCGCACGTCTACCACCAATTGTAAGAGTTGCACTCGCTCAGGTGCGACGGCTGACACTCAGGAGGCACGTTCCATTAAAAGTTCACAGGGTTTATTGCTCTATAAACCACAGAGCAAAAACAAAAAACAAATAGCCTTTAGCTCAGGAAAAGAAAATACAAGTGGCCAGTTTTTCAGGCTCAGTCCTGGAGCCTTATCACACTCTGGAGGCTTTCACCTCCACACACATACCTCCTGTGTTAAGCATTAGCCTTTCTTTTATAGATCTAACCACACCCAGGAACCCATCACATGATTAGACATGTGGTTATGACATCACCACAGGTCCTGAAACACATATAGTTAGGCATGGTTATGCCCCTTACCCAGGGTTGAGGTGTATGGGTAGTCAGACCCTCCCATGGCTTTATGTGCATCAAAGAAAACACTCCGGGTTACATCACAGCGACAAGCCATCTATGTGACACATACCTCCCGTCAACTATACAACCTTTAGTCACGCTACTATATATATATATATCTATAATATAACGGTGGGAGCGTCACTCTGTCCAAAGCCTTTATAGACTGTGCAAGCGGGACGCACCTCACCTGCGCAGTCTGGACCAGAGTGACGCAGCCGAACTTACTTATCCCCCCACCAATATAACAGCCATGGGGGCTCCACACACCCGTGTATCCCCCATAATATAGTGGCCATGGGGGCTCCATGCTCTGCAGCTCCGGTCAGGGTAGATGTAGAGCCCAGCGGAGCTCCAGGACCTTCGATGATGTCACCAGCATGTGACCAGTGACGTAAGTGGGCGGAGTCAGCCCTCTCTGTGCTGGCTGCAGGGGTGCTGTATCCATTACAGCCAGCGCTGCACTCAGGCAGTAAGTACAGCCACACTCATGCAGTACAGCCACACTCACATAGTACAGCTACACTCACCCACACTCACACAGTACAGCCACACTCAGCCGCACTCACACAGTACAGCCACACACACAGTACAGCCACACTCACACAGTACAGCCACACTCACACAGTACAGCCACACTCAGCCACACGCAGTACAGCCACACTCAGCCGCATTCACACAGAACAGCCACACTCACACAATACAGCAACACTCAGCCGCACTCACACAGTACAGCCGCACTCAGCCACACTCACACAGTACAGCCACACTCACGCATTACAGTCACACTCACCCGCACTGACGTAGTACAGCCACACTCAGCCACACTCACACAGTACAGCCACACTCAGCCACACTCACACAGTACAGCCACACGCAGTGCAGCCACACTCAGCCGCACTCACAGAGTACAGCCACACTCGCACAGTAGAGCCACACTCAGCCACACTCGCACAGTAGAGCCACACTCAGCCACACTCGCACAGTACAGCCACACTCACACAGTACAGCCACATTCAGTCGCACTCATGCATTACAGCCACACTCAGCCGCACTCACGCAGTACAGCCACGCTCTGTATAGCCGCACTCAGACAGTACAGCCACGCTCAGTATAGTCGAACTCATGCAGTACAGCCACTCTCAGTATAGCCGCACTCAGGCACTACAGCTGCGCTCAGTATAGCAGCACTCATGCAGTACAGCTGCGCTCAGTATAGCCGCACTCAGGTAGTACAGCCGTGCTCTGTATAGCTGCACTCAGGCAGTACAGCCGCGCTCAGTATAGCCGCACTCAGGCAGTACAGGCGCACTCAGTATAGCCACACTCAGGCAGTACAGGCGCGCTCAGTATAGCTGCACTCAGGCAGTACAGCCGCGCTCAGGCAGTTCAACTGCACTCAGTATAGCCGCGCTCAGGCAGTATAGCCACACTCAGGCAGGATAGCCGCACTCAGGCAGTATAGCTGCCCTCAGGCAGTACAGCTGCACTCAGTATAGCCACACTCAAGCTTTAAAGCCGTACTCAGGCAGTTCAACTGCACTCAGTATAGCCACACTCAGGCAGTATAGCCACACTCAGGCAGTATAGCCACACTCAGCACAGTCGCACGCAGCACAGCCCCAGTCAGCACAGTCCCACTCAGCACAGTCCCACTCAGCACAGTCCCACTCAGCACAGCCGCACTCGGGTAGTAGAGCCAGAAAAAAATGGGAGCAACATATGGCAGAATGGAAACAGGAACAGGCAGAATGGGTGCAGCACATTACAACAGAATGGGGGCACAGGATGGGAGCAGCACATGACAGAATGGTTGCGTAGGATGGGAGCACCACATGACAAGACGGGGGCGCAGGATGGGAGCACATGACAGGATGGGGATGCAGGATGGAGCAGCACATGACAGGATGGGGACACAGGTTGGAGCAGCACATGACAGGATGGGGGCGCAGGATGGAGCAGCACATGACAGGATGGGAGTGCAGGATGGAGCAACACATAACAGGATAGGGATGCAGGATGGAGCAGCACATGACAGGATGGGGAGCAAGATGGGAGCAGCACATACCAGGATGGAGACCATATACCAATATAAATGCTCGCCACCCGGGCGTAGAACGTGTTCAATAGCTAGTATATATATATATAATATAACGCTGGGAGCGTCACTCTGTCCAAAGCCTTTATAGACTGCGCAAGCGCAAGCGCCGACGCAGTCTGGACCCCACAGAGTGACACAGCCCAGGAGATCGCGGTATGCGTAAGCACTGAATGCACACCGCAATCTCCAATGGAAAAGCAGAGACGTGCCAGGAGGGTCCTCTGCCTGTGACTGACGTTCAGTTCAGAGGGCGCAATGACACGCTTTATGCGTGCCGCCCTCTGACTGAACAGTCACAGCCAGAGGACCCGGAAGAAGCGGCACGCAGTGCTGGAACAGGACAGGTGAATATAGCAAGTGTCGAAAGCCTGAGCTAGCGGTGACTCCAGCACCTGACCCTCACAGCGCACCGGTGTCCCCACCTGCTCAGGCACCCCAGCACTCGGTGCCCAGCGACGATAGGTGAGTATGTTTTTTTTTTTTTAGATATCGCAGCAGCATACGGGGCATATAATATTATGGAGCATCTTATGGGGGCCATCAACATTTATGGAACAGTGTATGGGGCATATACTATGGAGCATCTTATGGGGGCCATCAACCATAATGAAGCAGCATACAGGGCATATACTATGGAGCATCTTATGGGGGCAATAAACCTTTATGGAGCAGCATACGGGGCATATACTATGGAGCATCTTATGGGGGCCATCAACCATAATGGTGCAGCATACGGGGCATATACTATGGTGCATCTTATGGGGGCCATCAACCATAATGCAGCAGCATATGAGGCATATACTATGGAGCATCTTATGGGGGCCATCAACAATAATGCAGCATACGGGGCATATACTATGGAGCATCTTATGGGAACCATAAACCTTTATGGAGCAGCATACGGGGCATATACTATGGAGCATCTTATGGGGGCCATCAACCATAATGCAGCAGTGTACGGGGCATATACTATGGAGCATCTTATGGGGGCCATAAACCTTTATGCATACGGGGCATATACTATGGAGCATCTTATGGGGGCCATCAACCATAATGGTGCAGCATACGGGGTGCAGCATACGGGGCATATACTATGGTATACTATGGTGCATCTTATGGGGGCCATCAACCATAATGCAGCAGCATATGAGGCATATACTATGGAGCATCTTATGGGGGCCATCAACCATAATGCTGCAGCATATGAGGCATATACTATGGAGCATCTTATGGGGGCCATCAACAATAATGCAGCATCATACGGGGCATATACTATGGAGCATCTTATGGGGACCATAAACCTTTATGGAGCAGCATACGGGGCATATACTATGGAGCATCTTATGGGGGCCATCAACCATAATGCAGCAGCGTACGGGGCATATACTATGGAGCATCTTATGGGGGCCATAAACCATAATGGAGCAGCATACGGGGCATATACTATGGAGCATCTTATGGGGGCTATCAACCATAATGCAGCAGCATACAGGGTATATACTATAGAGCATCTTATGGGGGCCATCAACCATAATGCAGCAGCATACGGGGCATATACTATGGAGCATCTTATGGGGGCCATCAACCGTAATGCAGCAGCATACGGAGCATATACTATGGAGCATCTTATGGGGGCCATCAACCATAATGGAGCAGCATACAGGGCATATACTATGGAGCATCTTATGGGGGCCATCTGTTATGATGCGGTGGTCTAGGAGCAACATGGAACGAGCTCTGAAGGAAGTGGTAACTGTACTGACCGCAGTCCCTAAGCTCAACACAACACTAGAAGTAGCCGTGGAATGCTCCTAACTCTCCCTAGGCATCTCGTCACAGCCTAAGAGCCAGCTACCCCTAAAGACAGAAGCAGGAAAACTATCTTGCCTCAGAGAAAATCCCCAAAGGATAGATTAGCCCCCCACAAATAATGACTGTGAGTGGAGAGGGAAAAGACATACACAGAATGAAACCAGGATGAGCACAGGAGGCCAGTCTAGCTTGATATATAGGACAGGATGGAATACTGTGCGGTCAGTATAAAACACTACAAAAATCCACGCAGAGTTTACAAAAAATCTCCACACCTGACTAAAGGTGTGGAGGGTAAATCTGCTTCCCAGAGCTTCCAGCAAGACAGAATTAATTCATACTGATAACGCTGGACAAAAATAGAAAGCACAGAACGGATAAGTCCACAATCTGTGAACAGAAACACGCAAGCAAAAACTTAGCTTTGCTGAACTGGTCAGGATAACAGGGAAATGCAAAGAGATGTGAATCCAACCAGGAACCATTTACAAGTGGCACTGGCTGAAGAAAGAGCCAGGCCTAAATAGCCGAGCAGAAGAGACGATAAGTGGAGGCAGCTGATGACAGCTAACTCCAAGGAGCAGCCATACCACTTGAAACCACAAGAGGGAGCCCAAGAGCAGAACTCACAAAAGTGCCACTTACAACCACCGGAGGGAGCCCAAGAGCGGAATTCACAACAGCCATCAACCATAACGCAGCAGCATACGGGGCATATACTATGGAGCATTTTATGGGGGCCATCAACCATAATGGAGCAGCATACAGGGCATATACTATGGAGCATCTTATGGGGGCCATCAACCATAATGCAGCAGCATACGGGGCATATACTATGGAGCATCTTATGGGGGCCATCAACCATAATGCAGCAGCATACGGGGCCTATATGATGGAGCATCTTATGGGGGCCATCAACCATAATGCAGCAGCATACGGGGCATATACTATGGAGCATCTTATGGGGGCCATCAACCAAAATGGAGCAGCATATGGGACATATACTATGGAGCATGTTATGGGGGCCATCAACCATAATGGAGCAGCATACGGGGCATATACTATGGAGCATCTTATGGGGGCCATCAACCTTTATGGAGCAGCGTATGGGGCATATGGATGGGAGCAGCAAATTACAGAATGGTGGTGCAGGATGGAAGCAGCACATTACAGAACTGTGGCGCAGGATGGGAGCAGTACATGACAGAATAGGGCAGCACCTGACAGAACGGGGGTGCAGGATGGCAGCAGCACATGACAGAACGGGGGTGCAGGATGAAAGCAGCACATGACAGAACGGGGGTGCAAGATGGGAGCAGCACATGACAGGATGGGGGCACAGGATGGGAGCAGCAAATGACAGAATGGAGGCACAGGATGGGTGCAGCACATGTCAGAATGGGGGCGCAGGATGGAGCAGCTCATGACAGGATGGGGACGCAGGATGGAGCAGCACATTGACAGGATGGGGGCGCAGGATGGAGCAGCTCATGACAGGATGGGGACGCAGGATGGAGCAGCACATGACAGGATGGGGACGCAGGATGGAGCAGCTCATGACAGGATGGAGGTGCAAGATGGGAGCAGCACATACCGCAGCACATACCAGGATGGAGACCATATACCAATATAAATGCTCACCACCCGGGCGTAGAACGGGTTCAATAGCTAGTGTATATATATATATATATATGTATATATATATACACACACAATGTTAGGGCTAGCGGAACGCACCAAATAATAAAGAGATCGATGCGAGGTGCGTACGCAGCCCGGGGTCCACCGTGCAGAGATGGTACCTGCTGCTATGCAATGGCAGATGGACACTTAGCTTACACGTGGGTTAGACTTCACCCCGTGTGAAATGGTAGCGAGCTCTGTTGCTTCACAGAGTCGCACAATACGCTGCACCCTGTTAGCAGTCACAAGGTGCAGCTGCAGGACACTAGTGGGATCCCTAAGAATCACTCCCACTAATCTGGTGATTGAACTAATTCTGACCCTCGGTGGCTTTTGAGCCCGCGCCTGAGGATACCCCGAGTCAGATGCACAGTTCAAGCAGGAATTCCTGACGGTTGTCAGGAGAGCACACTGATGGCGCACGGTGCCGTAGAGATGGGTACTGCCACATGTGCTTAGTGTGCAGATAGCACTGTTTGGCGCTAGATAGCTTCCACCATTCGCGAGCAGTCGACACCATGAGGAATGGGAATGAATAAGGAGCTTCCATCCATCGACAGTCATTCATCTACACACAAATTATCAAGGTTTATACTAGCGCATGGCGGAGCGGCCATGTGAACCTTTTATAGCAATAGCAGACCGGGACCTACCAGATCGTCCAATAGGAACCGCAACAGGACCTGAACATGTGACCCCCGACCTCCGCTGAGAAGGGTCCACTGCAGCTGGAGAAAAATGGGAGACTGCAGTGGACATGGTTTGAGATTCCCCCTGAACAGCGGCGGGAACCCGACACCTTACATTACCCCCCATCCTGGGCCCCCCCCTCCCTGGATCTCACTACGTTCAAAGGCTGCAATAAGCAGCAGAGCCCGAATGTGCTCCATAGGCTCCCAGGTTCTGTCCTCTGGGCTGTGACCCTTCCAGTCCACCAGATAGAACTTTTTGCCACATACCTCCTTGCACCCCAAGATAGCGTTCACCTCATAATCGTCCATGGATGAACCCAATGTCCCAGCAGATGACTCAAAAAACCGGGACATGTGAATGGGCTTTAAGAGGGACACATGAAAGGTGTCAGTGATACCCAGGCATGGAGGAAGAACCAGACAATAGACCACAGAGATAACCTGTTCCAGAACCTGGAAAGGCCCTAAGTAGCGAGGTGCAAACTTAGTGGACTCAACTCACAGCCTGATATTGCAGGCGGAGAGCCACACTAAGTCACCAGGAGCAAAGGAAGGAATGGGACGCCGATGTGCATTGGCAGAGACCCTCATTCTCTCCTTGGAAGCCCAGATAGCCTCCTGTGTAGGGTCCCAGATGTCCCATGCTTCCACTGCCCAGTCTGCCACCCTAGAGTCGACAGAAGACACAGGCATGGGCACAGGAACCCGCAGATGCT
This sequence comes from Ranitomeya imitator, assembly GCF_032444005.1. Lineage (NCBI taxonomy): Eukaryota > Metazoa > Chordata > Amphibia > Anura > Dendrobatidae > Ranitomeya > Ranitomeya imitator. Next base: position 205,430,161 of record NC_091287.1, on the reverse strand, counting down.
GGCCGTAATTAAGGAGGAATGGGGTCTGCCCAGTGGAGTCGGCTATGGTGTTGTTCAAGGCAAACTCTGCCCATGGTAGTAGGGATGCCCAAGTCATCCTGCCTGGCAAAATGTCATAGATATGTGACCAGGATCTGGTTGGCCCTCTATACCAACCCATTCGTCTCGAGATGGTACGCTGGAGAGATTCAGCTCAGTACTAAATAGGCGACAAAGCTCTCTCCAGAAACGAGACACAAACTGGGGACCCCGGTCACTGACAATCTTGTCAGGCATACCGTGTAAATGGAAGGCATGTTTGACAAACAACACTTGTGCAGAAGGTAACCGTGGGAGAGGCAACAAATGCACCATTTTAGACAAATGGTCTGTAACTACCCAAATAACAGTGCAGCCACAGGACTTAGGTAAGCCTACCACAAAGTCCATCCCAACCATCTCCCAGGGCTTGTCAGCCACCAGTAGAGGGTAGAGTAACCCAGCAAGCCATTGTCTAGGAGACCTATTCTTGGCGCAGGAGACGCATGCCTGAATAAAGTCTCTAACGTCACGGACCATATGCGGCCACCAGTACGTCCTCGCCAGAAGCTCAGTTGTCCTTTTGATCCCAAAATGTTCACCCACCCTGAAAGAGTGAGCCCAAGAGAGAACCTCTGGTCGCAAATTGGATGGTACGAAAATCTTGCCTGGGGCACAGACTTTAGCGACACCAGAGCCACAGTTCTCAGACTCTCAGAGGGAGCAATTAACTGAGGTTCCTCCTCCTCTGATGACACCACAGAACGGGAGAGAGTGTCGGCGTGAATGTTCTTCTCCCCAGATAGAAAATGAAGGGTGAAGTGGAACCAGGAGAAGAACAGGGACCATCTGGCCTGGCGAGAATTCAGCCGCTGGGCTGTCTGCAAATATACCAAATTCTTGTGGTCAGTGTAGACTTGGAAGAGAAAGCGAGACCCTTCCAGGAGGGGTCTCCATTCTGAAAATCCAACTTCATTGCTAGCAACTCCCTGTCCCCGATGGAATAATTCCTCTCCGCCGGAGTGAATGTCTTGGAGAAAAAGAAGCGAGGATGCTGAGCGTACTTTTGGAAGAGGACCATTTCAGCTCCGACAGATGAGGCATCCACCTCAATAATAAAAGGCTTATCTACATCGGGACGATGTAGAATGGGAGCGCTAGCAAAGTGGGACTTAAGAGATACGAAGGCTTTGGAGACCTCCTCTGACCACAATTTGGGATTTGCTCCCTTCTTGGGGAGGGCTACCAAGGGAGCTATCAAAGTTGAGAAGTGGGGGATGAACTGACAAATAATAATTAATGAACCCCATAAAGCGCTGTACCACCTTGAGAGAATAGGGTTCCTGCCTGTCCATCACTGCTTGTAGCTTGGCAGGATCCATAGCTAATCCCTGGGCTGAGATGATATAGCTCTGGAAAGGCCAGGACTCCTGCTCAAACACACACTTCTCCAAATTTGCGTAGAGGGAGTTTGCCCATAGGAAATCGAAAACTCTGCACACATGTTTCCGGTGGGAATCAATATCTAGAGAGAAGATGAGAATATCATCCAGATAGACCGCCACTGAGGTGGAAAGCATATCCCGGAAGATGTCGTTCACAAAGTCTTGGAAGATGGCTGGGGCATTACAGAGCCCAAAGGGCATCACCAGGTATTCATAGTGCCCATCTCTGGAATTAAAGGCCGTCTTCCACTCGTCCCCGTCACGGATGCGAATCAAGTTGTAAGCATCCCGCAGATCTAGCTTAGAAAATACTCTAGCTCCCCGGAGCCTATCAAAGAGCTAAGATATTAGGGGAAGAGGGTACTTATTCTTAATGGTAATAGCGTTAAGACCCCTGTAGTCTATACATGTACATAATTCTCTGCTCTTCTTCTGCACGAAGAAGAACCAAGCCGAAGGTGACACTGACTTCCATGAAGCCTCTTGCTTCTCCTGGATGTATTGTGATTAGTGTTGAGCGTTACCTTCCAATATCCAGAAGCATCGGTATTGGATTGGATCGGCCGATATCCAAAAAATATCAGATATTGCCGATACCGATACCCGATACCAGTGCAAGTCTATGGGACACAAATATCGGAATGTAAATAAACCCTTTGTCCTTCTACATCCTGTTCCAGAGGGAGGAAGAGTGTGGGCGGTGCATGGGTGAAAACTGTGCATGTCTGTGTGTACGGGCGGGGTCTGTGCGGGCCTGCCGGGGATCTGTATGGGCCTCTCGGGGGTCTGTGTGGGCTGCCGGTGGACTGTGCATGCATGCCGGGGGTCTTTGCGGGCTGCCGGGGGTCTGTGCGGGCTGCCGGGGGTCTGTGCGTGCCTGCCGGGGGTCTGTGCGTGCCGCCGGGGGTCTGTGCGGGCCTGTTGGGGCTCTTTGTGGGCTGCCGGGGCTCTTTGATGGCTGCCGGGGCTCTGTGCGGGCTGCTGGGGGTCTGTGCATGCTGCCGGGGCTCTGTGCAGGCCTGCCGGGGCTCTGTGTGGGCTGCCGGGGGTCTGTACGGGCTACCGGGGCTCTGTGCGGGCTGCCGGGGCTCTGTGTGGGCTGTCGGGGGTTTGTGCGTGTGTGCAGGCATCGTGTGCAGGCACACAAGTCCCATCGGACGATGCCTGCTAATGATGGGACAGTAGTGGTCCCATCATCCGTAGTCCCAATGTAAAAAAAACCCAACCAAAAAAACCAAAAACATACATACTACATACATACATACTACATACATACTACATGCATACTACATACATGCTACATACATACTACATACATACCACATACAATACATTCATACATTACATACATTACATACATATAGACATACAGTACATATAACATAGATTACATACTCACCATTAGGGTTGAGCGACTTTTACTTTTTTAGGGTCGAGTCGGGTTTCGCGAAACCCGACTATCTCAAAAGTCGAGTCGAGTGAAATCAGCCGATTATCGCGAAAAGTCGGGGATCGACCGAAACACGAAACCCAATACAAGTCAATAAGGAAGCATAGTCGGCAGTGAGTGGAGGCCAGGAAAACACCTACAGTGCCCATTTTAATGGCAAAAACATCCATTCTTGGTACTGAAACTTGTCAATCTTAATTTACCTTATAATAATAGTTAGGCATTGGACATTGGGGTCATTTGGCTAAAGTTGTGGGGGGTATGGCTGGGTCAAGTATTTAGTTGTCCCAGGAAACGTGGACCACGTCACGGCAGAGGAGCAGGGATATGTAAGTATTTCAACTTTGCAAGTGCTGTGATCCTGAGCAAGCAGGGGGGGCCCACTCGTTTGCATTGGCACTAGCACAGGGCCCCTCAAAGTACGGCGGTGTGTTTGCACGGCGGGGGCGCCTCCCAGGGCCGGCTCCAGGTTTTCGAGGGCCCCGGGCGAAAGAGTCTCAGTGGGCCCCCCCCCCCTTTAACACATACCCCGATTTATGATGCCCAGATACGGCAGAGAAATGTATAGTACAATGCCAGATTTCACTTCTTACATGAGTGACAGCTATTGTAAATTCTGCAGTGTATATATACAGGAGAGGTGCTGTGCAGTCTATATATACAGGAGGAAAGGTGCTGTGCAGTGTATATATACAGGAGAGTGTTGTGAATTCTGTTGTCGGGCTCCCTTCTGTGGTCATGAATGGTACTTCGGCTGGTTCTGTCCATGGAATTCCTCTGGTGGCTGTGGGTGTTTCTGAGTTTCCTTCCACAAGTGACGAGGTTAATTCGTTAGCTGGCTGCTCTATTTAACTCCACTTAGATCTTTGCTCCATGCCACCTGTCAATGTTCCAGTATTGGTCTTGTTCACTCCTGGATCGTTCTTGTGACCTGTCTTCCCAGCAGTAGCTAAGTGCCGCTTGTTTTTCTCTGGTTTGCTATTTTTCTGTCCAGCTTGCTATTTTGTTTTGTTGTCTTGCTTGCTGGAAGCTCTGGGACGCAGAGGGAGCGCCTCCGCACCGTGAGGTGGTGCAGAGGGTCTTTTTGCGCCCTCTGCGTGGTCTTTTTGTAGGTTTTTGTGCTGACCGCAAAGCTACCTTTCCTATCCTCGGTCTGTTCAGTAAGTTGGGCCTCACTTTGCTAAATCTATTTCATCTCTGTGTTTGTATTTTCATCTTTACTCACAGTCATTATATGTGGGGGGCTGCCTTTTCCTTTGGGGAATTTCTCTAAGGCAAGGTAGGCTTTATTTTTCTATCTTCAGGGCTAGCTAGTTCCTTAGGCTGTGCCGAGTTGCATAGGGAGCGTTAGGAGCAATCCACGGCTATTTCTAGTGTGTGTGATAGGATTAGGGATTGCGGTCAGCAGAGTTCCCACATCCCAGAGCTCGTCCTATATTATCAGTAACTATCAGATCATTCCGTGTGCTCTTAACCATCAGGTCCATTATTGTCCTGACCACCAGGTCATAACAGGAGAGGTGCTGTGCAGTGTATATATACAGGAGGAAAGGTGCTGTGCAGTGTATATATACAGGAGAGGTGCTGTGCAGTGTATATATACAGAAGGAAAGGTGCTGTGCAGTGTATATATACAGGAGAGGTGCTGTGCAGTGTATATATACAGGAGGAAAGGTGCTGTGCAGTGTATATATACAGGAGAGGTGCTTTTCTGTTTTGAGTTTTTCTATGAAACAAAGACTTTTCTGCATAAACATTGTTGTTTGGTTTTGCGGCCCCAACAGATCTGTGCTACAAAGTAACAGGCGGCTCGGGCATTAAAGAGGGACCTGATACTGAATCCTTTCCACAAACCCTAATGACCCAATTAGTGCCCTGTCATTAGAAGCTCATTAAACGCCTCCCTGTCCCGAGCAGTCATGTACAGTATGGGGGGATCCTGCAGCCCACCCCCTGACTGCTCCATACCATACACTGCCCTCTGTCGCGCTCACTATTATCTTGTGCATTTCTCCTTCATCGTTACCCCATGTTACACTTGTCACCCCCCACTACAGAGTAGCAGGGCAGCCAATGTCACAGGTCACCCCCTCCCGGACCCTAATGGCAGCAGGAAATGTCTGCTCCTCTATTGGGTTGGAACCTGATTTAATCAAGGAATAATGTGGATTTGTTGCCGGTGGCCGCAGGGGAAGGGTTAAGTGATGCCATGTCCGTGGTGGGAGCAGTGGCAGCTGCTGGGACCTGGACAGAGACAACCAATGTTGCTGTGACTGCACAGTGTGATGTGGAGGAGAGAAGATGAGACGCAGAAATCACCCACATGCCAGCACTGGGCAGAGTACCTCCAGTCACCAGCCTGGGGCCACGGGGCCCCAACGTACAGCCCAGAGCTCAGTTTTATCCATGGCAGCAGCTCCCCTTCCTCCTGGCATCTGGTTAACCCCATTTATGCGGGTCGGATTGTTATCTTTAAGGTTCAGCAATAATCATCATACAGATGGGAAGGGGTTAAGCTTCTTCCTACCCCACTGGTGCAGGTTGGTGAGGAATGCATGTATTCTGGGGTTCTGGGTGAGCTGGGCGGCTGCAGGTTGCAGGTTGTTCTCCACCATCTCCTCCTCCAGACATCACCCACATTTTTAGGCAGCGGAGACAGACAGCAGCAGACTGAGCCACAAGTCCAACCACTGCTGGATACTTTAGTTTGCACTCACTCAGGCACTGGTAGGATGGAGCTCATCTGGAATCTGCCTGATAATAAGTTCAGCTCAGCACTGCAGCCAGCCAGGGGCTCTCTCCACCCACAAACAGTCACACTGGCTGCGTTCTCTTAACCCCTATGTGCCTGCCTGGCTGCACTGACTGAGTGAGAAGATGCTTGTGTCAGAGCTGGCACATAGGGGTTAAGAGAACGCAGCCAGCAATGACTTTGTGGGCGGAGAGAGCATGTTCTCCTGCTCTGCTCTCCCAGCTGTATCTATGATAGCGTGAGTGGGCCCCCCTCTCGCTCTAGGGCCCCGGCATTTGCCCAGGTGCGCCGGGTGCTGACGCTGGCCCTGGCGCCTCCCACCGGCAGCGACACTTTTGCGTACTATGAGGGGCCCTGTGCCAGTGACGTCACCAACGAGTACCCCCCCCACCTGAGGAAGGAACCTGCACTTTCATCTGCACCTTCCTCTTTGTCCCCGTGTAAGGTGGTATAGTAAGAAGGGGAACCTCACTTTCAGCATGGTCAGAATCTGGCTGTGTAGCGTGCAAGGGGAATGTAGCGGTCTGGGTCAATGTACCAGCCGAGTCAACTAGCACTGGCTGGGCAATGGGCAGGATGAGGAGGAAACACAGATATAGTCCCAAATACAAAAGTAGGCTAAAAGCAGTTGAAAATTGTTAAGAGGACTAAACAGGCGGCATTGCTTTGTTCAGTGGAGGACAACTGTAATGAGAGGCTGACACAGTGAGTAGGCCCAAATCAGTAAGTAGTCTAAATGCAGTTCAAAATTGGTAAGAATAGTAAACAGGCGGCACTGCTTTGTTCAGTGGAGGAGAACAGCAAGGAGTGGCAGACACCGTTAGTAGGCCCCAACCCAACTAGTAGGCCAAATGCAGTGTAATATTAACAAGTACTTAACGAGAGCCTGAAGATTGAAGTTCAGGACAGGAAACCAGCAAGGAGTGGCAGACACCGTTAGTAGGCCCCAACCCAACTTGCAGGCCAAATGCAGTGTAATATTAACAACTACTTAACGAGAGCCTGAAAATGGAAGTTCAGGACAGGAAACCAGGAGAACAGCAAGGAGCGGCAGACACCGTTAGTAGGCCCCAACCCAACTAGCAGGCCAAATGCAGTGTAATATTAACAACTACTTAACGAGAGCCTGAAAATGGAAGTTCAGGACAGGAAACCAGGAGAACAGCAAGGAGCGGCAGACACCGTTAGTAGGCCCCAAGCAATGTAGTAGCCCCACTGCAGTTGTTCCATTTCACAACTATTTAACAAGAGCCTGAAGATAGAAGCTCAAGAAAGGCAACCAGGAGAACACCTTGGAGCGGAAGACACTGTGAGTAGGCCACAACCAAACTAGTAGCCCCACTGTAGTTTTAAAATTCCGATAGGCTGAAAAGCTGATAATTGCAGGTCCTTTTTTTAAGAGGACAGCTGTATTGAGTGGCGCAGTCAGACACTGCTAGTAGGCCTTACACCACAAAGTTGGCTCGATGCAGGTTTAAAAAAGGTTACATGGGTACACGGTCAGCATTGGTTTGGTCAGTGGAGGACAATTGGAAAGAGGGACCGCAGACAGACTTACTAGGCTAAAATATTAAAAGTAGGCTCTATGCACTTTTAAATAGGTTCCAGGGTTACACAGGCAGGATTGGTGTGGTCAGTGGAGGACTATTGGAAGGAGGGACCACAGACAGACTTAGTAGGCCTAACATAAAAAAGTAGGCTCAATGCAGTTTCAATTATCTTGCAGGGGTACACAGGCAGCATTGGTGTGGTCAGTGGAGGACTATTGGAAGGAGGGACCGCAGACAGACTTAGTAGACCTAACATAAAAAAGTAGGCTCAATGCAGTTTCAATTATCTTGCAGGGGTACACAGGCAGCATTGGTGTGGTCAGCGGAGGATTATTAGAAGGTGGGACCGCAGACAGACTTAGTAGGCCTAACATAAAAAAGGTAGGCTCAATGCAGTTTCAATTATCTTGCAGGGGTACACAGGCAGCATTGGTGTGGTCAGTGGAGGACTATTGGAAGGAGGGACCGCAGACAGACTTAGTAGGCCTAACATAAAAAAGTAGGCTCAATGCAGTTTCAATTATCTTGCAGGGGTACACAGGCAGCATTGGTGTGGTCATCGGAGGACTATTGGAAGGAGGGACCGCAGACAGACTTAGTAGGCCTAACATAAAAAAGTAGGCTCTATGCACTTTTAAATAGGTTCCAGGGGTACACAGGCAGCATTGGTGTGGTCAGCGGAGGACAATTGGAAGGAGAGACTGCAGACAGACTTAGTAGGCCTAACATAAAAAAGTAGGCTCAATGCAGTTTCAATTATCTTGCAGGGGTACACAGGCAGCATTGGTGTGGTCAGTGGAGGACTATTGGAAGGAGGGACCACAGACAGACTTAGTAGGCCTAACATAAAAAAGTAGGCTCAATGCAGTTTCAATTATCTTGCAGGGGTACACAGGCAGCATTGGTGTGGTCATCGGAGGACAATTGGAAGGAGTGTCTGACACAGTTAGTACTCCAAAATAATACATAGATGTCAATGTCTCGCAAAAAAACAAAAACAAACAAAAAAAAGGGTGGCATACTTAGGTACAGGGGTGGGCTCCTCTGCTGACTTTCAGACATTGTTATTTGGCACAAAGTATTTACTGGTGTAAATGTAGGACAGGGCAACTGAATATTTTAAGTAGCATCATACATGTCAACAAATTGGTATTGTCAGTGCCAGGCATTGAAGGATTTCACCGCATAGACTAAACAGCGGTGGAGCAGTGACAGATAATTTTGCAAGTGGTAGAGCACTGTTTGAGCTGGGGGGGGGAACTCTTTTGTGGCCGGCGGTACAGGCCCAGGGCCCCTTATGTTACAACGGTGTGTCTGACGTTGGGTGCGCACCACCACCGCCAGAGACACTTTATTGTACTATGAGGGACCCAGTTGCAGTGCCGTCGACCAAAAGCGGGCACACCCACCTCTTCAGACAAATGGCACTCTCACGGGTGCTTGCGCCAAATGGCGCGACCACGGCCCCGTGGGGGGAGTTAGCCCATTTAGGGAGGTGTCAACATGTTGTATGCTGGACAAACAGCTGCTGCTAATTAAGAGATAGGAACAGTCAGTAAGACGAGTCCACAAGCAAGACCTTTTTATAGGAAAGCTAGGTGTCAGCCGGGAAAGGTGGGGCAAAATAATTCGAAATCTATGAGTGGTTCATTTTAATGAAGGTTAGATCATCAACATTTTGGGTAGCCAGACGAGTCCTTTTTTCGGTCAATATTGAACCAGCAGCACTGAATACTCTTTCTGATAGCACACTAGCTGCTGGGCAAGCAAGCTCCTGCAATGCATATTCTGCCAATTCAGGCCAGGTGTCTATTTTGGATGCCCAGTAATCAAATGGGAATGACGGTTGAGGGAGAACATCGATATGGGATGAAAAATAGTTAGTAACCATGCTGGACATATGTTGTCTCCTGTCACTCTGAATTGATGCTGCAGTACCTGTCCTGTCTGCGGTCATTGCGAAATCACTCCAACACCTGGTCAGAAAATCCCTCTGTCCAACGCCACTTCTGATTTGTGCACCTCTAACACCTCTGCCCTGTTGCCCCCTGCAGCTCGTGTGAGAACCATCACCGGCGCTGTGTGCTGGGAATGCCTGAATCAAACGGTCAACAAGAGTAGCTTGTTTGGTTGCCAATATTTGTTCAAGGTTCTCATGTGGCATGATGTTTTGCAGTTTCCCCTTATGGTGTGGAACCAGGAGGCAGGCCAACCAGTAATCGTCATCGGTCATCATTTTTATAATGCGGGGGTCCCTTTTAGGATACGCAAGGCATAATCTGACATGTGGGCCAATGTTCCAGTTGTCAATTCACTGCTTGTGCTGGGTTGAGGAGCACTTTCGGGCAAATCAACGTCACTTGCCTCCCTCAAAATCCCTGAACCTGGCCTTGCAACGCCACCAGTTTCTATTGCCCCCTGAGAAGCTTCCTCATCCAAAAAATACTCATCCCCATCATCCTCGTCGTCCTCCTCCTCTTCGCCCGCCACCTTGTCCAGTAGACTTCCCTGACCAGACAATGGCTGACTGTCATCATGGCTTCCCTCGTCCTCGGCTGCAGACGCCTGTTCCTTTATGTGCGTCAAACTTTGCATCAGCAGACGCATTAGGGGGATGCTCATGCTTATTATGGCATTGTCTGCACTAACCAGCCATGTGCATTGCTCAAAACACTGAGGGACTTGTCACAGGTCTTGTAGCTTCGACCACTGCACACCTGACAACTCCATGTCTGCCATCCAACTGCCTGCCCGTGTATGTGTATCCTCCCACAAATACATAACAGCACGCCTCTTTTCGCACAGTCTCTGAAGCATGTGCAGTGTGGAGTTCCACCTTGTTGCAACGTCGATGATTAGGCGATGCTGGGGAAGGTTCAAAGATCGCTGATGGTTCTTCATACGGCTGGAGTGTACGGGCGAACTGCGGATGTGCGAGCAAAGTCTGTGCACCTTCAGAAGCAGGTCGGGTAAACCCGGATAACTTTTCAGGAAGCACTGCACCACCAGGTTTAAGGTGTGAGCCAGGCAAGGAATGTGTTTCAGTTGGGAAAGGGCTATGGCAGCCATAAAATTCCTTCTGTTATCACTCACTACCTTGCCTGCCTCAAGATGTACACTGCCCAGCCATGACTGAGTTTCTTGATGGAAGAACTCAGACAGAACTTCCGCGGTGCGTCTGTTGTCGCCCAAACACTTCATTGCCAATACAGCCTGCTGACGCTTGCCACTAGCTGTTCCATAGTGGGACACCTCGTGTGCAACAGTGGCAGCTGCGGATGGAGTGGTCATGCGACTGCGGTCTGTGGACGAGCTCTCGCTTCTGCTGGAGGAGGAGGAGGAGCTGGGGCCAACACCTACAGCCAACTGTTTCCTAGACCGTGGGCTAGGCAGAACTGTCCCAATATTGCTGTCCCCTGTGGAGCCTGCATCCACCACATTAACCTAGTATGCCGTGATGGACACGTAACGCCCTTGGCCATGCCTACTGGTCCATGCATCTGTTGTCAGGTGCACCTTTCTACTCACAGATTGCCTGAATGCATGGACAATGCGGTCTTTGACATGCTGGTGGAGGGCTGGGATGGCTTTTCTCAAAAAGAAGTGTCGACTGGGTAGCCCGTAGCATGGTACAGCGTAGTCCATCAGGGCTTTGAAAGCTTTGCTTACAACTAACCGGTAGGGCATCATCTCTACCAAGATTAGTCTAGCAATGTGGGCGTTCAAACCCTGTGTACGCGGATGAGAGGATGAGTACTTCCTTTTCCTAACGAGAGTCTCTTGTAGGGTGAGCTGGACTGGAGAGCTGCATATGGTGGAACTAGCGGGGGTGCCGGTGGACATGGCAGACTGAGAGTGGGTTGGTGATGGTATTCTTGCTCTTGACCTACATACAGTGTTTCCTACCAAGAACCTGGTGATTCCCTGACTGCTTTGGCCTTGCGACGAAACCTCCACATTTGTTGCAGGTGGTGTGGTAAACGGGGGGCTTACAGTGAGGGAAGGGATGTAGCGTTGCTGACTAGCTTCATTGTGAGAGGGTGCAACAACGTTAAGGGACGTTTGGTAGTTAGTCCATGCTTGCAAGTGCATGATGGTTAAATGTCTACGCATGCAACTTGTATTTAGACTTTTAACATTTTGACCTCTGCTGAAGGTCCTTGAGCATTTCTTACAGATGACTTTGCACTGATCATTTGGATCTTGGTTAAAAAAATGCCAGACTGCACTCTTCCTACTATCGGATACCTTTTCAGGCATTGCACACTGAGCTACTTTAACCGGATGGCCTACAACTGTTTTGGGTTTTGCCACACGTTTTTGGCCAGATACGGGCCTGCCAGATGGAACCTGTTGCGATGTTGATGCCTGCTGCGGCTCCTCCTCCCCCGCTTCAGAGCTACTGCCGGCTGCACCCTGTTCCCCCAATGGCTGCCAATCGGGGTCAACAACTGAGTCATCTATGACCTCCTCTTCTATGTCCTGTGCACCTTCCTCTGTGTCACCGTGTAAGCCGGTGCTATAGCATTCATGACGGGGTTCCATTGTCTCATCTGGGTCAGATTCTGGATCAGTACACTGCAAGGGCAATGTTGTGATCTGAGTCAAAGGAACAGCATAATAATCTGGCTGTGGCTGTGCATCTGTGCATTCCATGTCCGATTCATCTTGTAATGGGCATGGCCTGTTAACAATTTCCCTTTCTAACCCAGGAACGTTATGTGTTAAGAGCTCCATGAAGTAACCCGTCGTGTCGCCTGACGCATCCTTCTCTGTTGTTCTGGGTGAAGAACGCAAGGAAGCGACTTGTCCCTGACTGGGAACATCCACTGATGAAGCGCTGCTTTTAAATTTTGCACTTTCCGAAGAAGAGGCAAAATAGCTAGAGGCAGAATCAGCAAGGAAAGCCAAAACTTGTTCCTGCTGCTCCAGCTTTAAAAGCGGTTTTCCTACTCCCAGAAAAGGGAGCGTTCGAGGCCTTGTGTAGCCAGATGATGACTGTGGCTGAACAACTCGAGACTTAGGTGCTATATTGCTTTTCCCTCGACCACCTGATGCTCCACCACCACTACCATCATTACCAGCTGGCAATGACCACCCACGGCCACGACCTCTTCCACCAGACTTCCTCATTCTTGGAAATAAGTAACCAAACTAACAAATGGAATTTGGTACTGTTAAACCAGTTACAAGGTGGACGCAAAATTGTTGTGAATTTAAATCTCCCTTTATAGGTGTGTGAGAGTGCAGGGAAAATCAGGCCCACTGTATTACAGTACACAGTTTCAGTGGCAGACAGTGGCTGACAGATATGCCACTAACAGGACTGACGCAGATGCACACACTGGAAATAAAAATCTCCCCTTCTTTTTTTTTTCGATGGGAGACCAGTGAATAAATCTGGCCCACAGTTTTACATTAGTGTTTCAGAGGCACAAAATGACAGACCGATACCACAGACTGGACTGGCACAGATTTGCCAATATTAATCTCCCCTTCTTTTATTTGTGATGGGAGACTAGTGAATAAATCTGGCTCACAGTTTTACAGCAGTGTTTCAGTGGCACAAAATGACAGACTGATACCACAGACTGGACTGGTACAGATGCACAGATTTGCCAATATTAATCTCCCCTTTTTTTTTTTGATGGGAAACTAGTGAATAAATCTGGCCCACAGTTTTACAGTAGTGTTTCAGTGGCACAAAATGACAGACCGATACCACAGACTGGACTGGCACAGATGCACAGATTTGCCAATATTAATCTCCCCTTCTTTTTTTTTTTTGATGGGAGACTAGTGAATAAATCTTCCCCACAGTTTTACAGTAGTGTTTCAGTGGCACAAAATGAAAGACCGATACCACAGACTGGACTGGCACAGATGCACAGATGTGCCAATATTAATCTCCCCCCTTTTTTTTAGATGGGAGACTAGTGAATACATCTGCCCCACAGTTTTACAGTAGTGTTTCAGTGGCACAAAATGACAGACCGATACCACAGACTGGACTGGCACAGATGCACAGATTTGCCAATATTAATCTCCCCTTCTTTTTTTTTGGATGGGAGACTAGTAAATAAATCTGCCCCACAGTTTTATAGTAGTGTTTCAGTGGCACAAAATGACAGACCGATACCACAGACTGGACTGGCACAGATTTGCCAATATTAATCTCCCCTTCTTTTTTTTTGTGATGGGAGACTAGTGAATAAATCTGGCCCACAGTTTTACAGTAGTGTTCCAGTGGCACAAAATGACAGACCAATACCACAGACTGGACTGGCACAGATGCACAGATTTGCCAATATTAATCTCCCCTTCTTTTATTTGTGATGGGACACTAGTGAATAAATCTGGCCCACAGTTTTACAGTAGTGTTTCAGTGGCACAAAATGACAGACCGATACCACAGACTGGACTGGCACAGATGCACAGATTTGCCAATATTAATCTCCCCTTCTTTTATTTGTGATGGGACACTAGTGAATACATCTGGCCCACAGTTTTACAGTAGTGTTTCAGTGGCACAAAATGACAAACCGATACCACAGACTGGACTGGCACAGATGCACAGATTTGCCAATATTAATCTCCCCTTTTTGTTTTTATATGGAAGACTAGTGAATAAATCTGGCCCACTGTTTTACAGTATTATATCTGTGGCAGAAAATGACTGACAGATACAACAGACTGGACTGGCACAGATGCACTGATTGGCAATATGAATCTCCCTTTTTAGGTGTGGGACTGTGCAGAAAAAAATACAGGCCCACTGTTTCACACTACACAGTTTCAGGGGCAGAAAGTGGCTTGAAGATATATTAAAAAAGAAAAAGGGACTGTACTACAATTACTATCTCCCTACAGTAATCTCAGAAAAGTATGGCAGGCAGCAATAAAAAGGACTGCTGCACACAAAAGTGTGGACAAACAAACAAGATAGCTGTGCAGAAAGGAAGGAACAACAGGATTTGTGCTATGAAAAAAGCAGTTGGTTTGCACAGTGGCGTACAAACAGCAATGCAGCTATCAGGGAGCCTTATAAGGCAGCCTAAGCTACAGAGCTGATGCACCAAAAAAAAAAACTCCACTGTCCCTGCAAAGAAAAGGTGGTGTTGGACAGAGGAAATCGCTACAGCACAAGCGGTTTGGAGGTTTAAATTCCCTGCCTAACGCTATCCCTGCTTCTGACAAAGCGGCAGCAACCTCTCCCTATGCTCAGATCAGCAGCAGTAAGATGGCGGTCGGCGTGCACGCCCCTTTATAGCCCCTGTGACGCCGCAGAAAGCAAGCCAATCACTGCCATGCCCTTCTCTAAGATGGTAGGGACTGAGAACTATGTCATCACGCTGCCCACACTCTGCGTCCACCTTCATTGGCTGAGAAATGGCGCTGACCACGTCATATGAAACGCGACTTTGGCGTGAAGGTCGCCGACCCCGTGGCCGACCCCACACAGGGATCGGGTCAGGTTTCATGAAACCCGACTTTGCCAAAAGTCGGCGACTTATGAAAATGACCGTTCCGTTTCGCTCAACCCTACTCACAATTACTTGGCATTTTGATCCCCGAAGCCAGTGTCATCTGGAAAAAAAGATTAAAATAACAAACAACCAATAAACTCCCTGTCCGCAGAAATCCACGAGTGTCCCACGACGATCACCCGTGGAGAACGGCAGCATCAGCGGATGCGACTGCTCTCCAGGGGCTCCAGGAACACAATGACGGGAGGAAGGTATCCTTCCGCACTGAATTCCTTCACCGCTGTAAAAAATAGTCCCTAGTCTCACTTTTGGCATTGCTGTGTGAGAAATTTTCCCATGCAGCAATTGCCATGAAGTGAGATTTTGAACTATAGTAACCTCAGTGATGTGTTGTGAATTCTGCTTTTGGGCTCCCTACGGGGGTTGTAGGTGGTAATGCAGTTGTCTCTGGGCTGCAGTCCTGGACAGGTGTATCTGCTGATTGCAATTCTGACTGGGGTATTTAGGTTTGCAGGACTCATTAGTCCTTGCCAGTTGTCAATGTTTCTTGGGAGGTGTTGGATCTCTGTCTGGCTTCTCCTGCTTAGCTGCCAATTCAGCAAAGATAAGTGTCTGTTTCTTTTTCTCTGGCACACTTGCTGTGTGCTTGTTTTTTGATTGTATTCCTGCTCTGAGTGTAGGATTCTCTGTAGTTGCAGATATACATTCCACGTCTTTAGTTAGATGGAGGAATTTTTGTATAATCTGCTGTGGATATTTTTGGAAAGGTTTTAATACTGACCGCACAGTACTCTGTCCTATCCTTTCCTATTTTAGCTAGAGTGGCCTCTTGTGCTAAATCCTGTTTTCTGCCTGTGTGTGTCTTTCCTCTCCTACTCACAGCCAATATTTGTGGGGGGCTGCCTATCCTTTGGGGTTCTGCTCTGAGGCAAGGTAGAATTCCTATTTCCATTTATAGGGGTATTTAGTCCTCCGGCTGTGACGAGGTGTCTAGGGTTTGTTAGGTACACCCCACGGCTACTTCTAGTTGCAGTGTTAAGATCAGGATTTGCGGTCAGTACAGTTACCACCTACTCCAGTGAAAGTTTTCATGCTGCTCCAAGGTCACCGGATCATAGCAGTACAACTGGCCAATAATGAGTCAAATGCATCTCAGAAGAAGGGAAGAAAGGTGTTGAGCCATTTTATTTTTCTTCAGTCTGCTTTGTCTTTTCTTCCCCCTTTTTCTCTGGGTGGCTGAGAAGTCTTGTGCTAGCATGAATGTTCAGGAATTAGCTTCTCGTGTAGACCAGCTTGCTGCTAGGGTACAGGGTATTTCTGATTATATTGTTCAGACTCCTGTTTTAGAAACGAAGATCCCTACTCCTGATTTGTTTTTGGGTGACAGGTCCAAATTTTTGAGTTTTAAAAACAACTGTAAACTGTTTTTTGCTTTGAGACCTCGATCCTCCGCTGATTCCATTCAGCAGGTTAAAATCGTCATCTCCCTGCTGAGTGGCGATCCACAGGATTGGGCGTTTTCCCTGGAATCTGGGAATCCGGCTTTGCTTAATGTAGACTCCTTTTTTCAGGCTTTAGGATTATTATAAGATTAACCTAATTCTGTGGATCAAGCTGAGATGATCTTGTTGGCCCTGTCTCAGGGTCAAGAGGCGGCAGAATTGTATTGTCAGAAATTCAGAAAATGGTCTGTGTTGACTAAATGGAATAATGATGCTTTGGCCGCAATTTTCAGAAAGGGTCTTTCTGAATCCGTTAAAGATGTTATGGTGGGGTTTCCCACGCCTTCCGGTCTGAGTGATTCTATGTCTCTGGCCATTCAGATTGACCGGCGCTTGCGGGAGCGCAGAACTGTGCGAGCTGTGGCGTTGTCCTCAGAGCAGATTCCTGAGCCAATACAGTATAATAGGATTCTGTCTAGAATGGAACGACAAGGATTCAGACGTCAGAATAGATTGTGTTACTATTGTGGCGATGCTTCTCATGTCATTTCAGTCTGCCCTAAGTGGACAAAGAGGATCGCTAGTTCATTTACCATCAGTACTGTACAACCTAAATTTCTGTTATCTGTGTCCTTGATCTGCTCATTGTCATCATTTTCTGTCATGGCGTTTGTGAATTCAGGCGCCGCCTTGAATTTAATGGACTTTGAGTTTGCCAGGCGTTGTGGTTTTCCCTTGCAGCCTTTGCAGAACCCTATTCCTTTAAGGGGCATTGATGCTACACCCTTGGCTAAAAATAAGCCCCAGTTTTGGACACAGGTGACCATGCGCATGGCGCCAGCCCATCAGGAAGATTGTCGATTTCTGGTGTTGCATAATTTGCATGATGCTATCGTGCTGGGTTTGCAGGTACATAATCCTGTGTTGGATTGGAAGTCCATGTCTGTGACTAGTTGGGGTTGTCAGGGGGTTCATAATGATGTTCTTTTGATGTCAATCTCCTCTTCTTCCTCTTCTGAAATTCCAGAGTTTTTGTCTGATTTTCAGGATGTATTCGATGAGCCCAAGTCCAGTTTCCTTCCACCGCACAGGGACTGCGATTGTGCTATTGACTTGATTCCAGGCTGTAAGTTTCCTAAGGGTCGACTTTTCAACCTGTCTGTGCCTGAACATACCGCCATGCGGAGCTATATTAAGGAGTCTTTGGAGAAAGGGCATATTCGGCCATCTTCTTCACCGTTGGGAGCGGGGTTCTTTTTTTTTGCTAAAAAAGATGGCTCCTTGAGACCCTGTATTGATTATCGCCTCTTGAATAAAATCACGGTCAAGTTTCAATACACTTTATCTTTGCGTACCGATTTGCTTGCTAGGATTAAGGGAGCTAGTTGGTTTACGAAGATTGACCTTCGGGGGGGCATATAATCTTGTTCGTATTAAGCAGTGTGATGAATGCAAAACTGCGTTTAACACACCTGAAGGCCATTTTGAATACCTTGTGATGCCATTCGGGCTCACTAATGCTCCATCTGTTTTTCAGTCCTTCATGCATGATATCTTCCGGACTTATATTGATAAGTTCTTGATTGTATATTTGGACGATATTTTGATTTTTTCCGATGATTGGGAGTCTCATGTGGAACAGGTCAGGATGGTATTTCAGATCCTTCGTGACAATGCCCTGTTTGTGAAAGGGTCTAAGTGTCTCTTTGGGGTGCAGAAGGTTTCTTTTTTGGGCTTCATTTTTTCTCCCTCGTCTATAGAGATGGATCCGGTTAAGGTTCAGGCCATTCATGATTGGATTCAGCCCACATCCATGAAGAGCCTTCAGAAATTTTTGGGTTTTGCAAATTTTTATCGCCGTTTCAATGCTAATTTTTCCAGCGTGGTTAAACCCTTGACCGATTTGACGAAGAAAGGAGCTGATGTGGCGAATTGGTCCTCTGCGGCTGTCTCTGCCTTTCAGGAGCTTAAACGTTGATTTACTTCTGCTCCGGTGTTGCGCCAACCGGATGTTTCTCTTCCATTTCAGGTTGAGGTTGACGCTTCTGAGATTGGGGCAGGGGCCGTTTTGTCTCAGAGGGATCCTGTTGGTTCCTTAATGAAACCGTGTGCCTTCTTTTCCCGTAAGTTTTTGCCTGCTGAACGCAATTATGATGTCGGCAATCGGGAGTTGTTAACTATGAAGTGGGCGTTTGAGGAGTGGCGACATTGGCTTGAGGGAGCTAAGCACCATATTGTGGTCTTGACCGATCATAAGAATTTGATTTACCTCGAGTCTGCCAAACGGCTGAATCCTAGACAGGCTCGATGGTCCTTGTTTTTTTCCCATTTTGATTTTGTGGTCTCGTACCTTCCGGGTTTTAAGAACATTAAGGCTGATGCCCTCTCTAGGAGTTTTTTGCCTGATTCTCCTGAGCTCTTAGAATCGGTCGGTATTCTGAAAGAAGGGGTGGTCCTTTCTGCCATTTCCCCTGATTTACGACGGGTTCTTCAGGAATTTCAGGCTGACAAACCTGACCGCTGTTCTGTGGGGAAACTGTTTGTTCCTGACAGATGGACTAGTAGAGTGATTTCTGAGGTTCACTGTTCCGTGTTGGCTGGACATCCTGGCATTTTTGGTACCAGAGACTTGGTTGGTAGGTCCTTTTGGTGGCCTTCTTTGTCGCGTGATGTGCGTTCTTTTGTGCAGTCCTGTGGGACTTGTGCGCGGGCCAAGCCTTGTTGTTCCCGTGCTAGTGGGTTGCTTTTGCCATTGCCGGTCCCTGAGAGGCCCTGGATGCATATTTCTATGGATTTTATTTCTGATCTTTCGGTTTCCCAGAGGATGTCAGTTATCTGGGTTGTTTGTGACCGTTCTCAAAGATGGTTCATTTGGTGCCTTTGCCTAAATTGCCTTCCTCTTCGGATTTGGTTCGTTGCTTTTTCAGCATGTGGTCCGTTTGCATGGTATTCCGGAGAATATTGTGTCCGACAGAGGTTCCCAGTTTGTTTCTAGGTTTTGGCGGGCCTTTTGTGCTAGGCTGGGCATTGATTTGTCTTTTTCTTCTGCGTTTCATCCTCAGACAAATGGTCAGACCGAGCAAACTAATCAGACTTTGGAGACTTATTTGAGATGCTTTGTGTCTGCTGATCAGGATGATTGGGTGGCTTTCTTGCCATTGGCCGAGTTTGCCCTTAATAATCGGCCTAGTTCGGCTACTTTGGTTTCGCCTTTCTTTTGTAATTTTGGTTTTCATCCTCGTTTTTCTTCTGGGCAGGTTGAGCCTTCTGACTGTCCTGGTGTGGATTCTGTGGTTGACAGGTTGCAGCAGATTTGGGCTCATGTGGTGGACAATTTGGTGTTGTCTCAGGAGGAGGCTCAACGTTTTGCTAACCGTCGTCGGTGTGTTGGCTCCCGGCTTCGGGTTGGGGATCTGGTCTGGTTGTCTTCCCGTCATGTTCCTATGAAGGTTTCTTCTCCTAAGTTTAGGCCTCGGTTTATTGGTCCTTATAGGATTTCTAAGATTATTAATCCGATGTCTTTTCGACTGGCGCTTCCGGTCTCTTTTGCGATCCATAATGTCTTCCATAGATCTTTATTGCGGAAATATGTGGAGCCCGTTGTTCCCTCTGTTGATCCTCAGGCCCCTGTGTTGGTTGATAGGGAGTTGGAATATGTTGTTGAGAAGATTTTGGATTCCCGTTTCTCGAGGCGGAAGCTTCAGTACCTTGTCAAATGGAAGGGTTATGGCCAGGAGGATAATTCTTGGGTTTTTGCCTCTGATGTCCATGCCGCTGATTTGGTTCGTGCCTTTCATCTGGCTCATCCTGATCGGCCTGGGGGCTCTGGTGAGGGTTCGGTGACCCCTCCTCAAGGGGGGGTACTGTTGTGAATTCTGCTTTTGGGCTCCCTACGGTGGTTGTAGGTGGTAATGCAGTTGTCTCTGGGCTGCAGTCCTGGACAGGTGTATCTGCTGATTGCAATTCTGACTGGGGTATTTAGGTTTGCAGGACTCATTAGTCCTTGCCAGTTGTCAATGTTTCTTGGGAGGTGTTGGATCTCTGTCTGGCTTCTCCTGCTTAGCTGCCAATTCAGCAAAGATAAGTGTCTGTTTCTTTTTCTCTGGCACACTTGCTGTGTGCTTGTTTTTTTATTGTATTCCTGCTCTGAGGGTAGGATTCTCTGGAGTTGCAGATATACATTCCACGTCTAGTTAGATGGAGGAATTTTTGTATAATCTGCTGTGGATATTTTTGGAAGGGTTTTAATACTGACCGCACAGTACTCTGTCCTATCCTTTCCTATTTTAGCTAGAGTGGCCTCTTGTGCTAAATCCTGTTTTCTGCCTGTGTGTGTCTTTCCTCTCCTACTCACAGCCAATATTTGTGGGGGGCTGCTTATCCTTTGGGGTTCTGCTCTGAGGCAAGGTAGAATTCCTATTTCCATCTCTAGGGGTATTTAGTCCTCCAGCTGTGACGAGGTGTCTGGGGTTTGTTAGTTACACCCCACGGCTACTTCCAGTTGCGGTGTTAAGATCAGGATTTGCGGTCAGTACAGTTACCACCTACTCCAGTGAACGTTTTCATGCTGCTCCAAGGTCACCGGATCATAACAGTGATGCACTGCAGGAGCCATTGTCTCCTGTCAGTGTGTCACTGAGGGTCCTATAGAGCAGTGACATCACCCAATGTCACTGTTTTATAAGGGAGATCGTCGTGGGACACTCGTTATTAATTGGACTATGGCGGACAGGTAGTATACAGTTTATTATTTTATTTTGTTTTTTGCAGGCGCTGAAGTATGGTAAGTATGGTTAAATGAAAATTATTAAAATACTTTTTTCCTAATGTGTGTGTTTCATTAACCCTTTCTTACTATTGGATTAATAATGGATAGGCATCTTATTGACGCCTCTCCGTTATTAACCCGGCTTAATGTCACCTTACAATAGCAAGGTGACATTAACCCCTTATTACCCCATATCCCACCGCTACATGGGAGTGGGAAAAGAGGGGCTAAGTGCCGGAATTCTGGGGCGGCTGCGGACCTGTATTTGTAGCCGGGGGGCCAATATCCATGGCCCCTCTCTAGGCTATGAATATCAGCCCACAGTTGTCTGCATAACCTTTCTGGCTATAAAATATAGGGGGACCCCACGTCATTTTTTGGGGGTCCCCCTATTTTAATAGCCAGTAAAGGCTACGCAGACAGCTGCGGGCTCATATTCATAGCAGGCTACAAATATTGGCCCCCGGCCATTTGCTTTCTTTCTCTGGCGCAGAAATTTGCGCGGGAGCCCACGCCATTTTTTCAAAAAAATTCAACAACATTAAGGTCTCTTTTACACTTGTGCCGGTACGGGTCCGTCGCTATGCGTCGAGCCGACATACCGACAGACGGTGTGAAATTTGTGCACGATGTGGCAGCAGATGCAGTTTTTCAATGCATCCACTGTCCACTCTGAAGCCCGGGGAGGAGGGGGCGGAGTTTCGGCCACACATGCGCGGTAGAAAATGGCGGACGCGACGGACAAAGTTCACTTGAACGCTTTTTCGTGCTGACGGTCCGCCAAAACATGACGAATCCGTTGCACGACGGACGCGACGTTTGGCCATCCGACGCGATCCGTCGCTAATACAAGTTTATGGAAAAAAAACGCATCCTGCGAGCACATTTGCAAGATCCATTTTTTTTCCAAAAACGACGGATTGCGACGGATTGCTAAAAATGCAAGTGTGAAAGTAGCCTTAGAAACATCGACCTTTCTATACATAGATGTATCTATCCATATATCTGGCGGAAAAAAACGGATCCGGTGGAAAAAACGGATCCGGTGGAAAAAAACGAAGCCGGCAGAAAAAACAGATCTGGTGGAAAAAAACTGATGTTTTTTTCAAAACTCGCCGGATTGTGCCTGACGGCAAAAACCTGATGTGTGAAAGCAGCCATATATATGGATAGATACATCTATGTATCTATAGATATATCTATCTATAAATATATCTATGGATAGATATATCCATAGATATACAATAGAAAGGCCGATGTTTCTAAGGCTACTTTCACATTGCGTTTTTAGCAATCCGTTGCACTCCGTCGTTTTTGGAAAAAACTGATCCTGCAAATGTGCTCGCAGGATGCGTTTTTTTACCCATAGACTTGTATTAGCGACTGGTCATGACGGATGGCCACACATCGCGTCCGTCGTGTTTTGGCGGACCGTCGACACGAAAAGTTAACGTTTTTTTGTTCGACGCGTCTGCCAGTTTCTACCACGCCTGCGTGGCCAAAACACCGCCCCCTCCTCCCCAGACTTTAGAATGGGCAGTGAATGCGTTGAAAAACTGTATCCGCTGCCCACGTTGTGCACAAATTTCACAACGTGCGTCGATACGTCGGCCCGGCACATAGCGACAGACCCGTACCGATGCAAGTGTGAAAGAGGCCTTAATGAGCGTTGAATTAAAAAAAAAAAGAAAAAAATGGCGTGGGCTCCCGCGCAATTTTCTGCGCCAGAGGGGGAAAGCCGACGGCTGGGGGCCAATATTTGTAGCCTGCTATGAATATCAGCCCGCAGCTGTCTGTGTAGCCTTTACTAGCTTTGAAAATAGGAGGACCCCCCAAAAAAATGACGTAGGATCCCCCCATATTTTATAGCCAGAAAGGCTACGCAGACAGCTTCGGGCTGATATTCATAGCCTAGAGAGGGGCCATGGATTTTGGCCCCCCCGGCTACAAATACCAGTCCGCAGCCGCCCCAGATATGGCGCATCTGTAAGATGTGCCTTTTCCAGCACTTAGCCCCTCTCTTCCCACTCCCTTGTACATAGTTACATAGTTATTAAGGTTGAAAGAAGACTATAAGTCCATCTAGTTCAACCCATAGCCTAACCTAACATGCTCTAACATGTTGATCCAGAGGAAGGCAAAAAAAAAACCCATGTGGCAAAGAGTAAGCTCCACATTGGGAAAAAAATCCTTCACGACTCCACATACTGCAATCAGACTAGTTCCCTGGATCAACGCCCTATCAAGGAATCTAGTATATATACCCTTTAACATTATACTTTTCCAGAAATGTATCCAATCCCCTCTTAAATTTAGGTAATGAATCACTCATTACAACATCATACGGCAGAGAGTTCCATAGTCTCACTGCTCTTACAGTAAAGAACCCGCGTCTGTTATTATGGTTAAACCTTTTTTCCTCCAAACGTAGAGGATGCCCCCTTGTCCCTGTTTCAGGTCTATGATTAAAAAGATCATCAGAAAGGTCTTTTTACTGTCCCCTCATATATTTATACATTAAAATAAGATCACCCCTTAGTCTTCGTTTTTCCAAACAAAATAGCCCCAAGTGTAATAACCTATCTTGGTATTGCAGACCCCCCAGTCCTCTAATAACCTTGGTCGCTCTTCTCTGCACCCGCTCCAGTTCAGCTATGTCTTTCGTATCCACCGGAGACCAGAACTGTGCACAGTATTCTAAGTGTGGTCGAACTAGTGACTTGTATAGAGGTAAAATTATGTTCTCCTCATGAGCATCTATGCCTCTTTTAATGCATCCCATTATTTTATTTGCCATTGTAGCAGCTGCCTGACACTGGCCACTGAATATGAGTTTGTCATTCACCCATACACCCAGGTCTTTTTTCATTGACGGTTTTGCCCAGAGTTTTAGAATTAAGCACATAATTATACATCTTATTACTTCTACCCAAGTGCATGACCTTACATTTATCCCCATTAAAGCTCATTTGCCATTTATCAGCCCAAGCTTCTAGTTTACATAAATCATCCTGTAATATAAGATTTTCCTCCTCTGTATTGATTACCCTGCAGAGTTTAGTGTCATCTGCAAATATTGAAATTATACTCTGAATGCCCCCTACAAGGTCATTAATAAATATGTTAAAAAGAAGAGGGCCCAATACTGACCCCTGTGGTACCCCACTGCTAACCGCTACCCAGTCCGAGTGTGCTCCATTAATAACCACCCTTTGTTTCCTATCCCTGAGCCAGCTTTCAACCCACTTACACATATTTTCCCCTATCCCCATTATTCTCATTTTATGTATCAACCTTATGTGTGGCACCGTATCAAAAGCTTTTGAAAAGTCCATATACACTACATCCACTGGGTTCCCTTGGTCCAGTCCGGAACTTACCTCTTCATAGAAACTGATCAAATTAGTCTGACATGAACGGTCCCTAGTAAACCCGTGCTGATACTGGGTCATGAGGTTATTCCTCTTCAGATACTCCAGTATAGCATCCCTTAGAATGCCCTCCAGGATTTTACCCACAGTAGAGGATAAGCTTACTGGCCTATAATTTCCGAGTTCAGTTTTTGTCCCCTTTTTGAATATTGGCACCACATTTGCTATACGCCAGTCCTGTGGTACAGACCCTGTTATTATGGAGTCTTTAAAGATTAAAAATAATGGTCTATCAATGACTGTACTTAATTCCTGCAGTACTCGAGGGTGTATACCATCCGGGCCCGGAGATTTGTCAATTTTAGTGATTTTTAGACGCCGCCACACTTCCTGCTGGGTAAAGCAGGTGACATTTAATTGGGAATTTTTATCACTAGTCATTTTGTCCGCCATGGGATTTTCTTGTGTAAATACTGATGAAAAAAAGTCATTTAGCATATTGGCTTTTTCCTCATCCTCATCCACCATTTCACCCAGACTATTTTTAAGGGGGCCAACACTATCATTTTTTAGTTTCTTACTGCTTACAGTATGCAGTTAAAGAATAGTTTGGGATTATTTTTACTCTCTCTGGCAATGAGTCTCTCTGTCTCAATCTTTGCTGCCTTGATTTGCTTTTTACAGAATTTATTTAATTTTTTGTATTTATTTAATGCCTCCTCACTACCTACTTCCTTTAATTCTTTAAATACTTTCTTTTTGTCACTTATTGCGCCCCTTACAGCTCTATTTAGCCATATTGGTTTCCTCCTATTTCTAGTATGTTTATTCCCATACGGTATATACTATGCACAGGTCTTATCCAGGATGCTAATAAACGTCTCCCATTTTCTTTGTGTATTTTTGTGTCTCAGGATATCGTCCCAGTTATTTGCACCAAGATCCTCTCTCCTCCGTTGGAAATTTGCCCTCCTGAAGTTTAGTGTCCTTGTAACCCCTCTATTACACATCTTTTTAAAAGATACATGAAAACTTATTATTTTGTGATCTCTATTTCCCAAGTGACCCCCAACCCTTATATTTGCTATGCGGTCTGGCCTGTTGGGTCCTGAACCAGTTGTGAAAGGTAATTGTCTCTAACAGTTGTCAAAAACCGATTACCTTTGCTGGAACTGCAGGTTTCTGTTCCCCAATTTATTTCAGGGTAGTTGAAGTCTCCCATAATAATGACTTCTCTTTGAGTCGCAGCTTCAACTATTTGCTTTACGAGGATATTCTCCATTGCTTCCATTATTTTTGGAGATTTATAACAAACCCCTATCAGTAATTTATTATTTTTTCTCCCTCCCCTTATCTCCACCCACAAGGATTCTACATTTTCATTAAATTCTTAAAAATTTTTTTTTTGTGTTTTCTATTTTCATTAAATTCACCTATATTATCACGCAGGATGGGTTTTAAGGACAATTTTACATATAGACACACCCCACCCCCTCGCTTATCTGTAAGGTCATTTCTGAACAGGCTATAGCCCTGCAAGTTAACAGCCCAGTCATGGCTTTCATCCAGCCATGTTTCAGATATCCCCACCATGTCATAATTATGCTCCAACAACATTAGTTCTAATTCGTCCATTTTGTTGGCGAGGCTTCTGGCATTAGTATACATGCACTTGTTGTTCCTCTCTGTACCTCTATTCTTTCTTAAATTATTAACTGTTCTAACCCCACCCCCCATGCCACCGCCACCCCCAGCTTATTTATTTGTGCCCAGGTCTCTGTCTGCACTATCTTCCCCTCCTATAAAATGAATACCCTCCCCCCCAATTCCTAGTTTAAACACTCCTCCAACTTTCTAGCCATTTTCTCCCCCAGCACAGCTGCACCTTCCCAATAGAGATGCAGCCCGTCCCTAGCGTAGAGCCTGTAGCCAACTGAGAAGTCGGCCCAGTTCTGCAGGAACCCAAATCCCTCCTTCCTATACCAATTCTTGAGCCACTTATTAACCTCCCTAATCTCCCGTTGCCTCTCTGGCGTGGCACGTGGTACAGGCAGTATTTCAGAAAATACCACGTTGGAGGTCCTTGCTTTCAGCTTGCGGCCTAATTCCCTGAAATCATCTTTAAGGACCTTCCACCTACCTCTAACTTTGTCATTTGTGCCAATGTGCACCATGACCGCTGGGTCCTCACCAGCCCCTCCCAGTAATCTGTCCACCCGATCAGCGATGTGTCGGACTCGAGCGCCAGGTAGGCAGCACACCGTTCGACGATCACTGTCTTTGTGACAGATTGCCCTATCCGTTCTCCTAATAATTGAGTCCCTCACTACTAGCACCTGTCTGGCCTGCCCTGCTCTCCTATTTCCCTCCTTACTGGAGCAGTCACTCCTCTGGCTTTCAGAGGACATGCCTGGCTGCAGCAGTGCTACCCCTGTACTGGCACCCCCTCATCTGCCAACTTAGCAAACTTTTTGGGGTGTTCCAGATCAGAACTAGCCTCCCTAGCACTCTTCCCTCTACCCCGCTTCCTAACTGTCACCCAGCTTGCTACTTCATCGTCCTGCAGCTCCATTCTACCATTCCCCCCTCATCTATCCCATTGAGCGTCTGCTCCGTGAGCAGAAGACTCCTCTCCACATTGTCTATGGATCTCAGTGTTGCCAGCTGCACATTTAGATTCAGAATCTGGGTTTCCAAATGCACAACGTGCTCACATCTCGCACAGCAGTATGCACCCTCGATCGGCTGCTCAAGGACTGCATACATGTGGCAAAATGTGCACTGGATGGCATTAACAATAGTGGAGCACATTTCCTAATGGGGATTGCACCAGACAGAAAAGTTAAATATTAAAAAATAAATAAATAAATAAATACAAAGTATTAATAAAAAACAGACAGCAATTCCTCCCTTGGAAACTCCCTGAATCCAAAGTCACAAGTCACACTTACCGCCATTCACACTTACACTCAGATCACACTCAGCTCGCTCACACTCGCTATGCTGAAGATTTATAGATTTTTTTTTCTCTTAACAACAATCCACCTTGCTGTTCAAATGCAATTCCCCAAAAAAATGTAGCGGTGGGATACGGGGTAATAAGGGGTTAATGTCATCTTGCTATTGTAAGGTGGCATTAAGCTGGGTTAATAATGGAGAGGCGTCAATAAGACGCCTATCCATTATTAATCCAATAGTAATAAAGGGTTAATAAAACACACACACACACTTTTTTAGGAAAAAAGAATTTTAATAATCTTCATTTAACCATACTTACCATTCTTCAGCGCCCGCACAAAAACGTAAAATAATAAACCGTATACTACCTGTCCGCCGTAGTCCAATTAATAACGAGTGTCCCACGATGTTCTCCCCTACAGAACAGTGACATTGGGTGATGTCATTGCTCTATAGGACCCTCAGTGACACACTGACGGGAGACAATGGCTCCTGCAGTGCATCACTGAGGTTACTAAAGTTCAAAGTCTCACTTCATGGCAATTGCTGCATGGGAAAATTTCTCACACAGCAATACCAAAAGTGAGACTAGGGACTATTTTTTACAGCGGTGGAAGAATACAGTGTGGAAGGATACCTTCCTCCCGTCATTGTGTTCCTGGAGCCTCTGGAGAGCGGTCGCATCAGCTGATGCTGCCGTTCTCCACGGGTGATCTTCGTGGTACACTCGTGGATTTCTGCGGACAGGGAGTATATTGGTTGTTTGTTATTTTAATCTTTTTTACAGATGACACTGGCTTCGGGGATCAAAATGACAAGTAATGGTGAGTATGTAATCTATGTTATATGTACTGTATGTCTGTATGTATTACATTACATACATGTAGTATGTATGTAGTATGTATGTGTGTAGTATGTATGTATGTATGTAGTATATATGTAGTATGTAGTATGCATGTAGTATGTATGTAGTATGTATGTATGTATGTAGCATGTATGTAGTATGTAGTATGTATGTAGTATGTATGTAGTATGTAGTCTGTATGTAGTATGTATGTAGTATATATGTAGTATGTAGTATGCATGTAGTATGTATGTAGTTTGTAGTATGCAGTATGTATGTAGTATGTATGTAGTATGTAGTATGTATGTAGTATGCATGTAGTATGTATGTATGTATGTATGTATGTAGCATGTATGTAGTATGTAGTATGTATGTAGTATGCATGTAGTATGTAGTCTGTATGTAGTATGTATGTAGTATGTATGTATGTAGCATGCATGTAGTATGTATGTAGTTTGTAGTATGCAGTATGTATGTAGTATGTATGTAGTATGTAGTATGTATGTAGTATGTATATAGTATGTATGTATTTCTACATACTATGCTATATGCATCTCTACTGGTCACAGAAGGTGCAAAAAGTGTCAGAGAACCTCCAAAAGCAGATGAGTGGAAGCATGTGACCAAAAGAAGCAAGAAGACCATGGAGAAATCACCAACCACACAACTGAAGAACCGATATCAAATCTTTGTAGAGGATGAAGATGGCACACCTAAGAATGAAGCAATACCAGCAAGCAAAAAAGAAAAGGGCACACAGCAACAAGTGACAGCAAAAAGTACAGCCAAGAAGCAACGAAGAGTGGTGGTGGTGGGAGACTCACTACTGAGAGGCACCGAAGCAGCCATCTGCAGACCGGACATAACTGCAAGAGAAGTATGCTGCCTTCCAGGTGCGATGATCAAGGATGTGACCGATAGGATACCAAAGCTCTTCAGCTCCAAGGACGTCCACCCATTTCTTCTGATACATGTTGGCACCAATGACACGGCAAGGAAGGACCTACCGACAATCTGCAAGGACTTTGAAGAGTTGGGGAAGAAAGTAAAGGAACTGGATGCACAGGTAGTTTTTTCTTCTATCCTTCCAGTAGACGGGCATGGCACCAGGAGATGGAACAGGATCCTTGATGCAAACAACTGGCTAAGACGATGGTGCAGACAACAAGGATTTGGATTCCTGGACCACGGTGTGAATTACTGGTATGATGGACTCCTCGCCAGAGACGGACTACACCTCAACAAACCTGGGAAACACACATTCGCCAGAAGACTCGCTACACTCATCAGGAGGGCGTTAAACTAGAAGAAGAGGGGACGGGAAGAAAAACATTAGACTCGAACAAAGACGACCCAGGAAAACATACTCAGAAGGGAGGTAAGAACATTTCTAAAACAATCCACAGTGAGGAGATTGGAACAAAACAAAATCCTCTAAACTGCATGCTCGCAAACGCCAGAAGCCTGACAAACAAGATGGAAGAACTAGAAGCAGAAATATCTACAGGTAACTTTGACATAGTGGGAATAACCGAGACATGGTTAGATGAAAGCTATGACTGGGCAGTTAACTTACAGGGTTACAGTCTGTTTAGAAAGGATCGTAAAAATCGGAGAGGAGGAGGGGTTTGTCTCTATGTAAAGTCTTGTCTAAAGTCCACTTTAAGGGAGGATATTAGCGAAGGGAATGAGGATGTCGAGTCCATATGGGTTGAAATTCATGGAGGGAAAAATGGTAACAAAATTCTCATTGGGGTCTGTTACAAACCCCCAAATATAACAGAAAGCATGGAAAGTCTACTTCTAAAGCAGATAGATGAAGCTGCAACCCATAATGAGGTCCTGGTTATGGGGGACTTTAACTACCCGGATATTAACTGGGAAACAGAAACCTGTGAAACCCATAAAGGCAACAGGTTTCTGCTAATAACCAAGAAAAATTATCTTTCACAATTGGTGCAGAATCCAACCAGAGGAGCAGCACTTTTAGACCTAATACTATCTAATAGACCTGACAGAATAACAAATCTGCAGGTGGTTGGGCATTTAGGAAATAGCGACCACAATATTGTGCAGTTTCACCTGTCTTTCACTAGGGGGACTTGTCAGGGAGTCACAAAAACATTGAACTTTAGGAAGGCAAAGTTTGAACAGCTTAGAGATGCCCTTAATCTGGTAGACTGGGACAATATCCTCAGAAATGAGAATACAGATAATAAATGGGAAATGTTTAAGAACATCCTAAATAGGCAGTGTAAGCGGTTTATACCTTGTGGGAATAAAAGGACTAGAAATAGGAAAAACCCAATGTGGCTAAACAAAGAAGTAAGACAGGCAATTAACAGTAAAAAGAAAGCATTTGCACTACTAAAGCAGGATGGCACCATTGAAGCTCTAAAAAACTATAGGGAGAAAAATACTTTATCTAAAAAACTAATTAAAGCTGCCAAAAAGGAAACAGAGAAGCACATTGCTAAGGAGAGTAAAACTAATCCCAAACTGTTCTTCAACTATATCAATAGTAAAAGAATAAAAACTGAAAATGTAGGCCCCTTAAAAAATAGTGAGGAAAGAATAGTTGTAGATGACGAGGAAAAAGCTAACATATTAAACACCTTCTTCTCCACGGTATTCACGGTGGAAAATGAAATGCTAGGTGAAATCCCAAGAAACAATGAAAACCCTATATTAAGGGTCACCAATCTAACCCAAGAAGAGGTGCGAAACCGGCTAAATAAGATTAAAATAGATAAATCTCCGGGTCCGGATGGCATACACCCACGAGTACTAAGAGAACTAAGTAATGTAATAGATAAACCATTATTTCTTATTTTTAGTGACTCTATAGCGACAGGGTCTGTTCCGCAGGACTGGCGCATAGCAAATGTGGTGCCAATATTCAAAAAGGGCTCTAAAAGTGAACCTGGAAATTATAGGCCAGTAAGTCTAACCTCTATTGTTGGTAAAATATTTGAAGGGTTTCTGAGGGATGTTATTCTGGATTATCTCAATGAGAATAACTGTTTAACTCCATATCAGCATGGGTTTATGAGAAATCGCTCCTGTCAAACCAATCTAATCAGTTTTTATGAAGAGGTAAGCTATAGGCTGGACCACGGTGAGTCATTGGACGTGGTATATCTCGATTTTTCCAAAGCGTTTGATACCGTGCCGCACAAGAGGTTGGTACACAAAATGAGAATGCTTGGTCTGGGGGAAAATGTGTGTAAATGGGTTAGTAACTGGCTTAGTGATAGAAAGCAGAGGGTGGTTATAAATGGTATAGTCTCTAACTGGGTCGCTGTGACCAGTGGGGTACCGCAGGGGTCAGTATTGGGACCTGTTCTCTTCAACATATTCATTAATGATCTGGTAGAAGGTTTACACAGTAAAATATCGATATTTGCAGATGATACAAAACTATGTAAAGCAGTTAATACAAGAGAAGATAGTATTCTGCTACAGATGGATCTGGATAAGTTGGAAACTTGGGCTGAAAGGTGGCAGATGAGGTTTAACAATGATAAATGTAAGGTTATACACATGGGAAGAGGGAATCAATATCACCATTACACACTGAACGGGAAACCACTGGGTAAATCTGACAGGGAGAAGGACTTGGGGATCCTAGTTAATGATAAACTTACCTGGAGCAGCCAGTGCCAGGCAGCAGCTGCCAAGGCAAACAGGATCATGGGGTGCATTAAAAGAGGACTGGATACACATGATGAGAGCATTATACTGCCTCTGTACAAATCCCTAGTTAGACCGCACATGGAGTACTGTGTCCAGTTTTGGGCACCAGTGCTCAGGAAGGATATAATGGAACTAGAGAGAGTACAAAGGAGGGCAACAAAATTAATAAAGGGGATGGGAGAACTACAATACCCAGATAGATTAGCGAAATTAGGATTATTTAGTCTAGAAAAAAGACGACTGAGGGGCGATCTAATAACCATGTATAAGTATATAAGGGGACAATACAAATATCTCGCTGAGGATCTGTTTATACCAAGGAAGGTGACGGGCACAAGGGGGCATTCTTTGCGTCTGGAGGAGAGAAGGTTTTTCCACCAACATAGAAGAGGATTCTTTACTGTTAGGGCAGTGAGAATCTGGAATTGCTTGCCTGAGGAGGTGGTGATGGCGAACTCAGTCGAGGGGTTCAAGAGAGGCCTGGATGTCTTCCTGGAGCAGAACAATATTGTATCATACAATTATTAGGTTCTGTAGAAGGACGTAGATCTGGGTATTTATTATGATGGAATATAGGCTGAACTGGATGGACAAATGTCTTTTTTCGGCCTTACTAACTATGTTACTATGTTACTATGTTACTATGTATGTAGTATGTATGTATGTAATATGTATGTATGCATGTATGTTTGTAGCATGTATGTACTATGTATGTAGTTTTTTTTTTTACATTCAACACATTAGCCGTATGATGGGACTACTACTGTCCCATCATTGGCTAATGTGTCAATCACTGTCACTGTAGCAGGCATCGTCCGATGGGGCTTGTAGTCCCATTGGACGATGCCTGCACACGCGCACAGAGCACCGGCAGCTCGCACAGAGCCCCGGCAGCCCAAACAGAGCCATGGCAGCCCGCACAGAGCCCAGGCAGGCCCGCACAGACCCCCGGCAGCCCACACAGACCCGAGCAGCCCGCACAGAGCACCGGCAGGCCCGCACAGAGCCCCAGCAGGCCAGCACAGAGCCACGGCAGCCTGCACAGAGCCCCGGCAGCCCGAACAGAGCCCCAGGAGCCCACACAGAGCCCCGGCAGGCCCGCACAGAGCCCCGGCAGCCCAAACAGAGCCCCAGCAGCCCATACAGAGCCCCGGCAGGGCCACACAGATCACCGCCCACCCTCCATTATAGTGCATCATTGCACTATGGGAACTTCCGATTCCGGTATCCAATATCGCAAAAGTATCGGAACTCGGTATCGGAATTCCGATACAGCGAATATCGGCCGATACCCGATATTTGCAGTATCGGAATGCTCAACACTAATTGTGACATTGACTCCGTCTCCGGGAGAGACAGGGGATAGACACATCCCCGAGGAGGCTCTGCCCCTGGCAAGAGGTCAATAGGACAGTCATAAGGGCGGTGAGGCGGACGGGTCTCCACAGCTTTCTTGGAGAAAAAGTCTGCATAGGACCAGTAGTGTTGTGGAAGAGAACTAAGATCTGTGGGTATTTCCATAGTGGCAACCTGAACACACTCCCTCTGACATCTACCTTCATATGATTTACTCCATCCCAGTATTCTCCCAGAGGACCATTCAATATGTGGGGAGTGGTAACGCAACAAAGGTATCCCTAGAAGAATCTCATCTATTCCCTCGGGAATGACGAGAAGGGAGATGATCTCCTGATGAGATGGAGACATGGTTAATGAAATGAGGGTATTCTGATGTGTGATCTGTGAAGGTAGTGCAGACCCATTCACCACTTTTATGGTCACTGGTTTGGCTAGCATAACCAGAGGAATTGCGTGCCTTTGAGCGAAGGAAGAAGACATGAAATTTCTCTACGCCCCGGAAACCACACAAAGTTTAATAGCAAAAGTGGAAGGGCCAAAAGTAATTGTCCCCTTGAAGGACATTTTGGAGGATAACACCGCTGTGTCTCATGAACCCCCTCCTATAGCTACTAGACACGGTCGTTTTCCCTGCCGACACCTAACACACTGCTCAAAAAAGAAAGGGGGTAGTTCAGAGATACTGCACTCGTCAGCGGACACCATGTCGTGTTTGGAGAGCCCCTGTGTGCCTAAACTTTGAAGCTCCCCCACAAGTGACCCCATTTTGGAAACTAGACCCCCCAAGGAACTTATCTAGATGCATGGTGAGCACTTTCAATCCCCAGGTGCTTTACAAATTGATCCGTAAAAATAAAAAAGTACTTTTTTTCACAAAAAAATTCTTTTAGCCTCAATTTCTTCATGTTCTTATGGGCTAAAGGATAAAATCGATCTTAAAATGTGTTGGGCAATTTCTCCTGAGTACAACGATACCTCACATATGGGGGTAAATCACTGTTTGGGCACACGGCAAGGCTCGGTAGGGAAGGAGCACCATTTGACTTTTTGAATGAAAAATTAGCTCCAATCGTTAGCGGTCACCATGTCACGTTTGGAGAGCCCCTGTGTGTCTAAACATTTGAACTCCCCCACAAGTGACACCATTTTGGAAAGGAGACCCTTCAAGGAACTTATTTAGATGTGTGATGAGCACTTTGAACCCCCTAGTGCTTCACAGAAGTTTATAACGAAGAGCCATGAAAATAAAAAAAATATTTTTCTTTATTCAAAAATTATATTTTAGCCCGCAATTTTTTTTTATTTTTACAAGGGTTACAGGAGAAAATGGACCCCCAAAAGTGGTTGTTCAGTTTGTCCTGAGTAGGCTGACACCTCATATGTGGGGGCACTGGCGGACACAGTCAGAAAAGTGCCCCTGTGCAAGAACAATATATGGGCCCTTTGCAGCCCAAGAACGCCTAAAAATGCAAAATTGCACTTGCTTTGGAGCAAGAAAGGGACCCCCTTACCTCTTGGGCCCCTGTGCGGCCGCACATGTTGCACCAATGGTATGTCCGCCCCTGTGTGGGGGTAAACCACTATTTTGGCGCATGGCAGAGCTCGGAAGGGAAGTAGTGATGTTTTGGAATGCAGACTTTGATGGAATGGTCTTTGGGCATCATGTTACGTTTGCAGAGGCCCTGATGTGCCTAATCAGTAGAAACCTGCCACAATTGACCCCATTTTGGAAACTAGAGCCCCCAAGGAACTTATCTAGATGTGTGGTGAGCACTTTGAACCCGCAAGTGCTTCACAGAAGTTTATAATGCAGAGACGTGAAAATAAAAAATCATTTTTCTTTCCTCAAAAATCATTTTTTACCCAGCAATATTTTATTTTTACACGGGTAACAGGAGACATTGGACCTCAAAAGTTGCCAAACAAGAGAAAAGAAAAACACAGCAGCACAGCCTCAAGTGAGGTTAGGTACACACTCAGTCCTTAATCATGGAACACTGACAGTCTCGGGAGGTGCACGCATAGAAAAAACAGGAACATACCATATAAAACTAAAGGAACGAACGCGGCAGCACTCACCAGACCTGTGATCAAGTCTTATCTTTATTAGGGAGCACGTAAAAACATCTTCACGGCATGGGAGAGTGGAGAAGCAAAGCAGGTGAGCGGGGAAAGGACGACAGCCATTTCACGCCTGACCGGCGCTTCTACGGGTCCACCCGTAGACCCGTAGAAGAGCCGGTCAGGCGTGAAACAGCCGTCGTCCTTTCCCCGCTCACCTCCTTTGCTTCTACACTTCCCCGTGCCGTGAAGATGTTTTTACGTGATTCCAAATAAAGAGAGGACCTCAAAAGTTATTGTCCAGTTTGTCCTGAGTACGCTGATACCCCATATGTGGGGGTAAACCACTGTTTGGGTGCATGGCAGAGCTTGGAAGGGAAGTAGTGACATTTTGAAATGAAGACTTTGATGGAATGGTCTGTGGATGTCATGTTACGTTTGCAGAGCCCCTGATGTGCCTAAACAGTAGAAACCCACCAAAAGTGACCCCATTTTGGAAACTAGACCCCCAAGGAACTTATCTAGATATGTGGTGAGCACTTTGAGCACTATTTGACTTTTTGAATGCAAGATTGACTGGAATAAATGGTGGCGCCATGTCGTGATTGGAGATCTCCTAATGTGCCTAAACAGTGGAAACCCCTCAATTCTAACTCAATTCCAACTCCAACACTAACCCCAACACACCCCTAATCCCAACTCTAACCATAACTGTAATAACAACCCTAACCCCAACACACCCCTAACCACAAACCTAATCCCAACACACCCCTAACCCTAATCCCAACCCTAACCACAACCCTAACCCCAACATACAACCAACCCTAATCCCAACCCCAACCATAACCCTAACCACAAGCCTAACCCTAACCTCAAAACACCCCTAACCCTAATCTTAACGCTAATTCCAACCCTAACCCTAATTCCAACCCTAACTCTAGTTCCAGCCCTAACCCTAAGGCTATGTGCCCACGATGCGGATTCGTGTGCAGATTTTTCCACACCGTTTTTGAAAAATCCGCAGGTAAAACGCACTGCGTTTTACTTGCGGATTTACCATGGATTTCCAGTGTTTTTTGTGCGGATTCTTATTGAGGAACAGGTGTAAAACGCTGAGGATTCCACACAAAGAATTGACATGCTGTGGAAAATACAACACAGCTTTTCCGCACGGTATTTTCTGCACCATAGGCACGATAGCATAGGATTTTGTTTTCCATAAGTTTACATGGTACTGTAAACGTGATGGAAAACTGCCACGAATCCGCGGCGGCCATTCCACTGCGGATCCCCAGCCAAATCCGCACCGTGTGCACATAGCCTAATTCTAACCATAACCCTAATTGAAACTCTATCCCAATTCTAACCCTAACCCTAGCCCTAATGCTAGCCCTAACCCTAGCCCTAACCCTAGTTCTAACCCGAACCATAGTGGAAAAATAAATATATTTTATTTATTTCATTATTTTCCCTACCTATGGGGGTGATAAGGGGGGCTTTATTTACAATTTTTTTTATTTTGATCACTGTGATATAATCACAGTGATCAAAATGTACCTGGAACGAATCTGCCGGCGGGCAGATTCGGTGAGCGCACTGCGCATGCGCCCATCGCTGAAGACGGACGGACACCGGGAGGGACACCGGGACTTGCTAAGTATGGGGGGGTGGGATTGGACAGCGGGGGCAGAGGAGAGGCCGGGGGCAAGGGGAGGGGAGGGGAGAGGAAGGCAGCGGAGCACAGAACGGAGGGCAGATCACCGCTGTCAGTCGGTGGAGGGGTCAGATCGCGGTCTGTATATGTAATATTTCACCAAGTTTCATAGGTGAAATATTACAATTTGCTCTGATTGGCTGTTTCACTTTCAATAGCCAATCAGAGCGATCGTAGCCACGGGCAGGGGGCACCTACCGGGGCTGAAGTATCACTCCCCTGTCCCTGCAGATTGGGTGAAATTGGAGTTAACCCTTTCACCTGATCAGCAGGGGTGCAATCCTCCATGACGTCACATAGGCGTCACAGGTCGGATTGCCACTGACTTTCATGATGCCTACGTGGCGTCACCGGTCGGGAAGGGATTAAACACATGTGATAATTAGTTTTCCAGGTGATTCTGATTCAAGTAAAACTACTTAAAAATTATGTTTCACATTATTAAGCAGGCCACAAGTTTCAAGCAATATGGGAACTAAAAAGGGTCTCTCTGCTGCTGAAAAGTGCAATGCCTTGGACATTAGATATTTCACAAAACCTTAAGATGGTCATCATACTGTGAAGAGATTTGTAACTGAAACAGAGCACATACATAGTTCATGCAGATAAAGGCATAATGAGGAAGGTTTCTGTCAGACAAATTCATTGGATTAACAGAGCAGCTGCCAAAATACCATTACAAAGCAGCAAACAGTTATTTAAAGCTGCTGGTGCCTCTGGAGTCCCTCAAACCTCAAGGTGTAGGATCCTTTAAAGGATTGCTGTGGTGCATAATCCTAAGCAGTGTTCACAAGTAGAAACGGTTGCAGTCAGACATACATGAAGACTTATTTCCAAACAGTCTTATTTACTGATGAGTGTCAAGCAACCCTGGATGGTCCAGATGGATGGAGTAGTGGATGGTTGGTGGATGGCCACCATGTCCTAAAAAGGCTGCGACGTGAGAAAGGAGGCACAGGAGTCATGTTTTGGGCTGGAATCCTGGGGAAACAGCTGGTAGGGCCATTTAAGGTTCCTTAAGGTGTGAAAATCACCTCTGCAAAGTATATAGAGTTTGTGACTGACAACTTTCTTCCATGGTAGAAAAAGCAGAAACGTGCCTTCAGGAGCAAAATCATCTTCATGCATGGCAATGCACCATCTCTCTTGTAGATTGTGAGCCTTCACGGGCAGGGTCCTCATTCCTCCTGTACCAGTTATGACTTGTATTGTTTAAGATTATTGTACTTGTTTTCATGTATACCCCTCCTCACATGTAAAGCGCCATGGAATAAATGGCGCTACAACAATAAATAATAATAAATAATAATAATAATCTCATGCTGCAAAGAATAGCTCTAAGTCATTGGCTGCTATGGGCATAAAATGAGATAAACTCATGGTGTGGCCACCATCTTCCCCTGACCTCAACCCTATAGAGAACCTTTGGAGTATCATCAAGCAAAAAACCTATAAGGGTGGGAGGCAGTTCGCATCAAAACAGCAGGGAGGCTATTCTGACTTCATGCAAAGAAATACAAGCAGAAACTCTCCAAAAACTCACAAGTTCAATGGATGCAAGAATTGTGTAGGAGTTAAATAGGAGATGTTTTGGAGTTAAATAGCTTTTTTGTTCAGTGAATGTGACCTCCTAATGCTGCAAATTCCACAATTGAGTATTTTCAGTTCTTTAAAACATATCAAATGTTTAGAAATTATACTGTGCCTAATAATTTGGAACAGTGCATTTTGAGTTTTTATTAATTTTGGAGATTATACTGTTATCATTGGGAGGTTTCTTCAATAAAGCTCGATGTATAATCTAACGGTTGATGACTTTTATTAGACTGACTGTCATTTGCACCGACCATTTAGGAAAATCCAAGAAAAATATAATTTGCATAATAATTTGGAACACGGTGTATATACATTTGGTCAAAATTGTTGGTACCCCTCGCTTAATAACAGAAAAACCCACAATGGTCACAGAAATAACTTGAATCTGACAAAAGTAATAATAGATATAAAAAAATCTATGAAAATGAACAAATTAAAGTCAGACATTGCTTTTCAACCTTACGTACACAGAATTAAAAACAAAAACTCATGAAATGGGCATTGAAAAAAATGATGGTACCCCTGAAAATAATGTGATAAAAGGGACATGTTAAATCAAGGTGTACCCACTAACTAGCATCACAGGTGTCTACAATCTTGGAGTCAGTGAGTGGACCTGGATATAGGGCTACAGATATTCACTGTGCTGTTTGGTGATATGGTGTGTATCACACTCAACATGGACCGGAGGAAGCGAAGGAAAGAGTTGTTAAATGTTAAAGTTATAAGACCATCTCCAAGCAGTTTGATGCTCCTGTGACTATAGCTGCACATATTAATCGAAATTTAACATCCATGGGATTGTAGCAAACCTCCCTGAGCGTGGCCCAGCAGGAAATTGATGACAAATCAAAGAGACGGATAATAAGGATGGTAACAAGAGCCCAGAAAAACTTCTAAACTGATTAAAAGTGAACTTCTTTCCAAAGAACTTTATTGGGTTTTCGTATTTCAACCGGGGGAAGGCGGGTATGTAGGGGGGGGGAGGAAGGGTGGGGGGAGGATAAGAGTAATGGGAAATAGGGGAGGGAAAATACAACACATGACACATAAAACATTGAAAGTAATAACTAGGGTTGAGCGACTTTTAGTTTTTTAGGGTTGAGTCGGGTTTCGCGAAACCCGACTATCTCAAAAGTCGAGTCGAGTGGAATCGGCAGATTATCCCGAAAAGTCGGGGATCGACCGAAACACGAAACCCAATGCAAGTCAATGGGGGAGCATAGTCGGCAGTGAGTGGAGGCCAGGAAAACATGTACAGTGCCCATTTTAATGGCAAAAAACATACATTCTTGTTACTGAAGCTTGTCAATCTAAATTTACCTTATAATAATAGTAAGGCATTGGAAATTGGGGGTCATTTGGCTAAAGTTGTGGGGGGTAGGGCTGGTTCAAGTATTTAGTGGGCCCAGGAAATCTGGACCATGTCACAGCAGTGGAGCAGGGAGAGGTAAGTATTTCAACTTTGCAAGTGCTGTGATCCTGAGCAAGCAGGGGGGGCCCACTCATTGGCATTGGCACTGGCACAGGGCCCCTCAAAGTACGGCGTTGTGTTTGCACAGCGGGGGCGCCTCTCACCGGCAGCGACACTTTTGCGTACTATGAGGGGCCCTGTGCCAGTGACGCCGCCAACGAGTTTTCCTCCCCCCACCTGATGAAGGAACCTGCACTTTCATCTGCACCTTCCTCTTTGTCCCCGTGTAAGGTGGTATGGTATGCGGAAAGGGGAACCTGACTTTCAGCAGGGTCACAATCTTGCTGTGTAGCGTGCACGGGGAATGTTGCGTTATGGGTCAATGTACCAGCAGACTCATCTATCACTGGCTGGACAATGGGCAGGATGAGGAGGAAACACATATATAGGCCCAAAGAATAAAGTGGGCTAAATGCAGTTCAAAATTGGTAACATGACTAACCAGGGGGCATTGCTTTGTTCAGTGGAGGACAACTGTAATGAGAGGCTGACACAGAGAGTAGGCCCAAATCAGTAAGTAGTCTAAATGCAGTTCAAAATTGGCAACAGTAGTAAACAGGCGGCACAGCTTTGTTCAGTGGAGAACAGCAAGGAGCGGCAGACACCGATAGTAGGCCCCAACCCAACTAGTAGGCCAAATGCAGTCTAACATTAACAACAACTTAACAAGAGCCTGAAAATGGAAGTTCAGGACAGGAAACCAGGAAAACAGCAAGGAGCGGCAGACACTGTTAGTAGGCCCCAACCCAACTAGAAGGCCAAATGCAGTTGTTCCATTTAACAACTATTTAACAATAGCCTGAAGATAGAAGCTCAGGAAAGGCAACCAGGAGAACACCTTGGAGCGGCAGACACTGTTAGTAGGCCCCAACCAAACTAGTAGGCCCACTGCAGTTTTAAAATTCCAATAGGCTGAAAACCAGATAATTGTAGGTCATTTTTTGTAAAGAGGACAGCTGTATTGAGTGGCGCAGCCAGGCACTTCAAGTAGGCCTTACACCACAAAGTTGGCTCGACACAGGTTTAAAAAAGGTTACATGGGTACACGGTCTGCATTGGTGTGCTCAGTGGAGGACAATTGGAATGAGAGACCGCAGAAAGACTTAGTAGGCCTAAAATAACAAAATAGGCTCTATGCAGCTTCGATTATGTGGCAACCTGGAGAACACCTTGGAGCGGCAGACACCGTCTCTACGACCCAGA
Organism: Ranitomeya imitator; assembly: GCF_032444005.1. Classification (NCBI taxonomy): domain Eukaryota; kingdom Metazoa; phylum Chordata; class Amphibia; order Anura; family Dendrobatidae; genus Ranitomeya; species Ranitomeya imitator. The sequence goes on along the minus strand of NC_091287.1, from coordinate 205,388,973 downwards.
CCCAACTTGTAGGCCTAATGCTGTATTGTTTAAACAACTACTTAACGAGAGCATGAAGATTGAAGCTATGGAGAGGCAACCTGGAGAACACCTTGGAGCGGCAGACAATCTTAGTAGGCCCCAACCAAACTAGTTGTTCGATTAAAAAACTATTTAAGACGAGCCTGAAGATTGAAGCTCAGGAAAGTAAACCAGGAGAACTGTTGTGAATTCTGCTCTTTGGCTCCCTCCGGTGGTTATGAGTGTTAGTGCTGTGGTAGTTGGATCGCAGCATTTAGTAACATAGTAACATAGTAACATAGTTAGTAAGGCCGAAAAAAGACATTTGTCCATCCAGTTCAGCCTATATACCATCATAATAAATCCCCAGATTTACGTCCTTCTACAGAACCAAATAATTGTATGATACAATATTGTTCTGCTCCATCAGGTGTATCCATTTTTTGCAATCTGGGCTGGGCTATTTAAGTCCTGCTTTTTCCTTTAGTCAGTGCCAGTTGTCCATTGTTTTTGGAGGATTCACATCCATACCTGGTCTCTCCTAGTCTGCTGTTCATTTCTTCAAAGATAAGTTCTGGCCTTGTTTTTGCTGTCCACCGCTGTGGACCATATAGTTCTGTGCATTTTCATGTTTTGTTTTGTCCAGCTTTGTCTGTGAAGGATTTTTTGCAGCCAAGCTGTGTCTCTGGAGATGCAGATATACCCCCCATGTCTTTAGTCAGATGTGGTGATTTGTATTTTCTGTGGTGGATATTTTCTAGCGTTTTTATACTGACCGCATAGTACTCTGTTCTATTCTTTATTTTTAGCTAGTATGGCCTCCTATGCTAAATTCTGATTTCATGTCTGCGTATGTCATTTCCCTCTCCTCTCACAGTCAACATTTGTGGGGGGCTATCTATCCTTTGGGGATTTTCTCTGAGGCAAGATAGGTTTCCTGTTTCTGTCTTTAGGGGTATTTAGTCCTCAGGCTGTGTCGAGGGGTCTAGGGAGTGTCAGGTACCCCCTACGGCTACTTCTAGTTGCGCTGCTAGGTTCAGGGTTTGCGGTCAGTACAGGGATCACCTTCTCCAGAGTCCATCTCATGCTGCTCCTAGGCCACCAGATCATAACAGTACAACTGGCCTACAATGAGTTAATTGCATCTCAGAAGAAGGGAGGACAGGTTTTGAGTAAAGACATAAAAGAAAAATAAGCAAAAAAGGGAAAATCAAAAAACGTGTAACATGTTGTCCCCTTAAAAAATAGATTTTAATCAGATATCTTAAAAATACCACTTTCCAGTGAAAACAGAAAAAAATGTAAAATATAAACACGAACCAACTAGGTGCACCTGTCCTAATACAATAACCCTGCGCTCACCTGCTGTCCCTTCCTAACAGTGGAGGTTGGCACCCTGATAGATTATTTGGCGCCCCCACTCCGCGACGGCTAACACCTGCTAGCCCTGTTAAGTATCTAACCAACTATAGGAGGGAAAACAATGAGCAATTAAAAGAAATGAAGGAAGCGTAGGGTAAAAGAACTAAGGTGCACACATAGTAAATAATGTCAACCTCCCATATTAGAGTCCCAAATAGGACGATATACTACTCAATATACACCTGGAGCATATAGTTAACCGCACTCATCAAGTTTTTATGTAGCCGTCCTATTGCACAACTAAAAAAATGTATATACTTATGTGCATAGATGGTGAGACATCAATAGGGGGGAAGACATAAGTAACAAATGACCTGGTTCAGTCCGAATTAAGGCCTGTGCATAACAGCACTCCCCTGGCATCTTTAAACAATGATTACACTGAATGTATACAAAACAGTGTTACACATTTCAACATAGTTATTAGTACCCATAGGCATGTAGAAAAAATTACCAGATGACATACCATATTGGGCAGAAAAAATTGAAAACAGATACATTCAACTGCACATTAGATGAAATAATATGCAGATGCCAATCAGCATAAATGACCAGTGGTAAGTGCCTATATTCATGCACAGTGCGGTGGACCAAAAGTAAATGGTTTGAAAAGCAGCCAGTGAAGGGGGTATCATCCCCAAAAGCAGACACTTAGCTGTCAGTAGAACAGGTTTTGAGCCATTTTTTTTTCCTTAGCCTGTTTTTTTCTGTTCCTCCCTCTTAATCTCTGGGTGGTTACGGAACCTAGTAATAACATGAATGTTCAGGAGTTAGTTTCTCGGGTGGATCAGCTTGCTGCTAGGGTACAGGGTATTTCAGATTATATTGTTCAGACTCCTGCCTTAGAACCTAAGATTCCCACTCCTGATTTGTTTTTTGGTGACAGATCCAAATTTTTGAGTTTCAAAAATAATTGTAAACTGTTTTTTGCATTGAGACCCCGTTCTTCTGGTGATCCCATTCAGCAGGTTAAAATCATCATATCCTTGCTGCGTGGTGACCCACAGGATTGGGCATTTTCCCTGGAATCTGGCAATCCTGCTTTGCTTAATGTTGATTCTTTCTTTCAAGCATTGGGGTTATTGTATGATGAGCCTAATTCTGTGGATCAAGCTGAGAAGATCTTGTTGGCCCTGTGTCAGGGTCAAGAAGCGGCAGAATCGTATTGCCAGAAATTTAGAAAATGGTCTGTACTGACTAAATGGAATGAGGATGCCTTGGCGGCAATTTTCAGAAAGGGTCTTTCTGAATCCGTTAAAGATGTTATGGTGGGGTTCCCCACGTCTGCTGGTCTGAGTGATTCTATGTCTCTGGCCATTCAGATTGATCGGCGCTTGCGTGAGCGCAGAGTTGTGCACACTGTGGCGTTGTCCTCCGAGAGGAGCCCTGAGCCTATGCAGTGTGATAGGATTTTGTCTAGAGCTGAACGACAAGGATTTAGGCATCAGAATAGGTTGTGTTTTTACTGCGGCGATTCTGCTCATGTTATTTCTGATTGCCCTGAGCGTACCAAGAAAATCGCTAGTTCTGTTACCATCAGTACTGTACAACCAAAATTTCTGTTATCTGTGACCTTGATCTGCTCATTATCGTCATTTTCTGTCATGGCATTTGTGGATTCAGGCACCGCTCTGAATTTAATGGACTTAGAATTTGCCAGACGTTGTGGTTTCCCCTTGCAGCCTTTGCAGAACCCTATTCCTTTAAGGGGGATTGATGCTACACCGTTGGCTAAGAATAAACCTCAGTTTTGGACACAGCTGACCATGCGCATGGCACCAGCCCATCAGGAAGATTGTCATTTTCTGGTGTTGCATAATTTGCATGATGATATTGTGCTGGGTTTTCCATGGTTACAGCTACATAATCCAGTGTTAGATTGGAAATCAATGTCTGTGACTAGTTGGGGTTGTCAGGGGGTTCATGATCACGTTCCTTTGATGTCAATTTCCTCTTCCACCTCTTCTGAAATTCCTGAGTTTTTGTCAGATTTCCAGGATGTATTCGATGAGCCTAAATCTAGTTCCCTTCCACCACATAGGGACTATGGTTGTGCTATTGACTTGATTCCAGGTTGTAAGTTCCCTAAGGGTCGACTTTTCAACCTGTCTGTGCCAGAACATGCTGCCATGCAGAGGTATATTAAGGAGTCTTTGGAGAAGGGACATATTCGGCCATCTTCTTCACCATTGGGAGCAGGTTTTTTTTGTTGCCAAGAAGGATGGCTCCTTGAGACCGTGTATTGATTATCGCCTATTGAATAAGATCACGGTCAAATTTCAATACCCTTTGCCTTTGCTTACTGATTTGTTTGCTAGGATTAAGGGGGCTAGCTGGTTTACTAAGATTGACCTTCGAGGGGCATATAATTTTATTCGTATTAAACAGGGTGACGAATGGAAAACTGCATTTAATACGCCTGAAGGCCATTTTGAATACCTAGTGATGCCATTCGGACTCTCTAATGCCCCATCTGTGTTCCAGTCCTTCATGCATGATATCTTTCTGAGTTATCTTGATAAATTCATGGTTGTATAGTTGGATGATATTTTGATTTTTTCCGATGATTGGGAGTCTCATGTGAAACAGGTCAGGATGGTATTTCAGATCCTCCGTGATAATGCTCTATTTGTGAAGGGGTCGAAGTGCCTCTTTGGAGTGCAGAAGATTTTGGATTCTCATTTTTCGAGGCGGAAGCTTCAGTATCTGGTCAAATGGAAGGGTTATGGCCAGGAGGATAATTCTTGGGTTGTTGCCTCCGATGTTCATGCTGACGATTTGGTTCGTGCCTTTCATTTGGCTCGTCCTGATCGGCCTGGGGGCTCTGGTGAGGGTTCGGTGACCCCTCCTCAAGGGGGGTACTGTTGGGAATTCTGCTTTTGGGCTCCCTTCGGTGGTTATGAGTGGTAGTGCTGCGGTAGTTGGATCGCAGCATTTATCAGGTGTATCCATTTTTTGCAATCTGGGCTGGGCTATTTAAGTCCTGATTTTTCCTTTAGTCAGTGCCAGTTGTCCATTGTTTTTGGAGGATTCACATCCATACCTGGTCTCTCCTGGTCTGCTGTTCATTTCTTCAAAGATAAGTTCTGGCCTTGTTTTTGCTGTCCACCGCTGTGGACCATATAGTTCTGTGCATTTTCATGTTTTGTTTTGTCCAGCTTTGTCTGTGAAGGATTTTTTGCAGCCAAGCTGTGTCTCTGGAGATGCAGATATACCCCCCATGTCTTTAGTCAGATGTGGTGATTTGTATTTTCTGTGGTGGATATTTTCTAGCGTTTTTATACTGACCGCATAGTACTCTGTTCTATTCTTTATTTTTAGCTAGTATGGCCTCCTATGCTAAATTCTGATTTCATGTCTGCGTATGTTATTTCCCTCTCCTCTCACAGTCAACATTTGTGGGGGGCTATCTATCCTTTGGGGATTTTCTCTGAGGCAAGATAGGTTTCCTGTTTCTGTCTTTAGGGGTATTTAGTCCTCAGGCTGTGTCGAGGGGTCTAGGGAGTGTTAGGTAACCCCCATGGCTACTTCTAGTTGCGCTACTAGGTTCAGGGTTTGCGGTCAGTATAGGGACCACCTTCTCCAGAGTCCGTCTCATGCTGCTCCTAGGCCACCAGATCATTACAGAGAACACCTTGGAGCGACAGACAATCTTAGTAGGCCCCAACCAAACTAGTAGCCCCACTGCAGTTGTTCGATTAAAAAACTATTTAAGACGAGCCTGAAGATTGAAGCTCAGGAAAGTAAACCAGGAGAACACCTTGGAGCGACAGACAATCTTAGTAGGCCCCAACCAAACTAGTAGCCCCACTGCAGTTGTTCGATTAAAAAACTATTTAAGACGTGTCTGAAGATTGAAGTTCAGGAAAGTAAACCAGGAGAACACCTTGGAGCGACAAACACTGTTAGTAGGCCCCAACCAAACTATTAGCCCCACTGCAGTTGTTTGATTAAAAAACTAATTAAGACGAGCCTGAAGATTGAAGCTCAGGAAAGAAAATCAGGAGAACACCTTGGAGCGACAGACAATCTTAGTAGGCTCCAACCAAACTAGTAGCCCCACTGCAGTTGTTCGATTACAAAACTATTTAAAGACGAGCCTGAAGATTGAAACTCAGGAAAAGCAACCAGGAGAACACCTTGGAGCGGCAGACACCATTAGTAGGCCCTACCGAAGTAGTAGCCCCAATGCAGTTTTCAAATTCCTATAGGCTGAAAACCAGACAATTGACGCTCAGCTTTTTTCAGAGGAGGACAGCTGTATTGAGTGGCACAGACAGACACAGGTAGTAGGCCTTAAACAAAAAATTTGGCTCATTGCAATTTAAAAAAGGTTACAGGGGTACACAGGCAGCATTGGTGTGGTCAGCGGATGACAATTTGAATTAGGGACTGCAGACAGACTTAGTAGGCTGTCCCCTGTGGACCATGCATCCACCACATTAACCCAGTGCGCCGTAATGGACACGTAACCTTCCGTGGACATGCCTACTGGTCCATGCGTCTGTTGTCAGGTGCACCTTTCTACTCTTAGATTGCCTGAGTGCATGGACAATGCGGACTTTTTCATGCTGGTGGAGGGCTGGGATGGCTTTTCTCGCAAAAGAAGTGTCGACTGGGTAGCTCGAACCGTGGTACAGCGTAGTTCATCTGGGCTTTATAAATATAAAATAAAGAAAAAAAGTAGGCTCCAAGCACTTTCAGCTAGGTTCCAGGGGTACACGGCCAGCATTGGTCTGGTCAGTAGAGGACAATTTCAATTATGGACCGCAGACAGACTTAGTACGCCTACAATTAAAAAAAGGATGCTCTATGCAATTTAAAATAGGTTCCAGGGGTACACGGCCAGCATTGGTCTGGTCAGTGGAGGACTATTGGAAGGAGGTACCGCAGACAGGCTTAGTAGGCCTAACATAAGAAAAGTAGGCTGTAGGCACTTTAAAATAGGTTCCAGGGGTACACGGGCAGCAGTGGTGTGGTCAGTGAAGGACAATTTCTATTATGGACCGCAGACAGACTTAGTAGGCCTAACATAACAAAAGTAGGCTCTATGCACTTGGAATTATCTTGCAGGGGTACACAGGCAGCATTGGTGTTGTCAGCGGAGGCCGATTGTAAGGAGTGTCTGACAGTTATTACTCCCAAAAAATAAATAGATGTTAATGTCTCGCAATACAACAAAACCAAAAAACAAAAGGGTGGCAAACTTAGGTACAGGGGTGGGCTCCTCTGCTGAGTTTCAGACCTAGTAATTTGGCGCTAAGTATTTACTGGTGTAAATATAGGACACTGCCCTTGACTATTTTAAGTAGCATCATACATGTCAACACATTGGTATTGTCAGTGCCAGGCATTGAAGGATGTCAGCGCATAGACTAAACATTGGTGGAGCTGTGAGAGATAATTTTGCAAATCGTAGAGCACTGTTTGAGCTGGGGGGGAACTGTCTTGTGGCCGGTGGTACAGGCCCAGGGCCCCTCATGTTACAACGGTGTGTCTGACGTTGGTTGCGGAGTGACAGTGGAGGACTATTGGATAGAGGGACCGCAGACAGGCTTAGTAGGCCTAACATAAGAAAAGTAGGCTGTAGGCACTTTAACCCCTTAGTGACAGAGCCAATTTGGTACTTAATGACCAGGCCAATTTTTGCAATTCTGACCACTGTCATTTTATGAGGTTATAACTCTGGAACGCTTCAACGGATCCCGCTGATTCTGAGATTGTTTTTTCGTGACATATTGTACTTCATGTTAGCGGTAACATGTCTTCGATATTACTTACGATTATTTATGAAAAAAATGGAAATATGGCGAAAATTTTTAAAATTTTGCAATTTTCAAACTTTGTATTTTTATGCCCTTAAATCAGAGAGATATGTCACGAAAAATAGTTAATAAATAACATTTCCCACATGTCTACTTTACATCAGCACAATTTTGGAAACAACATTTTTTTTTGTTAGGGAGTTATAAGGGTTAAAAGTTGACCAGCTATTTCTCATTTTTACAACACCATTTTTTTTTAGGGACCACATCACATTTGAAGTCATTTTGAGGGGTCTATATGATAGAAAATAATGAAGTGTGACACCATTCTAAAAACTACACCCCTCAAGGTTCTCAAAACCACATTCAAGAAGTTTATTAACCCTTTACGTGCTTCACAGGAACTGAAACAATGTGGAAGGAAAAAATGAACATTTAACTTTTTTTTGCAAACATCTTAATTCAGAACCATTTTTTTTATTTTCACAAGTATAAAAACAGAAATTTAACCATAAATTTTGTTATGCAATTTCTCCTGAATATGCCAATACCCCATATGTGGGGGTAAACCACTTTTTGGGCGCACCGCAGAACTTAGAAGTGAAGGAGCGCCGTTTGACTTTTTCAATGCAGAATTGGCTGGAATTGAGATCGGACGCCATGTCACGTTTAGAGAGCCCCTGATGTGCCTAAACAGTGGAAACCCCCCACAAATGACACCATTTTGGAAACTAGACCCCTTAAGGAACTTATCTAGATGTGTGGTGAGCACTTTGAACCCCCAAGTGCTTCACAGAAGTTTATAACGTAGAGCCGTGAAAATAAAAAATCGCTTTTGTTTACACAAAAATGATCTTTTCGCCCACAAATTCTTATTTTCACAAGGGTAACAGGAGAAATTAGACCACAAAAGTCGTTGTGCGATTTCTCCTGAATACGTCGATACCCCATATGTGAGGGTAAACCACTGTTTGGGCGCACCGCAGAGCTTGGAAGTGAAGGAGCGCCGTTTTACTTTTTCAATGTAGAATTGGCTGGAATTGAGATTGGACGCCATGTCGCGTTTGGAGAGCCTCTGATGTGCCTAAACAGTGGAAACCCCCCACAAGTGACCCCATTTTGGAAACTAGACCCCTTAAGGAACTTATCTAGATGTGTGGTGAGCACTTTGAACCCCCATGTGCTTCACAGAAGTTTATAATGTAGAGCCGTGAAAAAAAAATCGCATTTTTTCTACAAAAATGATATTTTTGCCTACAAATTTTTATTTTCACAAGGGTAACAGGAGAAATTAGACCACAAAAGTTGTTGTGCAATTTCTCCTGAGTACGCTGATACCCAATATGTGGGGGTAAACCACTGTTAGGGCGCACCGCAGAGCTTGGAAGAGAAGGAGTGCCGTTTTACTTTTTCAATGTAGAATTGGCTGGAATTGAGATTGGACGCCATGTCACGTTTGGAGAGCCCCTGATGTGCCTAAACAGTGGAAACCCCCCACAAGTGACACCATTTTGGAAACTAGACCCCTTAAGGAACTTATCTAGATGTGTGGCGAGCACTTTGAACCCCCATGTGCTTCACAGAAGTTTATAACGTAGAGCCGTGAAAAAAAAAATTGCATTTTTTCTACAAAAATGATCTTTTTGCCCACAAATTTTTATTTTCACAAGGGTAAAAGGAGAAATTAGACCACTAAAGTTGTTGTGCAATTTCTCCTGAGTAAGTAGATACCCAATATGTGGGGGTAAACCACTGTTTGGGCGCACCGCAGAGCTTGGAAGAGAAAGAGTGCCGTTTTACTTTTTCAATGTAGAATTGGCTGGAATTGAGATCGGACGCCATGTCGCGTTTGGAGAGCCCCTGATGTCCCTAAACAGTAGAAATCCCCCACAAGTGACACCATTTTGGAAACTAGACCCCCCATGGAACTTATCTAGATGTGTGGTGAGAACCTTGAATGCCCAAGTGCTTCACAGAAGTTTATAATGCAGAGCCGTGAAAATAAAAAATATTTTTTTTTTCCACAAAAAAGATTTTTTAGCCCCCAAGTTTTATTTTCACAAGGGTAACAAGAGAAATTGGACACCAAAGTTGTTGTCCAATTTGTCCTGAGTATGCTGGTACCCCATATGTGGGGGTAAACCACTGTTTGGGCGCACGGCAGAGCTCGGAAGGGAAGGAGCGCCTTTTTGGAATGCAGACTTTGATAGCATGGTCTGAGGGCATTATGTTGCGATTGCAGAGCCCCTGATGTACCTAAACTGTAGTAACCCCCCACAAGTGACCCCATTTTGGAAACTAGACCCCCCAAGGAACTTATCTAGATGTGTGGTGAGAACTTTGAATGCCCAAGTGCTTCACAGAAGTTTAGAATGCAGAGTCATGAAAATAAAAAATATTTTTTTTTCCACAAAAAGATATTGTAGCCTCCAAGTTTTTATTTTCACAAGGGTAACAGGAGAAATTGGACTGCAATAGTTGTTGTCCAATTTATCCCGAGTATGCTGATGCGCCATATGTGGGGGTAAACCATGTTTGGGCGCACGGCATAGCTCGGAAGGGAAGGAGCGCCTTTTTGGAATGCTGACTTTGATAGAATGGTCTGTGGGCATTATGTTGCGATTGCAGAGCCCCTGATATACCTAAACTGTAGTAACCCCCACAAGTGACCCCATTTTGGAAACTAGACCCCCCCAAGGAACTTATCTAGATGAGTGGTGAGAACTTTGAATGCCCAAGTGCTTCACAGAAGTTTAGAATGCAGAGTCGTGAAAATAAAAAAGATTTTTTTTTCACAAAAAAGATATTGTAGCCCCCAGAAGTTGTTGTCCAATTTATCCCGAGTACGCTGATGCCCCATATGTGGGGGTAACCCACTGTTTGGGTGCACGGCAGAGCTCAGAAGGGAGGGAGCACCATTTGACTTTTTGAGCGCAAAATTGGCTGTCGTGTTTGGAGACCCCCTGATGTACCTAAACAGTGGAAACCCCCCAATTCTAGCTCCAACCCTAACCCCAACACACCCCTAACCCTAATCCCAACCTGATCCATAATCCTAATCACTAACCCTAACCATAATCACAACCCTTACCCCAAAACAACCCTAATGTCAACCCTAACCATAACCCTAATCAAAACCCTAAATCCAACACACCCCTAATCCTAATCTCAACCCTAACCTCAAACCTAACCCTAATCCCAATACACCCCTAATCACAACCCTAACCTTAACCCTAATCCCAAACCTAACCCTAATCCCAAGCGTAACCCTAATGCCAACCCTAACCCTAATACCAACCCTAATCCAAACCCTAACCCTAATCCCAGCTCTAACCCTAACTTTAGCCCCAACCCTAGCCCTAACGTTAGCCCCAACCCTAACCCTAGCCCTAAGGCTACTTTCACACTTGCGTCGTTTGGCATTCCGTCGCAATCCGTCATTTTGGACAAGAAACGGATCCTGCAAATGTGCCCGCAGGATGCGTTTTTTGCCCATAGACTTGTATTGCCGACGGATCGTGATGGATGGCCACACGTCGCGTCCGTCGTGCACTGGATCGGTTGTGTTTTGGCGGAGCGTCGGCACAAAAAAACGTTCAATGAAATGTTTTTTTGTACGTCGCATCCGCCATTTCTGACCGCGCATGCGTGGCCGTAACTCCGCCCCCTCCTCCCCAGGACATAGATTGGGCAGCGGATGCGTTGAAAAACTACAGCTGCTGCCCACGTTGTGCACAATTTTCACAACGTGCGTCGGTATGTCGGGCCGACGCATTGCGACGGCCCCGTACCGACGCAAGTGTGAAAGAAGCCTAACCCTAAATTTAGCCCCAAACCTAACCCTAAATTTAGCCCCAACCCTAACCCTAAATTTAGCCCCAACCCTAGCCCTAACCCTAGCCCTAACCCTACCCCTACCCCTAACCCTACCCCTACCCCTAACCTTACCCCTAACCCTAACCCTAACCCTAACCCTACCCCTAACCCTAACCCTACCCCTAACCCTACCCCTAACCCTAATTTTAGCCCCAACTGCTGTTCTGCTGCCGGCCGGCAGATGGAGACAGATGGCGGGCGCACTGGGCATGCACCCGCCATTTTCTTCTGCCGGCAGCCAGGAGGAGCAGCAAGAGGATCCAGGGACACAGGTGAGTATTGTAGGGTCCCCGAATCCCCCTATTTCTCTGTCCTCTGATGTGCGATCACATCAGAGGACAGAGAATTACACTTTACTTCTTTTTTTTTTTTTTGCGGCTGCCGGTAAACAGTTAATTACCGGCGATCGCAAAACAGGGGTCGGTAAAACCGACCCCGATCATGCTGTTTGGGGTCTCGGCTACCCCCGGCAGCCGAGACCCCAAAGATTCTCCGGGTGCCGGCCGGCGGGCGCACTGCGCATGCGCCCGCCATTTTGAAGATGGCGGCGCCCACCGGGAGACACGAGGAGCATCGGGGGAGCTAGGTGAGTATTGGGGGGCCACCTGGGACCCCTTTTCTCTGTCCTCCGATGTGCGATCACATCGGAGGACAGAGAAATTAAAAAGAGGTCGTGTTTTTTTTTTTTTTGCGATCGCCGGTAAACGGTTAATTACCGGCGATCGCAAATGCGGGGTGGGTTAAAAAACCCCCAAATCATGTTCTCTGGGGTCTCGGCTACCCCCGGCAGCCGAGACCCCGGAGAAAATCGGCCTCTGGGGGGCGCTATTTACTTTTTCCACAGCGCCGTTAATTAACGGCGCTGTGGTTTAAGTACCCTTAGCGGCCGCCGTTAAAAGGCGTATCGGCGGTCGCTAAGGGGTTAAAATAGGTTCCAGGGGTACACGGGCAGCAGTGGTGTGGTCAGTGAAGGACAGTTTCTATTATGGACCGCAGACAGACTTAGTACGCCTACAATTAAAAAAAGGATGCTCTATGCAATTTAAAATAGGTTCCAGGGGTACACGGCCAGCATTGGTCTGGTCAGTGGAGGACTATTGGAAGGAGGGACCACAGACAGGCTTAGTAGGCCTAACATAAGAAAAGTAGGCTGTAGGCACTTTAAAATAGGTTCCAGGGGTACACGGGCAGCAGTGGTGTGGTCAGTGAAGGACAGTTTCTATTATGGACCGCAGACAGACTTAGTACGCCTACAATTAAAAAAAGGATGCTCTATGCAATTTAAAATAGGTTCCAGGGGTACACGGCCAGCATTGGTCTGGTCAGTGGAGGACTATTGGAAGGAGGTACCGCAGACAGGCTTAGTAGGCCTAACATAAGAAAAGTAGGCTGTAGGCACTTTAAAATAGGTTCCAGGGGTACACGGGCAGCAGTGGTGTGGTCAGTGAAGGACAATTTCTATTATGGACCGCAGACAGACTTAGTAGGCCTAACATAACAAAAGTAGGCTCTATGCACTTGGAATTATCTTGCAGGGGTACACAGGCAGCATTGGTGTTGTCAGCGGAGGCCGATTGTAAGGAGTGTCTGACAGTTATTACTCCCAAAAAATAAATAGATGTTAATGTCTCGCAATACAACAAAACCAAAAAACAAAAGGGTGGCAAACTTAGGTACAGGGGTGGGCTCCTCTGCTGAGTTTCAGACCTAGTAATTTGGCGCTAAGTATTTACTGGTGTAAATATAGGACACTGCCCTTGACTATTTTAAGTAGCATCATACATGTCAACACATTGGTATTGTCAGTGCCAGGCATTGAAGGATGTCAGCACATAGACTAAACATTGGTGGAGCTGTGAGAGATAATTTTGCAAATCGTAGAGCACTGTTTGAGCTGGGGGGGGAACTGTCTTGTGGCCGGTGGTACAGGCCCAGGGCCCCTCATGTTACAACGGTGTGTCTGACGTTGGTTGCGCGCCACCACCGCCAGAGACACTTTATTGTACTATGAGGGACCCAGTGGCAGTGCCGTCGACCAAAAGCGTGCACACCCACCTCTTCAGACAAACGGCACTCTCACGGGTGCTTGCGCCAAGTGGCGAGATCACGGCCCCGTGGGGGGAGTTTGCCCATTTAGGGAGGCGTAAACATGTCGTATGCTGGACAAACAGCTGCTGCAAATTACGATATTGGAAAACTCAGACCAGTCCACAAGCAAGACCTTTTCATAGGAAAGCTAGGTGTCAGCCGGGAAAGGTGGGGCAAAATAATTCGAAATCCAGGAGTGGTTCATTTTAATGAAGGTTAGATCATCAACATTTTGGGTAGCCAGACGAGTCCTTTTTTCGGTTAATATTGAGCCAGCAGCACTGAATACTCTTTCTGATAGCACACTAGCTGCTGGGCAAGCAAGCTCCTGCAATGCATATTCTGCCAATTCTGGCCAGGTGTCTAATTTGGATGCCCAGTAATCAAATGGGAATGACGGTAGAGGGAGAACATCGATAAGGGATGAAAAATAGTTAGTAACCATACTGGACAAATGTTGTCTCCTGTCACTTTGAATTGATGCTGCAGTACCTGTCCTGTCTGCGGTCATAGCAAAATCACTCCACAACCTGGTCAGAAAACCCCTCTGTCCAACGCCACTTCTGATTTGTGCACCTCTAACACCTCTGGTCTGCTGCCCCCTGCAGCTCGTGTGAGAACCATCACCAGCGCTGTGTGCTGGGAATGCCTGAAGCAAACGGTCAACAAGAGTTGATTGTTTGGTTGCTAATATTTATTCCAGGTTCTCATGTGGCATAATAATATTTTGCAATTTGCCTTTATAGCGAGGATCAAGGAGGCAGGCCAACCAGTAATCGTCATCGGTCATCATTTTAATAATGCGTGGGTCCCTTTTGAGGATACGCAAGGCATAATCCGCCATGTGGGCCAAAGTTCCAGTTGTCAAATCTGCAGTTGTACTGGGTTGAGGGGCAGTTACAGGCAAATCTACATCACTTGTGTCCCTAAAAAAACCAGAACCCGGCCTTGCCATGCCACCAATTTCCATTGGCCCCGGAGAAGCTTCCTCATTAAAAAGATACTCATCCCCATCATCCTCCTCGTCCTCCTCCTCCTGTTCGCCCGCTACCTCGTCCTGTACACTGCCCTGACCAGACAATGGCTGACTGTCATCAAGGCTTTCCTCTTCCTCTGCTGCAGACGCCTGCTCCTTTATGTGTGTCAAACTTTGCATCAGCAGACGCATTAGGGGGATGCTCATGCTTATTATGGCGTTGTCTGCACTAACCAGCCGTGTGCATTCCTCAAAACACTGAAGGACTTGACACATGTCTTGTACCTTAGACCACTGCACACCTGACAACTCCATGTCTGCCATCCAACTGCCTGCCCGTGTATGTGTATCCTCCCACAAATACATAACAGCACGCCTCTGTTCGCACAGTCTCTGAACCATGTGCAGTGTTTAGTTCCACCTTGTTGCAACGTCGATGATTAGGCGATGCTGGGGAAGGTTCAAAGACCGCTGATAGTTCTGCATATGGCTGGAGTGTACGGGCGAACGGCGGATATGCGAGCAAAGTCTGCGCACTTTGACGAGCAGGTCGGATAACCCCGGATAACTTTTCAGGAAGCACTGCACCACCAGGTTTAAGGTGTGAGCCAGGCAAGGAATGTGTTTCAGTTGGGAAAAGGCGATGGCAGCCATGAAATTCCTTCCGTTATCACTCACTACCTTGCCTGCCTCAAGATCTACAGTGCCCAGCCATGACTGCGTTTCTTTCTGCAAGAACTCGGACAGAACTTCCGCGGTGTGTCTGCTGTCGCCCAAACACTTCATTGCCAATACAGCCTGCTGACGCTTGCCAGTAGCTGCCCCATAATGGGACACCTGGTGTGCAACAGTGGCAGCTGCGGTTGGAGTGGTTGTGCGACTGCGGTCTGTGGACGAGCTCTCGCTTCTGCAGGAGGACGAGGAGGAGGGGGGGGGCGAACGGCTACAGCCAACTGTTTCCTAGACCGTGGGCTTGGCAGAACTGTCCCAATATTGCTGTCCCCTGTGGACCCTGCATCCACCACATTCACCCAGTGTGCCGTGATGGACACATAATGTCCCTGGCCATGCCTACTGGTCCATGCATCTGTTGTCAGGTGCACTTTTGTACTCACAGATTGCCTGAGTGCATGGACGATGCGCTCTTTAACATGCTGGTGGAGGGCTGGGATGGCTTTTCTCGAAAAGAAGAGTCGACTGGGTAGCTCGTAGCGTGGTACAGCGTAGTCCATCAGGGCTTTGAAAGCTTCGCTTTCAACTAACCGGTAGGGCATCATCTCTAACGAAATTAGTCTAGCAATGTGGGCGTTCAAACCCTGTGTACGCGGATGCGAGGATGAGTACTTCCTTTTTCTAACGAGAATCTCATGTAGGGTGAGCTGGACTGGAGAGCTGGAGATCGTGGAACTAGCGGGGGTGCCGGTGGACATGGCAGACTGAGAGAGGGTTGGAGACGGTATTCTTGCCGGTGCCCTACATGCAGTGTTTCCTACTACAAAACTGGTGATTCCCTGACCCTGACTGCTTTGGCCTGGCAACGAAACTTGCACAGATACTGCAGGTGGTGCGGGAAATGGTGGCCTTACAGTGACGGAAGGGATGTAGCGTTGCTGACTAGCTTCATTGGCCGAGGGTGCTACAACCTTAAGGGACGTTTGGTAGTTAGTCCAGGCTTGCAAATGCATGGTGGTTAATTGTCTATGCATGCAACTTGTATTTAGACTTTTCAGATTCTGATCTCTGCTTATGGTAATTGAACATTTTTGACAGATGACTTTGCGCTTATCATTTGGATGTTGTTTAAAAAAATGCCAGACTGCACTCTTTCTACCATCGGATACCTTTTCAGGCATTGCAGACTGAGCTTCTTTAAACGGATGGCCATGCTGTCCTCCAACTGGTTTTGGCTTTGCCACGCGTTTTGGGCCAGATACGGGCCCGGCAGATGGAACCTGTTGCGATGTTAATGCCTGCTGCGGCCCCTCCTCCTCCACTTCAGAACTACTGCTGCCTGCACCCTGTTCCCCCAATGGCTGCCAATCGGGGTCAACAACTGGGTCATCTATGACCTCCTCTTCTATCTCGTGTGCAACTTCGTCTGTGTCACCGTGTAAGCCGGTGCTATAGCGTTCGTGACGGGGCACCATAGTCTCATCAGGGTCTGATTCTGGATCAGTACACTGCGAGGGCAATGTTGTGGTCTGAGTCAAAGGAACAGCATAGTAATCTGGCTGTGGCTGTGCATCTGTGCACTCCATGTCCGATTCAACTTGTAATGGGCATGGCCTGTTAACTATTTCACTTTCTAACCCAGGAACGGTATGTGTAAAGAGCTCCATGGAGTAACCCGTTGTGTCGCCTGACGCATCCTTCTCTGTTGTTGTTTTTGCTAAAGAGGACAAGGAAGCAAATTGTCCCTGACCGTGAACATCCACTAACGACGCGCTGCTTTTACATTTACCAGTTTCAGAAGAGGAGGTGAAAGAGATAGAGGCTGAGTCAGCAAGGAAAGCCAAAACTTGCTCTTGCTGCTCTGGCTTTAAAAGCGGTTTTCCTACTCCCAGAAATGGGAGCATTTGAGGCCTTGTGTAGCCAGACGACGAACCTGGCTCCACAACTCGAGACTTAGGTGCTATATTGCTTTCCCATGACCACCTGATGCTCCACCAATACTACCATCATTACCAGCTGGCAATGACCGCCCACAGCCACGACCTCTTCCACCAGACTTCCTCATTGTTTGAAAAACGTAACCAAAGTAACGGTATTTGTTACTGTAAAACAACTTACAAGGTGAACTCAAACTTCTGTTGGATTTAGATATCCCTTTATAGGTGGATGAGACTGCAAGGAAAATCAGGCACAATGTTACACACTAAGTTTTCTGTGGCACAAAATGAGAGAGATGCCACACACGCAGGACTGCCACTCAAGCACAAATATCAATATTAATCTCCCACTAATTTTTTTTTTCAGAGAGAATTAACCCCTTAGTGACAGAGCCAATTTGGTACTTAATGACCAGGCCAATTTTTGCAATTCTGACCACTGTCACTTTATGAGGTTATAACTCTGGAACGCTTCAACGGATCCCGCTGATTCTGAGATTGTTTTTTCGTGACATATTGTACTTCATGTTAGTGGTAACATTTCTTCGATATTACTTGCGATTATTTATGAAAAAAACGGAAATATGGCGAAAATTTTTAAAATTTTGCAATTTTCAAACTTTGTATTTTTATGCCCTTAAATCAGAGAGATATGTCACGAAACATAGTTAATAAATAACATTTCCCACATGTCTACTTTACATCAGCACAATTTTGGAAACAAAATTTTTTTTTTGTTAGGGAGTTATAAGGGTTAAAAGTTGACCAGCAATTTCTCATTTTTACAACACCATTTTTTTTTAGGGACCACATCACATTTGAAGTCATTTTGAGGGGTCTATATGATAGAAAATAATGAAGTGTGACACCATTCTAAAAACTACACCCCTCAAGGTTCTCAAAACCACATTCAAGAAGTTTATTAACCCTTTACGTGCTTCACAGGAACTGAAACAATGTGGAAGGAAAAAATGAACATTTAACTTTTTTTTGCAAACATCTTAATTCAGAACCATTTTTTTTATTTTCACAAGTGTAAAAACAGAAATGTAACCATAAATTTTGTTATGCAATTTCTCCTGAATACGCCAATACCCCATATGTGGGGGTAAACCACTGTTAGGGCGCACCGCAGAACTTGGAAGTGAAGGAGCGCCGTTTGACTTTTTCAATGCAGAATTGGCTGGAATTGAGATCGGACGCCATGTCGCGTTTGGAGAGCCCCTGATGTGCCTAAACAGTGGAAACCCCCCACAAGTGACACCATTTTGGAAACTAGACCCCTTAAGGAACTTATCTAGATGTGTGGTGAGCACTTTGAACCCCCAAGTGCTTCACAGAAGTTTATAACGTAGAGCCGTGAAAATAAAAAATCGCTTTTGTTTACACAAAAATGATCTTTTCGCCCACAAATTCTTATTTTCACAAGGGTAACAGGAGAAATTAGACCACAAAAGTTGTTGTGCGATTTCTCCTAAATACGTCGATACCCCATATGTGAGGGTAAGCCACTGTTTGGGCGCACCGCAGAGCTTGGAAGTGAAGGAGCGCCGTTTTACTTTTTCAATGTAGAATTGGCTGGAATTGAGATTGGACGCCATGTCGCGTTTGGAGAGCCCCTGATGTGCCTAAACAGTGGAAATCCCCCACAAGTGACACCATTTTGGAAACTAGACCCCTTAAGGAACTTATCTAGATGTGTGGCGAGCACTTTGAACCCCCATGTGCTTCACAGAAGTTTATAACGTAGAGCCGTGAAAAAAGAAATCGCATTTTTTCTACAAAAATGATCTTTTTGCCCACAAATTTTTATTTTCACAAGGGTAACAGGAGAAATTAGACCACAAACGTTGTTGTGCAATTTCTCCTGAGTACGCTGATACCCAATATGTGGGGGTAAACCACTGTTAGGGCGCACCGCAGAGCTTGGAAGAGAAGGAGTGCTGTTTTACTTTTTCAATGTAGAATTGGCTGGAATTGAGATCGGACGCCATGTCGTGTTTGGAGAGCCCCTGATGTGCCTAAACAGTAGAAATCCCCCACAAGTGACCCCATTTTGGAAACTAGACACCCCATGGAACTTATCTAGATGTGTGGTGAGAACCTTGAATGCCAAAGTGCTTCACAGAAGTTTATAATGCAGAGCCGTGAAAATAAAAAATATTTTTTTTTTCCACAAAAAAGATTTTTTAGCCCCCAAGTTTTTATTTTCACAAGGGTAACAAGAGAAATTGGACCCCAAAAGTTGTTCTCCAATTTGTCCTGAGTATGCTGGTACCCCATATGTGGGGGTAAACCACTGTTTGGGCGCACGGCAGAGCTCGGAAGGAAGGAGCGCCGTTTTGGAATGCAGTCTTTGATAGAATGGTCTGTGGGCATTATGTTGCGATTGCAGAGCCCCTGATGTACCTAAACTGTAGTAACCCCCCACAAGTGACCCCATTTTGGAAACTAGACCCCCCAAGGAACTTATCTAGATGTGTGGTGAGAACTTTGAATGCCCAAGTGCTTCACAGAAGTTTAGAATGCAGAGTCGTGAAAATAAAAAATATTTTTTTTTCCACAAAAAAGATATTGTAGCCCCCAAGTTTTTATTTTCACAAGGGTAACAGGAGAAATTGGACTGCAATAGTTGTTGTCCAATTTATCCCGAGTACGCTGATGCACCATATGTGGGGGTAAACCACTGTTTGGGCGCACGGCAGAGCTCGGAAGGGAAGGAGCGCCTTTTTGGAATGCAGACTTTGATAGAATGGTCTGTGGGCATTATGTTGCGATTGCAGAGCCCCTGATATACCTAAACTGTAGTAACCCCCCACAAGTGACCCCATTTTGGAAACTAGACCCCCCAAGGAACTTATATAGATGTGTGTTGAGAACTTTGAATGCCCAAGTGCTTCACAGAAGTTTAGAATGCAGAGTCGTGAAAATAAAAAATATTTTTTTTTTCACAAAAAAGATTTTGTAGCCCCCAAGTTTTTATTTTCACAAGGGTAACAAGAGAAATTGGACCCCAGAAGTTGTTTTCCAATTTATCCCGAGTACGCTGATGCCCCATATGTGGGGGTAACCCACTGTTTGGGCGCACGGCAGAGCTCAGAAGGGAGGGAGCACCATTTGACTTTTTGAGCGCAAAATTGGCTGTCGTGTTTGGAGACCCCCTGATGTACCTAAACAGTGGAAACCCCCCAATTCTAGCTCCAACCCTAACCCCAACACACCCCTAACCCTAATCCCAACCTGATCCATAATCCTAATCACTAACCCTAACCATAATCACAACCCTTACCCCAAAACAACCCTAATGTCAACCCTAACGATAACCCTAATCAAAACCCTAAATCCATAACACCCCTAATCCTAATCTCAACCCTAACCTCAAACCTAACCCTAATCCCAATACACCCCTAATCACAACCCTAACCTTAACCCTAATCCCAAACCTAACCCTAATCCCAAGCGTAACCCTAATGCCAACCGTAACCCTAATACCAACCCTAATCCAAACCCTAACCCTAATCCCAGCTCTAACCCTAACTTTAGCCCCAACCCTAGCCCTAACGTTAGCCCCAACCCTAACCCTAGCCCTAAGGCTACTTTCACACTTGCGTCGTTTGGCATTCCATCGCAATCCGTCGTTTTGGACAAGAAACGGATCCTGCAAATGTGCCCGCAGGATGCGTTTTTTGCCCATAGACTTGTATTGCCGACGGATCGTGACGGATGGCCACACGTCGCGTCCGTCGTGCACTGGATCAGTTGTGTTTTGGCGGAGCGTCGGCACAAAAAAACGTTCAATGAAACGTTTTTTTGTACGTCGCATCCGCCATTTCTGACCGCGCATGCGTGGCCGTAACTCCGCCCCCTCCTCCCCAGGACATAGATTGGGCAGCGGATGTGTTGAAAAACTACAGCTGCTGCCCACGTTGTGCACAATTTTCACAACGTGCGTCGGTATGTCGGGCCGACGCATTGCGACGGCCCCGTACCGACATAAGTGTGAAAGAAGCCTAACCCTAAATTTAGCCCCAACCCTAACCCTAAATTTAGCCCCAACCCTAACCCTAAATTTAGCCCCAACCCTAGCCCTAACCCTAACCTAACCCTACCCCTAACCCTACCCCTAACCCTACCCCTAACCTAACCCTAGCCCTAACCCCTAACCCTACCCCTAACCCTACCCCTACCCCTAACCCTACCCCTACCCCTACCCCTAACCCTACCCCTAACCCTACCCCTAACCCTACCCCTAACCCTAACCCTACCCCTAACCCTACCCCTACCCCTAACCCTAATTTTAGCCCCAACTGCTGTTCTCCTGCCGGCCGGCAGATGGAGACAGATGGCGGGCGCACTGGGCATGCGTCCGCCATGTTCTTCTGCCGGCGGCCAGGAGGAGCAGCAAGAGGATCCAGGGACCTAGGTGAGTATGCCAGGGTCCCCGAATCCCCCTATTTCTCTGTCCTCTGATGTGCGATCACATCAGAGGACAGAGAATTACACTTCACTTTTTTTTTTTTTTTTTGCGGTCGCCGGTAAACAGTTAATTACCGGCGATCGCAAAACAGGGGTCGGTAATACCGACCCCGATCATGCTCTTTGGGGTCTCGGCTACCCCCGGCAGCCGAGACCCCAAAGATTCTCCCGGTGCCGGCCGGCGGGCGCACTGCGCATGCGCCCGCCATTTTGAAGATGGCGGCGCCCACCGGGAGACACGAGGAGCATCGGGGGAGCTAGGTGAGTATTGGGCGGCCACCTGGGAACCCTTTTCTCTGTCCTCCGATGTGCGATCACATCGGAGGACAGAGAAATTAAAAAGAGATCGCTTTTTTTCTTTTTTTTGCGATCGCCGGTAAACGGTTAATTACCGGCGATCGCAAATGCGGGGTGGGTTAAAAAAACCCCGAATCATGTTCTCTGGGGTCTCGGCTACCCTCGGCAGCCGAGACCCCGGAGAAAATCGGCCTCTGGGGGGCGCTATGTACTTTTTCCACAGCGCCGTTAATTAACGGCGCTGTGGTTTAAGTACCCTTAGCGGCCGCCGTTAAAAGGCGTATCGGCGGTCGCTAAGGGGTTAAAAAAAAAAAAACAGTATTATAGACACTAGGCTTTCTGTGCCCCACAATTTGAGAGAGATGGCACACACGACTGGCACTCAAGCACAAATGCCAATATTAATCTCCCACTATTTATTTTTTTTCAGGGAGAATTTAAAAAAAAAAAACAACAGTATTAGACACTAGGCTTTCTGTGCCCCACAATTTGAGAGAGATGGCACACACGACTGGCACTCAAGCACAAATGCCAATATTAATCTCCCACTATTTATTTTTTTTCAGGGAGAATTTAAAAAAAAAAAACAACAGTATTAGACACTAGGCTTTCTGTGCCCCACAATTTGAGAGAGATGGCACACACGACTGGCACTCAAGCACAAATGCCAATATTAATCTCCCACTATTTTTTTTATTTCTGGGAGAATTGGCAAGAAATCAGGCCCACTGTTAGACTGTATGTTTTCTGTGCCAGAAAATGAGACACAGATGCCACACACAGGACTGCCACTGATGCAGATTTGCCAATTTTAATCTGCACCCTTTTTTTTTTTAATTCAGGGAGACTAGTGAATAAATGTGGGCCACTGTATTAGAGTATATTTTCTGTGGCAGAAAGTGGCTTGAAGAATTGTAATGAGAAAAAAAAAAGGGACTGTCCTACAATTACTATCTCCCAGCAGTTATCTCAGCAATGTATGGCAGGCAGCAATAACAAGGAGTGGACTGCTGCACAAATTAAATCAAAAGTGTGGACAAACAATCAAGATAGCTGTGCAGAAAGGAAGGAACAACAGGATTTGTGCTTCGAAAAAAGCAGTTGGTTTGCACAGCGGTGTACAAACAGCAATGCAGCTATCAGGGAGCCTTCTAGGGCAGCCCAATGAACTACAGCGCTGATGAAAAAAAAGGTAGCCTCCACTGTCCCTGCTAACAAAAGGTGGTGTTGGACAGTGGAAATAGCTACAGCACAAGCGGTTTGGGGGTTAATGTACCCTGCCTAACGCTATCCCTGCTTCTGACGAAGCGGCAGCAACCTCTCCCTATGCTCAGATCAGCAGCAGTAAGATGGCGGTCGGCGGGAACGCCCCTTTATAGCCCCTGTGATGCCGCAGACAGCAAGCCAATCACTGCAATGCCCTTCTCTAAGATGGTGGGGACTGAGACCTATGTCATCACGCTGCCCACACTCTGCGTCCACCTTCATTGGCTGAGAAATGGCGCTTTTTGCATCATTGAAACGTGACTTTGGCGTGAAAGTCGCGTACCGCATGGCCGACCCCACACAGGGATCGGGTCGGGTTTCATGAAACCCGACTTTGCCAAAAGTCGGTGACTTATGAAAATGAACGATCCGTTTCGCTCAACCCTAGTAATAACATTTCGACGTGAAATGATGCAAGGGACGTAGCCCTTGAAAGGCACACAGGCAGAATACAAGTCATCAACAGTGTATCTTAACAATGTAAGGGGTTTGACCCTTGTGGAAAGCTTATTTAAAGTGAGCAACTACAAAACCAGAGGTTAACGTGAGGAGGGAGAGGAGAGAAAATCTTGTGAACATTTTTACCTTAAACCTAATTGGGAACTAAGTCTTTATGGTAAGTTTCCTATGGAAGGGCAGATGTCTTAATAGGCAATAAAGCAATACGACCAGGGTCGTTCAGATGGGACATAAACAGATCGGGTAAGAGAGTAAGCTTGGAAGAGAGGGGTAGGTTGGGTTGTTAAGTATTCAAGGAGGGAAATATTGTTCCCATTTATGCCATTTTTGGTAAAATTTACCAAACTCGTTATTGAATAAGGCAAATGTAAGTTCGAGTTCTCTATGTTGCATCATTAGTTTGATAATAAAGGCTGCATTGGGTAGTGTAGTTTTTTTCCAGTGGTAGGCAATGGATTTTTTGGCTACCATACAAAGATGCAAGATTATTCGTAGTAAAGATCTGTCGATGAGGTTAGTGTCCAAGGAGAGAAGGGCTAATTGTGGAGGGAGGGTGAATGGGGATCCTATCAATTTAGAAATAATTGAGGAAATTTCCAACCAAAAGAGGGCCACAGTGGGGCAGCTCCAAAAAATGTGCAGTAGGTCGCCTTTATGGCCACAGTTCCTCCAACATAGGGAGGAGTTGGATGAACTGATGTGAGACAGTCTTGCTGGGGTGTAATACCACCTGGAGCATACCTTAAAGTGTGACTCCAGAAGGGACATGGAAATTGTTGAATGGTAGGATGCCGAAAAGGCCTCCTCCCAGTCGTCTATGGTGGCGGAGTAACCAAGGGATTTTTCCCAGGTTATGAGAGATGCGTTTTTAACAAGAGATGTATCTTTGTTGAAGCTATTGTATATTTACTTATGGCTCCAGAAAATTGAGTGATTTGGATTAGATAGGATTTTTAAAGAAAATTCTGAGAGTCTTAATTTGAGGTCTAGGAATAGTTTTAGATTTTCCCTCAGAATCATATAATCAAGGAAAGAGGACGAGGGGGCATTAAATTTATTTTTTAATGAACTAAAGTCTAGGAATTTAGACCCACTGAAGATGTCACCAAGGGTTTGGATTTTTAAGTCAGCCCATATAGGGGGTAGGTCTAGATTCAAAATTGAGTATATGAATGGTAAAGAAAGTTTGAGCTGTACGGGTCCATTTTGACCACTGTCCCCTTTTGTTGAAATTGTGGACCATGCGAGTGAAATCGCTTGGAAAATTGGGTGATTGTGGATTTTTTGGGGGGAACTAGTTATGGCTTTAAGAATTATGGGTTTAAGGGATTTGCCACCATTGATTTCCACCTCCAAGTCGAGCCATGCAGGTTCGTTCTGGTCTGACCACCAAGATGAGCTCTGTTTTAGTAGGAGCGTGTTGTAATGGGCAGTGATATTGGGAAGGTCCATTCCTCCATGTGTTTTTGTTTTGTAAAGGGATCTGGTATTTGTTCTAGGTTTTTTTATTGTTCCAGATGAAGTTGTTTAACCGTGTTTGGATCTTCATCAGGGAAGATGTGGAGATGGGAAGGGCTATGCATCTAAGAATATATAGAATTTTTGGTAATGTAAACATTTTAACTGTCAGATTCCTCCCCCACTAGGACAAGCTTTTATCATTAAAAATGGTGCAGTCTTTTGTAAGTAATTCATCTATTTTTTTTCAAGTTTGAAGAGGCAGTTTTATCAAGATTTTTATTGATTAAGATCCCTAAGTAGGGAAATTCTTCACTACACCACTTGAATGATATTGAATTCTTCAAGAGATTGATTTCTTTTTTGCTGACATGGATGGGTAAGATGTTGGATTTTGAGCTGTTGATTTTGAATTTGGAGAGGGCTGCAAAATGTTCCAATTCTTTGATGGTTTCCAATGTGGAGGTAACTGGATTGGTGAGGGTTAAGATAATATCATCGGCAAATAGACTAAGTTTGTGGTGACGTTTATTAGAGGATATGCCTGTGATGGAAGCATTTTGTCTAATACGTTCCACCAGGGGCTCAAGAGCCAAATTAAAGAGTAGTGGGGATAGGGGGCATCCTTGTCTAGTACCGTTGTTAATTTTGAACGAGTCTGAGATATGATTGTTGCAGGTGATTTTAGCTGTGGGTCCTTTGTATAGTGACATAAATGAGGAGATGAGTTTGTCATTAAAACCGAATTTTTGAAGGGTCTGTTTAAGAAAGCTCCAATCGATACGATCAAAGGCCTTTTCAGCGTCGAGAGATACGAAGACTGTTGGGGTTTTGGATTTGTTAGTGTGCTTGATTAAGTTCAGGATCCTTCTAGTGGCGTCTGCTGGTTGCCTATTTTTAATGAAACCCATTTGGTCATTAACTATTAGCCTAGGGAGGATGACACTGAGTCTATTGGCCAATATTTTTGAATATAACTTTATATCTGAATTCAGGAGAGATATTGGCCTATAGCTACAAGAAGATGTGGGATCGCCCGATTGCTTAGGAATGAGGACGATAGATGCCTCCAACATTTCTGGTGGAAAGGAACCCAATTTAGTGACGTAATTAAACAGTTTTACCAGATGGGGTGTTAAATTTTTCCCGAAGGCTTTATAATATGCATTACAAAATCCATCTGGCCCCGGGGATTTTTGAACTTTGAGGTGGTTGATGGTTTCTTCAACCTCTAAGGAGGAGAAGGGG
This sequence comes from Ranitomeya imitator, assembly GCF_032444005.1. Lineage (NCBI taxonomy): Eukaryota > Metazoa > Chordata > Amphibia > Anura > Dendrobatidae > Ranitomeya > Ranitomeya imitator. The sequence goes on along the minus strand of NC_091287.1, from coordinate 205,363,033 downwards.
GCTGATAAAGAGTCAGTTTCTTCTTTTGAAAGGGAAGGAAGGTTAATGCTAGCAAGATAGGATTTGATGTCCGAATCTTTTGGAGGGGGAGATGATGGATCTAAGTTTAGGTTATATAATTTGGAGTAATATTTAGAAAATTCATTGACTATGTCTTGGGGGTGGGACAAAATAGTGTTATCTGTCAGGGAGGAAATTCTGTTTATTTTGTTATGAATTCTAAATTTTTTTATTCTATTTGCCATGTACTTGGTAGGCTTGTTCAGGGAGGAATATACCTTGTATTTAGAGGAATTGAGGGCTGCTTCGTAAGGGGAGAAGAGGAGGGATCTTAAATCTTGCCTAAGGGAATTTAAGTCAGAATGGAATTTAGGTGAGGGGGAGGGGAGACCAATTAAGGTTTTTTCCAAATTTCGCATGTCTTTCTGAAGTTTTTGTATTTTTACCCTCTTTTCTTTTTTGATTTTGGAGGAAATATTTATTAAGGTGCCTCTGATGACAGCTTTATGAGCACACCAGTTGGTTGCAGGGTTAGTGATTTCTGGGGGTTTTCGTTGAAAAAATTGATTATATTGTTTTGAACCGTGGTCGCATGGATGGAGTCGTGTATAATGAATGAGCTGCATTTCCATGTTCTGGAGTTTTTTAGGGAGGGGCCAAGGAGAATTTCTCCAGTGACAGGGGAATGGTCTGACAGTGTCCTGTCTCTGATATCCACCCTTTTGAATTTCTCAAGAGAGAAAATATCTGAAAGTATCAGATCAATCCTCGATGCTGATTGGTGGACTGAAGAAAAATGGGTATATTCTCTAGATGTGGAATTGAGACATCTGAAGGTGTCATAAAGCTCATTCTTGTCCAGCCACCAATTCAGGTCCTCTGAGGCTGGTCTAAGGCCAGAAGAGGAGTCTAGTGTTTTGTCAGGAGTGGCGTTGAAATCTCCTAGGAAAATGAGGTTACCCTTCTTTACTTTATTTAATTTTCCTCAAAAGCATAGACAGGAAACTAACCTGGTTTTTGTTTGGGGTGTATGTATTGACTAAAGTACAAGCTTGGCCGTTGACCAATATGTGATATCTACCATTGGGATCAACATGTTCCTAAAGGAACTCGAATGGGACTAGAATTTCTGATCAGGGTAATCACCCCCGCCTTTTTTTTGGAGTTGCAGGCCTCAAAAATATGAGGGAAGCTGCGATGGTTAAAGTAGGGGTGATTTCCCGCCAGAAATTTTGACTCTTGGATGCATGCAATATCTGCCTGTAAACTAATCAATTCTCTCCATAATGCATGTCTTTTTGGGGGGCTGTTTAGCCCTCTAACATTGTAGAATAGAACTTTGAACGACATTTTAATGAACAAATCTATTAAATCACCAAGGGTCTTGAAGCTGCTGTAACCAAAGGAAGAACAACACAAAAGAAGGGGTAATCACAGCAAAGATTCAAGGACCTTAATATCACTTTCCCCTAGGAAATCCTCGAGTCAGCCGATTCTTGGTAAGTACCTAGGGAGAGAAAACTAAACTGGTAGGTCGACTGAGCTACCTAGAAGAAAAAAAAGGGAGTTAATACAAGTGGACGGGAATAGGGGATATATCCTGATATGAGACGAGAAAAGGAGACCCCTAACATTAGGAAGGTTATCCATATGTGGGATACATAGTTATTCAACGGCCCAGTGATCTAATGAAGTCCATGCCTTCTTCGACCGAGAAAATCGGGATAGTTTTTCCCGGTGGGAGATTAAAAGTTTGAGTGGGAAGCCCCATTTGTAATTAATGCCTCTGTCACGGAGGGCTGTAGTGACTGGCCTAAACTCTCTGCGACCCTCCAGGGTGTCTTTAGAGAAGTCAGGAAAGACTTTTAGGTTTTTGTAAGGATCCGGGAAGGATTTCTTGTCTCTCAGGTAGGAAAGAATGGCTTCCTTAGTTTTAAAGAAATGCACTTTGAGTATAGTGTCTCTTGGTAAGTCTGCGGGGACTTTAGGGGGTTTGGGCAGCCGGTGGGCCCTATCGATTGTCAAATCCAGATCCGATAGGTCAGGCAAGGCTGATTTGAATATGTTTTTAATGTGTAGTGACAGCTGGTCTTGGGGCACGTCCTCAGGGATTCCCCTAATTTTCAGGTTATTCCTCCTGCTTCTGTCCTCTAAGTCGGCCATCTTGGAGCGTAAATGTTTCATCTCCATATTAACTCGATCTAGTTCATCGAAGGAGATTGATGACCTATGCTCAAGTTTATTAATCCTTTCTTTATGTTTAGATAATTGTCTATCTATGTTGTCTAATTTGTCGCAATATTTTTGGAAATTATTATCCATTTCCGTTTTTAGTGTTTTGACAACAATATTTAATTTTTCAGCCATTTTGGACACTAGTTTGTTAAGTAAGTCTTCATAATCTAGCGGGTTAGGGCCTACATGATGAGTTGGACTGTCGTATTTAGTTTTACTCTTCAAGGGAGTTTGATTAGGGGAGGTGTTGCTGGAGTCAGCCTCATCCTCCACTTCTGAGTAGTTTCCAGAAGAGATATATTTTTCGCTTGTTGCACCTGGGTTCGGTCTCTTTAAGCTGGAGGATGAGTCCATTTTGACAGGAGAAGATTTGCTGATTGGGGACTTGTTAAAGGACTCATATTCCAATAGGTTAGGTAAGTCTCTCCTGGGAGATCTGGATCTACGTCTGGGGGAGGAGAGGGTGTTATGTCTGGTTCTTTCTTGGTCTCAGCGACCTTGGGTTTTTTCCTGTTTTTGGCTGTATTGAGATCTCGTTGAAGAGGGAGGGACTATTTTCCCTTTGATTTTTGTGTTATTCATGATGACAGAAAGTAGAAATTTAGATGCTGAATGAATTTATATTTTGAGTGCAGTGGTCCGGAATATCAGCTATTGTTTTCTGTTATCTGCACTCTGAGGGACCTTGGTTTTCAGCCTCTGTTCTCTGCACCCTAAGGTGGAAAGCAAGATGGAGCCTGCGGAGTGATTCCTGTTTCCAACGGCCTGAACTACTTCTTATAGTAATTAGCTATGGGTGCATGGGAGAATCTTTATATCAGGAATTCGAGTCCCTTATTTCTGAGAGACTATTGTAGTGGAGAAGGATGGGGAGGTTAGTATGGAGATAGATCCCCTTTTAATGCGGTTTCTGCGGTTAAAGAGGAGTTTTTACTGGGGACTACTTTTTATTGTCAGGTCTCCCTGAGATCACCAGGCAAAAGACAGGGCTCGAGCCCGCAGTACATTGACCTTTTTAGTTGCTTGGGATAAACAGGGTAGGCTGCGACGGTCTGGGGTCGGGCAGAGTTAGGGCACCAGCGTCAGGGGAGCTGCGGTGAGCTTTCCTTAATGTGAAGCACAGCTGCAGAGCCGCTTCCGCCGCCCGCAGCTGCCGATCATTGTGTGCCTGTTCTCGGCGGCACCGCGCTCTGGGGGGGATAATCCCTCAGCTGTGGAGCAACGGCGTAGTTGTGGGTTCTCTCCCGCTGACCGCACCTGGTAGGCGCCGGTGACAGAGGAGAGGTGTCAGTTGCGCTGCAATCCCGGAGGGAGGGGAGGAGCCTGGGTCTCTATCAGGTGTTGGCGCTTTAGTGCCTGCTGCTTATGGCTGCGGTCCGGGTCTTCTTACCTGGAGTGGTCAGCCAGGGAGTCTCCGGTTTGTAGTTGTGGGGGCTTCCTGTAGGTCGGGAGGCGCCGCTGCAGCTCTGCTCTCGCCGTCTGTGTCAATCAGCCGCCGAGGGTGGATCTCCGGCGGTCTCCGGCTGTGTAGCACACCTGTGAAGCGGCAGCGCCGCTGTGGCTCTGTGCTTGTAGATCGCGCCTGACAGGCGCTGGCGGTGAAGTCCCGGCGGCTCTGCTCCTGGTAGGGGAGGAGTCTAAGGTCCCGATCTGCCGCCGACGCTCCGGAGCCGGCTGTGTGAGGCTGAGAGCTGGGTCTTCTTCTTTGGAGCGGTCGGCCAGGGATCCTCAGCCTATGGCTGTGTGGGCTTGTCTGGATGACGGTGCCGCTGCAGCTCCGCTCTCACCGCCCGTGGATAGCGGCCGCTGAGGGTGGATCTCCGGCGGCGCTGCTTGTCTGGGGGAAGGGATACTTGAGCCGCGGTCCTTGGCGAGTGCTCCGGTCCCAGGAGCTTGGGGCTGTAGTCTGTGCCTTCCTGTACGGGGTGGTCGGCCAAAGGGTCCTTGGAGGGAGAAATGAGCCTGTTCTGGGATTTATCCCAGTGTGCAGGAGGCAGAGAAGGGAAGGCTTTCTGTGCGCAGTGCGGATGGATCTTCTGGTCAAAGGGCCTCCAGGCCTAGTCAGGCTGGTGCAGCTTTGGAGCCTCAGATGTGGAGAAATTGCCCCCAATCTTGGTTGGAGGGGTTTCCAGATGGATCAGGAGTTGATAGAAGGGATCTGTGTGGCAAGGGGTCCCCTTGAAATGCGGTGAAAGTAGCTTTTTTGGGATAATTTCCCAAGAGCTCCCTCTTCACGTGTGCTTCTTCATCAGCACCAAAGCCACGCCCTGATTAAAGGTGAACTTCAAGCTGAAGGAACATCAGTGTCAGATCGCACCATCCATCATTGTGTGAGCCAAAGTGGACTTCATGGAAGACGACCAAGGAGGGCACCATTGTTGAAGAAAAATCATATAAAAGCCATACTGGAATTTGCCAAACTTCCCGTTGACAAGCTACAAGGCTTCTGGGAGAATGTGCAATGTACAGATGAGACAAAAATGGAACTTTTTGGCAAGGCACATCAGCTCTATGTTCCGAGACAGAAAAATGAAGCATATCAAGAAAAGAACACTCTCCCTACTGTGAAACATGGAGGATGCACTGTTATGTTCTGGGGCTGCTTTTCTGCATCTGGCACAGGGTGTCTAGAATCTGTGCAGGCTACAATGATATCTCAAGACGATCAAGGAATTCCAGAGAGAAATGTGCTGCCCAGTGGCAGAAAGCTTGGTCTCAAATGTAGGTTATGGGTCTTGCATGGGCCAGGAGAAGCACCCAACCGCACACAAAGGAAGTGCTACAGACTACGGAGGAGAGAGACGCTGGCCCCCTACAAGGTAGGCACGGGGAGAAGCTATGTCAGACCAGGGAGGGGAAATGGCAGTGGGTGCAGCCGCAGCCCCTGAGATGCTCCAAGACCCTGTGGGGGCGCAGCTGCCGGCCTCATGGCACCCAGGGCCCTGCCATAGATGCACCTGCAGGCCCATTACTGCCACCAGGCACCGCAGGGCCCGCAGCTTCTACCAGCTGGCAGGACCCCACTGCAGCTACAGCACCCATCATGCCACTATCCATGCCCTATATTCCTGGAGTGGCCTGGCTTCCACAATATTCCGGGGAGTCCCATACATTAAGTGACTTTAAGGAAAGAGTCTAAAGCCTATTTGAGGTATATTCCCTGACCGAGCATCAAAAGGTCAGCATCTTAATTGGACAATTGATAGGTGCAGCTCTAAGAGAAGTGAAATCCTGGCCAAATATGGAAAAAGGAACTGTGCAGCAGATATTTGCAAAACTTAAAACCACCTTTGAAACCCGTACCGCTGCAGAAATCAAAATGAAGTTTTTGGGTGCAAGCACAGGATAGCATACGGGACTATGCCCTTAATCTGCAAGAGGCACTGTGGGCCGTCAGACAGGTTGACCCTAACAGCGTGCAGGACAGAGATAAACTCTTAAAGGAGCAGTTCATTGATGGTCCAGCACCCACAGGACACAGCTGCTCATCCTGGCCTTGCAAAACCCTGACCTGGACTTTGTGCAATTTAAAGACAGGGCTATCCGGGTGCTGCACGAACCTCAGCCCAGCCACACAATTTTCCCTAGGTGTCCAGCCCTCATGTACCACCAGGAGGTGGAATCCTGCCATCAGGTCTCAGTTGAGGCCAACACACAGATCCTGGATGATGATCCCTCAGCAGGACTGCGCCTCCAGGCAGGAACTGACTAAAAGCATAGCTGCACTAGCTAAGACCCTGCAGTCCCTACAAGAATCTCTAAAGGAGAAGATCAAGTTGGCTTCCAGACCGGAGGACGTGCCCTGGCGACGACAGAAGAGAATCCTATCGACCAGAGGAAGAGACGACGATCGCTATCATCAGGACGGACGACCCATCTGCCGCCGCTGCTACCAGGCAGGACACATCGCAAGGTACTGTCATTTAAACGAGTGACCCTGGGGCAGAGAGCCTGCCCCCAGGAGTAGGACGACCAGGTTCACAAAATTGGTGAACCAAGTATGTCGGAGGACGACTGGACCTCCTCCCTATTGTGACTGATGGCATCCCGATGAACGCTTTACTGGACACTGGCTCTCAGGTGACTACAATGCCTTACATTCTATATAAATGGTACTGGGCTGACACAGACATTACCCGTGGCCCAGATGATGATTTGACAATAGTAGCCAGTAATGGTCAGCCGTTGCCACAGGTGGGACAGGTAGAATTGAAGCCCCAAGGAATGATAATTGTAGATATTGACTGACGTGAACGTAACCCCATGATGACCATTAGTACTAATGTAATAGAATATTGTCTTGCAGAGGTTATTGTCTTATTACAACAGGTGGCCGAGAATGCTGGTTCCAGTGAACAATGTGTCCTGCAGAAAGAAATCAGAGCTCAGGTGCAGAGACAGCAGGTAGAATTATCTAGTGGAGAGATTGGCCGTGTCACAGTGAGTGATCCGACCCCCATTGCAATACCCCCTGGATTGAAATGTTAATATGGTGTCGGGCAGCAATAGGCTTCAGAGGTTAAGACTAACAAGCCCTGGTAGAACCGGTGTATTCAGATAGTAGGCCCACAATCCTGACAGCCAGAGGGGTGGTTGAAGTCCGCAAGGGGAGGGTACCAGTACATAATATAAAGAGAGAAAAAGCTGCAGACCAAACACTGGGGATCACCACACTGATATATAGTAATAATAATTTTATTGAATAAAAAAACCAACAAACTTGTTTAAAAAAAAATTAAAAGTCAAACAACATTGACATAGATAAACCTAGACAGCTTACAATAAAGTCAGAGACAGCCCCTCCCAAAGCGAATGTAAAGTCATAAACACAACGATAGTGCCATCATTGCTGTTCATGGCCTAGGGGATACACATAGATATTAATGAAAATATGTATGCTTATGACACACCAATAGATTGCACTGAAATGTATTCCAATCACATAACAATAAGTAAGCATTAAACATAGCTGCTCAACACTAACACTGCCTAATGAATAACAGAAAGCCCTATATGTTGAGACATGAATGTTGCTCAAAAAACTAATAAAAAGGCTGTGCAGCATGACTGAATCACTTATACAGACCCACAGCAGCACATGGTGTGTGCAAATACGCCTAGGAACCGGGGAGCCCGTGGAGATGCCCGACGCATATCGCCACCGCTAGGTGGCTTCGTCACCTATTAGTTTTTTGAGCAAGATTCATATTTCAACATATAGGGCTTTCTGTTATTCATTAGGCAGCATTAGTGTTCAGCAGCTATGTTTAATGCTTACTTATTGTTATGTGATTTGAGTACATTTCAGTGCAATCTATTGGTGTGTCATAAGCATACATATTTTCATTAATATCTATGTGTATTCCCTAGGCCATGAACAGCAATGATGGCACTATTGTTGTGTTTATGACTTTGCATTCGCCTTGGGAGGGGCTGTCTCTGGCTTTATTGTAAGCTGTCTGGGTTTATCTATGTCAATGTTGTTTGACTTTTAATTGTTTTTAAACAAGTTTGTTGGTTTTTGTATTCAATAAAATTATTATTACTATATATCAGTGTGGTGATCCCCAGTGTTTGGTCTGCAGCTTTTTCTCTCTTTATATTATGTTCTACTTTTTTGCATTGACCTTGGGAGTATCCCCCTAGTTATACTGTGGTGCCCTCCTTAATATAATTTGTTATTGGGAGGGTACCAGTAAGTGTCCTTAAATGTGGAGAGAAAGAAGTCCACCTAACCAGATATGCCACACTTGCCAAACTGTTTATTGTTGATAATAATGTAATACAGGTGACAGAACCCTTGGTCCCGTCAGACCAGGCAGAGGACAATGGCTCTGCAGGACACTTAGAGGATTGGTGCCAGAAGTTACACGTGGGCACAGATTCTACCCCATCACACCAGAAAAGTGGGGCTTACCAGGTGTTCCATGAGTATGAGAGGGTATTCAGCAAGCACCCACTAGATTTTGGGCAGGTAAAAGGGATTGAAAATCATATCCCCATGGGAGATCATCCGCCCATTAAGGAGAGATACCAGCCTGTACCTCCAGCTCATTTTCAGTATGCTAAAGATATGTTACGAGAGATGAAGAAGGCAGGGGTAATCAGAGATAGTTGCAGCCCCTGGGGGGCTCCATAAGTCCTCGTCAGGAGAAGGATGGCACAATGAGAATGTGTGTTGATTATAGGCAGATAAACCGCATTACACACAAAGATGCATACCCATTGCCCAGAATAGAAGAGTCAGTAGCTGCTTTAAAATCTGTTAACTACTTTTCCACCATGGATCTCAGCAGTGGGTACTGGCAGGTTCCCGTGGCAGAGGTGGATAAGGAAAAGACGGCCTTCACAACACCGATGGGTCTCTGTGAATTCAACTACATGCGGTCCGGACTGTGCAATGCACCAGGAACATTTCAGAGGATGATGGAGTGCTGTTTCCGGCACAAGAATTTCAAAACCATCTTGTTGTACCTGGACAATGTCATCATCTTCTCCAAAACTTGTGAGGACCACCTGAAACACCTGGCCGAGGTGTTTAAGCTCTGTCCAACTTTGGCCTAAAGGTAAAACCATCCAAATGCAATTTGTTAACCCCTTCAAGACCCAGCCTATTTTGACCTTAAAGACCTTGCCGTTTTTTGCAATTCTGACCAGTGTCCCTTTATGAGGTAATAACTCAGGAACGCTTCAACGGATCCTAGCGGTTCTGAGATTGTTTTTTCGTGACATATTGGGCTTCATGTTAGTGGTAAATTTAGGTCAATAAATTCTGCGTTTATTTGTGATAAAAAAGGAAATTTGGCGAAAATTTTGAAAATTTCGCAATTTTCACATTTTGAATTTTTATTCTGTTAAACCAGAGAGATATGTGACACAAAATAGTTAATAAATAACATTTCCCACATGTTTACTTTACATCAGCACAATTTTGGAAACAAAATTTTTTTTTGTTAGGAAGTTATAAGGGTTAAAATTTGACCAGCGATTTGTCATTTTTACAACGAAATTTACAAAACCATTTTTTTTAGGGACCACCTCACATTTGAAGTCAGTTTGAGGGGTCTATATGGCTGAAAATACCCAAAAGTGACACCATTCTAAAAACTGCACCCCTCAAGGTACTCAAAACCACATTCAAGAAGTTTATTAACCCTTCAGGTGCTTCACAGCAGCAGAAGCAACATGGAAGGAAAAAATGAACATTTAACTTTTTAGTCACAAAAATTATCTTTTAGCAACAATTTTTTTATTTTCCCAATGGTAAAAGGAGAAACTGAACCACGAAAGTTGTTGTCCAATTTGTCCTGAGTACGCTGATACCTCATATGTGGGGGTAAACCACTGTTTGGGCGCACGGCAGGGCTTGGAAGGGAAGGAGCGCCATTTGACTTTTTGAATCAAAAATTGGCTCCACTCTTTAGCGGACACCATGTCACGTTTGGAGAGCCCCCGTGTGCCTAAAAATTGGAGCTCCCCCACAAGTGACCCCATTTTGGAAACTAGACGCCCCAAGGAACTTATCTAGATGCATAGTGAGCACTTTGAACCCCCAGGTGCTTCACAAATTGATCCGTAAAAATGAAAAAGTACTTTTTTTTCACAAAAAAATTCTTTTAGCCTCAATTTTTTCATTTTCACATGGGCAACAGGATAAAATGGATCCTAAAATGTGTTGGGCAATTTCTCCTGAGTACACCAATACCTCACATGTGGGGGTAAACCACTGTTTGGGCACATGGTAAGGCTCGGAAGGGAAGGAGCGCCATTTGACTTTTTGAATGAAAAATTATTTCCATCGTTAGCGGACACCATGTCGCGTTTGGATAGCTCCTGTGTGCCTAAACATTGGCGCTCCCCCACAAGTGACCCCATTTTGGAAACTAGACCCCCCAAGGAACTTATTTAGATGCCTAGTGAGCACTTTAAACCCTCAGGTGCTTCACAAATTGATCTGTAAAAATGAAAAAGTACTTTTTTTTCACAAAAAAATTATTTTCGCCTCAATTTTTTCATTTTCACATGGGCAGTAGGATAAAATGGATCATAAAATTTGTTGGGCAATTTCTCCCGAGTACGCCGATACCTCATATGTGGGGGTAAACCACTGTTTGGGCACACGGCAGGGCTCGGAAGGGAAGGCGCGCCATTTGACTTTTTGAATGGAAAATTAGCTCCAATTGTTAGCGGACACCATGTCGCGTTTGGAGAGCCCCCTGTGTGCCTAAACATTGGAGCTCCCCCACAAGTGACCCCATTTTGGAAACTAGACCCCCCAAGGAACTTATCTAGATGCATATTGAGCACTTTAAACCCCCAGGTGCTTCACAGAAGTTTATAACGCAGAGCCATAAAAATAAAAAATAATTTTTCTTTCCTCAAAAATGATTTTTTAGCCTGGAATTTCCTATTTTGCCAAGGATAATGGGAGAAATTGGACCCCAAATATTGTTGTCCAGTTTGTCCTGAGTACGCTGATACCCCATATGTGGGGGTAAACCACTGTTTGGGCGCACGGCAGGGCTCGGAAGGGATGGCACGCCATTTGGCTTTTTAAATGGAAAATTAGCTCCAATCATTAGCGGACACCATGTCACGTTTGGAGAGCCCCTGTGTGCTTAAACATTGGAGATTCCCCAGAAATGACACCATTTTGGAAACTAGACCCCCAAAGGAACTAATCTAGATGTGTGGTGAGGACTTTGAACCCCCAAGTGCTTCACAGAAGTTTATAACGCAGAGCCATGAAAATAAAAAAAAAAATTATTTTCTCAAAAATGATCTTTTAGCCTGCAATTTTTTATTTTCCCAAGGGTAACAGGAGAAATTTGACCCCAAAAGTTGTTGTCCAGTTTCTCCTGAGTACGCTGATACCCCATATGTGGGGGTAAATCACTGTTTGGGCACATGCCGGGGCTCGGAAGTGAAGTAGTGACGTTTTGAAATGCAGACTTTGATGGAATGCTCTGTGGGCGTCACGTTGCGTTTGCAGAGCCCCTGATGTGGCTTAACAGTAGAAACCCCCCACAAGTGACCCCATTTTGGAAACTAGACCCCCAAAGGAACTTATCTAGATGTGTGGTGAGCACTTTTAACCCCCAAGTGCTTCATAGAAGTTTATAATGCAGAGCCGTGAAAATAATAAATACGTTTTCTTTCCTCAAAAATAATTATTTAGCCCAGAATTTTTTAATTTTCCCAAGGGTAACAGGAGAAATTTGACCCCAAAAGTTGTTGTCCAGTTTCTCCTGAGTACGGTGATACCCCATATGTGGGGGTAAACTACTGTTTGGGCACATGCCGGGGCTTGGAATTGAAGTAGTGACGTTTTGAAATGCAGACTTTGATGGAATGCTCTGCGGGCGTCACGTTGCGTTTGCAGAGCCCCTGATGTGCCTAAACAGTAGAAACCCCCCACAAGTGACCCCATTTTGGAAACTAGACCCTGAAAGGAACTTATCTAGATGTGTGGTGAGCACTTTGAACCCCCAAGTGCTTCATAGAAGTTTATAATGCAGAGCCGTGAAAATAATAAATACGTTTTCTTTCCTCAAAAATAATTATTTAGCCCAGAATTTTTTATTTTCCCAAGGGTTACAGGAGAAATTGGACCCCAAAAGTTGTTGTCCAGTTTCTCCTGAGTACGCTGATACCCCATATGTGGGGGTAAACCACTGTTTGGGCACACGTCGGGGCTCAGAAGGGAAGTAGTGACTTTTGAAATGCAGACTTTGATGGAATGGTCTGCGGGTGTCACGTTGCGTTTGCAGAGCCCCTGGTGTTCCTAAACAGTAGAGACCCCCCACAAGTGACCCCATTTTAGAAACTAGACCCCCCAAGGAACTTATCTAGATATGTGGTGAGCACTTTGAACCCCCAAGTGCTTCACAGACGTTTACAACGCAGAGCCGTGAAAATAAAAAATCATTTTTCTTTCCTCAAAAATTATGTTTTAGCAAGCATTTTTTTAGATTCACAAGGGTAACAGGAGAAATTGGACCCCAGTAATTGTTGCGCAGTTTGTCCTGAGTATGCTGGTACCCCATATGTGGGGGTAAACCACTGTTTGGGCACACGTCAGGGCTCGGAAGTGAGGGAGCACCATTTGACTTTTTGAATACGAGATTGGCTGGAATCAATGGTGGCGCCATGTTGCGTTTGGAGACCCCTGATGTGCCTAAACAGTGGTAACCCCTCAATTCTACCTCCAACACTAACCCCAACACACCCCTAACCCTAATCCCAACTGTAGCCATAACCCTAAACACAACCCTAACTGCAACACACCCCTAACCACAACCCTAACCCCAACACACCCCTAACCATAACCACAACCCTAATTCCAACCCTAACCCTAAGGCTATGTGCCCACGTTGCGGATTCGTGTGAGATATTTTCGCACCATTTTTGAAAAATCCGCGGGTAAAAGGCACTGCGTTTTACCTGCGGATTTTCCGCGGATTTCCAGTGTTTTTTGTGCGGATTTCACCTGCGGATTCCTATTGAGGAACAGGTGTAAAACGCTGCGGAATCCGCACAAAGAATTGACATGCTGCGGAAAATACAACGCAGCGTTTCCGCGTGGTATTTTCTGCACCATGGGCACAGCGGATTTGGTTTTTCATATGTTTACATGGTACTGTAAACCTGATGGAACACTGCTGCGAATCCGCAGCCAAATCCGCACCGTGTGCACATGGCCTAATTCTAAAGGTATGTGCACACGCTGCGGAAAACGCTGCGGATCCGCAGCAGTTTCCCATGAGTGTACAGTTCAATGTAAACCTATGGGAAACAAAAATCGCTGTACACATGCTGCAGAAAAACTGCACGGAAACGCAGCGGTTTACATTCCGCAGCATGTCACTTCTTTGTGCGGATTCCGCAGCGGTTTTACAACTGCTCCAATAGAAAATCGCAATTGTAAAACCGCAGTGAAATGCGCAGAAAAAAACGCGGTAAATCCGCCATAAATCCGCAGCGGTTTAGCACTGCGGATTTATCAAATCCGCAGCGGAAAAATCCGCAGAGGACCAGAATACGTGTGCACATTCCTAACCCTAACCCTAGCCCTAACCCTAACCCTACCCCTAACCCTACCCCTAACCCTACCCCTAACCCTAACCCTACCCCTAACCCTACCCCTAACCCTACCCCTAACCCTACCCCTAACCCTAACCCTATTCTAACATTAGTGGAAAAAAAAAAAATTCTTTATTTTTTTATTGTCCCTACCTATGGGGGTGACAAAGGGGGGGGGGGTCATTTATTATTTTTTTTATTTTGATCACTGAGATATAATCTATCTCAGTGATCAAAATGCACTTTGGAACGAATCTGCCGGCCGGCAGATTCGGCGGGCGCACTGCGCATGCGCCCGCCATTTTGGAAGATGGCGGCGCCCGGGAGAAGACGGACGGGACCACGGCTGGATCGGTAAGTATGATAGGGTGGGGGGGGACCACGGGGGGGGGGATCGGAGCACGGGGGGGGGAATCGGAGCGCGGGAGGGGTGGAACGGAGCGCGGGGGGCGTGGAACGGAGCACGGGGGGGCTGGAATGGAGCACGGGGGGGTGGAACGGAGCACGGGGGGGTGGATCGGAGTGCAGGGGGGGTGATTGGAGCACGGGGGGGGTGATTGGAGCACGGGGGGAGCGGACACGAGCACGGGGGGGAGCGGAGCACTGGACGGAGGGGAGCCGGAGCAGTGTACCGGCCAGATCGGAGGGCTGGGGGGGCGATCGGAGGGGTGGGGTGGGGGCACACTAGTATTTCCAGCCATGGCCGATGATATTTCAGCATCGGCCATGGCTGGATTGTAATATTTCACCCGTTATAATGGGTGAAATATTACAAATCGCTCTGATTGGCAGTTTCACTTTCAACAGCCAATCAGAGCGATCGTAGCCACGAGGGGGTGAAGCCACCCCCCCTGGGCTAAACTACCACTCCCCCTGTCCCTGCAGATCGGGTGAAATGGGAGTTAACCCTTTCACCCGATCTGCAGGGACGCGATCTTTCCATGACGCCGCATAGGCGTCATGGGTCAGAATGGCACCGACTTTCATGACGCCTACGTGGCGTCAAAGGTCGGGAAGGGGTTAAAGCCCAAAGTGCCGAACCTGGGCCATGTGGTAAGCGCTGAAGGAGTGGCTCCTGACCCTGACAAGGTCACGGTAATGAGACTGGCCGAAGCCCAGCAACATCCATGAAATCCGGCAGTTCCTCGGTTGGTAGGTTACTTCAGAAGATTTATCACAGACTTCACTAAGATAGCCACACCACTGCAAGACCCGTTAGTGGACCAATCCCAGAAAACCAAGGGTAAGAATACCCCATTTGACTGGAACGAAAGACTGGAGGGATCCTTCACTCGGTTGAAGTTGGCTGTCATGGGAGATGAGGTACTAGCCTACCCAGACTATGACCAACCGTTTGTGCTGTACACAGATGCCAGCAACTTGGGACTGGGAGCCGTGTTGTCCCAGGTAAAGAAAGGCAAAGAAATAGAAATTGCATATGCCAGCAGGAAACTTTATCCAACCGAAAGGAACCCTGAGAACTACAGTTCCTTTAGGCTGGAGTTCCTCGCTATTGTCTGGGTGGTGACAGAGAGGTTCAAGCACTACCTGGCCTCGGCAAGATTCACTGTCTTCATGGACAACAATCCGCTGACACATCTGGAGACAGCAAAGCTAGGTGCTTTGGAGCAACGATGGATGGCCCGGTTGTCCAATTATGAGTTCACCATCAAGTACCGTGCAGGGCACAAGAATGCGAATGCCGATGCGCTGTTCAGAATGCCCAACTTATCAGAGATGGGAGAAGATTCAGAAACACTCGAAGAGATAGAGTTACCAGCTTTCTATCACCCCAAGGTGACTGAGTATTCCCATTATGTGAGGAACAGGCGTAAGGACAAGCAAGAAGCTATGCTGAACCCACTGCCTCATCAAGGATGGGGACAGACGCAAGACAGTAACCCTGCAGTCCATCTGGTCAAGGAGCTGCTGACGCCTGCCGATTCGCACACTGGTCCAGATGCTCCACAAGAGACTCACAGATGTGGAAAGAGAAGGGCAAACTGTTTATATATGATAGTAAGCTGTGTCGGAGGAGTATTGACCCACCCACTCACGAGCTGGTCGGGCAGATAGTGGTCCCAAGACAAGATGCGTCAATGGTTTTGGAAGCGTACCATGATGGAGCAGGACACTTCGGATGGAAGAAGGAGGTCCTACTTCGTGGGAGATTCTACTGGATTGACATGATAAGAGCCATTAAAAAGTGGTGCCAAGAGTGTGGCCCATGCAACCTGCGCAGAAAGGACCGTGACAGCCAAAGGGCTCCCCTACAGCCCATAGCGTGACATGGCCGTTGTCCACTTTTCTCTCCCCACACCCTCACGTACACCAGCCGCCTTCAAGTAAAATATCTGAAATCATTGGATGGTGAATAAAATGAACATTTTCTTCACTGCAACTTGGTGAGTGATACATCTTCTTTTCTATTTTGCTATTGTTTCAAGAGTTCTGCAACCTGTACGGATATAAGAAGATCAGAACAATGCCGTACCATCCACAAACCAACGATATGTGTGAAAAGATTAACCAAGTAGTAATCGACCTGTTAAAGACATTGCCTTTACACTAAAGAAACTTATGGTCATAGAAGTTGCCAGACTTGGTAGATTTGTACAATCACATCCAAGTGAATTCCACCAACTGCACTCCAGCATACCTGATGAGAGGAAGATCTAGAAAGTTACCTGTTGATCTAGACATGGGAGTCCTAACCCCAGAAACAACCTCCCAAGATGCGGATTGGGATACCGAGCGACAACAGAAATACAGCCAAGTACAGGCGTGTGTAGAGAAAAGTTTGTCCCAGGCAAGACAAAAACAAGAGAGAGACTATAACCAATGTGTCCAGGCAATTCCTTTGTCACCAGGTGAACAAATGTTAAAGCGTAAAAGGAGAATGCACAAACCTGATGACCAGTGGGAAGCAGAACCATATACCATCAAACTTTGACAATATTAATGTTAGGTGTCGAGTTCCCACCTCTGCACAGGGGGAATATCGAACCATCTCCGCTGCGGTCTCCCATTCTTTTTCAGCCGCAGAGAGAGCCTGCTCAGCGGACACGTCGGTCCCAGCGTCTGGCTCAGGGTGATACTGTGCGACTGGTTACTGCTGCCCTTCCAGGCTCTATCTTTTTAGCCATCACTGATCAGCAGTGAGCAGGTCTTTCTGGGAATAAGTCCTGCTTTTCCCATACTGAGCATGCCCACGGGACGACCTCCCATTGGAGGTTGGGAGTCACATGCTCAGGCCCTGTTGCGGCTCCTATTGGACCATCTGGAAGGTCCCGTAGCA
Organism: Ranitomeya imitator; assembly: GCF_032444005.1. Taxonomy (NCBI): domain Eukaryota; kingdom Metazoa; phylum Chordata; class Amphibia; order Anura; family Dendrobatidae; genus Ranitomeya; species Ranitomeya imitator. Next base: position 205,346,418 of record NC_091287.1, on the reverse strand, counting down.
CTGCTGGTATAAAAGGTTCACATGGATGCTCGGCCATGTGCTGGTGTATACTTGAATACGTGTGTGTGTGTAGATGTGTGACTGTCGCTCATTAATCATCCCCCTTCCTAGTGTTGTTGACTGCTCGCGAATGGTGGATGCATGCAATCTAGCGCCCGACAGTGCTATCTGCTCACTAAGCACATGTTGCAGTGCCCGTCTCTAAGGCACCGTGCGCCATCAGTGCGCTCTCCTGACAACCGTCAGTATAGGGTGGGAATTCCCGCTTGAACTGAGCTTGAACTGACTCGGGGCATCCTCAGGCACGGGCTCAAAAGTCACTGAGGGTCAGAGCCAGTTCTAACACCAGATTAGTGGGGGTGATTCTTAGGGATCCCACTAGTGTCTTGTAGCTGCACCTTGTGACTACTAACAGGGTGCAGTGTATTGTGAGACTCTGTGAAGCAACAGAGCTCGCTACCATTTCACATGGGGTGAAGTCTAACCCACATGTGAGTTAAGTGTCCATAAGGCATTACATAGCAGCAGGTACCATCTCTGCACGGTGGACCCCGGGCTGTGAACGCACCTAGTATCAATTCCTTTATTATTTGGTGTGCACCGCTAGCCCTAGAATTACACTAGGGCCAGGGTCTGGCTAGTAATGGCAGACAAACAGCAACCCTTGCGGTACATCCAGCAGCTGGAGGGCAGGTAGGTAGCTCTCAAGCCCACAACCTCAGCTGTGGATGTTACCGCAGTAGCTGTTCAGGCTGCTAGTGTGGCTGCAGCAACTTTGTCCACTGCCACCCCTGTTCTGACCCTATCTTACTTCCCACTGCCAGATAAATATTCTGGTGATAGAAAGTCATGTAGGGGTTTCGTGAACCAGCTCTCTATACACCTCGAGCTTCTGGCTGCACATTTCCCCACTGAGCGGCAAAGGTGGGATTTATTATGTCTCTCCTGTCAGGCAGGGCATTGGAGTGGGCTACGCCACTGTGGGAGCGTGGCTATCATGTGCTGCAGAGTGCTCCGCTGTTCCTGAGCACTCTAAAACATGTCATATTAGGACCTCGAGTCACCCATGATATGGCGCTCCAACTGTTGCCATTGACTCAGGGCTCGCCCTTGGTCAGCCATTTTGTCGTCCACTTCTGCACCTTAGCATCTGAACTGGAGTGGTCAGATAAAGCTCTCATCCCTGAATTTTGGAGGGGGCTTGCTGACCATGTGAAGGATGCTTTGGCCACTAGGGAGATTCCCGCCACACTGGAGGAGCTAATAGCTGTATCCACTTGTATTGACCTCCGTTTTAACGAGCGGAGGTTAGAGCGAGCCCAGTGTAGGCAGAGGTTTCGGCTGGCTCCCACCTTCGCCATACCTTTGGAATCTCCGGTCTAGGCACCCAAGTCACATGAGGCCATGAAGGTGTCACGAGCAGGATCTAAGTCCCGGACCGCTTGTGCACTCAAGGTCTGTCATGTCTGCTGGAAGAAAGGACAACTTGCCACCAGATGTCCCCAGTGGCCAGGAAAACGTCAGCGTCTAGTGTAGTAGGTGTTGGTACACTAGACATGGTGACCTTTGCCTCCAAGCTGTCTTTTAAGGGGACAATTACCATAGGCTCATCCACTCATTCGATAGAGCTTTGCGTGGATTCCGGAGCGGAGGGCAATTTTATGTCATCTGCCTTCGTCCAATGACACGCAAAACCCCTGGTGATGCTCACCAAACCGGTGACTGTACGAGTGGTGACTAGATCGACACTGCCCTCACAGATAACACATCAGACCATCCCATTTACTCTATGTATGTCGCCATCTCATCAGATTATGTCTCTGCTCGTCATTCCTGAGGGAATTTATGAGGTCCTATTAGGGATACCTTGGCTACGGTATCACTCCCCTCATATTGAGTGGTCCACAGGCAGAATTTTAGGATGGAGGGAATCTTGTGGGGGTAGATCTCAGAGGAAATGCGTTCAGGTAGCTACTACTAAGGCACCAGCAGATTTTTCCTCTCTCCCCAAGCAATATGGGCCCTGTGTGGAAGTATTCTCCAAAAGGGCTGCGGAGACCCTTCCACTTCACTGCCCCTCTGACTGTCCTATTGACCTCTTGCCAGGTGCTGAGCCTCCCCAGGGTCGAGTCTACCTGTTGTCTCTCCCGGAGACGGAAGTAATGTCTCAGTACATCCAGGAGAATCTGGCAAGGGGATTCATTAGGAAGTCAGTGTCACCTGCAGGGGCTGGGTTCTTCTTCGTGCAGAAGAAAATCGGAGAATTACGTCCATTCATAGATTGCAGGGGTCTTAATGCCATCACCATTAAGAACAAGTACCCATTGCCTCTGATATCTGCGCTTTTTGATAGGCTTCGGGGAGCAAGCGTGTTTACTAAACTAGATCTGCGGGGTGCTTACAACCTGATTCGCATCCGTGAAGGGAAAAAATGGAAGATGGCTTTTAACACCAGGGATGCGCACTATGAATACCTGGTGATGCCCTTCGGGCTCTGTAATGCCCCAGCAATATTTCCAAGACTTTCTGAATGATATCTTCCAGGATATGCTCTCCACCTCGGTTGTAGTCTACCTGGATGATATTCTCATCTACTCTCCAGATATAGACTTCCACCAGAGAGATGTTTGCAAAGTCTTCGGCCTCCTACGGGCAAATTCACTCTTCGCCAAGTTGGTGAAGTGTGTGTTTGAGCGGGAGTCTTTGCCTTTCCTGGGCTATATCATCTCGGCCCAAAGATTGGCTATGTATCCCGCCAAGCTACAGGCTGTTATGGACTGGCAGGAACGCCATTCTCTCAAAGTGGTGCAGCACTTTTTGGGGTTCACTAATTATTGCCAGTTCATTCCCCACTTCTCAACTCTGGTAGCTCTTCTGGTTGCCCTCACCAAGAAGGGAGCTAATCCCAAATTGTGGTCGGAGGTGGTCTCCAAGGCCTTCCTCTCTATCTAGTCACACTTCGCTGGCGCTCCCATTTTACATCGCCCGATGTTGATAAACCATTTATCATGGAGGTAGATGCCTCTTCCGACTGTGCTGGAGCAGTCCTCTTCCAGAAGGATGCTCAAGGTATCCTTGCTTCTTCTTCTCCAAGACCTTCACATCGGCAGATAGGAATTATTCCATCGGGGACAGGGAGTTGCTAGCAATGAAGTTGGCCTTTTCCAAGTGGATACACCTCCTGGTGGGAGCTCGATTTCCCTTACATGTTTTCACCTACCACAAAAATTTGGTGTATTTGCAAACCGCCCAGTGGCTAAACTCTCGCCAGGCCAGATGGTCCCTGTTCTTCTCTCCACTTTACCCTCCATTTTCTCTCCGGGGAGAAGAACATTCATGCCGATGCTCTCTCCCGCTCCGTAGTGTAATCAGCGGAGGAGGAGGAACCTCGGCTAACATATTAAACACCTTCTTCTCCACAGTATTCACGGTGGAAAATGAAATGCTAGGTGAAATCCCAAGAAACAATGAAAACCCTATATTAAGGGTCACCAATCTAACCCAAGAAGAGGTGCAAAACCGGCTAAATAAGATTAAAATAGATAAATCTCCGGGTCCGGATGGCATACACCCACGAGTACTAAGAGAACTAAGTAATGTAATAGATAAACAATTATTTCTTATTTTTAGGGACTCTATAGCGACGGGGTCTGTTCCGCAGGACTGGTGCATAGCAAATGTGGTGCCAATATTCAAAAAGGGCTCTAAAAGTGAACCTGGAAATTATAGGCCAGTAAGTCTAACCTCTATTGTTGGTAAAATATTTGAAGGGTTTCTGAGGGATGTTATTCTGGATTATCTCAATGAGAATAACTGTTTAACTCCATATCAGCATGGGTTTATGAGAAATCGCTCCTGTCAAACCAATCTAATCAGTTTTTATGAAGAGGTAAGCTATAGGCTGGACCACGATGAGTCATTGGACGTGGTATATCTCGATTTTTCCAAAGCGTTTTATACAGTGCCACACAAGAGGTTGATACACAAAATGAGAATGCTTGGTCTGGGGGAAAATGTGTGTAAATGGGTTAGTAACTGGCTTAGTGATAGAAAGCAGAGGGTGGTTATAAATGGTATAGTCTTTAACTGGGTCGCTGTGACCAGTGGGGTACCGCAGGGGTCGGTATTGGGACCTGTTCTCTTCAACATATTCATTAATGATCTGGTAGTAGGTTTACACAGTAAAATATCGATATTTGCAGATGATACAAAACTATGTAAAGCAGTTAATACAAGAGAAGATAGTATTCTGCTACAGATGGATCTGGATAAGTTGGAAACTTGGGCTGAAAGGTGGCAGATGAGGTTTAACAATGATAAATGTAAGGTTATACACATGGAAAGAAGGAATCAATATCACCATTACACACTGAACGGGAAACCACTGGGTAAATCTGACAGGGAGAAGGACTTGGGGATCCTAGTTAATGATAAACTTACCTGGAGCAGCCAGTGCCAGGCAGCAGCTGCCAAGGCAAACAGGATCATGGGTTGCATTAAAAGAGGTCTGGATACACATGATGAGAGCATTATACTGCCTCTGTACAAATCCCTAGTTAGACCGCACATGGAGTACTGTGTCCAGTTTTGGGCACCGGTGCTCAGGAAGGATATAATAGAACTATAGAGAGTACAAAGGAGGGCAACAAAATTAATAAAGGGGATGGGAGAACTACAATACCAAGATAGATTAGCTAAATTAGGATTATTTAGTCTAGAGAAAAGACGACTGAGGGGCGATCTAATAACCATGTATAAGTATATAAGGGGACAATACAAATATCTCGCTGAGGATCTGTTTATACCAAGGAAGGTGACGGGCACAAGGGGGCATTCTTTGCGTCTGGAGGAGAGAAGGTTTTTCCACCAACATAGAAGAGGATTCTTAACTGTTAGGGCAGTGAGAATCTGGAATTGCTTGCCTGAGGAGGTGGTGATGGTGAACTCAGTCGAGGGGTTCAAGAAAGGCCTGGATGTCTTCCTGGAGCAGAACAATATTGTATCATACAATTATTAGGTTCTGTAGAAGGATGTAGATCTGGAGATTTTTTATGATGGAATATAGGCTGAACTGGATGGACAAATGTCTTTTTTCGGCCTTACTACTAACTATGTTACTATTGTCCCTTCTGAGAGCCTGAGGACAGTGGCCCCATATGTATGGCCCCCGACGTCGGAGACTATATTCAGGCGTTTGTCTCCTGCACCAAGAATAAGTCTCTTCAACCATAGGCCAGCTGGGTTACTCTATCCCCTGCCGGTGGCAGACAGGCCCTGGGAGGTGGTCGTGATGGACTTTGTGGTGGGCTTACCCAAGTCCCGTGGCTGCACCATCATTTGGGTAATCACCAACAATTTTTCTAAAATGGTGCACTTGGTGTGGCTTCCACGGCTACCTTCTGCACGGGCCTTGGCAGCGTTGTTTATGAAACACATATTCCGCCTACACGGTATGCCGGACAAAATGGTCAGTGACCGGGGTCCCCAGTTTGCATCTCGGTTCTGGAGAGAGCTTTGTCGTCTACTCAGTATTGAGTTGAATCTCTCTTCAGCATACCATCACGAGACGAATGTGTTGGTAGAAAGGGCCAACCAAACCTTGGTCACATATCTGCAACATTTTGTTTCAGCCAGGCAGGATGACTGGGCATCCTTGCTACCGTGGGCAGAGTTTGCGCTGAACAACGCTGTAGCCAACTCCACTGGGCAGACCCCATTCCTCCTTAATTGCGGTCAGCATCCGCGGGTTCCTGTGCCTATGCCCGTATCTTCCGCTGACTCCAGGGTGGCAGACTGGGCTGTGGTGGCACGGGACATTTAGGACCGCACTCAGGATGCAATCCGAGCCTCAAAGGAGAGAATGAGGTCCTCCGCCAATGCACATCAGTGCCCCGCTCCAACCTTTGCTCCTGGCGATTTAGTGTTGCTCTCCGCCCGTAACATCAGGCTGCGAGTTGAGTCCACTAAGTTTGCACCTCACTACTTTGATCACTTCAAGGTCCTGGAACAGGTTAACCCTGTGGTCTACCGTCTGGCCCTTCCTTCACGCCTAGGTATCACCGACACCTTTCATGTGTCCCTCTTAAAGCCCGTACACATGTCCCGGTTTTCTGAGTCATCTTCCGGGACATCGGGTTCGTCTACGGACGATTACAAGGTGAACGCTATCGTGGGGTGTAAGGTGGTACTTTGTATAAAATTTTATTTGATGGATTGGAAGGGTTATGGCCCAGAGGACAGGTCCTGCGAGCCTGCTGAGCACATTTGAGCTCCGCAGCTCATTGCTGCCTTCTAGCGTTGCGAGGTCCAAGGAGTGGGGCCATGTTGGGTGTCGGGTTCCTGACTCTGCAGAGGGGGAATCTCGAACCATCTCCGTTGCAGTCTCCCATTCTTTTCCAGCCACAGTGGAGCCTGCTCAGCGGAAACGTCGGTCCCAGCGTCTGGCTCAGGCTGATACTGTGCGACTGGTTACTGCTGCCCTTCCAGGCTCTGCCTTTGCAGCCAGCACTGATCAGCAGCGAGCAGGTCTTTCTGGGAATAGGTCCTGCTTTTCCCATACTGAGCATGCCCATGGGACGACCTCCCATTGGTGGTCGGGGGTCACATGCTCATGTCCTGTTGCGGCTCCTATTGGACCATCTGGAAGGTCCGTAGCCCTGCTGCTATAAAAGGTTTGCATGGCCGCTTGGCCATGCGCTAGTGTATACTTGAATACGTGTGTGTGCAGATGTGTGACTGTCGCTCATTAATCATCCCCCTTCCTAGTGTTCTTGACTGCTCGCGAATGGTGGATGCATGCAATCTAGCGCCCGACAGTGCTAGCTGCTCACTAAGCACACGTTGCAGTGCCCGTCCCTACGGGACCATGCGCCATCTGTGCGCTCTCCTGACAACTGTCAGTATAGAGTGGGAATTACCACTTAAACTGAGCATCTGACTCGGGCGTCCTCAGGCGTGGACTCAAAAGCCACCGAGGGTCAGAGCCAGTTCAATCACCAGATTAGTGGGGGTGATTCTTAGGGATCCCACTAGTGTCTTGTGACTTGCACCTTGTGACTTCTAATAGGGTGCAGCATATTGTGCGACTCTGTGAAGCAACAGGGCTCGCTACCATTTCACACGGGGTGAAGTCTAACCCATGTGTGAGCTAAGTGTCCATCCACCATTACATAGCAGCAGGTACCATCTCTGCAAGGTGGACCCCAGGCTGCGAACGCACCTAGTATCAATTCCTTTATTATTTGGTGTGTTCCGCTAGCCCTAACAATTAAAGTGTGTCTTGTCAGCAAAGACGGAGGAGAAACTTCAACTACAGTATCCAGAGTTCACCTTAAAATATACCCTGAGAAATTGAGAGACAAAGAAAAAGATCCAAGTACTACTCAACCCATGGCAGAAGAGGAAAAGAGAATCCATACTGTTCTTGGAGATTTTCCCCAGTCTTGGACTCAAATACATCGCGCTATAGTAATGCCTGTTTTAACCTTTCCCAAGTTGGAAATGCCAGCAGAAGAAGTGACTCAGAACCATCCTGAACCAGAAAAGACTTCACACCAGCGGGCTCAAGCAACAAACGTCACCCCAGCAGTGGAACCAGAGAATCCACCATCTGCTATCGGTGAATCTGTCAGACCTATGATGAATTTAAGAAATCGTAGATGCCCAATTTGCCAATACAATGTAGGCCTACAAGTAGCACACACGCTAGTGGGTTCACAACAGTAACAGCAGACATGTTAGACCATGAACTGCGTAGGTCTACCCATAGTACCAAACATCAAATCCCAGGTACAGGGACTAAAAATGTCAATAATTGTTGTTGCCTGTTTGAATTGCGTACTTATATTTGTTACAGGTTTAACCCCTTTACCCCCAACGGTGGTTTGCACGTTAATGATCGGGCCAATTTTACAATTCTGACCACTGTCCCTTTATGAGGTTATAACTCTAAAACGCTTCAACGGATCCCAGTGAATCTGACACTGTTTTCTCGTGACATATTGTACTTCATGAAAATGGTAAAAATTCTTTGATAGTACCTGCGTTTATTTGTGAAAAAAACGGAAATTTGGCGAAAATTATGAAAATTTCGCAATTTTCCAACTTTGAATTTTTATGCAATTAAATCACAGAGATATGTCACACAAAATACTTAATAAGTAACATTTCCCACATGTCTACTTTACATCAGCACAATTTTGGAACCAAAATTTTTTTTTGTTAGGGAGTTATAAGGGTGAAAAGTTGACCAGCAATTTCTCATTTCTACAACATCATTTTTTTTTTTTTAGGGACCACATGTTAGGGGTCGAGTTCCCGCTTCTGCACAGGGGGAATCTCAAGCCACCTCCGCTGCGGTCTCCCATTCTTGTCCAGCCGCAGTGGAGTCTGCTCAGCAAGGACGTCGGTCCCAGCGTCTTGCTCATTCTCACTCTGTTCTGAGAGTTACTGCTGCTTCTCCAGTCTCTGCTATTAAAGTCTGTGCTGGTCAGCAGCGAGCGGACTTCTCTGGGACTAAGTCCTTGTCTGCACGTACTGAGCATGCCCAGCGTAAGGTCTCTCGTTGGAGATCGAGGGTCATGTGCTCAGGCTCTGCAGCACATTCCATTGGTCCTCTTGGCAGGTCCTAGAAGGGCAAAAGTGCTGTGGCCACTTCCTGTGCTGCTGCTATATAAACTGCGCATGACCGCACGGCCATGCGCTAGTATTGTCAAACAATTGCTAATGTGTGTATGTTGTGAGTGCAAGTCGTCCTTGGATACCCCTACCCTATAGTATGACTGTTCGCGGAAGGTGTATGGCTGCTACCTAGCGCCCGACTTATCCTACAGCACTAGTCACATATTATAGCGTCCAGTTGCTGTGACCGCCAGTACGGCGCCGTGCACTTCCTCTGTGCTTTCCTTACCCAAGCCTGGGTGGTTAGTGGCGTTCGTCAGTGCGGCACTGCATGCTCTTCTGTTTCATTTCACACCCAGTTGCGGTGTTGCGCCAGCAAGGGTCTAATCCGACTTCAATCCCAGTTGGGGTTGAGTTCGCTGACTACTTGCTCGCGCTTTAGGTGCGGTACCGCGGTCCTGTGCCTTAACAGGATTGCTTCTTTCACGCTGGGTGAGGTTAACCCACGCGTGTATACTCTAGTGTACCGCCATATAGTCTGCTAATTGCTAGCAGCAGGTTTTCACCTGCACGGTGGACCCCGGACTGCGAACGCATCTATACCATCTGTCTTGGTGTGTTCCGCCAGTCCTAACAGAATACTAGCGCCAGGGTCTGGCTAGTAAAATGGCGGACGACCAGCGTTTACAGCGGTACATCCAGCAGCTGGAGGGAAGGTTGGCGGCTCTTGAGCGTTCAACCTCAGCTGTGGATGTTACTGCTGTCGCTGTTCAGGCTGCAAGTGTGGCTGCAGCTACCTTGTCCACTGCCACTCCTGTACCGACGCTATCTCGCCTCCCGCTACCAGAGAAATTTTCTGGTGACAGTAAGTCCTGTAGGGGTTTCGTGAGTCAGTGCTCAATACATCTCGAGCTTCTGGCCTCTCGTTTCCCTACAGAGTGGGCTAAGGTGGGCTTTATAATTTCCTTATTGTCGGACAGGGCGTTGCAGTGGGCTACGCCGCTGTGGGAGCGTGGCGATCATGTGGTGCAGAGTGCTCCATTATTCCTGAGCACTCTGAAACAGGTCTTTCTAGGACCTCTTGTCACCCATGACACGGCGCTCCAACTGTTGGCACTGACTCAGGGCTCGTCCTTGGTCAGCCTTTTTGCCGTCCATTTCCGCACTCTGGCATCTGAGCTGGAGTGGTCGGATAAAGCCCTTATCCCTATATTTTGGAGGGGGCTGGCTGACCACGTTAAGGATGCTCTGGCCACTAGGGAGATTCCCGCCACACTGGAGGAGTTAATAGCAGTATCTACTCGCATTGACCTCCGTTTTCACGAGCGGAGGTTAGAGCGAGCCCAGTGTAGGCAGAGGTTTCGGCTGGCTCCCACCTTCGCCAAACCTTTGGAATCTCCAGTCCAGGCTCCTGAGTTCCAGGAACCTAAGGTGGTGTCACGAGCGGGATCTAAGTCCCAGACCGCTCGTGCACTCCAGGGTTGCCATGTTTGCCAAAAGTCAGGACATCTTGCCACCAGATGTCATCAGCGGTCGAGGAAACGTCAGCATCTAGTGGTAGTAGGTGGAGGTGCACTAGACACTGCGACGTTTGCCTCCAAATTGTCCTTTAAGGGGACCATTACCTTTGGCTCATCCTCCCACTCTGTAGACCTCTGCGTGGATTCTGGGGCGGAGGGCAATTTTATGTCTTCTGCCTTTGCCCAACGTCACGCAATACCCCTGGTTATGCTATCTCAACCAGTAACGGTACGAGTGGTGAATGGGTCGACACTCCCCGCACAGATAACACATCAGACCATCCCTGTTACTCTGTCCCTGTCGCCATCCCATCAGGAGATTATTTCTCTGCTCGTCATTCCTGAGGGTATTGATGAGGTCCTGTTGGGGATACCTTGGCTACGGTACCACTCTCCTCACATCGAGTGGTCCTCAGGCAGAATTCTGGGATGGGGTGAATCATGTGGGGGTAGGTGTCACCGAGAGTGCGTTCAGGTTGCTACTACTGAGGTACCCGCAGATCTATCCTCTCTCCCCAAGCAGTATTGGTCTTACGCAGACGTGTTCTCCAAGAAGGCGGCGGAGACCCTTCCGCCCCATCGCCCCTATGACTGTCCTATCGATCTCTTGCCTGGTGCGGAGCCTCCCCGGGGTCGAGTTTATCCATTATCTCTCCCGGAGACGGAGGCCATGTCTCAGTACATTCAAGAGAATCTGGCAAGAGGGTTTATCAGGAAGTCAGTGTCACCTGCTGGGGCAGGGTTCTTCTTCGTGCAGAAGAAGAATGGGGAGCTACGTCCATGCATAGACTACAGGGGTCTTAACGCTATCACCGTTAAGAACAAGTATCCTTTGCCCTTGATATCTGAGCTCTTCGATAGGCTTCGGGGAGCAAGGGTATTTACTAAATTAGATCTGCGGGGTGCTTACAACCTGATTCGCATCCGTGAGGGGGACGAATGGAAAACGGCATTTAACACCAGAGATGGGCACTATGAGTATCTGGTGAAGCCCTTCGGGCTCTGTAATGCCCCAGCCGTTTTTCAAGACTTTGTCAATGACATCTTCCGGGATATGCTTTCCACCTCGGTTGTAGTCTATCTGGATGATATTCTCATCTTTTCTCCAGATATTGACTCCCACCAGAGAGATGTTGGCAGAGTCTTCGACCTCCTACGGGCAAACTCTCTTTACGCTAAGTTGGAGAAGTGTATGTTTGAGCAGGAGTCTTTGCCGTTCCTGGGCTATATCATCTCCGCCCAGGGATTGGCTATGGATCCTGCCAAACTACAGGCTGTGATGGACTGGCAAGAGCCCCATTCTCTTAAAGCGGTGCAGCGCTTTATGGGGTTCATTAACTATTACCGCCAGTTCATTCCCCACTTCTCAACTCTGGTAGCTCCCTTGGTAGCCCTCACCAAGAAGGGAGCGAATCCTAAATTGTGGTCGGAAGAGGTCTCCAAGGCCTTCACTTCTATTAAGTCCCACTTTGCTAGCGCTCCCATCTTACATCGTCCCGATGTGGATAAGCCATTCCTAATGGAGGTGGATGCCTCGTCCGTTGGTGCTGGAGCAGTCCTCTACCAGAAGGATGCTCAAGGTCGGAAGCATCCATGCTTCTTCTTCTCTAAGACTTTCTCGCCAGCGGAGAGAAACTACTCCATCGGGGATAGGGAGCTGCTAGCAATGAAGTTGGCCTTTTCAGAGTGGAGACATCTTCTGGAAGGTGCGCGGTTTCCCTTCCAGGTTTACACTGACCACAAAAATTTGGTCTACTTACAGACAGCCCAGCGGCTAAATTCTCGCCAAGCCAGATGGTCCTTGTTCTTTTCCCGGTTCCACTTTTCTCTTCATTTTGTCGCCGGGGAGAAGAATATTCGTGCTGATGCTCTCTCTCGCTCCCTTATGTCAACTGAAGAGGAGGAAGAGGAGCCTCGGCTTATTGTTCCCTCTGAGAGCCTGAGAACCGTAGCACCGGTTTCGCTTGAGTCTGTGCCTCCAGGCAAGACTTTTGTGCCCATTAATTTGCGACCGGAGGTTCTCTCTTGGGCTCATTCGTCCAGAGTGGGTGGACACTTTGGGACAAAGAGGACATCTGAGCTACTGGCGAGGACGTACTGGTGGCCGCATATGGTCCGGGATGTCAGGGATTATATTCTGGCGTGTGTCTCCTGCGCCAAAAATAAATCTCCGCGTCAAAGGCCAGCTGGGTTGCTCTATCCCTTGCCGGTGGCAGATAGGCCCTGGGAGATGGTCGGGATGGACTTTGTCGTGGGTTTGCCCAAGTCTCGCGGCTGTACCATCATTTGGGTCATCACCGATCATTTCTCGAAAATGGTGCATTTGGTGCCGCTACCACGGTTACCTTCTGCACGGGCCTTGGCTGCGTTGTTCATTAAGCACATCTTCCGCCTACATGGTATGCCTGACAAAATTGTCAGTGACCGGGGTCCCCAGTTTGCGTCTCGGTTCTGGAGAGAGCTGTGTCGTCTTCTCAGTATTGAGTTGAATCTCTCTTCCGCTTATCATCCCGAGACGAATGGGTTGGTAGAGAGGGCCAACCAGACCTTGGTCACATACCTGCGACATTTTGTTTCAGCCAGGCAGGATGACTGGGCATCCTTGCTATCATGGGCAGAGTTTGCGCTGAACAACGCCGTAGCCGACTCCACTGGACAAACCCCATTCCTCCTCAACTATGGTCAGCATCCACGGGTACCTGTGCCTATGCCCGTGTCTTCCGCAGACTCCAGGGTGGCAGACTGGGCTGTGGAGGCACGGGATATTTGGGACCGCACTCAGGATGCCATTCGGGCCTCTAAGGAGAGAATGAGGTCCTCCGCCGATGCTCATCGGCGCCCCGCCCCATCCTTTGCTCCTGGCGACTTGGTGTGGCTCTCCGCCCGTAACATCAGGCTGCGAGTTGAGTCCACAAAATTTGCTCCTCGCTACTTGGGTCCCTTCAAGGTCCTCGAACAGGTTAATCCTGTGGTCTACCGTCTGGCCCTTCCTCCACGCCTTGGTATCACCAACACCTTTCATGTGTCCCTCCTTAAGCCCGTATACATGTCTCGGTTTTCTGAGTCATCTGCCGGGACATCGGGTTCATCTACGGACGATTTCGAGGTGAACGCTATCTTGGGGTGCAAGGTGGTACGTGGCAAAAAATTTTTTTGGGTGGACTGGAAGGGTTACGGCCCTGAGGATAGGTCCTGGGAGCCTGCTGAGCACATTCGGGCTCCGCAGCTCATTGCTGCCTTCGAACGTAGCGAGGCCCAAGGAGGGGGCCCTAGGAGCGGGGGTAATATTAGGGGTCGAGTTCCCGCTTCTGCACAGGGGGAATCTCGAGCCACCTCCGCTGCGGTCTCCCATTCTTGTCCAGCCGCAGTGGAGTCTGCTCAGCAAGGACGTCGGTCCCAGCGTCTTGCTCATTCTCACTCTGTTCTGAGAGTTACTGCTGCTTCTCCAGTCTCTGCTATTAAAGTCTGTGCTGGTCAGCAGCGAGCGGACTTCTCTGGGACTAAGTCCTTGTCTGCACGTACTGAGCATGCCCAGCGTAAGGTCTCTCGTTGGAGATCGAGGGTCATGTGCTCAGGCTCTGCAGCACATTCCATTGGTCCTGTTGGCAGGTCCTAGAAGGGCAAAAGTGCTGTGGCCACTTCCTGTGCTGCTGCTATATAAACTGCGCATGACCGCACGGCCATGCGCTAGTATTGTCAAACAATTGCTAATGTGTGTATGTTGTGAGTGCAAGTCGTCCTTGGATACCCCTACCCTATAGTATGACTGTTCGCGGAAGGTGTATGGCTGCTACCTAGCGCCCGACTTATCCTACAGCACTAGTCACATATTATAGCGTCCAGTTGCTGTGACCGCCAGTACGGCGCCGTGCACTTCCTCTGTGCTTTCCTTACCCAAGCCTGGGTGGTTAGTGGCGTTCGTCAGTGCGGCACTGCATGCTCTTCTGTTTCATTTCACACCCAGTTGCGGTGTTGCGCCAGCAAGGGTCTAATCCGACTTCAATCCCAGTTGGGGTTGAGTTCGCTGACTACTTGCTCGCGCTTTAGGTGCGGTACCGCGGTCCTGTGCCTTAACAGGATTGCTTCTTTCACGCTGGGTGAGGTTAACCCACGCGTGTATACTCTAGTGTACTGCCATATAGTCTGCTAATTGCTAGCAGCAGGTTTTCACCTGCACGGTGGACCCCGGACTGCGAACGCATCTATACCATCTGTCTCGGTGCGTTCCGCCAGTCCTAACACCACATCTCATTTGAAATCATTTTGAGGGGTCTATATGATAGAAAATACCCAAGTGTGACACCATTCTAAAAACTACACCCCTCAAGGTGCTCAAAACCACATTCAAGAAGTTTATTAACCCTTCTGGTGCTTCACAGGAATTTTTTGAATGTTTAAATATAAATGAACATTTAACTTTTTTTCACAAAAAAATTAATTCAGCTCCAATTTGTTTTATTTTACCAAGGGTAACAGGAGAAAATGGACCGCAAACATTGTTGTACAATTTGTCCTGAGTACGCCAATACCCCACATGTGGGGGTAAACCACTGTTTGGGCGCATGGCACAGCTCGGAAGCGGAGGAGCGCCATTTGACTTTTCAATGCAAAATTGACTGGAATTGAGATGGGACGCCATGTTTCGTTTGGAGAGCCCCTGATGTGCCTAAACATTGAAAGCCCCCACAAGTGACACCATTTTGGAAAGTAGACCCCCTAAGGAACTTATCTAGAGGTGTGGTGAGCACTTTGACCCACCCAGTGCTTCACAGAAGTTTATAATGCAGAACCGTAAAAATAAAAAATCATATTTTTTCACAAAAATTATCTTTTGCCCCCAATTTTTTATTTTTCCAAGGGTAAGAGAAGAAATTGGACCCTAAAAGTTGTTGTACAATTTGTCCTGAGTACGCTGATACCCCATATGTGGGGGTAAACCACTGTTTGGGCGGATGGCAGAGCTCGGAAAGGAAGGAGCGCCTTTTGACTTTTCAATGCAAAATTGACAGGAATTGAGATGAGACGCCATGTTGCGTTTGCAGAGCCCCTAATGTACCTAAATAGTAGAAACCCCTCACAAGTGACACCATTTTGGAAAGTAGACCCCCTAAGGAACTTATCTACATGTGTGGTGAGCGCTTTGACCCACCAAGGGCTTCACAGAAGTTTATAATGGAGAGCTGTAAAAATAAAACAAAAATTTTTTCCCACAAAAATTATTTTTTAGCCCCCAGTTTTGTATTTTCCCGAGGGTAACAGGAGAAATTGGAACCCAACATTTGTTGTCCAATTTGTCCTGAGTGCGCTGATACCCCATATGTGGGGGGAAACCACTGTTTGGGCGCATGGGAGGGCTCGGAAGGGAAGGAGTGCCATTTGAATGCAGACTTAGATGGAATGGTCTGCAGGTGTCACATTGCGTTTGCAGAGCCCCTAATGTACCTAAACAGTAGAAACCCCCCTCAAGTGACACCATTTTGGAAAGTAGACCCCCTAAGAAACTCATCTAGATGTGCTGTGAGAGCTTTGAACCCCCAAGTGTTTCACTACAGTTTGTAACGCAGATCCGTGAAAATTAAAAAAAAAATCTTTCCCCCAAAAATTATTTTTAAGCCCCCAGTTTTGTATTTTCCTGAGGGTAAGAGGAGAAATTCGACCCCAAAAGTTGTTGTCCAATTTGTCCTGAGTACGATGATACCCCATATGTTGGGGGGAACCACCGTTTGGGCGCATGGGAGGGCTCGGAAGGGAAGGAGTGCCATTTGGAATGCAGACTTAGATGGAATGGTCTGCAGGCGTCACATTGCGTTTGCAGAACCCCTAATGTACCTAAACAGTAGAAACCCCTCACAAGTGACCCCATATTGGAAACTAGACCCCCCAGGGAACCTATCTAGATGTGTTGTGAGAACTTTGAACCCCCAAGTGTTTCACTACAGTTTATAACGCACAGCCGTAAAAATAAAAAATCTTTTTTTTCCCACAAAAATTATTTTTTAGCCCCCAGTTTTGTATTTTCCCAAGGGTAACAGGAGAAATTGGACCCCAACAGTTGTCCTATTTGTCCTGAGTACGCTGATACCCCATATGTTGGGGTAAACCCCTGTTTGGGCACACGGGAGAGCTCGGAAGGGAAGAAGCACTGTTTTACTTTTTCAACGCAGAATTGGCTGGAATTGAGATCGGACGCCATGTCGCTTTTGGAGAGCCCTTTATGTGCCTAAACAGTGAAAACCCCCTAATTATAACTGAAACCCTAATCCAAACACTCCCCTAACCCTAATTCCAACGGTAACCCTAACCACACTTCTAACCCTGACACACCCCTAAACCTAATACCAACCCTATTCCCAACTGTAAATGTAATCTAAACCCTAACTGTAACTTTAGCCCCAACCCAAACTGTAGCCCCAGCCCTAACCCTAGCCCTAACCCTAGCCCTAACCCTAGCCCTAACCCTAGCCCTAACCCTAACCCTAACCCTAGCCCTAACCCTAACCCTAGCCCTAACCCTAACCCTAGCCCTAACCCTAGCCCTAGCCCTAGCCCTAACCCTAACCCTAACCCTAGCCCTAGCCCTAACCCTTGCCCTAACCCTAGCCCTAACCCTAGCCCTAACCCTAGCACTAACCCTAGCCCTAGCCCTAATGGGAAAATGGAAATAAATACATTTTTTAAAATTTTTCCCTAACTAAGGGGGTGATGAAGGGGGGTTTGATTTACTTTTATAGTTGGTTTTTTAGCGGATTTTTATGATTGGCAGCCGTCACACACTGAAAGACGCTTTTTATTGCAAAAAATATTTTTTGCGTTACCACATTTTGAGAGCTATAATTTTTCCATATTTTGGTCCACAGACTCATGTGAGGTCTTGTTTTTTGTGGGACGAGTTGACGTTTTTATTGGTAACATTTTTGGGCACGTGACATTTTTTGATCGCTTTTTATTCCAATTTTTGTGAGGCAGAATGACCGAAAACCAGCTATTCATGAATTTCTTTTGGGGGAGGCGTTTATACCGTTCCGCGTTTGGTAAAATTGATAAAGCAGTTTTATTCTTCGGGTCAGTACAATTACAGCGACACCTCATTTATATCATTTTTTTATGCTTTGGCGCTTTTATACGATAAAAACTATTTTATAGAAAAAATAATTATTTTTGCATCGCTTTATTCTCAGGACTATAACTTTTTTTTTTTTTGCTGATAATGCTGTATGGCGGCTCGTTTTTTGCGGGACAAGATGCCGCTTTCAGCGGTACCATGGTTATTTATATCTGTCCTTTTGATCGCGTGTTATTCCACTTTTTGTTCGGCGGTATGATAATAAAGCGTTGTTTTTTGCCTCGTTTTTTTTTTTTTTTCTTACGATGTTTACTGAAGGGGTTAACTAGTGGGCCAGTTTTATAGGTCGGGCCGTTACGGACGCGGCGATACTAAATATATGTACTTTTATTGCTTTTTTTATTTATTTAGATAAAGAAATGTATTTATGGGAATAATATATATATATATTTTTTCATTATTTAGGAATATTTTTTTTATTTTTTTTTACACATTTGGAAACATTTTTTTTTACTTTTTTACTTTGTCCTGGGGGGGACATCACAGATCGATGATCTGACAGTTTGCACAGCACTCTGTCAGATCACCGATCTGATAGCAGTGCAGGCTGCTTCACAGTGCCTGCTCTGAGCAGGCTCTGTGAAGCCACCTCCCTCCCTGCAGGACCCGGATCCGCGGCCATCTTGGATCCAGGCCTGGAGCAAGCAGGGAGGGAGGTAAGACCCTCGCAGCAACGCAATCACATCGCGTTGCTGCGGGGGGCTCAGGGAAGCCCGCAGGGAGCCCCCTCCCTGCGCGATGCTTCCCTGCACCGCCGGCACATCGCGATCATCTTTCATCGCGGTGTGCCAGGGGTTAATGTGCCGGGGGCGGTTTGTGACCGCTCCTGGCACATAGTGCCGGATGTCAGCTGCGATAGGCAGCTGACACCCGGCCGCGATCGGCCGCGCTCCCCCTGTGAGAGCCACCGATCGCGCTGGACGTACTATCCCGTCCGTGGTCATAGGGGCCCACCCCACCTCGACGGGATAGTACGTCCGATGTCAAAGGGGTTAAAATGCACAATAGGGTAATGGACAGTGAATTACTCCAAAACTGTATTTCTATATAGTTGGCACCCTCAAGGTGCACCTTGGTACTACCCACTTTGCTGGCGTGGGTAGGGCCTTGTTTCTGCTATGACCCAAAGCAAAACCGTCTGGCATGGCGAACCCTGGGTCTGGATAAGCCTCGTAGTCCGCCCAAAGCTTACGTTGGGGATTTATGATGGGTCCATCATATCAATACTTTCATTTATAAACAATGACACCCTGGTATAAGACCAGATGTACATTTACAAATTTGTTATGCAACGTTAAAGCATCAATACCGCCCATAAAGGGAAGCCAAAGTTTACATTAATTGACCTGTTTTACTTGTTTACAAGCATTCACTGTAGTTGTCACAGTGACATTGCTTTCCTCACGGGGAGAGTGATGTAACGCTTGGAAGCGATGATGGATATCTCTTTATCAGGTAATCACAATGCATGCAACATGTTCACACTCCAAGCTAGAGGGGGGAGCTCTGAACCCAGATTAAGGGGAACTCCCTTATATTCTGACTGGAGGGGAAGTTAGTGAGCTGTCTGAGAGAGACAGAGGAGAGTGTAGACCGACATGGAGTGTCAGAGGGTCTGAAGGGGCCCTGTAGTCTGAGGAACTACAGTTCCTGGGGAAAGAGACATACAGAAGGAAAGAACATTGTTCAGTGAGCATGAAGGAGAGCGAAGCACAGAAGAGTAACATCAGGTGAGGACAGCTGTGAATGAACTATCTCCCTCTGAAGCGCAGATTACCGGTAGCTAGAACACCGAGGTTTACAACCTCGGTGTTCTAGCTACCGGTAATCTGCGCTCTCTCTGGGACTCTAAGACTTAAAGCAGAGACCAGCAGGACAGCTGAACTGCAAGTTACTTGTCTGCCCCAATACCCAGGAGGCACGGTGACACAGAGTCAGGGTCATGATAGAGACCCTGTAAAAAGGCTCGAGATACCTTTCACACAGGTTTGTGGCCCACCTTTATGGAGGACAGAGAGAACTGTGAGGACCTTATCAGATGCCATAGGCAGTAAGGGACTACAAAACCACCGCGCTAGAGGAAGGCTTTCATCTCCAACTGGTAAAGGGAAACACTGGATTCGCTTCCAAGCCGGCCGGACCCTGCCTGTTTCTGTGATCTGGTGCCCTTGACTGCTGTTGCCTGAAGCCTAGAGCAAGCCAGGTGAAGAGACTGCACACCTGTGTCCTCATTCTTTACTGCACCGTTCACCATCCTCATCTATACATCTATACAACAGGAGCCCTGGGGACATACTTCACCTGTGGGAAGTTATACGCTCTAGCTGCCATAACATCACCCCAGTGGACCCCTCTAAGCAGCGTCGGTCCCCACTGACCAAATGCCACAGGTGGCGTACGGAACAAACTTTATTCCTAAAACCCCTTTAAATACATCCCCTTTTACATGTGCGCCCAGGGCCATGGACCGGGTCGCCGCCACCGTGACATCCCCCTGTGAGTATCGAACCCGATGCTGAGTACCCCACGGCCCTGGCGGACAACTCACTATCAAAAAAGATATATATGTGTATATATTCAACTGTTTACTACAATATACATAAAAATATAATTCTTAAGATCCATACCTCTTGGAATTTATGTGTCAAGTTTTAGTATCCAACATCCTTTTTTTTTGGAATTGCCAGATTAACTTCTTTTGATATAGTGATGTATGAACGTTACCTATAATGGTATTACCTGTTAGACATAGATCCAAAAATGAAATTTGATCACTAGGGTCAGACAATTTGAACTGTAAATTTTTGTTATTGTTTTTAAGGTAAGTGACAAAGGTTTGTATGGTTTCCATGGGGCACGACCATTCAAAATGCAGCTCATCCATGTAGCGTCCATACCAAACCGTGTCACCAAAAGAAGGGCCTCCAAAAGAAGACTTCATGAGGAAGTCTTGACGAAACGTGCGTTGGGGCGGCGGGGACCACCTGTTACCAGCACACTGCCTATTATACTTTGTAAGTATGTCATACCTCTTCATTATAGTTTGATTATGCACCTTAATGGCCCGTTTTGGACACGATAGTATGCACTATGCACTTTATATGTACCAAGTATGTGGATTACTGGGTCCACACAGAATCGTATTGACAAACTTGCTTTGTCCATACTAGTGATCATCACATGTGTGATTTTGTTATCTGGAGGTTATGGATTAATTATTGTTGTTTCTACTTTTTTTAAAGGCAGTGATTGGTGTGCTGGTTACACTTTGTCCCTTGATGAGTGGTGTCCAGTAGTTCTACTTTTTATCTATTTGTTAATTTTTGTATTTCATTACTAATAACCATGAATTCAAGGATTATACTCTTTATGTGGTCTTTGTGTACCATTTTCTTTCTGATGTGGTAAATAGTATTTGGAGTTGCTTGTCCTTTCAAATAGAGTTGAGCAACTTTTACTTTTTTCGGATCGAGTCGGGTTTCGCGGTGAAATCGGCCGATTATTTCGAAAAGTTGGGGGCCGACTGAAACACGTAACCCAATGCAAGTCAATGGGGAATCAAAGTCGGCAGTGAGTGGAGGACAGCAAAACACCTACAGTGCCCATTTTAATGCCAAAAACATCAATTCTTATTACTGAAGCTTTTCAATCTTAATTTACTTTATAATAATAGTTAGGCATTGAAAACTGGGGGTCATTTGGCTAAAGTTGTGGGGGGTAGGGCTAAATCAAGATTTTCGTGGGCCCAGGAAATGCAGAATACGTCACGGCGGTAGAGAAGGGAGAGGTAACTATTTCAACTTTGCAAGTGTTGTGATCCTGAGCAAGCAGGGGGGGCCCACTCAATGGCACTGGCACAGGGCCCCTCATAGTATGGCGGTGTGTTTGACGGTGGGTGGCGCCTCCCACTGCTAGAGACATTTTTGCGTACTATGAGGGGCCCTGCGCCAGTGACGTCGCCAACGAGTATGCCACCCCCTACTTGATTAAGGAACCTGCACTTTCATCTGCACATTCCTCTTTGTCCCCGTGTAAGGTGGTATAGTATGCGGGAAGGGGAACCTGACTTTCAGCAGGGTCAGATTCAGGCTGTGTAGAGTGCAAAGGGAATGTAGTGGTCTGGGTCAATGTACCAGCAGATTCATTTAGCAGTGGCTGTGCAATGGGCAGGATGAGGAGGAAACACAGATATAGGCCCAAATAATAAAGTAGGCTAAATGCAGTTCAAAAGTGGTAACAGGACTAAACAGGCGGCATTGCTTTGTTCAGTGGAGGAAAAGTTTAATGAGTAGCAGACACAGTTAGTAGGCCCAAATAATAAAGTGGGCTAAATGTCTGCCAAAAAATTGTTCATAAATAAACAGGCGACATTGCTTTGCTCAGTGTCGGAAAATTGTAATGAGTAGCAGACTAAGTTAGTAGGCCCAAATAATAAAGTGGGCTAAATGTCTGCCAAAAAATTGTTCATAAATAAACATGTGGTAGTTAGGTACATGGGTGAGCTCCTCTGCTGAGTAGCAGACAGTGGTAGTAGGCACAAAGTATTAACTGTTCTAAATGGAGGCCAGGGCCCCTGTATATTTTAACTGTCATCTATCATTTCAGCAAATTTGTATTGGCAGTGCCATTGAAAGATTTCACAGAACAGACTTCACAGTGGTGGAGCAGGGAGAGGTAAGTATTGCAAGTGGTAGAGCACTGTTCGAGCTGGGGGGGAACACTCTCTCATGGGTGGCGGTACTGGCACAGGGCCCCTCATATTACAACGGTGTGTCTGACGTTGGTTGTGCACCACCACCGTCAAAGACTCTTCATTGTACTATGAGGGACCCTGTGCCAGTGCCGTCGCCCAAGAATGGGCCCACCCACCTGTCCAGGCAAACAGCACTCGCACGGGTCCTTGCGCCAGGTGGTGACCACGGCCCTGTGGGGAGAGTCAGCCCATTTAGGGAGGTATAAAAATGGCCTATGGTGGACATTCAGCAGCTGCAAATGGAGGAATTGGAGAAGTTAGTAAGAGGAGGCCAAAAGCAAGATATTTTTCAGGCAAGCTACGTGTCAGCAGGGGAAGGTGGGGCAAAAAAATTTGAAATCCATGATTGGTTCATTTAATGAAGGTTAGATCATCAACATTCTGGGTAGCCAGGAGTGTCCTTTTTTTGGTCAGTATTGAACCAGCAGCACTGAAGACTCTTTCTGATAGCACACTAGCAGCAAGGCAAGCGAGATCCTGTAATGCATATTCTGCCAACTCAGGCCAGGTGTCTATTTTAGATGCCCAGTAATCAAAGGGGAATGACCTGTGAGGGAGAACATCGATAAGGGAGGAAAAGTAGTTCATAACCATACTGGACAAATGCTGTCTCCTTTCACTTTGAATCGATGCAGCAGTACCTGTCGTGTCAGCGGTCATTGTGAAATCACTCCACAACCTGGTCATAAAACTCCTCTGTCCAATGCCACTTCGGATTTGTGCACCTCTAACACCTCTACCATGTTGCCCCCTACGGCTCGTGTGAGAACCATCACCGCCTGAACCAAACGGTCTACAAGAGTTGCTTGTTTGGTAGCCAATATTTGCTCAAGGTGGCATGATATTTTGTAATTTTCCTTTATTTTGTGGATCCAGGAGGCAGGTCAACCAGTAATCGTCATCGGTAATCATTTTGATAATGTGGGGGTCCCTTTTTAGGATACACAAGGCATACTCAAACATGTGGGCCAATGTTCCAGGTGTCAATTCCCTGCTTGTGCTGGGTTGAGGAGCACTTTCTTGCAAATCAACATCACTTGTGTCCTGCAAAAACCCTGTACCTGACCTTGCAAACGCCACCAGTTTCTATTACCCCCTAAGAAGCATCCTCCTCCCATAAATATTCCACCCCATCATCCTCCTCCTCCCCTTCATCCCACACATCGTCCAGGAGAGTTCCCTGAGCAGACAATGGCTGACTGTCATCAAGGCTTTCCTCCTCCTCGGCTGCAGATGCTAGCTCCTTAATGTGCGTCAAACTTTGCATCAGCAGATGCATTAGTGGGATGCTCATGCTTATGATGGCGTCGTCTGCACTTACTAGCCGTGTGCATTCCTCAAAACACTGAAGTACTTGACAGAGGTCTTGTGACTTCGACCACTGCACACCAGACAACTCCATGTCTGCCATCCAAGTGCCTGCCCATGTTTGTGTATCCTCCCACAAATTAATTACAGCACGCCTCTGTTCCCACAGCCTCTGAACCATGTGCAGTGTGGAGTTCCACCTTGTTGCAACTTCGATTATTAGGCGGTGCTGTGGAAGATTCAGCGAATCGCTGTTGGTTCAGCATACGGCTGGAACGTACGGGTGACTGGCGGATGTGCGAGCAAAGTCTTCACACCTTCAGGAGTAGGGCTGGTAACTCCGGATAATTTTTGAGGAAGCACTGCACCACCAGGTTCAAGGTGTGAGCCAGGCAAGGTATGTGTTTCAGTTCTGAAAGGGCTATGGCAGCCATAAAATTCCTTCCGTTATCACTGACTACCTTGCCTGCCTCAAGATGTACACTGCCCAGCCATGACTGAGTTTGTTTCTGCAAGTACTCGGCCAGTACTTCCGCGGTGTGTCTGTTGTCGCCAAAACACTTCATTTCTAACACAGCCTGCTGACGCTTACCACTAGCTGTTTGATAATGGGACATCTCGTGTGCAACACTGGCAGCTGCGAATGGAGTGGTCGTGCGACTGCGCTCTGTGGAGAGCTTTTGCTTCTGGAGGAGGAGGAGGAGGGGTGGCGAACGCCTACAGCCAACTGTTTCCTAGACCGTGGGCTAGGCAGAACTGTCCCACTATGGCTGTCCCTTGTGGACCCTGCATCCACCACATTAACCCAGTGAGCCGTGATGGGCACGTAACGTCCCTGGCCATGCCTACTGGTCCATGCATCTGTTGTGAGGTGCACCTTTCCACTGACTGACTGCCTCAGTGCATGGACAATGCGGTCTTTGACATGCTGGTGGAGGGCTGGGATGGCTTTTCTTGCAAAGAAGTGCCGACTGGGTAGGTCATAGCGTGGTACTGCGTAGGCCATCAGGTCTTTGAAAGCTTTGCTTTCAACCAGTCGGTAGGGCATCATCTCTAACGAGATTAGTATAGCAATGTGGGCGTTCAAACCCTGTGTACGCGGATGAGAGGATGAGTACTTTCTTTTCCTAACGAGAGTGTAACAACCCTGCCGGCATCACTGCATGGCCTTCCATTCCCCACCTGCCTATTACATCTACTCACTCACCCTGTGCAATGCTGTGAGATCTGTCTGCTGCCGGCTTCATGCCATGTGCTCCATGGCTGCTTACTCTGTGTACACTTCCTGGCTGTGTGCATAGGGGGGCGGCGCCAGCAACTCCGGATTCTTGTTGAGACTGTGTGTACCTCCCTAAGGTGCTCCTGGCCAATAGCCTTGAGGCCTCTGAAACTTAAGGCATCCTCACTCATTGGAGGATGCCTGAGCAAACTATTTCCCTCAGTTAGCACTTGCTACTGAGCTGCCAGGTCGTATCTGTTTCCTGTCTCTGAGGGCTGCAATTGCAGGCCTTAATCTGGGTTCTGTTTCTATGTCTGTTCCTGTCTGAACTCTGGTCTATGTCCGTTCCTGCTCCTCCTTTGTCTTTTGTCATTTCCCACTCTGCTGTGTGTACCTCCGCCTTATCTTTCTGCTCTGTTCGCCACTGTCTGTGGCTCTGCTTCTCTCTGCTCAGTTCTACCACAACCTGTGGTTCTGTGTCTCTCGGCTTTTCTCTCAGCTCCGCACTCTGTGGCTTTGCTCTCAGCTCTGCTCTCTGTAACCTTGATCTGCACTCTGTGGCTTTGCTCTGCAGCTCTGCTCAGCTCTCACTCTGTGGGTCCGCTCCATGCGGTTCTACATCTCTTGCTCTTGGCTCTGCCTCCTGCTTTTCTGCATGCGGCTCCGCCTCCAGCTCTTAGCTCCACCTTCTCCTTCTCTGCTCTAAGCTCCGCCTTCTCCTTCTCTGCTCTTAGCTCTGCCTTCTCCTTCTCTGCTCTTAGAGCTGCATTCTCCTTCCTGCTCTTACTCCACCTCCTGTGGTTCTGCTTTGCATCTGCTCTTGCTCTATCTCTGTTCAGCAACTTACCGTACAGGTCTCTACCTGTTTCCATATACTCTCCAGTCTGAACAGGTTCTTACTTGTTTTCATACACCGGCCTGTATACCAGTTTCTATTAGAGTATCAACCCTAAAACCAAAAACACATGGGCTACTTGCACAGTGAACAAGTCTGTAGAAACCTGTTCACACCACCAAAGAACTTGAGGACACAAAAGCGCACAGAGAAGTAAAAAAAATACTCTGTTGTAAAAAAAAGTCACAGTAAATAAGCAAGTGCTAGTCTAAAAATGAAAAAGTACAGGGTATTTAGTTAATAGATTTTTTTGCAAAAAAGTATGTTAAGCTGCTCCACAAATCGCCAAGGTATACCCATAATAGAGCAGTCCTGTCTAATGTATATAATCCCTATCTGATGTATTTAAAAACCTGATCATCTGTATAGTACCTGCATGAACAGGATTCAGAGAGAAAATATCCATGTAGAACATGCGAGATGGAGCAGCTACAATGCAAATGACCCAGAGAGGAGCCTGCCTGTGTCTCGTCCCCAGTGGGATCAGCATCCACAGTCAGACTCCACCCTGGAGTGGCTCCTGGTA
The DNA here is from genome assembly GCF_032444005.1 of Ranitomeya imitator. Lineage (NCBI taxonomy): Eukaryota > Metazoa > Chordata > Amphibia > Anura > Dendrobatidae > Ranitomeya > Ranitomeya imitator. The sequence continues at coordinate 205,320,455 of NC_091287.1, read as the reverse complement.
GCTTCCTATTGCACAAGTCTGACCTCACCATCAGAGGCTCCAGCGAACACCTAGGAAGCTACTTAGTTACGCCCCTTCCAGGGAAGTTTGGTCTGTGGTCCAGTGGGGCCACACCCCCAGACGCCCGCGCCAACCAGTCTCGGCGCGAGCGTTACAGAGTGTCTCTTGTAGGGTGAGCTGGACTGGAGGGCTGCATATGGTGGAACTAGCGGTGGTGGTGGTGGACATGGCAGATTGAGGGAGGGTTGGTGATGGTATTCTCGATGTTGGCCTACATACAGTGTTTCCTACCAAGAACCTTGTGATTCCCTGACTGCTTTGGCCTTGCGACGATACCTCCACATTTGCTGCTGGTGGAGTTCTAACCGATGGGCTTACAGTGCGGGAAGCAATGTAGCGTTGCTGACTACCTTCATTCTGAGCAGGTGCACCAACGGTACGGGACGTTTGGTAGTTAGTCCAGGCTTGCAAGTGCATGCTGGTTAAATGTCTAAGCATGCACGTTGTATTTAAATTTTGAAGATTCTTCCTTCTACTAAAGGTCTTTGAGCATTTCTTACAGATAACTTTTGACTGATCATTCGGATCTTGGTTAAAAAATTGCCACTCTACACTCTTCCTACTATGAAATACCTTTTCAGGCATTGCACACTGTGCTACTTTCACCGGATGGCCACGCTGTCCTAAAACTCTTTTTGTTTTTGACAAACGTTTTTGGCCTGATACGGGCCTGCCAGATGACAGCTGTTGCGATGTAGATGGCTGCTGCGGATCATCCTCCTCCACTTCAGAGCTACTGGCAGCGGCACCCTCTTCCCCCAAATGGCTGCCAATCTGGGTCAACAACTGGGTCATCTATCACCTCTTCTTCAATGTCATGTGCACCTTCCTCTGTGTCACCGTGTAAGGTGCTATAGCGTTCGTGACGGGGCACCATAGTCTCATCAGGGTCAGATTCTGTCTCAGTACACTGCGAGGGCAATGTAGTGATCTGAGTCAATGGAACAGCATAATAAACTAGCTGTGGCTGTGCATCAGTGCACTACATGTCTGATTCATCTTGTAATGGACAGTTAACAATTTCCCGTTCTAACCCAGGCATGGTATGTGTAAAGAGCTCCATGGAGTAACCTGTAGAGTCGCCTGACGCAGCCTTCACTTTTGGTTTGGGTGAAGGAAACAAGGAAACGTCTTTTTCCTGACCGGGAGTATCCACTGACGACTCGCTGCTTTTATATTTGGAACTTTCTGAAGAGGAGGCGAAAGAGCTAGAGGCTGAGTCAGCAAGGAAATCCAAAACTTTTTCCTGCTGCTCCGGCTTTAAAAGCTGTTTTCCTACTCCCAGATAAAGGAGCCTTTGAGGCCTTGTGTAGCCAGACGATGACGCTGGCTCAACACCTCCAGCCTTAGGTGCTATTATGCTTTTGCCACTACCACTAGATGCACCACCACCACCATCCGTACCAGCTGGCAACCACCGCCCACGGGCTCTTCCACCAAACTTCCTCATTTTTTGGAAAATCTAACCAAAATAACAACCATTATATGGTACTGTAAAACAAGGTAGAAGGTGTATATCAGCTTGTTGAGGATTTAAATCTCCCTTTTTTTTGGGAGACTGAACCAAAATTCAGGCCCTGTACATAAAACAACACAATGTAAGTGGCAGCAAGTGGCTTGCTGATATACGACAAACTAACAGGACTGAAGTATATCCACTTTGTGAGAATTTGAATCTCCCTTTTTTTTGTGAGACTGAACCAAAACTCAGGCCCTGTGCATAAAACAACACAATCTAAGTGGCAGAAAGTGGCTGGCTGTCACACAACAAACTAACAGGAATGAAGTATATCCACTTTGTGAGAATTTGAATCTCACTTTTTTGGGGGGAGACTGAACCAAAACTCAAGCCCAGTGTATAAAACAACACAATGTAAGTGGCACAAAGTGGCTGGAAGATATATGAAAAAATACAAGGACTGTAGTACAATTTCAATCTCCGTACAATGATCTCAGGAAAAGTATAGCAGCAATAAAAAGAACTGCTGCACACAAAAGTGTGGAAAAATAAACAAGATAACTGTGCAGAAAGGAGCAACAGGATTTTTGCTTTTAAAAAAGCAGTTGGTTTGCACAGCAGCATGCAAACAGCAATGCAGCTATCAGGGAGCCTTATAAGGCAGGCTAATAATGAGGGCAGCATGGTGGCGCAGTGGTTAGCACTGCAGCCTTGCAGCGCTGGGGTTCTGGGTTCTAATCCCACCCAGGACAACATCTGCAAAGAGTTTGAATGTTCTCTCTGTGTTTGTGTGGTTTTCCTCCAGGTTCTCCGGTTTCCTCTCACATTCCAAAGACATACTGATAGGGAATCTAGATTGTAAGCCCCATCGGGGACAGTGATGATAATGTGTGCAAACTGTAAAGCGCTGCGGAATATGTTAGCGCTATATAAAAATAAAGATTTATTATTATTATTATTATTATTATTAATAAGCTACAGAGCTGATGCACAAAAATATAGCCTCCACTGTCCCAAAAAAATGGTGGTGTTGGACAGTGGAAATCGCTACAGCACAAGCAGTTTGGGGGTTAATCTTCCCTCCCTAACTATATCCCTTCTTCTGATGAAGGTGCAGCAATCTCTCCCTATGCTAAGTTCGGCAGAAGTAAGATGGTGGTCGGCGCGCACGCCCCTTTATAGCCCCTGTTACGCCGCAGAAAGCAAGCTGTCACTGCACTGTCATGCCCTTCTCTAAGATGGTGGGGACCGAGACCTATGTCATCACGCTGCCCACACTCTGCGTCCTCCTTCATTGGCTGAAAAATGGCGCTGAAAACGTCATATGAAACGTGACTTTTGCTCGCAGATTGGCGACCTCATGGCCGATCCCACACTAGGATCGGGTTTCATGAAACCTAACTTTGCCGAAAGTCAGCGATTTTTTTATTTGTCCGATCCGTTTTGCTCAACCCTACTTTCAAAGTATTTTTGGGACACTTGTTTAGTGTTTATACCAAAAGAAGGGGAGTCAATACTGTAATTAAATTTCTCTTTCCACCATGACATGTACAAAATTGCAAGGAACGGAGAACATTTCAATTCCATCGGGGCACCTTATCTAGAAATAGAAATAAGAGTAAAACATGATAAAATGTTGTTGAATAGTCTAATACTAGTAAAATGCATTGTTTGAACTCCATAGAAATGTAGCTACAGTCATGGCCAAAATTTTTGAGAATGACACCAAAATTATATTTTCACATGATCTGCTGCCCTCTGGTTATTATTAGTGTTTGTCTGATGTTTATATCACACACAGAAATATAATTGCAATCATATTATGAGTACCAATAGGTTATATTGGCAGTTAGAATGAGTTAATGCAGCAAGTCAATATGTGCAGTGTTGACCCTTCTTCTTCAAGACCTCTGCAATTCTCCCTGGCATGCTCTCAATCAACTTCTGGACCAAATTCTGACTGATAGCAGTCCATTCTTGCATAATCAATGCTTGCATTTTGCCAGAATTTGTTGGTTTTTGTTTGTCCACCCGTCTCTTGATGATTGACCACAAGTTCTCAATGGGATTAAGATCTGGGGAGTTTCCAGGCCATGGACCCAAAATCTCTATGTTTTGTTCCATGAGCCATTTAGTTATCACCTTTGCTTTATGGCAAGGTGCTCCATCATGCTGGAAAAGGCATTGTTGGGCGCCAAACTGCTCTTGGTCGGTTGGGAGAAGTTGCTCTTGGAGGACATTCTGGTACCATTGTTTATTCATGGCTGTGTTTTTAGGCAAGACTGTGAGTGAGCCGATTCCCTTGGCTGAGAAGCAACCCCACAGATGAATGGATTCAGGATGCTTTACAGTTGGCATGAGACAAGACTGGTGGTAGCGCTCACCTCTTCTTCTCCGAATAAGCTGTTTTCCAGATGTCCCAAACAATCGAAAAGGGGATTCATTAGAGAAAATGACTTTGCCCCAGTCCTCAGCAGTCCACTCCCTGTACCTTTTGCAGAATATCAGTCGGTCCCTGATGTTTTTTCTGGAGAGAAGTGGCTTCTTTGCTGCGTTCCTTGAAACAAGCCCTTGCTCAAAGAGTCTCCGCCTCACAGTGCATGCAGAAGCACTCACACCAGCCTGCTGCCATTCCTGAGCAAGCTTGGCACTGCTGGTAGTCCGATCTCACAGCTGAAACAGTTTTAAGATACGGTCCTGGCGCTTGCTGGTCTTTCTTGGGCACCCTGGAGCCTTTTTGACAACAATGGAAGCTCTCTCCTTGAAGTTCTTGATGATGCGATAGATTGTTGACTGAGGTGCAATCTTTGTAGCTGCGATACTCTTCCCTGTTAGGCCATTTTTGTGCAGTGCAATTATGGCTGCACGTGTTTCTTTAGAGATAACCATGGTTAACTGAAGAGAAACAATGATACCAAGCACCAGCCTCCTTTTAAAGTGTCCAGTGATGTCATTCTTACTTAATCATGACTGATTGATCGCCAGCCCTGTCCTCATCAACACCCACACCTGTGTTAATGGATCAATCACTAAAACGATGTTAGCTGCTCCTTTTAAGGCAGGACTGCAATGATGTTGAAATGTGTTTTGGGGGTTAAAGTTCATTTTCTGGGCAAATATTGACTTTGCAAGTACAGTAATTGCTGTTAAGCTGATCACTCTGACATTCAGGAGTATATGCAAATTGCCATTAGAAAAAATGAAGCAGTAGACTTTGGAAAAATTAATATTTGTCTCATTCTCAAAATTTTTGTCCATGACTGTATATTGATTGAGATGGAACTGCATAGCCTCCTTGGCTAAATGATGGGGAATAGTAGAATATAAGTTAAAACATTACAGGTATTGTTTTACTCATTTAAATTTGTAAAAAATATTAAGAAAAATAGTACTGTAATTTACGCAACCAGGGATTCTAGCCACTAATGGCTGCAGGTGTTCATCTAGCTGTACACTAAGGCTATGTGCGCACGATGTGGATTTGCTGCGGATCCGCAGCGGATTTTTCAGCGCAGAAACGCTGCAGACCCACACTGTGATGTACAGTACAATGTTAGTCAATGGGAAAAAAAAAAGATGTGCAGATGGTGCGGAAAAATCAGTGTGGAATTGCTGCGGATTTCAAAGAAGTGCATGTCACTTCTTTTGTGCAGATCTGCAGCGTTTCTGCACCCCTGCATGTTAAAAATACACAGTGGCAAAAACCGCAGCAAATCTGCACAAAATCCGCAGCAATTCCGCATAAAAACCGCACAAAATCCGCATAAAAACCATGGCAAATCCGCGGCTGCAGATTCTGCCAGGAGATGCGGATTTTGTGCAGAAAATTCTGCACCTCTTTTCTTATGTGTGCACATAAAAAAAAAATAGCCTTTTTCAATCATATAAAGATGATTCCTTCTGGCTATCCTCAAAAGGTTTCTTCAGATGTTTGCAGGTATGCCGTTAATAGGAAGCATCAATTTTTTATTTCATGTTGTGTCAACCACACAATAAAATAATGTATTAATTGCGACATACATCCTGTTATATACTGCATAGATAGTCGTGCTGCATAGGTTGTACAACTCGCAAACTCAAAACACGTATCACCAAACATATTGCGAATATTGCCAGCCATAACAGCACTTATTTAGGTGACCACAATTCAGACATTTCTACCTTTTCTATCAATTTAATAGGTAAAGTCACATTTTCAAAAAGAGTGTGAGAGCAGCAGAAGTTGCTGATGTTGCAGGAGGCATATTGGATACTAGCGTTTGACACAAAAGTTCCACAAGGTATGGTGGATGTTAAGAATGATCTTTTATGTCTATTGAAGTAAACAGTTGCTTATATACAGTACCTTTTTGCTTAGCTCTTAGCTCCGTACTAGGTGTTGTTAATTCATCATTTGTACATTACAATGTGAGAGGTTCTTACATGCCTAGATGTAATTGCTTCCTATGTATTTAAAAGAGGCTATGTAAAATTGTGCTTCATATTATGATGAAGAGCCTTTTGCCAGAAATGCTGCTGTTTACAGAAGTTACATTTTATTAGCATACACTATAATAACCAATTTGTAAATATTTTTCACATGAAAAGTGAAGTCAAACTAAGTGTATTACCATTGCTCCATAAGTGCATGCACCTTATAAATGACTATCACTCCAAAAGGAGTTATTGTACAAATAATATTACAATAAAATTAACAACAGAACAAATACATATCTGAAATTTCAGAATTGGCCATAGCTTCCAAAAAATATTTGTGATATACTGTATACAGTAGATATTAGCTCAGATCAGAACTTAAAGGAGTTGTCCGATACTTAACACAGAAGACCAAATACTCCACATTGGGAAGTTACCGTAAGCATTATGTCTAATACATCTATTAAAATGATGTACCAGTACTCCTGCTCAGGATACCTCAGCTCAGCTGTCATTTTTTGTTTCCTTCATATGACGTTATCATTAGAGTTGAGCGACCTTGACCTTTTTAGAGTCGAGCCGGGTTTCGCGAAACCCGACTATCTCAAAAGTCGGGTCGAGTGAAATCGGCCGATTATGACGTAAAGTCGGGATCGACCGAAACACGAAACCCAATGCAAGTCAATGGGGCAGCATAGTCGGCAGTGAGTGGGGGCCAGGAAAACACCTAGAGTGCCCATTTTAATGTCAAAACCATCCATTCTTCTTAATGAAGCTTGTCAAGCGTAATTTACCTTATAATAATTGGAAGGCATTTGAAATTGGGGTTCATTTGGCTAAAGTTGTGGTGGGTAGGGCTGGTTCAAGTAATTAGTGGGCCCAGGAAATCTGGACCACGTCACGGCAGTGGAGCAGGGAGAGGTAAGTATTTCAACTTTGCAAGTGCTGTGAACCTGAGCAAGCAGGGGGGGCCCACTCGTTGGCATTGGCACTGGCACAGGGCCCCTCAAAGTACAGCGGTGTTTGTACGGCGGGGGCGCCTCCCACCGGCAGCAACACTTTTACGTACTATGAGAGGCCCTGTGCCAGTGACGTCGCCAACTAGTATTCCTCCCCCCACCTGATGAAGGAACCTGCACTTTCATCTGCACCTTCCTGTTTGTCCCCGTGTAAGGTGGTATGGTATGCGGGAAGGGGGACCTGACTTTCAGCAGGGTCACAATCTTGCAGTGTAGCGTGCACGGGAAATGTTGTGTTATGGGTCAATGTACCAGCAGACTCATCTATCACTGGCTGGGCAATGGGCAGGATGAGGAGGAAACACAGATATAGGCCCAAAGAATAAAGTGGGCTAAATGCAGTTCAAAATTGGTAACACAGGACTAATCAGGGGGCATTGCAGTGGAGGACAACTGGAATGAGAGGCTGACACAGAGAGTAGGCCCAAATCAGTAAGTAGTCGAAATGCAGTTCAAAATTGGCAACAGTAGTAAACAGGCGGCACAGCTTTGTTCAGTGGAGGAGAACAGCAAGGAGTGGCAGACACCGATAGTAGGCCCCAACCCAACTAGTAGGCCAAATGCAGTCTAACATTAACAACTACTTAACGAGCGCCTGAAAACGGAATTTCAGGACAGGAAACCAGGAGAACAGCAAGGAGCGGCAGACACCGATAGTAGGCCCCAAACCAACTAGTACGCCAAATGCAGTTGTTCCGTTTAACCACAATTTAATGAGAGCCTGAAGATAGAAGTTCAGGAAAGGCAACCTGGAGAACACCTTGGAGTGGAACACACCATCTCTCTACACCCCATACCCAATTTGTAGGCCTAATGTAGCGTAGTTTCCAACAACTACTAAACGAGAGCATGATGATCGAAGCATTGGCGAGGAATCCTGGGGAACACCTTGGAGTGGAACACACCATCTCTCTACAGTGGAACACACCATCTCTCTACACCCCATACCCAATTTGTAGGCCTAATGCAGCGTAGTTTCCAACAACTACTAAACGAGAGCCGGAAGATCGAAGCTCAGGAAAGGCAACCTGGAGAACACCTTGGAGTAGAACACACTATCTCTCTACACCCCATACCCAATTTGTAGGCCTAATGCAGCGTAGTTTCCAACAACTACTAAACGAGAGCCGGAAGATCGAAGCTCAGGAAAGGCAACCTGGGGAACACCTTGGAGTGGAACACACCATCTCTCTACACCACATACCCAATTTGTAGGCCCAATGTAGCGTAGTTTCCAACAACTATTAAACGAGAGCATGATGATCGAAGCATTGGCGAGGAAACCTGGGGAACACCTTGGAGTGGAACACACCATCTCTCTACAGTGGAACACACCATCTCTCTACACCCCATGCCCAATTTGTAGGCCTAATGCAGCGTAGTTTCCAACAACTACTAAACGAGAGCCGGAAGATCGAAGCTCAGGAAAGGCAACCTGGAGAACACCTTGGAGTGGATCACACCATCTCTCTACACCCCATACCCAATTTGTAGGCCTAATGCAGCGTAGTTTCCAACAACTACTAAACGAGAGCCGGAAGATCGAAGCTCAGGAAAGGCAACCTGGGGAACACCTTGGAGTGGAACACACCATCTCTCTACACCCCATACCCAATTTGTAGGCCCAATGCAGCGTAGTTTCCAACAACTACTAAACGAGAGCATGATGATCGAAGCATTGGCGAGGAAACCTGGGGAACACCTTGGAGTGGAACACACCATCTCTCTACACCCCATACCCAATTTGTAGGCCTAATGCAGCGTAGTTTCCAACAACTACTAAACGAGAGCATGATGATCGAAGCATTGGCGAGGAAACCTGGGGAACACCTTGGAGTGGAACACACCATCTCTCTACAGTGGAACACACCATCTCTCTACACCCCTTACCCAATTTGTAGGCCTAATGCAGCGTAGTTTCCAACAACTACTAAACGAGAGCCGGAAGATCGAAGCTCAGGAAAGGCAACCTGGGGAACACCTTGGAGTGGAACACACCATCTCTCTACACCCCATACCCAATTTGTAGGCCCAAAGCAGCGTAGTTTCCAACAACTACTAAACGAGAGCATGATGATCGAAGCATTGGCGAGGAAACCTGGGGAACACCTTGGAGTGGAACGCACCATCTCTCTACACCCCATACCCAATTTGTAGGCCTAATGCAGCGTAGTTTCCAACAACTACTAAACGAGAGCATGATGATCGAAGCATTGGCGAGGAAACCTGGGGAACACCTTGGAGTGGAACACACCATCTCTCTACAGTGGAACACACCATCTCTCTACACCCCATACCCAATTTGTAGGCCTAATGCAGCGTAGTTTCCAACAACTACTAAACGAGAGCCGGAAGATCGAAGCTCAGGAAAGGCAACCTGGGGAACACCTTGGAGTGGAACACACCATCTCTCTACACCCCATACCCAATTTGTAGGCCCAATGCAGCGTAGTTTCCAACAACTACTAAACGAGAGCATGATGATCGAAGCATGGGCGAGGAAACCTGGGGAACACCTTGGAGTGGAACACACCATCTCTCTACAGTGGAACACACCATCTCTCCACACCCCATACCCAATTTGTAGGCCTAATGCAGCGTAGTTTCCAACAACTACTAAACGAGAGCCGGAAGATCGAAGCTCAGGAAAGGCAACCTGGAGAACACCTTGGAGTGGATCACACCATCTCTCTACACCCCATACCCAATTTGTAGGCCTAATGCAGCGTAGTTTCCAACAACTACTAAACGAGAGCCGGAAGATCGAAGCTCAGGAAAGGCAACCTGGGGAACACCTTGGAGTGGAACACACCATCTCTCTACACCCCATACCCAATTTGTAGGCCCAATGCAGCGTAGTTTCCAACAACTACTAAACGAGAGCATGATGATCGAAGCATTGGCGAGGAAACCTGGGGAACACCTTGGAGTGGAACACACCATCTCTCTACACCCCATACCCAATTTGTAGGCCTAATGCAGCGTAGTTTCCAACAACTACTAAACGAGAGCATGATGATCGAAGCATTGGCGAGGAAACCTGGGGAACACCTTGGAGTGGAACACACCATCTCTCTACACTGGAACACACCATCTCTCTACACCCCATACCCAATTTGTAGGCCTAATGCAGCGTAGTTTCCAACAACTACTAAACGAGAGCCGGAAGATCGAAGCTCAGGAAAGGCAACCTGGGGAACACCTTGGAGTGGAACACACCATCTCTCTACACCCCATACCCAATTTGTAGGCCCAATGCAGCATAGTTTCCAACAACTACTAAACGAGAGCATGATGATCGAAGCATTGGTGAGGAAACCTGGGGAACACCTTGGAGTGGAACACACCATCTCTCTACACCCCATACCCAATTTGTAGGCCTAATGCAGCGTAGTTTCCAACAACTACTAAACGAGAGCATGATGATCGAAGCATTGGCGAGGAAACCTGGGGAACACCTTGGAGTGGAACACACCATCTCTCTACAGTGGAACACACCATCTCTCTACACCCCATACCCAATTTGTAGGCCTAATGCAGCGTAGTTTCCAACAACTACTAAACGAGAGCCGGAAGATCGAACTCAGGAAAGGCAACCTGGAGAACACCTTGGAGTGGAACACACCATCTCTCTACACCCCATACCCAATTTGTAGGCCTAATGCAGCGTAGTTTCCAACAACTACTAAACGAGAGCCGGAAGATCGAAGCTCAGGAAAGGCAACCTGGGGAACACCTTGGAGAGTAACAAACCCTCTCTCTACACCACGGAAGGGCTGATTCTTAGGAAGGAAGGCTGTCGGAAAGAAGCAGGGCGCGTCCGAGGGTGATTATATTCTTATTAGGTATATACTCACTCTCGGACGCGCCCTGCTTCTTTATTTGTAATGAATGTTTATTTGCAATGTGGTTTTGACTTACTCTATTTTTTTGGTAAATAATGATTTTATTAATTTCATTGTTTTGCATCTTCTTGGCAATAATATAAAGAAGACGCGACAGGACAACACTCGGTGGATGCCATATCTGTGTTTAAAATTGAAAAAACCTTTCAGTTAACTACTTGCAGGAGAAAGTTATTGTAGCTGGTGGCCATTTTTAGTACTGTACCAGATTTTTGTTGTATGTGTTTGTTTTTAACGTTAAAATGTCTGCATTTGATATCTCTCCAGTATTTTCTTTTTTATAAGCAAAATACTTATTTTACTTATTTTTATATTTTCTGATGTTGGTTCCAGGGGTACACGGGCAGCAGTGGTGTGGTCAGTGGAGGACTAGTGGAAGGAGTGACCGCAGACAGGCATCGAAGGCCTAAAATAATAACACATGGCTGTAGGCAATTTTAAATTGGTTCCAGGGGTACACGGGCAGCAGTGGTGTGGTCAGTGGAGGCCTAGTGGAAGGAGTGACCACAGACAGGCATCGAAGGCCTAAAATAATAACACATGGCTGTAGGCAATTTTAAATTGGTTCCAGGGGTACACGGGCAGCAGTGGTGTGGTCAGTGGAGGCCTAGTGGAAGGAGTGACCGCAGACAGGCATCGAAGGCCTAAAATAATAACACATGGCTGTAGGCAATTTTAAATTGGTTCCAGGGGTACACGGGCAGCAGTGGTGTGGTCAGTGGAGGCCTAGTGGAAGGAGTGACCACAGACAGGCATCGAAGGCCTAAAATAATAACACATGGCTGTAGGCAATTTTAAATTGGTTCCAGGGGTACACGGGCAGCAGTGGTGTGGTCAGTGGAGGCCTAGTGGACGGAGTGACCGCAGACAGGCATCGAAGGCCTAAAATAATAACACATGGCTGTAGGCAATTTAAAATTGGTTCCAGGGGTACACGGGCAGCAGTGGTGTGGTCAGTGGAGGCCTAGTGGAAGGAGTGACCGCAGACAGGCATCGAAGGCCTAAAATAATAACACATGGCTGTAAGCAATTTTAAATTGGTTCCAGGGGTACACGGGCAGCAGTGGTGTGGTCAGTGGAGGCCTAGTGGAAGGAGTGACCGCAGACAGGCATCAAAGGCCTAAAATAATAACACATGGCTGTAGGCAATTTTAAATTGGTTCCAGGGGTACACTGGCAGCAGTGGTGTGGTCAGTGGAGGCCTAGTGGAAGGAGTGACCGCAGACAGGCATCGAAGGCCTAAAATAATAACACATGGCTGTAGGCAATTTTAAATTGGTTCCAGGGGTACACGGGCAGCAGTGGTGTAGTCAGTGGAGGCCTAGTGGAAGGAGTGACCGCAGACAGGCATCGAAGGCCTAAAATAATAACACATGGCTGTAGGCAATTTTAAATTGGTTCCAGGGGTACACGGGCAGCAGTGGTGTGGTCAGTGGAGGCCTAGTGGAAGGAGTCACCGCAGACAGGCATCGAAGGCCTAAAATAATAACACATGGCTGTAGGCAATTTTAAATTGGTTCCAGGGGTACACGGGCAGCAGTGGTGTGGTCAGTGGAGGCCTAGTGGAAGGAGTGACCGCAGACAGGCATCGAAGGCCTAAAATAATAACACATGGCTGTAGGCAATTTTAAATTGGTTACAGGGGTACACGGGCAGCAGTGGTGTGGTCAGTGGAGGCCTAGTGGAAGGAGTGACCACAGACAGGCATCGAAGGCCTAACATAACAAAAATGTCAATACAATGGTATTGTCAGTGGCAGGCATTGAAGGATGTCAGCGCATAGACTAAACATTGGTGGAGCTGTGAGATAATTTTGCAAGTGGTAGAGCACTGTTTGAGCTTGGGGGGGGGAAACTGTCTTGTGGCCGGCGGTACAGGCCCAGGGCCCCTCATATTACAACGGTGTGTCTGACGTTGGGTGCGCACCACCACCGCCAGAGACACTTTATTGTACTAGGAGGGACCCAGTGGCAGTGCCGTCGACCAAAAGCGGGCTCACCCACCTCTTCAGACAAGTTGCACTCTCACGGGTGCTGTCGCCAAGTGTCGATACCACGGCCCCGTGTGGGGAGTTTGGCCATTTAGTGAGGTGTAAATATGTCGTATGCTGGACAATCAGGTGCAGAAAATTACGAGATTGGAAAAGGCATTCAGAATAGTCCACAGGCAAGACCTTTTCATAGGAAAGCTAGGTGTCAGCCGGGCAAGGTGGGGCAAAAGTTTTCGAAATCCAGTTGTGGTTCATTTTAATGAAGGTTAGATCATCTACATTTTGGGTAGCCAGACGATTCCTTTTTTCTGTTGTATTGAACCTGCAGCACTGAATACTCTTTCTGATAGGACACTAGCTGCCGGGCAAGCAAGCTCCTGCAATGCATATTCTGCCAATTCTGGCCAGGTGTCTAATTTTGATGCCCAGTAATCAAATGGGAATGACGGTTGAGGGAGAACATCGATAAGGGATGAAAAATAGTTTGTAACCATACTGGACAAATGTTGTCTCCTGTCACTTTGAATTGATGCTGCAGTACCTGTCCTGTCTGCGGTCATAGCAAAATCACTCCACAACCTGGTCAGAAAACCCCTCTGGCCAACGCCACTTCTGATTTCTGCCCCTCTAACTCCTCTGGTCTGCTGGCCCCTGCAGCTCGTGTGAGAACGATCACGGGCGCTGTGTGCAGGGAATGCCAGAAGCAAACGGTCAACAAGAGTTGATTGTTTGGTTGCTAATATTAGTTCCAAGTTCTCATGTGGCATTATATTTTGCAATTTGCCTTTATAGCGAGGATCAAGGAGGCAGGCCAACCAGTAATCGTCATCATTCATCATTTTAGTTATGCGTGTGTCCCTTTTGAGGATACGTAAGGCATAATCCGCCATGTGGGCCAAAGTTCCAGTTCTCAAATCTGCGGTTGTGCTTGGTTGAGGGGCAGTTTCAGGCAAATCCACATCACTTGTGTCCCTCAAAAAACCAGAACCCGGCCTTGCCGCGCCACCAATTTCCAGTGGCCCCGGAAAAGCTTCCTCATTAAAAATATAATCATCCCCATCATCCTCCTCGTCCTCCTCCTCCTCTTCGCCCGCTACCTCGTCCTGTACACTGCCCTGGCCAGACAATGGCTGACTGTCATCAAGGCTTTCCTCTTCCTCAGCTGCAGACGCCTGATCCTTTATGTGCGTCAAACTTTGCATCAGCAGACGCATTAGGGGGATGCTCATGCTTATTATGGCGTTGTCTGCACTAACCAGCCGTGTGCATTCCTCAAAACACTGAAGGACTTGACACATGTCTTGAATCTTCGACCACTGCACACCTGACAACTCCATGTCTGCCATCCTACTGCCTGCCCGTGTATGTGTATCCTCCCACAAAAACATAACAGCCCGCCTCTGTTCACACAGTCTCTGAAGCATGTGCAGTGTTGAGTTCCACCTTGTTGCAACGTCTATGATTAGGCGATGCTGGGGAAGGTTCAAAGAACGCTGATAGGTCTGCATACGGCTGGAGTGTACGGGCGAACGGCGGATATGTGAGCAAAGTCCACGCACTTTGAGGAGCAGGTCGGATAACCCCGGATAACTTTTCAGGAAGCACTGCACCACCAGGTTTAAGGTGTGAGCCAGGCAAGGAATGTGTTTCAGTTGGGAAAGGGAGATGGCAGCCATGAAATTCCTTCCGTTATCACTCACTACCTTGCCTGCCTCAAGATCTACAGTGCCCAGCCACGACTGCGTTTCTTTCTGCAAGAACTCGGACAGAACTTCCGCGGTGTGTCTGTTGTCGCCCAAACACTTCATAGCCAATACAGCCTGCTGACGTTTGCCAGTAGCTGCCCCATAATGGGAGACCTGGTGTGCAACAGTGGCAGCTGCGGATGGAGTGGTTGTGCGACTGCGGTCTGTGGACGAGCTCTCGCTTCTGCAGGAGGACGAAGAGGAGGAGGAGGGGGTGCGAACGGCTACAGCCAATTGTTTCCTAGACCGTGGGCTAGGCAGAACTGTCCCAAACTTGCTGTCCCCTGTGGACCCTGCATCCACCACATTTACCCAGTGTGCCGTGATGGACACGTAACGTCCCTGGCCATGCCTACTGGTCCATGCATCTGTTGTCAGGTGCACCTTTGTGCTCACAGATTGCCTGAGTGCATGGACGATGCGCTCTTTAACATGCTGGTGGAGGGCTGGGATGGCTTTTCTGGAAAAAAAGTGTCGACTGGGTAGCTCGTAGCGTGGTACAGCGTAGTCCATCAGGGCTTTGAAAGCTTCGCTTTCAACTAACCGGTAGGGCATCATCTCTAACGAGATTAGTCTAGCTATGTGTGCGTTCAAACCCTGTGTACGCGGATGCGAGGCTAAGTACTTCCTTTTTCTAACCATAGTCTCATGTAGGGTGAGCTGGACTGGAGAGCTGGAGATCGTGGAACTAGCGGGGGTGCCGGTGGACATGGCAGACTGAGAGACGGTGGGAGATGGTATTGTTGCCACCGGTGCCCTAGATGCAGTGTTTCCTACTACGAAACTGGTGATTCCCTGACCCTGACTGCTTTGGCCTGGCAAAGAAACCTGCACAGATACTGCAGGTGGTGCGGAAAATGGTGGCCCTACACTGCCGGAAGGGATGTTGCGTTGCTGACTAGCTTCATTGGCCGAGGGTGCTACAACATTAAGGGACGTTTGGTAGTTAGTCCAGGCTTGCAAATGCATGGTGGTTAAATGTCTATGCATGCAACTTGTATTGAGACTTTTCAGATTCTGTCCTCTGCTTAAGGTAGTTGAACATTTTTGACAGATGACTTTGCGCTGATCAATTGGATGTTGTTTAAAAAAATGCCTGACTGCACTCTTTCTAGCATCGGATACCTATTCAGGCATTGCAGACTGAGCTTTAACCGGATGGCCACGCTGTCCTCCAACAGGTTTTGGCTTTGCCACGAGTTTTGGGCAAGATACGGGCCCGGCAGATGGAACCTGTTGCGATGTTGATGCCTGCTGCGGCCCCTCCTCCTCCGCTTCAGAACTGCTGCCGCCTGCACCCTGTTCCCCCAATGGCTGCCAATCGGGGTCAAGAACTGGGTCATCTATTACCTCTTCTTGTAGCTCGTGTGCAACTTCGTCTGTGTCACCGTGTCGGTCGGTGGTATAGCGTTCGTGATGGGGCAACATAGTCTCATCAGGGTCTGATTCTTGATCAGCACCCTGCGAGGGCAATGTTGTGGTCTGAGCCAAAGGACCAGCATAGTAGTCTGGCTGTGGCTGTGCATCAGTGCACTCCATGTCAGATTCAACTTGTAATGGGCATGGACTGTTAACTGCTTCACTTTCTAAGCCAGGGACGGTATGTGTAAAGAGCTCCATGGAGTAACCCGTTGTGTCGCCTGCTGCATTCTTCTCTGTTGTTGTTTTTGCTGAAGAGGACAAGGAAGCGACTTGTCCCTGACCGTGAACATCCACTAACGACGCGCTGCTTTGACATTTACCAGTTTCACGAGAGGAGGCAAAAGAGCTAGAGGCTGAGTCAGCAAGATAAGCCAAAACTTGCTCTTGCTGCTCCGGCTTTAAAAGCGGGGTTTTCCTACTCCCAGAAAAGGGAGCGTTCGAGGCCTTGTGTAGCCAGACGACGAACCTGGCTCCACAGCTCCAGACTTAGGTGCAATATTTTTTTTCCCACGACCAGCTGATGCTCCACCACTACCACTACCCTCATTACCAGCTGACAATGCACGCCCCCGGCCACGACCTCTTCCACCATACTTCCTGATTGTTTTAAAAACGTAAACAAACTAACGGTATTTGTTGCTGTCACACAAATTACACGGTGAGCTATAACTTCAGTATGATTTAGCTACCCCTTTACAGGTGAGTGAGACCACAACGAAAATCAAGCACAATGTTACACACTCTGTTGTTGGTGGCAACAAATGAGAGATATGCCACACACGCAGGACTGTCACTGAAGCACAAATGTAAATATTAATCTCCCACTGATTTGATTTTTTTTTTTTTTTAAGGGAGACTTTAGGAAAAAAAAATAATAGAATAAAATGATTTTTTCAGGAAGAATTTAGAAACCAAATAAAATAAAATGATTTTTTCAGGGAAAATTTAGAAAACAAATAAAACAAAAAAAGGCTTTCTATGGCCCACTGAGTGAGAGATGACGCACACAGGAGTCAGGAGTGGCACACATGCCCAGAGGCCAATATTTATCTCCCACTGATTGATGTAGTGATTTTTTCAGGTAGATTTTGGAACCCAAATCAAGCTAAAAAAATAATAGGCTTTCTATGGCCCACAATTGGAGAGAGAGAGAGAGATGGCACACCCAGTAGTCAAGACTGGCACACAAGCAGAAAGGGCAATATTAATCTCCCACTGATGTTTTTTTTTTTTTTTTTTTCAGGGAGACTTTAGGAAAAAAAAATAATAGAATAAAATGATTTTTTCAGGAAGAATTTAGAAACCAAATAAAATAAAATGATTTTTTCAGGGAGAATTTAGAAAACAAATAAAACAAAAAAAGGCTTTCTATGGCCCACTGAGTGAGAGATGACGCACACAGGAGTCAGGAGTGGCACACAAGCCCAGAGGCCAATATTTATCTCCCACTTTTTTTGTTTGTTCCAGGGAAAATTTATAAACCCAATAAAAAAAATAATAAATAGGCTTTCTATGGCCCACTATCTGAGAGACAGAGAGAGATGGCACGCTTAGGACTGGCACACAAGCCCAAAGGCCAATATTAATCTCCCACTGATTGATTTATTGATTTTTTCAGGTAGAATTTAGAACCCAAATAAAGCAAAAAAAAAAAAAAAAGGGCTTTCTATGGCCCACTGAGTGAGTGATGACGCACACAGGAGTCAGGAGTGGCACAGAAGCCCTGAGGCCAATATTTTTCTCCCACTGATTGATGTAGTGATTTTTTCAGGTACATTTTAGAACCCAAATCAAGCAAAAAAATAAATAGGCTTTCTATGGCCCACTATTTGTGAGAGAGATGGCACGCTCAGGACTGGCACACAAGCCCAGAGGCCAATATTAATCTCCCACTTTTTTTTTTTTGGTTCCAGGGAAAATTTATAAACCCCAAAAAAAAAAAAAATAGGCTTTCTATGGCCCACTATCTGAGAGAGAGAGATGGCACGCTTAGGACTGGCACACAAGCCCAAAGGCCAATATTAATCTCCCACTGATTGATTTATTGATTTTTTCAGGTAGAATTTAGAACCCAAATAAAGCAACAAAAAAAAAAAAAGGGCTTTCTATGGCCCACTGAGTGAGTGATGATGCACACAGGAGTCAGGAGTGGCACACAAGCCCTGAGGCCAATATTTTTCTCCCACTGATTGATGTAGTGATTTTTTCAGGTAGATTTTAGAACCAAAATCAAGCAAAAAAATAAATAGGCTTTCTATGGCCCACTGAGTGAGAGATGGCACACACAGGAGTCAAGAGTGGCACACAAGCCCTGAGGCCAATATTTTTCTCCCACTGATTGATGTAGTGATTTTTTCAGGTAGATTTTATAACCCAAATCAAGCAAAAAAATAAATAGGCTTTCTATGGCCCACTGAGTGAGAGATGACACAGACAGGGATGGCATTCTAGCAGAAATGTCAATCTTAATCTCCCACAAAAAAACAAAAAAAAAACAGGGAGTGTCCTTCAATTACTATCTCCCTGCAGTAATCTCAGCCAGGTATGGCAGGCAGCAATAAGGAGTGGACTGATGCACAAATTAAATAAAAAGTGTGGACAAACAAAAAAGATAGCTGTGCAGAAAGGAAGGAACAAGAGGATTTGCCCTTTGAAAAAAGCAGTTGGTTTGCACAGCGGCGTACACACAGCAATGCAGCTATCAGGGAGCCTTCTAGGGCAGCCCAATGAGCTACAGCGCTGAGGGGGAAAAAAAAAAAAAGTAGCTTCCACTGTCCCTGCACACCGAAGGTGGTGTTGGGCAGTGGAAATCGCTACAGCACAAGCGGTTTGGTGGTTAATGGACCCTGCCTAACGCTATCCCTGCTTCTGACGAAGCGGCAGCAACCTCTCCCTAAGCTCAGATAAGCAGCAGTAACATGGCCGTCGGCGGGAACTCCCCTTTATAGCCCCTGTGACGCCGCAGACAGCAAGCCAATCACTGCAATGCCCTTCTCTAAGATGGTGGGGACCAGGACCTATGTCATCACGCTGCCCACACTCTGCGTTTACCTTCGTTGGCTGAGAAATGGCGCTTTTCGCGTCATTGAAACGCGACTTTGGCGCGAAAGTCGCGTACCGCATGGCCGACCCCGCACAGGGGTCGGATCGGGTTTCATGAAACCCGACTTTGCCAAAAGTCGGCGACTTTTGAAAATGAACGACCCGTTTCGCTCAACCCTAGTTATCATGCCTAGTGCATGCACAACTGGAAGGTCATCATTTATGTCAGCATGGGGGTTTGTTTATATCTCGGTTAGGACATGGTTTTCCAACATGCTCGGTCTCTTCTCTTCTACCCATGCACGACTCTTGCATCCTAGTAAATGATGCCTCCTATCACCAGCACCTGCCCCATCATGTTTACTTTGACTCACACCTAAAATTAAAAATTAATTATTTATTGTCCCACCTCTGATTGTTGTCTGATCTGTTGCAATAGACTCTAATGGTACAAATTCCCTCTGCTTGCTGTCTCCTCCAATATATTGTAATGGTACAACTTCCCACCTCTGATTGCTGTCTGATCTGCTGCAATAGACTCTAATGGCACAAATTCCCTCTGCTTGCTGTCTGCCTTCTGCCGCTTTACCATCTAGAAACATATTTTAATGTGCCTGCTAATTGATTGGTCTAATTCATTTGGTGCATTGAACTTAATACTCACTGTTGCATATCCATGACTGGGATCAGTGTAGATCTTATCAGGTGGAAGGTGTTAAAATAGATGTAACCAGGCTAAATGTCTTTGTTCATCTATCCACACCAGGATATGTTGAGCAGCTGTCCCTAATTTAAAACTAACCAGCTCCCATAATCCCACTCTCCTCTCCCTGTACTGGGGGCCTATAAATTTAGCTTAATTCTTAGGGGTGCATGCATGTGTGGGGTTGCACGCATTCAGCAAAGCATCGCATTAGCTAAGCATCAAGCTAAAGGGCAGTTACTCCATGGCAGTTAGTCAGGGCAGGAGTCAGGTTACTCACTCTATGTTCTCCCTTCTATCCATGTGCTTTATTCCTATCCTCCTATGTTCCCTTGAAATCCACATTCACCGCCCAATCCCCCTCCATCGCCCAATCCCCCTCCATCACGACTCCTATACATCAGCTCCTCTCCCATGTACAACTCCCATGCACTTCTCACCTTCCTGAAAAACCTTAGCCCATCTTGCCCAAACAAACTGCACAAAAAATCTTCATACAATTCCAAAAACTACTTGCTCTTTATCTTCCTACTCCTAATGATTTCAGGGGACAACTCCCCCAACCCCAGTCCCCCATCCCCCAACCTCAAGTGCTACCCTACCTCATATCATATCCATACTAACCTTATTAATATTACTTGCACACCCTCACCTCTCTTTCAATTGTGCCCTTTGGAATCCATGGTCTGTATGTAACAAGCTTCCTTTCCTGCACAACTACTTTCTGAACAACGCTCTGATTCTGTTGGCCCTCACTGAAACATGGATCCAGGACTCTGACACTGTCTCCCCCACTGCCATTTCTCATGGTGGCTTACATTTCTCCCATTCCCCGAGACCCATAAACAGACCTGGTGGTGGAGTCGACATACTCCTGTCCCCACAATGCACTTTCCAGGTCATCCCCCCTGTTCCGTCACTCTCATTCCCTTCTTTAGAGGCCCACACCATCAGGCTCATTTGTCCTCTCTCCCTCAGAGTAGCGGTCATATACAGGCCCCCAGGCTTGCCCACCCACTTCCTGGACCATTTCTCAGCCTGGCTGCTGCACTTCAGTCCTCAGAACTCCCAACCCTTATCCTGGGAGACTTCAACATCCCAATAAACAGCTCCACTTCTTCATTCATCTGCATCCCAGCTTTTATCACTAACCACTTCACTCGGCCTCTCATAGCTCTCAATCTCTGAAACGCACAAGGACGGTAACACCCTTGACTTGGTCTTTGTCCGGCTCTGTTCAATCTCCTGCCTAAATAACTCACCGCTTCCCCTCTCTGACCACAACATTCTCTCCTTCACGCTCACAAATCCTCGCTCACCCCAGCACACTCCTACCCACCTTTCAGTCAGAAATCTACACGACATCAACCCTCATACACTCTCAGACTCCTTGCACTCATCATTGTCCTCAATCTCCTCTTTTCCTGTCCTGATCTGGCTGTACATCACTTCAATGACACTTTTAGAAGCTCCCTGGACCAAGTAGCTCCCCTCACCCTCAGAACCTCAAAACGCAGAGTGAAACAGCCCGGCTCACATCATAAACTCGATTTCTCCAGCGATGCTCTAGGAGTGCTGAATGCTTATGGAGGAAAACTCACACACCAGAAGACTTCATTCACTTCAAATTTATGTTAAAAACCTATAATTCTGCCCTTCACCTCGTCAAACAGACCTACTTCACCACCCTGATCTCCTCACTATCCAACAACCCCAAGAAACTTTTTGACACCTTTCACTCCCTCCTCAGGTCAAAAGCACAAGCCCCTATCACAGACATTTGTGCTGATGACCTGGCCTGCCACTTTATAGAGAAAATAAATAACATCCGTCAGGAAATCCACTGCCATCCACTAAGTGCAGTGACTCCCATCCCTCCCTGCATTTCCCCTTGCTCACTCTCCACATTCGATCCCATCATAGAAGAATATTCCAAGCTCCTCTCTTCTTTGTGTCTTACTACATGCACTACTGACCCCATTCCCTCCCATCTCCTCCAGTCTCTCTCTCCAGTTGTCACAACTCACCTATCTACAATCTTTAATCTCTCCCTCTCCTCAGGCATTTCCCATCCTCCTTCAAACACTCTATCATTGCTCCATTACTAAAGAAACCCACCCTCGACCCATACTGCACAAATAACTACAGACCAGTCTCCAATCTCCCCTTCATCTCTAAACTCTTGGAGCGCCTGATCTACTCCCGCCTTATAATAATAATAATAATCTTTATTTTTATATAGCGCTAACATATTCTGCAGCGCTTTACAGTTTTTGCACACCATCATCACTGTCCCTGTTGGAGCTCACAATCTAAATTCCCTAGCAGTATGTCTTTGGAATGTGGGAGGAAATTACCATTACCTCCATTACCTTTCTACTCATTTCCTCTTAGACCCTTCACAGTCCGGTTTCCGCCCCCTACACTCGACAGAATCTGCACTCATCAAAGTGACCAATGACCTTCTGACAGCAAAATGCAATGGTGACCACTCTTTGCTCATTCTTCTCCACCTTTCTGCAGCTTTCAACACTGGCTCCAGTCACTAGGCATTAAGGACACTGCTCTCTCCTGGTTCTCTTCCTACCTTTCTGACCGCTCCTTCAGTGTTTTGTTTGCTGGCTCCACTTCATCTCCTCTTTGGGATACCTCAGGACTCAGTCCTTGGCCCCTTCTCTTCTCCCTCTACATGGCCACAATTGGACAGACCATCAGCCAATTTGGCTTTCAGTACCATCTTTACGCTGATGACACACAACTATACACTTCATCCCCTCACCTTACCCCCGCTGTACTACAGAACACCAGTGACTGTCTGTCCGCAGTCTCCAACATCATGCCCACACTCTATTTGAAACTCAACATCTCCAAAACTGAACTTTTTCTGCTCATGCCGTCTACTAACCTCCCTAAATCTGGCATTTCCCTCTCCGTGGGTGACACCATAATAACACCCCGGCAGCAGGCGTGCTGTCTGGGTGTTATATTTGACTCCAATTTCTCCTTCACATCCCATATGCAATCTCTTGCCCACTCTTATTTTGCGTTAATTACTGTATTGTTAACATTGTTACTTATGACTGTTATGTTTGAAATTGTTAAACTGTAAAGCGCTGTGGAATATGTTGGCGCTGTATAAAGATTATTATTATTATTATTACTATAAATGAATGTACAGTGCTCAAAAAAAATAAAGGGAACACTTAACCCCTTTACCCCCAAGGGTGGTTTGCACGTTAATGAGCGGGCCAATTTTTACAATTCTGACCACTGTCCCTTTATGAGGGTATAACTCTGGAACGCTTCAACGGATCCCAGTGATTCTGACATTGTTTTCTCGTGACATATTGTACTTCATGACAATGGTAAAAATTCTTTGATAGTACCTGCGTTTATTTGTGAAAAAAACGGAAATTTGGCGAAAATTATGAAAATTTTCCAATTTTCCAACTTTGAATTTTTATGCAATTAAATCACAGAGATATGTCACACAAAATACTTAATAAGTAACATTTCCCACATGTCATCAGCACAATTTTGGAACCAACATTTTTTTGGGTTAGGGAGTTATAAGGGTTGAAAGTTGACCAGCAATTTCTCATTTTTACAACATAATTTTTTTTAGGGACCACATCTCATTTGAAGTCATTTTGAGGGGTCTATATGATAGAAAATACCCAAGTGTGACACAATTCTAAAAACTGCACCCCTCAAGGTTCTCAAAACCATATTCAAGAAGTTTATTAACCATTCTTGTGCTTCACAGGAATTTTTTGAATGTTTAAATAAAAATGAACATTTAACTTTTTTTCACAAAAAATTTAATTAAGCTCCAATTTGTTTTATTTTACCAAGGGTAACAGGAGAAAATGGACCCCAAACATTGTTGTACAATTTGTCCTGAGTACGACAATACCCTACATGTGGGGGTAAACCACTGTTTGGGCGCATGGCAGAGCTCGGAAGCGAAGGAGCGCCATTTGACTTTTCAATGCAAAATTGACTGGAATTGAGATGGGACGCCATGTTTCGTTTGGAGAGCCCCTGATGTGCCTAAACATTGAAACCCCCCACAAGTGACACCATTTTGGAAAGTAAACCCCCTAAGGAACTTATCTAGAGTTGTGGTGAGCACTTTGACCCACCAAGTGCTTCACAGAAGTTTATAATGTAGAACCGTAAAAATAAAAAATCATATTTTTTCACAAAAATTATCTTTTCGCCCCCAATTTTTTAATTTTCCCAAGGGTAAAAGAAGAAATTGGACAACAAAAGTTGTTGTACAATTTGTCCTGAGTACGCTGATACCCCATATGTGGGGGTAAACCACTGTTTGGGCGGATGGAAGAGCTCGGAAGGGAAGGAGCGCCGTTTGACTTTTCAATGCAAAATTGACAGGAATTGAGATGGGACGCCATGTTGCGTTTGAAGAGCCACTGATGTGCCTAAACATTGAAACCCCCCACAAGTGACACCATTTTGGAAAGTAGACCCACGAAGGAACTTATCTAGAGGTGTGGTGAGCACTTTGACCCACCAAGTGCTTCACAGAAGTTTATAATGCAGAGCCGTAAAAATAAAACAAAATTTTTTTCCCACAAAAATTATTTTTTTAGCCCCCAGTTTTGTATTTTCCCGAGGGTAACAGGAGAAATTGGACCCCAAAATTTGTTGCCCAATTTGTCCTGAGTGCGATGATACACCATATGTGGGAGGAACCACTGTTTGGGCACATGGGAGGGCTCGGAAGGGAAGGAGTGCCATTTGAATGCAGACTTAGATGGAATGGTCTGCAGGTGTCACATTGCGTTTGCAGAGCCCCTAATGTACCTAAACAGTAGAAACCCCCCACAAGTGACACCATTTTGGAAAGTAGATCCCCTTAGGAACTTATCTAGATGTGTGGTGAGCGCTTTGACCCACCAAGGGCTTCACAGAAGTTTATAATTGAGAGCTGTAAAAATAAAACTAAAATTTTTTCCCACAAAAATTATATTTTAGCCCCCAGTTTTGTATTTTCCCGAGGGTAAGAGGAGAAATTCGACCCCAAAAGTTGTTGTACAATTTGTCCTGAGTACGCTGATACCCCGTATGTTGGGGGGAACCACCGTTTGAGCGCATGGCAGAGCTCGGAAGGGAAGGAGCGCCATTTGGAATGCAGACTTAGATGGAATGGTCTGCAGGCGTCACATTACGTTTGCAGAACCCCTAATGTACCTAAACAGTAGAAACCCCCCACAAGTGACCCCATATTGGAAACTAGACCCCCAAGGGAACTAATCTAGATGTGTTGTGAGAACTTTGAACCCCCAAGTGTTTCACTACAGTTTATAACGCAGAGCTGTGAAAATAAAAAATCTTTTTTTTCCCACAAAAATTATTTTTTAGCCCCCAGTTCTGTATTTTCCCAAGGGTAACAAGAGAAATTGGACCCCAAAGTTGTTGTCCTATTTGTCCTGAGTACGCTGATACCCTATATGTTGGGGTAAACCCCTGTTTGGGCACACGGGAGAGCTCGGAAGGGAAGAAGCACTGTTTTACTTTTTCAATGCAGAATTGGCTGGAATTGAGATCGAACGCCATGTCGCGTTTGGAGAGCCCCTGATGTGCCTAAACAGTGGAAACCCCCAATTATAACTGAAATCCTAATCCAAACACACCCCTAACCCTAATCCCAACAGTAACCCTAACCACACCTCTAACCCTGACACACCCCTAACCCTAATCCCAACCCTATTCCCAACTGTAAATGTAATCTAAACCCTACCTGTAACTTTAGCCCCAACTTGAACCCTAACTTTAGCCCCAACCCAAACTGTAGCCCTAACCCTAGCCCTAACCCTAACCTTAGCCCTAGCCCTAACCCTAGCCCTAGCCCTAACCCTAGCCCTAACCCTATCCCTAACCCTAGCCCTAACCCTAGCCCTAACCCTAGCCCTAACCCTAACTCTAGCCCTAATGGGAAAATGGAAATAAATACATTTTTTAAATTTTTCCCTAACTAAGGGGGTGATGAAGGGGGGTTTGATTTACTTTTATAGCGGGTTATTTAGCGGATTTTTATTATTGGCAGCCGTCACACACTAAAAGACGCTTTTTATTGCAAAAAATATTTTTTGCGTTACCACATTTTGATTGCTATAATTTTTCCATATTTTGGTCCACAGAGTCATGTGAGGTCTTGTTTTTTGCGGGATGAGTTGATGTTTTTATTGGTAACATGTTCGGGCACGTGACATTTTTTGATCGCTTTTTATTCCGATTTTTGTGAGGCAGAATGACCAAAAACCAGCTATTCATGAATTTCTTTTGGGGGAGGCGTTTATACCGTTCTGCGTTTGGTAAAATTGATAGAGCAATTTTATTCTTCGGGTCAGTACGATTACAGCGACACCTCATTTATATCATTTTTTTATGTTTTGGCGCTTTTATACGATAAAAACTATTTTATAGAAAAAATAATTATTTTTGCATTGCTTTATTCTCAGGACTATAACTTTTTTATTTTTTTGCTGATGATGCTGTGTTGTGGCTCATTTTTTGCGGGACAAGATGACGTTTTCAGCGGTACCATGGATATTTATATCTGTCTTTTTGATCGCGTGTTATTCCACTTTTTGTTCGGCGGTATGATAATAAAGCGTTGTTTTTTGCCTCGTTTTTTTTTTTTTCTTACGGTGTTTACTGAAGGGGTTAACTAGTGGGCCAGTTTTATAGGTCGGGCCGTTACGGACGCGGCGATACTAAATATGTGTACTTTTGTTGTTTTTATTTATTTAGATAAAGAAATGTATTTATGGGAATAATATTTTTTTTTTCTTTATTTTGGAATATTTTTTTTAAATTTTTTTTACACATTTGAAAAATTTTTTTTTAACTTTTTTACTTTGTCCCAGGGGGGGACATCACAGATCGGTGATCTGACAGTTTGCACAGCACTCTGTCAGATCACAGATCTGAGAGCAGTGCAGGCTGCTTCACAGTGCCTGCTCTGAGCAGGCTCTGTGAAGCCACCTCCCTCCCTGCAGGACCCGGATCCGCGGCCATCTTGGATCCGGGTCTGGAACAGGCAGGGAGGGAGGTAAGACCCTCGCATCGCGTTGCTGCGGGGGTCTCAGGGAAGCCCGCAGGGAGCCCCCTCCCTGCGCGATGCTTCCCTGCACCGCCGGCACATCGCGATCATCTTTGTTCGCGGTGTGCCGGGGGTTAATGTGCCGGGGGCGGTCCGTGACCACTCCTGGCACATAGTGCCGGATGTCAGCTGCGATAGGCAGCTGACACCCGGCCGCGATCGGCGGCGCTCCCCCTGTGAGCGCCGCCGATCGCGCTGGACGTACTATCCCGTCCGTGGTTATAGGGGCCCACCCCACCTCGACAGGATAGTACGTCCGTTGTCAGAAAGGGGTTAAACAACAGAATATAACTCCAAGTAAATCAAACTTCTGTGAAATCAAACTGTCCACTTAGGAAGCAACACTGTATGACAATCAATTTCACATGCTATTGTGCAAATGGAATAGACAACAGATGGAAATTATTGGCAATTATCAAGACACATTGAATAAAGGAGTGGTTCTGCAGGTGGGGATCACAGACCTCATCTCCTTACTAATACTTTCTGGCTGATGTTTTGGTCACTTATGAATGTTGGTTGTGCTTTCACACTCGAGGTAGCATGAGACGGACTCTACAACCCACTCAAGTGGCTCAGGTAGTGCAGCTCATCCAAGATGGCACATCAATGCGAGCTGTGGCAAGAAGGTTTGCTGTGTCTGTCAGCGTAGTGTCCAGAGACTGGAGGCGCTACCAGGAGACAGGCCAGTACACCAGGAGATGTGGAGGGGGGCTGTTATGATCCGGTGACCTTGGAGCTGCATGAGAACTTTCACTGGAGAAGGTGGCCACTATACTGACCGCAATCCTGAACTTAACACCGCAACTAGAAGTAGCTGTGGAGTGTACCTAACACACCTAGACACCTCGTCTCAGCCAGAGGACTAAATACCCCTAAAGATGGAAATAGGAATACTATCTTGCCTCAGAGAAAATCCCCAAAGGATAGACAGCCCCCCACAAATATTGGCGGTGAGTCGGAGAGGAAAAAACATACACAGGCATAAAAACAGGATTTAGCACAGGAGGCCACTCTAGCTAGATAGGACAGGATAGGACAGAGTTCTGTGCGGTCAGTATTAAAACCCTTCAAAAACATCCACAGCAGAAAATACAAAAACTTCCTACATCTAACTAAAGATGTAGGAGCGTAAATCTGCCACTCCAGTGAATCCTACAATCAGAGCAGGAATAAAACTGAAACAAGCACACAGCAGTGTGCCACAGATACAAAAAACCAAACACTTATCTTTGCTGAATTTGGCAGCAAGCAGGAGAAGCCAGAAAGTGATCCATCACTTCACAAGGAACATAGACAACTGGAAAGGGCTAAAGGATTCTGCACACCTAAATATCCCAGTCAGAATCGTAATCATCAGATACACCTGGCCAGGACTGTGACTCAGAGACAACTGCATTCCCACCTACAACCACTGGAGGGAACCCAAGAGCAGAATTCACAACAGGGGGCCGTAGGAGGGCAACAACCCAGCAGCAGGACCGCTACCTCAGCTTTTGTGCAAGGAGGAAAAAGAGGAGCACTGCTAGAGCCCTGCAAAATGACCTCCAGCAGGCCACAAATGTGCATGTGTTTGCACAAGTGGTTAGAAACCGAATCCATGAGGATGGCCTGAGTGCCCGATGTGCACAGATGGGGGTTGTGCTCACAGCCCAACACCGTGCAGGACGATTGGCATTTGCCACAGAACCAGGATTGGCAAATTCAAAACTGGCACCCTGTGCTCTTCACAGATGAAAGCAGGTTCACACTGAGCACATGTGACAGACGTGAAAGATTCTGGAGATGCCGTGGAGAGCGATCTGCTACCTGCAACATCCTTCAGCATGACCGGTTTGGCAGTGGGTCAGTAATGGTGTGTGGTGGCATTTCTTTGGAGGGCCGCACAGCCCTCCATGTGCTCGCCAGAGGTAACCTGACTGCCATTAGGTACCGAGATGAGATCCTCAGACCCTTTGTGAGACCAAATTCAGGTGCAGTTAGCCCTGGGTTCCTCCTAATGCAGGACAATGCCAGACCCCATGTGGCTGGAGTGTGTCAGAAGTTCCTGCAAGATGAAGACATTGAAGCTATGGACTGGCCCGCCTGTTCCCCAGACCTGAATCCGATTAAACACATCTGGGACATCATGTCTCGCACCATCCACCAATGTCACGTTGCACCACAGACTGTCCAGGAGTTGGCGGATGCTTTAGTCCAGGTCTGGGAGGAGATCCCTCAGTAGACCATCCAACACCTCATCAGGAGCTTGCCCAGGCATTGTAGGGAGGTCATACATGCACATAGAGGCAGCACACACAACTGAACATCATTTCCTTGTCTTGAGGCATTTTCACTGAAGTTGTATCAGCCTGTTATTTGATTCTCCACTTTGATTTTGAGTATCATTCCAAATCCCGACCTCAATGGGATATTCATTTTGATTTACATTGATGATCTTTATGTTTTATTGTTCTTAACACATACCACTATGTAATGAATAAAGATTTGCAACTGAAATATTTCATTCAGTGATATCTAGGATGTGGTATTTTAGCGTTCCCTTTATTTTTTTGAGCAGTGTATATTTTATTGCCATGCCTCTAATATAACTCTGGCAAAAATTTGGAGACCACAGCTAAATGTTCAGATTGACTGATTTTTATCTTTATGGGTATATTTTTAACGCTTTCGTGCCTGGGCCTGTTTTTGCCTTCGTGACCGGGCCCATTTTTACAATTCTGACCATCATCACTTTATGAGGTCATAACTCTGGAACACTTCAACTGATCCCAGTGATTCTAAGACAGTTTTCTCATAACATATTGTACTTCATGTTAGAGGTAAAATTTATTTGATATGACTTGTGTTTATTTGTGAAAAAAATGGAAATTTGGTGAAAATGTTGAAAATTTAGCAATTTAGCAATTTTTAATCACACAAAATAGTTAATAGATAACATTTCCCACATGTCTAAATTACATCAGCACAATTTTAGAACCAATTTTTTTTTTTTGTTAGGACGTTATAAGGGTTTAAATTTGACCAGCGATTTTTCAACAAATTTTACAAAACCATTTTTTTAGGGACCACCTCACATTTGAAGTGACTTTGAGGGGTCGATATGAAAGAAAATATCCTAAAATGACACCATTCTAAAGACGACACCCCTCAAGGTACTTAAAGGGCACCTGTCACCCCGAAAATCGCGGGTGAGGTAAGCCCACCGGCATCAGGGGCTTATCTGCAGCATTCTGTAATGCTGTAGATAAGCCCCCGATGTTACCTGAAAAAGGAGAAAAAGACGTTATATTATACTCACCCAGGGGTGGTCCCGCTGCTGGTCAGGTCGGATGGGCGTCTCCGGTCCGCTGCGGCGCCTCCCATCTTCTTTCCATGACGTCCTCTTCTGATCTTCAGCCACGGCTCCGGCGCAGGCGTACTTTGCTCTGCCCTCTTGAGGGCAGAGGATAGTACTGCAGTGCATAGGCGCCGGAAAGGTCAGAGGCCCGGCGCCTGCGCACTGCAGTACTTTGTCTGCCCTCAACAGGGCAGAGCAAAGTACACCTGCGCCGGAGCCGTGGCTGAAGATCAGAAGAGGACGTCATGGAAAGAAGATGGGAGGCGCCGCAGCGGACCGGAGACGCCCATCCGACCTGACCAGCAGCGGGACCGCCCCTGGGTGAGTATAATATAACGTCTTTTTCTCCTTTTTCAGGTAACATCGGGGGCTTATCTACAGCATTACAGAATGCCCCTGTGACAGGTTCCCTTTAAAACCACATTGAACAAGTTTATTATCCCTTCAGGTGCTTCACAGGAATGAATGGAATATGGAAGGAAAAAATAAACATTTACTTTTCTTTCACAAAAATTTTCCAGTAGACCTATTTTTTTTTTCTTTCGCAAGGGTAACAGGAGAAAATGGACCATACAGTTTGTTTTGCAATTGCTCCTGAGCATGCTGATACTGCATGTGTGGGGGAAATCTACTGTTTGGGTGCACGGCAGAGGTTGGAAGGGATGGAGTGCCATTTGACTTTTTGAATATAAAATATGCTGGAATAGTTAGCGGTTGCCATGTCATGTTTGGAGAGCCCCTGATGTACCTAAACAGTGGAAACACCCAACAAATGACACCATTTTGGAAACTAGACCCCTTAGGGAACTTATCTAGATGTGTATTGAGCTCCTTGAACTCACAGGTGTTTCACAGAAGTTTATAACAGAGCCGTGGAAATAAAATTATTTTTTTTTTCGAAATAAATCATTTTAGCTCCATATTTTGCATTTTCATAAAGGTAACAGGAGAAATTGCACCATACAGTTTATTGTTCAATTTCTCCTGAGCACGCCAATACCCCATATGAGGGGGAAATCTACTGTCTGGGCGCATGGCAGGGCTCAGAAGGGAAGGTGTGCCATTTGACTTTTAGAATATAAAATTGGCTGGAATCAATAGCGGATGCCATGTTGCATTTGAAGAGCCCCTAACTTGCCTAAACAGTGGAAACTCCCAACAAGTGACCCCATTATGGAAACTAGACCCCTCAAGGAATTTATGTAGATGTCTGGTGAGCACCTTGAACTTGCAGAGGCTTCACAGGATTTTATAATATTGAGCCGTCAAAATAAAAAAAACATTTTTACCACAAAAATGCTATTTTAGCCCCACTTTTTTACTTTCACAAGGGTAGCAAGAAAAAAATATACCCCAAGGTTTGTTGTGCAATTTCTATTGAGTATGCTAATACCCAGTATGTGGTGAAAAACTACTTTCTGGGAGCACGGCAGGGCATAAAAGGAAAGGAGCTCCATATTACAGTGCAGGTCTTGCTGCATTGGTTTGAGGGGGCCATGTCACATTGGCAGAGCCTCTGAAGTGACAGAACAGAAGAAACCCTGTAAGTGACCCCATTTTACAAACTACACCTCTGAATGAGTTCACCTAGGGGTGCAATGATCATATTAACACCACAAGTGTGTCACAGAATTTTATACCATTGGGCAGTGAAGAAAACATAATTACATTTTTGCCACAAAAAATTGTTTTAGCCCCAGATTTGACTTTTGGAGAGCAAATTATTATAGAATAGTTTCCAGACTCTACATAAAGAGCCCCTAAATGCCATAAAAGCAGAATCCCCCCTCAAGTGACCCCAGTTTGGAAATTATACCCCTTTACGAATTTATCTACAAGTGTAGTGATGATTTTGATTCCATGGGTGTTTTCCAGAAACAGGCAGCAGTGGATATTGCTGAGTGAAAAATACAAACTGCCGTTGTAGTGACCAGTCCGCTGTTGTGACCAGTACGTTGCAGTCACCAATACGTTATGTCCAGCCCCTGCTTATGGACGCATGCACCCATAAATTAGGTGGGCTCTCATCATTACAGAAATGCCAAACTTGTGGATGATATATGTGGTTTAGGTACACTATGGGGCTCAGAAGGGTGGGGCATTTGAATTTGGGAGGGCAGAATTTCTTTTAGGGAGGTGAGCAGCCATAATGCTTTTCCAGAGACTTTGTACTAGCAGTAATGTGGAAACCAGCTATATTTCCGTTAACAGATGACAGAGCAGAATGAGGACTAGCTTTTTTTGTGGATTGAGTGGAAGCTTTTATTGGGAACATTTTACATAACGTTTGGAAGCACATTTATCTTGCACTCTACAATGAGCACTTACTTTGGGGTTTCTATCTAAATCTTTGAGTGATGTGACAGATGAAACCTCCAATCAATTCACTATAATGAAGCAGCAGAGTTACCCTGGACTCCGTCTGGCCTGTGTTCAGCGGTGTCCTTCAGCCGTGCACAAAACTGTCTGACTGCGCTTTTATGTATGACTAAAATGACGGACACCGCCGGATCACAGGTCCACAGTGCCTTTACCTGCCTCATTATGGGGAATCTTCCTCCGAGGGTTCTGTCTGAATCACGTATCTCAGAGATCTACACAAAAATCCCATTGTAAGCGCTTAGCACAGTGCGCAGGATAAATGTGCGCCGAGCCTTACTGAGATCTTTGGGAGGCAGAATGAAAAAATCAACAGCATGTGAAGAATTGTTTTTACTTATTTTTTACAACATTCGGTGTGTGGTATAAGCGATTAGGCAACTTTATTCTTCGGGTCGGTGCGATTACAGCGATACCAGGTTTATAGCGGGTTTTTATGCTTGGCTGCCGTCACACACTAAAGGACACTTTTTATCGCAAAAACAAGTTTTTGCATCCCCACATTTTTGAGAGCTATAACTGTTTTATATTTCGGCCGACAGAGTCATGTGATGGCTTGTTTTTTGCAGGACGAGCTGACGGTTTTATTGGTACCATTTTCGGGCACATGACATTTTTTGGTTGCTTCCTATTCTGATTTTTTGGAGACAGGATGATCAAACACCAGGAATTTAGGATTTTTTTTTTTAAATGACGTTCCGTGTGTTGTAAAATTAATAAGGCCACTTTATTCTTCGGGTCAGTACCATTACAGCGATACTACATTTATATTTTTTTCTTACATTTTGCCTCTTTTTCACAATAAAAACTATTTCACAGAAAAAATAATTGTTTTTGCATCGCTTTATTCTGAAAGATATAACTTTTTTTATTTTTCCGCTGTTGGAGCTGTATGTGGCTTATTTTTTGGGGAAAAGGTGATGTTTTCAGCTGTACGATTTTTGTTTTGATATGACTTTTTTATCGCGTTTTATTCTACTTTTTGTTTTCAGGATGAAAAACCAAGGGTTTTTGCTCCGTTTTTTTTTAATTTTTTTACGGTCCGAACTGAAGGAGTGAACAAGTGTGACATTTTTATAGGTTGGCTCGTTCTGGACCTGGCGATACCAAATATGTGGCCTTTTTTGTTATATATATATATATATTGGTTTAATATTTTCTCTTTTTTTTATTAATTTTGTGATTTTTTTTTAATAGTTTTAAATCATTTTTTTAAATTTTTTTAAAAACTTTTTTACTTAGTCCCTGTATGGGACATCAATTTTTATTTATTTGATCACTGGTCTCTTACAATGCAATACACATGTACACATGTGAGTGTTCACAGGCAGCTCTCATTAGACTCAGCTGCAGGCTGAGCCTAACAAGCCACCATAGCTGGAATTCATCACGTGACTTCCAGCTGCCATGGCAATGTGGGATCCCCCGTGATGTGATCAATTCTCATCACGGGGGCGTCGGAGAGGTGAGTAAAGCAGGGGGCTCAGGCTGCTATCTTCTAAATGCCGCGATTGCGGCATCTAAAAGATAGCAAATGGGTTAACATCATTGGGACCTGATCTAATCAGGTCCCATTGACGTCACCTGGCAGAGCAATGGCTCTGCACAGAAATCGCAGCGCTTGCAGGACCCTGAGGGTCCTGAGCACTGCTAGACCACCCACCGTTCATAAATGTCAGCGCTGCACAAAGCCCTGCTAGCGCCGATGTTTATGTACAGTGGGCGGTCAGGAAGCGGTTAAATAAACTGTAAATTGTTCTTTTAGTTTTTAAACTCCTGACATGTCTCTGAATTTCCAAGCAATAAATTTTGTATTTTTTTCTGACAAAGAAAAATGGTCAAAATAAAAACCCCATTGCTTTCAGACCTCAAATAATGCAAATAAAACGGGTTCATAATCATTTAGAAACAACAGTACTAATGTTTTAACTCAGGAAGAGTTCAGAAATCAATATTTTGTGGAATAACCATGACTTTTAATCACAGCTTTCATGCATCTTGGCATGCTGTCCACAAGTCTTTCACACTGCCTCTCGCGCAAAAAAGTAAGCAGTTCTTTGTTTGATGGCTTGTGACTATCCATCATCCTCTTGATTACATTCCAGACCAGGCTGGAGCGAGCCGCCCCACCCCCTCCCCCTGGCGGCATACGTGAAAGCCGACATGACAGGGGGTTTAGAACAGGGAAAAAGGGGGCAGGGAGTTTCACTCTTCGGGGAGGGTTAATGCTAGCCTGGAGAGGGTATGGGGTGAGTGGGGGGGAGGAGCCGGTCACTTCCCGCTCTGAGGACCTGTGAGCAGTCCCACCCACCCACCCTTTA
The DNA here is from genome assembly GCF_032444005.1 of Ranitomeya imitator. NCBI lineage: Eukaryota > Metazoa > Chordata > Amphibia > Anura > Dendrobatidae > Ranitomeya > Ranitomeya imitator. The sequence goes on along the minus strand of NC_091287.1, from coordinate 205,285,522 downwards.
TGTTTGTGTATTCGATAATTTTAATTGGTTCTTGTTTTCGGGTCATAGTGGCTGTAGGCGGGGGGAGGGTTCCTTGGAGTTGGTGCTAAATTGGCCTGGGGGGTCCATCGGCATACGGATTCTCCAGTTGGTATATGTTTTGGTTGCGGGTCTGGTGATTTGGGGGAATCTTGGTAACGGTGGGCCAGATTCCTAAGTTGGAAGTGGACAAGGGTAACCCTTCGGGGTATTTTGGTGCTCTCGAGCCTGTGGGGTAACGGCTGAGAATAATCTACGGTTGGTCTCTTGTCCACTTGTTTATACTATGGTTAACACCAGACTTTTAGCTTCAAGGACCCCTTCCCGGATCATGTTATTGTTAAATGTTTGTCTGTTTATAATAAAGGCCGCTGTGGCCAATTATATCCAACGTGAGACTCATGTCATTATTAGGATGTTGGGAAGGAAAGGGGTCAGAGACCCTTGGGGAGACACTTATTCACGGTGGTCAACAATACCAATGTCAAGAGGTTTTCAGTGGGGTTCAGGTCTGGAGATTGGGCTGCCCATGACAGGGTTTTTATGTGGTGGTCTGTTAATTTTTGCCAGAGCTGTATATACACTTTTATGTGGTATGCATTTTCCTGGTACATATTACAGTATATATGAGAATATTTTTTTAGATGTTCTCAATAAATAATTTATATTTTTACTGATTTCTTTAGGATATTGTTATGAACAGGTAATTCAGAACCACAATGGACCTTCTTGGATAATTACAACCAGAAACAACTGATCCCCAGGGGCCTTAGGGTCCAGGTAACACCTGCTTTTTTGGTAAACGATGATAATTTTATTAAAGACTGGGAACACATTTGTAATGATACCTCAAAAAAATTGATGGAGCTCTTGATTAAATTTCACTCCAATACCATATTGGAGATTGATAACTCTCTGGATGCTGTATACACGGACGCCAAGACTAAATTGTCCTCGGAACAACTTAATTCCATCGACACACAATTGGACAAATTAATAACTCAGTGGGTCAAAGACATACAAATTAATCAAGCTAATAAACTCGCTAGAGATTTGAAGGACTTCAATCAGGGAAGAGTATATAAATGGCGCAAACAATCACCAGGAGATAATACACGGGATCCTGGCAGAATTCGGACTCCATCGGTGTCATCTTATCCCTCTATAAGTGATGTATCTGATACCTCATCCGCTGCCTTGAACCTGAATCCTATGAGTTTGACTCCAAAACGCAAGCGGAATTTGCGCTTCCCTCCATCCAAGAGGGTCTTCAGATATTCTCCTGACAACTACAGGAACGGCCTTAAGGTAATCAACTTGAGCACACATGATATCTCACCCATTGAAAGCGATCTACTGTGTAAGGGCCTTATGTACTGTCCAACAGCACATTTTGACCATTTTTTGGCCACTAAGGACTTGCATCTTTTTGCCCGTAAACTCATTTTTAAACGACACTTCCATGATGAATCTCTCCTCAAATTGTTCCCAACAGAGACAGAACAAGAGACGTTAGCTATCCTCGAGGAATTGAAACGTGAACATGATACCCCCCCAGGAGGTAAGATACCCCTTTCCATCAAACCCAAATCTAAAAAATTTCCCCCTCTGTCATCCTGTCCAACGGTTGAGGTATTTGTTAGGACAGTTAGCAAGGATTTCGAGAACATTCCTCGTTATCCGGCAGCCAGCAACCTCACTAGGGACGAGGACCTTGCTTTAAAAAGACTTCAGGGACTACAGGATGTGGTTTACAAACCAGCAGATAAAGGTGGGAATGTGGTAATTTGGCCTAAGTCACAATATGAGACTGAGGCCTTTCGTCAACTTCATGACACTACCTGTTATAAAAAACTGACATACAATCCTTTAACCAAATTCCAAACTGAATTGTTGCACATCCTGAGGAAGGCTAGGGATGATGGATCCATCACTAATGAAGTATTCAATATTTTACAGGTATGTGAGCCTTCCATTCCCACTCTTTACTTGCTGCCCAAGGTCCACAAAAATAGGACAACCCCTCCTGGTAGACCGATTATCTCAGGTTGCGGCAATTACCTTGAGAATGTTAATAAATTTGTGGAATCGGAGTTACAGCCGTTAGTGGAAACACTACCCTCCTTTATCAAGGACACGAATGATTTTTTAAAGAAAATTGATGGTTTGTATATTGGTACAGACACTCTATTAGTCACTTGTGACATAGAGTCTCTGTACACCAACATCCGCCATGAAGATGGTCTACGGGCTGCTCAATTCTTTTTGAAGTCCTCTATGACGTCCACTCATACTAGTATCTTGGGGGAACAACTACTGACCTTCACGCTAACACACAATTTTTTTCTTTTTAAGGGGTCCCTTTACCTGCAGCTCCAGGGAACGGCGATGGGTGCTTCTTTTGCACCTTCATATGCCAATCTGTTCCTGGGGCTGTGGGAGAGGGACCTCTTCCTGTCAGATCAGTCGTCGTCAATGGACCGCGTCCTATTTTGGCCACGGTACATAGACGACATTTTTCTGATCTGGCAGGGGTCCATAGAGTCCTTAAATGAGTTTATGATTTATCTAAACCAGAATCAATTCAATATACGGCTGACTTACCAATCTAATCAGGATCAAATTGACTTCCTTGATGTCAGGATATACAGGGGTAATGATAATTGTCTCCAAACGGACTTATATCGTAAGACGACATCCGTGAACTCTTTTTTACACGCTTCCTCCTCTCATCCACCAGCGATGATACGTTCCATTCCCATTGGCCAATTTTAAGACTTCGTAGGATATGCTCAACTAATGAAGACTTCGAGAAACAGGCTGCTGACCTCAAATTGAGATTCTTGGATAGAGGTTACAGCCATCGGTCAATTAAGAGGGCATATAATCGCGCCAAGAATACTACCAGACATGAGGCTCTGTATTCTGTAAGACCGGCTACCTCCAACAAACTGGTCCGATACATCACACAATATAACGGACAGACGGAACTGATGATTAAATGTTTGGAGAAATCATGGCCTATCCTTCAAGCGGATCCAATTATATCACAGTATATTGGACCCAAACCCAGTATGACATTTGAAAGAGCCACTAATTTGGGCGACAAACTTGTAAAAAGCCATTATGTTAATGAACCTCGTTCTTTTTTATCTGATTTTAAACCCTCTGTAGGATGCCGTCCATGTGGCAAATGTGTAGCATGCCCTAACGTAGTCGGGGCACACAATTTCACTAGCTCTGACGGCCGGAATACCTTCAAAATCATGTCGATTACGTGTACCACGAGGGCAGTGATATATTATGCTACTTGCCCTTGTTCTCTCATTTATATCGGGCTAACTATTCGCCAACTCAAGGTTCGAGTTCGCGAACACGTTTTGGGAATTAGTGCTGCCAAGGGAGTTGAAGATCTATCCACACTCAAAACGCTTCCCAAACATTTCAGAATACATCACCAATCTGATGCATCGTTGTTACGAATTACGGGTATCGATGTCATCAAACCCACCTTGAGAGGAGGTAAGGTAAGTATACCATTGGCGAGACTAGAATCCAAATGGATCTGGACCCTTAAAACTATTGCTCCATTAGGCCTCAATGAGAATTTTAATTTTGCATCTTTTTTGTGAACCTTTTAAATTTTCCCCCCCTTTTTTATTCCCCCCTTTTTAATCGTACTGGTTAGGTCTTTTATGTATGTTTTATTGTGCATATATATATATGGGCATGTGGTCATGTATATACATCTATTTATATTTGCTATTTTTATATATATTTTGGATGGCATTTTTTCCGTCCTTTTACTCACATGCGCATATATGCTTGCTTTATTTATATTATATAAAAAAAAATTTTATATTTTCGATTTTACATGCATATAACAACTATTCACCCGGATATATGGTATATTTTGGTTGCTACGTTTTTTTCCCCCTTCCTAATTTTCTCCCTTTTATATTGTTTATCTAGTCTATCGTATGGTGATTTGTTGACTAGTGTTTCATCCGGCACCAAGATGTTCATCCTGAACCTTCTTGAGTATCCACGTCATTATGGCTATCTGCCCACCCGAAGATTTCTTGGCTCATATTTCCATCTTCTCCAGGATCTACTGGATGTCTTAACCTTCTTATTTTATTGGACTTTTTGTAAACATATATAATATATATATATATATATATTTTTTTTTTTTATATATATATATATATGTGTATCATTAGTATCATTATTCATTATCCTTTTCTCCCCTATTTTTTTCCGTGTATACCTATATATGGATACCTGATTTGATGGTAATTGCTCTTGTTTCCATCATGGTTTTGTGTATGTTTTCATATGTATTCATGCCATGCCCATTCATTTATTTAATTTCTTTTTTATTTATTTTTTATTCTTTATTTTTCCTGTACATCTGCATGCGGACTATATACTCTTTTCAGGCATAAATGGATAGTCCCTATATGCATTATATTCCTCTCCGCATATTCCGTTCATATTTTTATCTATTATTTTTCACTTACATATATATTCTTTTCATTTTTATTTCCCCTCACAATTTTTCTCCCTCCGTCCCGCATTATTTTCCCTGTAGCACCATCCTTCATTTACTATTAATATTACTTTTTTCTGCCCATGATTGGGGGCTGTTGCTGTACGCATGCGCTGTCTGTGCCCCTTTGGTTGTGCGTTCCGGGTCCTTGGTGCTTTGGTGGCTCCTTGCTGCCGGTTCTGGGCCCTGGTTTACACACCTTTGGGTCCTCTTGATGACGCATGCGTCGCCTTGCTTCTGTTCCCTCATCGGCAGGTTGTATTGTCCCCTCCGATGATGTGGGTGCCGCCGCCGCGCGCATGCGCCGCTCGGGTCCCGCTTGCTGTGCGTCCTGCGTCTTCGCTGCCTTGGCAACGCTCCTCTGCTGGGTCGTGTGACGCGGGCTCCGTGCACTTCCGGGTCTTTCGGGTGACGCATGCGCCGTTCCAGTGCCGGCCTCACTCATCGGCGGTATGTCCCCCCACACATATATATAGACCTCCGGTTCCTCCAGTACACCACCCCCTGACGAAGGACACAGTCCGAAACGCGCGTCGGGGTGCGCTGTACCTGGAGGACCGGACACTTAGTTGGCAGAGGTAATTATCTTTTGTGGCCGTATGGTCATTTCTACATTGAGCAGCTTCTGTGATCTTGGGCTCATTTTTTCACCATTCCTACACGTTGTGTGTTTACTGGTATTTGATCACTTAGTTGTCCTTTTATATTTCTAGCCTGATTTGCTTTATACTGCACGTTTATTTGCACCTCTCTTCCATTGTGGACACTCTACAAGTTATGTGTTCTTAATCTACACATTCATTCATATATATGTTTTTATATATATATCTCTTTTTTACATAGCCCTCATTTAGCCTGCTCAGTGCCCATCCCTCTATTATACGGCCACTTTTCCACATACGGATATTGCCATCTATATACATAGTATACATATATATATTTTTATTTTTTGGTATATTTTTGTCTTTTCTCTTTTATATACACCTAGCCCTCTCTGTGTCCGTTACTATATTGCTGCTATTTTTTGCTGCTATTTTTATTATTCTGTCCTCCAGTTACAGGCACACTTTTTGTGATTGCCTATTGTTGCCCTGTATAATATATATATTTATGTAATAAAGGCATTTTAGTTCATTGTACCTTTCCTTGGCTTTATATATTTTTATTTCTTTTTACCTGGGTATTCTCTATACACCCATTTAGGGTTTTATCATAATCTTGATTTCCATACTTTAGGTTCTTCTTTTCACTTGAAGTTCAGAGCACACAAAGTGACCTGACAATTACCAAAAACATAGGATAAGCTCTGAGACGTGGGAACTCTGCTGACTGCAATCCCTAATCCTATCCAACCAAACTAAAGGTAGCCGTGGAGCGCTCCTGACCAGTCCTATGCGCCTCGAGCACAGCCTGAGAAACTAGCTAGCCCTAAGAAAGAAAAATAAGCCTACCTTGCCTCAGAGAAATACCCCAAAGGAAAAGGCAGCCCCCCACATATAATGACTGTGAGTTGAGATGAAAATACAAACGCAGAGATGAAATAGATTTAGCAAAGTGAGGCCCAACTTACTGAATAGACCGAGGATAGGAAAGATTGCTTTGTGGTCAACACAAAACCCTACAAACAACCACGAAGAGGGGGCAAAAAGACCCTCCGCACTGACTATCGGTACGGAGGTGCTCCCTCTGCGTCCCAGAGCTTCCAGCAAGCAAGAAAAACCAATATAGCAAGCTGGACAGAAAAAATAGCAAACAAAAATAACACAAGCAAAACTTAGCTTATGCAGGATAGACAGGCCACAGGAACGATCCAGGATGAAGCAAGACCAATACTAGAACATTGACTGGAGGCCAGGATCAAAGCACTAGGTGGAGTTAAATAGAGCAGCACCTAACGACTTAACCTCCCACCTGAGGAAGGAAACTCAGAAGCCGCAGTACCACTCTCATCCACCAAAGGAAGCTCATAGACAGAACCAGCCGAAGTACCACTCACGACCACAGGAGGGAGCTTGGCCACAGAATTCACAACAGTACCCCCCTTGAGGAGGGGTCACCGAACCCTCACCAGAGCCCCCAGGCCGACCAGGATGAGCCACATGAAAGGCACGAACCAGATCGGCAGCATGGACATCAGAGGCAAAGACCCAGGAATTATCTTCCTGACCATAACCTTTCCACTTAACCAGATACTGGAGTTTCCGTCTCGAAACACGATAATCCAAAATCTTCTCCACTATATACTCCAACTCCCCCTCAACCAAAACGGGAGCAGGAGGATCAATAGATGGAACCACAGGTGCCACGTATCTCCGCAACAATGACCTATGGAACACGTTATGGATGGAAAAAGAGGCTGGAAGAGTCAAACGAAAAGACACAGGATTAAGAACCTCAGAAATCCTATATGGACCAATGAAACGAGGCTTAAACTTAGGAGAGGAAACCTTCATAGGAATATAACGAGACGACAACCAAACCAAATCCCCAACACGAAGTCGGGGACCCACACAACGCCTGCAGTTAGCAAAACGTTGAGCCTTCTCCTGGGACAAAGTCAAATTGTCCACTACATGAGTCCAAATCTGCTGCAACCTATCCACCGCAGTATCCACACCAGGACAGTCCGAAGACTCAACCTGCCCTGAAGAGAAACGAGGGTGGAACCCAGAATTGCAGAAAAACGGCGAAACCAAAGTAGCCGAGCTGGCCCGATTATTAAGGGCGAACTCAGCCAAAGGCAAAAAGGACACCCAATCATCCTGATCAGCAGAAACAAAACATCTCAGATATGTTTCCAAGGTCTGATTGGTTCGTTTAGTCTGGCCATTTGTCTGAGGATGGAAAGCCGAGGAAAAAGACAAATCAATGCCCATCCTAGCACAAAAGGCTCGCCAAAACCTCGAAAGAAACTGGGAACCTCTGTCAGAAACGATGTTCTCTGGAATGCCATGTAAACGAACCACATGCTGGAAAAACAATGGCACCAAATCAGAGGAGGAAGGCAATTTAGACAAGGGCACCAAATGGACCATCTTAGAGAAGCGATCACAAACCACCCAAATGACCATCATTCTTTGAGAGACGGGGAGATCCGAAATAAAATCCATAGAGATATGTGTCCAAGGCCTCTTCGGGACCGGCTAGGGCAAAAGCAACCCACTGGCACGAGAACAGCAGGGCTTAGCGCGAGCACAAATCCCACAGGACTGCACAAAAGAACGCACATCCCGCGACAGAGACGGCCACCAAAAGGATCTAGCCACCAAATCTCTGGTACCAAAGATTCTAGGATGACCAGCCAACACCGAACAATGAACCACAGAGATAACTTTATTCGTCCACCTATCAGGGACAAACAGTTTCTCCGCTGGGCAACGGTCAGGTCTATTAGCCTGAAATTTTTGCAGCACCCGCCGCAAATCAGGGGAGATGGCAGACAAAATTACCCCCTCTTTGAGAATACCCGCCGGCTCAGGCAAACCCGGAGAATCGGGCACAAAACTCCTAGACAGGGCATCCGCCTTCACATTTTTAGAGCCCGGAAGGTACGAAACCACAAAGTCAAAACGGGAGAAAAACAGCGACCAACGAGCCTGTCTAGGATTCAACCGTTTGGCAGACTCGAGATAAGTCAAGTTTTTGTGATCAGTCAAGACCACCACGCGATGCTTAGCTCCTTCAAGCCAATGACGCCACTCCTCGAATGCCCACTTCATGGCTAGCAACTCTCGATTGCCAACATCATAATTTCGCTCAGCAGGCGAAAATTTCCTGGAAAAGAAGGCGCATGGTTTCATCACCGAGCAATCAGAACTTCTCTGCGACAAAACAGCCCCTGCTCCAATTTCAGAACCATCAACCTCGACCTGGAACGGAAGCGAAACATCTGGTTGGCACAACACAGGGGCAGAAGAAAAACGACGCTTCAACTCCTGAAAAGCTTCCACAGCAGCAGAAGACCAATTGACCACATCAGCACCCTTCTTGGTTAAATCAGTCAACGGTTTAGCAATACTAGAAAAATTATTGATGAAGCGACGATAAAAATTAGCAAAGCCCAGGAACTTCTGCAGACTCTTCAGAGATGCTGGCTGAGTCCAATCATAAATGGCCTGAACTTTAACAGGGTCCATCTCGATAGTAGAAGGAGAAAAAATGAACCCCAAAAATGAAACCTTCTGAACACCAAAGAGACACTTTGACCCCTTCACAAACAAAGAATTAGCACGCAGGACCTGGAACACCATTCTGACCTGCTTCACATGAGACTCCCAATCATCCGAGAAGACCAAAATATCATCCAAGTATACAATCAGGAATTTATCCAGGTACTCTCGGAAGATGTCATGCATAAAGGACTGAAACACTGATGGAGCATTAGAAAGCCCGAATGGCATAACCAGGTACTCAAAATGGCCTTCGGGCGTATTAAATGCTGTTTTCCATTCATCGCCCCGTTTAATACGCACAAGATTATATGCACCACGAAGATCTATCTTGGTGAACCAAATAGCCCCCTTAATCCGAGCAAACAAATCAGACAGCAGCGGCAAGGGGTACTGAAATTTGACCGTAATTTTATTTAGAAGGCGGTAATCAATACAAGGTCTCAGCGAACCATCCTTCTTGGCCACAAAAAAGAACCCCGCTCCCAATGGCGACGATGACGGGCGAATATGACCCTTCTCCAAAGACTCCTTCACGTAACTCCGCATAGCGGCGTGCTCAGGTACAGATAAATTAAACAGTCGACCCTTAGGAAACTTACTACCAGGAATCAAATCGATAGCACAATCACAATCCCTATGCGGAGGTAGGGCATTGGACTTGGGCTCATCGAATACATCCCGGTAATCAGACAAGAACTCTGGGACCTCAGAAGGGGTGGATGATGAGATAGACAGAAATGGAACATCACCATGTACCCCCTGACAACCCAGGCTGGACACAGACATTGATTTCCAATCTAATACTGGGTTATGGACTTGTAGCCATGGCAACCCCAACACCACCACATCATGCAGATTATGCAACACCAGAAAGCGAATATCCTCCTGGTGCGCAGGAGCCATGCACATGGTCAGCTGGGTCCAATACTGAGGCTTATTCTTGGCCAAAGGCGTAGCATCAATTCCTCTCAATGGAATAAGACACTGCAAGGGCTCCAAGACAAACCCACAGCGCCTAGCAAACTCCAAGTCCATCAAATTCAGGGCAGCGCCTGAATCCACAAATGCCATGACAGAATAGTAAGACAAAGAGCAGATCAAAGTAACGGACAAAAGAAATTTCGACTGTACCGTAACAATGGTGGCAGACCTAGCGAACCGCTTAGTGCGCTTAGGACAATCGGAGATAGCATGAGTGGAATCACCACAGTAGAAACACAGCCCATTCTGACGTCTGTGTTCCTGCCTTTCAGCTCTGGTCAAAGCCCTATCGCACTGCATAGGCTCAGGTTTATGCTCAGATAATACCGCCAAATGGTGCACAGATTTACGCTCACGCAAGCGTCGACCGATCTGAATGGCCAAAGACATAGACTCATTCAAACCAGCAGGCATAGGAAATCCCACCATGACATCCTTAAGGGCTTCAGAGAGACCCTTTCTGAAAATAGCTGCCAGCGCACATTCATTCCATTGAGTGAGCACGGACCACTTTCTAAACTTCTGACAATAAATCTCTATCTCATCCTGACCCTGACACAGAGCCAGCAAATTTTTCTCTGCCTGATCCACTGAATTAGGTTCATCGTACAGCAATCCGAGCGCCAGAAAAAACGCATCAATATTACATAATGCAGGATCTCCTGGCGCAAGGGAAAATGCCCAGTCTTGAGGGTCGCCACGTAATAAAGAAATAATGATCTTAACTTGTTGAACTGGGTCACCAGAGGAGCGGGGTTTCAAAGCCAGAAATAGTTTACAATTATTTTTAAAATTCAAAAACTTAGCTCTATCTCCAGAAAATAACTCAGGAATAGGAATTTTAACATAGGATTCTGAACCACTAAATCTTTAATGTTCTGTACACTTATAGTGAGATTATCCATCAAAGAGGACAGATCCTGAATGTCCATGTCCACACCTGTGTTCTGAACCACCCTGATGTAAAGGGGAAAAGAAAGACAGAACACAGTGCAAAGAAAAAAAATGGTCTCAGAACTTCTCTTTTCCCTCTATTGAGAAGCATTAGTACTTTGGGCCTCCAGTACTGTTATGAACAGGTAATTCAGAACCACAATGGACCTTGAAGTTCAGAGCACACAAAGTGACCTGACAATTACCAAAAACATAGGACGAGCTCTGAGACGTGGGAACTCTGCTGACCGCAATCCCTAATCCTATCCAACCACACTAAAGGTAGCCGTGGAGCGCTCCTGACCAGTCCTATGCGCCTCGAGCACAGCCTGAGAAACTAGCTAGCCCTAAGAAAGAAAAATAAGCCTACCTTGCCTCAGAGAAATACCCCAAAGGAAAAGGCAGCCCCCCACATATAATGACTGTGAGTTGAGATGAAAATTCAAACGCAGAGATGAAGTAGATTTAGCAAAGTGAGGCCCAACTTACTGAATAGACCGAGGATAGGAAAGATTGCTTTGCGGTCAACACAAAACCCTACAAACAACCACGAAGAGGGGGCAAAAAGACCCTCCGCACCGACTAACGGTACGGAGGTGCTCCCTCTGCGTCCCAGAGCTTCCAGCAAGCAAGAAAAACCAATATAGCAAGCTGGACAGAAAAAATAGCAAACAAAAATAACACAAGCAAAACTTAGCTTATGCAGGATAGACAGGCCACAGGAACGATCCAGGAGGAAGCAAGACCAATACTAGAACATTGACTGGAGGCCAGGATCAAAGCACTAGGTGGAGTTAAATAGAGCAGCACCTAACGACTTAACCTCCCACCTGAGGAAGGAAACTCAGAAACCGCAGTACCACTCTCATCCACCAAAGGAAGCTCATAGACAGAACCTGCCGAAGTACCACTCACGACCACAGGAGGGAGCTTGGCCACAGAATTCACAACAGGATATATACTGTATATAATTGATTTGTACATGCTACATCTTTGTAAATCATTTTTTTTTTCACTGAGCAGGCATTCAAAGGTGCATACTACATAGGAGAGTGCAGTTTCCATAAAACATGACAGCTTGAAGTGTCCGACTCCTAACTAGGAGCACTGATTCACAATTTTTATTAGATGTAAATAATAAAAATGCTAAAGTCATTTAAACAAAGCCATAGCCATTTATTAGACCGTGTAAAACAATACCTTAGTAGCAGACAATGCTGCTTTGGTTTTCCATATAAAGCATATAGTTTGAATTTAAGTTAGGGTGCTTGTTTCACCCTTGCCATTGCAAAGAGATTTGGTGTCCCATTGAGCCCCGTCAGAATGAATTGTCGTGTCCCTCTTTGTTGATGTTAGCACTCCAGTGGTCAGAGCGACCACTTTCTAAGAAGACTCCTAAGAAGACTTCCCATGTGCATGCACACACTGAGACAGTGGGAACCAGAGTCCAGAGTCCATGCTTGGATTATTTGGGTTGCAGTGTTTACTATCAGACAACCCCCTCAAAGAGGTTTATAAGACTTTACTGCATTTGTTGCTCCCCTAATTGGTCACATGAATGGGTCATTGCTGTTTCTGAAAACAACAACAAAAAATGTCTTGTCTAATCTGATACACTAAGATTTTAGTATCTAAAGTGTCTGTGATTAAAATATCCTTTATTAATTGTAAAAGTCTAAACAACAGAAGATAAGGTTCATATAAAAAGCCAACTAAGGCCGGCTTCACACTCAGCGTATGAAAATACGGTCCGTATATTACGGCCGTAATACGCTGAAAAGTCCCGAAAATAGTGGTCCGTAGCTCCTCCGTAGGCAGGGTGTGTCAGCGTTTTTTGCGCATGGCATCCTCCGTATGTAATCCGTATGGCATCCGTACTGCGTGGTTTTCTCGCAGGCTTGCAAAACCAACATACCGCTATAGAAGTGATCCATGTGTCCCAAAAAGAAAAAAAAATATATATATATATATACTGTCTATATATATATATATATATATATATGTCAGTAGACACATATATGTATATATATTAATATTTTTTCCAGCGCTATACAGCTTGAAAGCCGGTAATTCAATTACCGGCTTTTTCTTTCTCCTTCCTAAAACCCGACATGACTTGAGACATGGTTTACATACAGTAAACCATGTCTTCTCTCCTTTTTTTTTGCAGATTCCACACTACTAATGTCAGTAGTGTGTATCTGCAAAATTTGGCCGTTCTAGCTCTTAAAATAAAGGGTTAAATGGCGGAAAAAATTGGCGTGGGCTCCCGCACAATTTTCTCCGCCAGAGTAGTAAAGCCAGTGACTGAGGGCAGATATTAATAGCCTGGAGAGGGTCCACGGTTATTGGCCCCCCCCAGGCTAAAAACATCTGCCCCCAGCCACCCCAGAAAAGGCACATCTGGAAGATGCGCCTATTCTGGCACTTGGCCACTCTCTTCCCATTCCCGTGTAGCGGTGGGATATGGGGTAATGAAGGGTTAATGCCACCTTGCTATTGTAAGGTGACATTAAGCCTAATTAATAATGGAGAGGCGTCAATTATGACACCTATCCATTATTAATCCAATTGTAGTAAAGGGTTAAATAAAACACAAACACATTATTTAAAATTATTTTAATGAAATAAAAACAAAGGTTGTTGGAGTATTTTATTCTACGCCCAATCCAGTCACTGAAGACCCTCGTTCTGTAAGTAAAAAAACATAATAAACCAACAATATCCTTACCCTCCGCAGATCTGTAACGTCCAACGATGTAAATCCTTCTGAAGGGGTTAAAACATTTTGCAGCAAGGAGTTCCGCTAATGCAGGCTGCTCCTTGCTGCAAAACCCCGGGGAATGAGGCTAAATATAGATCAATGATCTATATTTAGCTTCATTTGCGGTGATGCGCCCTCTGCTGGCTGTTCATAGATCGTGGGAACTTTCCTAGAAAGCCTGGGAGCTTTTACTGTGATTTTACTGTACACCGTACTGAGTTACCGGCTTTTCTCTCTAACAGAGCTGCGTATTTCTCGCAAGTCACACTGCTTGTCCGTGTGTAATCCGTATTTTTCACGCTTCCATAGACTTTCATTGGTGTATTTCTTGCGCAGTACGGTGACAAACGCAGCATGCTGCGATTTTGTACGGCCGTAGAAAGCCGTATAATACTGATCAGTAAAATACGGCAGATAGGAGCAGGGGCATAGAGAATAATTGTGCCGTATTTTTTGCGAGTTTTACGGACGTAGTTTCTGCGCTCTTACGTCCGTAAAACTCGCAAGTGTGAAGCCGGCCTAAGGTGCACTGTGCTGTCATTGAATCTTAGGTTATAGAGATGGATGTCAGTTTGGAGGAGATGATAGATGGACATTTATCATTTCCTTATCCATAGCATTGCTGGCTCTGCCCCAAAGTGTCTCATACAGATAGAGCACGAAAACACTAGCTACTAACATAACTGTGATTATGGTAATTTTAACCCCTTCCCGACCTCCGCCGTACTAGTTCTGCGCTGCGGGAGGTGCATTTCTGACCAGCGCAGTACTAGTACGGCGCCGCCATTTTCTGGTCACCACGCGGTGACCGAGTTCCGATGGCTGCTGTCCATGACAGCAGACCATCTCCGCATGTAGCCCCGGGGGCTGCACCGCCCCCCCACATCGGCGATCGCTGTTGATTGGCTGGTCAATTCTCACCAGCCAATCACAGCAATAAAACAATAAAGTTATTAAAAAAAGCATGTGACTGGTTGTGATCTGTGCTGAGTGACGTAGCACCAATCACAGCCGTCAAAGTAGGTGGGGTGATCACCATGTCAATGGGGTTAATTTAAAATAGCGATCACCGCCCCGCACGCTATCTTTACCTCAGATTTGGCATGCAGAGTGGTGGTCTAAGCCCCTCTGTGTACCTTGAGATAGAGAATCCATTAGTGGCCAGTGTGATCAACCCGGCGATCTCCTGCCTCCTGCTTCATCCTCCAGCTCCAGCTTCCTGCTGTGCTCTCTGCTTTTTGCTGCGATCTGACTGAGGTGTGACTCTAGTGATCACAGCAGAGCAGCAGCACCTCCCCCACCCCTTTCCCATCCCCCATCTCTGTTCCATTACCCCCCTCCACCTCCCCTCCCATTGATTTTTTTAGCGCACTTTTTGCGTTTTTTTCCTGTGTGCGGTGTCCTGCTCAGAGCATTCGTGCTCTTCCTGTGTCCGCAGCGCTCTGACCAGTATCACTGCTAATCAGAGACTGCACCACGGAAATTTTTCTTTTTTTAGATTGTTATCATAGCGGACTTCGCAGTCTTAGCGACGTCCAATTTTTTTATTTTAGAAAATAATAATAGTAGTTAGTACAGTGTAGTTTTAGACGTAGCGTAGCCGGCGTCAGTGTTTGGTGACGCCCCCTTTCCAATCCCACCTCCCTGTTCCAGTTCCCCCTCCCCCACCTCCAATTGAATTTTTAGCGCACTTTTTTTGCGCTTTTTTTGTGTGCGCTGCATCCTGTGCAGAACATTTGTGCTCTTCCTGTGTCCGCAGTGGTCTGATCAGTATCGCTGCTGATCAGAGACTGTGCCACAGGGATTTCTCTCTTTTTAGCTAGTTAGTGTTGGGACATCACAGTCTAAGTGACGTCCAATTTTTTTTTTTAGAAAAAAATAATTATAGTAGTTAGTACAGCATAGTTTTAGACGTAGCAAGGTAGCATAGCCGGCATCACAGCCTTAGTGACGACCGATCTTTTATAGAAAAAAAAATCATATAGAGTAGTTTTAGGGCTCATCTCCACTTGTGAGAAAAACGGACGAGTGCAATCCGATAAAAAATCGGATTGCACTCGGACCAATGTTTTTCAATAGGTGACATTCCATTAGCGATTTTTTTCCCAGCCGAAATCGGACTGTGAAAAATCTGTGTCGGCTGAGAAAAAAATCGCAGCATGCTGCGTATTGCTGAGATTCTCGGACGAGACTCGCCAATGCAAGTCAATGGGTGCGAGAAAAAAAACGCACAGCACTCGCACCATGCGAGTGCTGTCCGATTTTTACGCACCCGTGTCCTTAGAAAAGCCGGCAATTCAGCGCAGAGTACAGTAAAATCACACTGACAGGTTAGATGAGAGTAGATATATACACATAAAATAGGTATATATACATATATATCTATAATATAACGCTGGGAGCGTCACTCTGTCCGAAGCCTCTATAGACTGCGCAAGCGCAAGCGCCGGCGCAGTCTGGGCCTCACATAGCGACGCTCCCGGGAGATCGCGGTATGCGTAAGCACTGAACGCATACCGCGATCTCCACCGGAGAGTCAGGGACCGCCAGGAGAGAGGGTAAGTATACTCACCTTTCCCGGTTCCAGCGCTGCTTGCGGCTCCGTCTCCCGGCTCCTCTGCTCCCGGCTCCGGAGGGCGCGGACTGCGCAGGCGCCGATTCCTGCTGCCGGAATCGGCGCCTGCGCAGTCCGCGCTTTCCGGCGCCATTTTCTTGAAGACACACTCCGGCTCCACTGCAGGTGTGTCTTCAAGAAAATGGCGCCGGAAAGCGCGGACTGCGCAGGCGCCGATTCCTGCTGCCGGAATCGGCGCCTGCGCAGTCCCCGCTTTCCGGCGCCATTTTCTTGAAGACATACCTGCAGTGGAGCCGGACGATAGGTGAGTATGGTATTTTTTTTTTTTTTTTATATGGCAGCAGCATTCGGGGGCATACACACTGGAGCGGGGGGCATATAATACAATGGTGGCGCAGGATGGAAGCAGCACATGACAGAACGGGCGCAGGATGGCAGCAGCACATGATAGAACGGGCGCAGGATGGCCGCAGCACATGACAGAACGGGCGCAGGATGGCAGCAGCACATGACAGAACGGGCGCAGGATGGCAGCAGCACATGACAGAACGGGCGCAGGATGGCCGCAGCACATGACAGAACGGGCGAAGGATGGCAGCAGCACATGACAGAACGGGCGCAGGATGGCCGCAGCACATGACAGAACGGGCGCAGGATGGCAGCAGCACATGACAGAACGGGCGCAGGATGGCCGCAGCACATGACAGAACGGGCGCAGGATGGCCGCAGCACATGACAGAACGGGCGAAGGATGGCAGCAGCACATGACAGAACGGGCGCAGGATGGCAGCAGCACATGACAGAACGGGCGCAGGATGGCAGCAGCACATGACAGAACGGGCGCAGGATGGCAGCAGCACATGACAGAACGGGCGCAGGATGGCAGCAGCACATGACAGAACGGGCGCAGGATGGCAGCAGCACATGACAGAACGGGCGCAGGATGGCAGCAGCACATGACAGAACGGGCGCAGGATGGCAGCAGCACATGTCAGAACGGGCGCAGGATGGCCGCAGCACATGACAGAACGGGCGCAGGATGGCAGCAGCACATGACAGAACGGGCGCAGGATGGCCGCAGCACATGACAGAACGGGCGCAGGATGGCAGCAGCACATGACAGAACGGGCGCAGGATGGCCGCAGCACATGACAGAACGGGCGAAGGATGGCAGCAGCACATGACAGAACGGGCGAAGGATGGCAGCAGCACATGACAGAACGGGCGCAGGATGGCAGCAGCACATGACAGAACGGGCGCAGGATGGCAGCAGCACATGACAGAACGGGCGCAGGATGGCAGCAGCACATGACAGAACGGGCGCAGGATGGCAGCAGCACATGACAGAACGGGCGCAGGATGGCAGCAGCACATGACAGAACGGGCGCAGGATGGCAGCAGCACATGACAGAACGGGCGCAGGATGGCAGCAGCACATGACAGAACGGGCGCAGGATGGCAGCAGCACATGACAGAACGGGCGCAGGATGGCAGCAGCACATGACAGAACGGGCGCAGGATGGCAGCAACAAATGACAGAACGGGGACGCAGGATGGGAGCAGCAAATGACAGAACGGGTGCAGGATGGGAGCAGCAAATGACAGGATGGGAGCAGCAAATGACTGAATGGAGGCGCAGGATGGGAGCAGCACATGACAGAACGGGCGCAGGATGGCAGCAGCACATGACAGAACGGGCGCAGGATGGCAGCAGCACATGACAGAACGGGCGCAGGATGGCAGCAGCACATGACAGAACGGGCGCAGGATGGCAGCAGCACATGACAGAACGGGCGCAGGATGGCAGCAGCACATGTCAGAACGGGCGCAGGATGGCAGCAGCACATGACAGAACGGGCGCAGGATGGCAGCAGCACATGACAGAACGGGCGCAGGATGGCCGCAACACATGACAGAACGGGCGCAGGATGGCAGCAGCACATGACAGAACGGGCGCAGGATGGCAGCAGCACATGACAGAACGGGCGCAGGATGGCCGCAGCACATGACAGAACGGGCGAAGGATGGCAGCAGCACATGACAGAACGGGCGAAGGATGGCAGCAGCACATGACAGAACGGGCGCAGGATGGCAGCAGCACATGACAGAACGGGCGCAGGATGGCAGCAGCACATGACAGAACGGGCGCAGGATGGGAGCAGCACATGACAGAACGGGCGCAGGATGGCAGCAGCACATGACAGAACGGGCGCAGGATGGCAGCAGCACATGACAGAACGGGCGCAGGATGGCAGCAGCACATGACAGAACGGGCGCAGGATGGCAGCAGCACATGACAGAACGGGCGCAGGATGGCAGCAGCACATGACAGAACGGGCGCAGGATGGCAGCAGCACATGACAGAACGGGCGCAGGATGGCAGCAGCACATGACAGAACGGGCGCAGGATGGCAGCAGCACATGACAGAACGGGCGCAGGATGGCAGCAGCACATGACAGAACGGGCGCAGGATGGCAGCAGCAAATGACAGAACGGGGACGCAGGATGGGAGCAGCAAATGACAGAACGGGCGCAGGATGGGAGCAGCAAATGACAGGATGGGAGCAGCAAATGACAGAATGGAGGCGCAGGATGGGAGCAGCACATGACAGAACGGGCGCAGGATGGCAGCAGCACATGACAGAACGGGCGCAGGATGGCAGCAGCACATGACAGAACGGGCGCAGGATGGCAGCAGCACATGACAGAACGGGCGCAGGATGGCAGCAGCACATGAGAGAACGGGCGCAGGATGGCAGCAGCACATGACAGAACGGGCGCAGGATGGCAGCAGCACATGACAGAACGGGCGCAGGATGGCAGCAGCACATGACAGAGCGGGCGCAGGATGGCAGCAGCAAATGACAGAACGGGGACGCAGGATGGCAGCAGCAAATGACAGAACGGGGACGCAGGATGGGAGCAGCAAATGACAGGATGGGAGCAGCAAATGACAGAATGGAGGCGCAGGATGGGAGCAGCACATGACAGAACGGGGACGCAGGATGGGAGCAGCAAATGACAGAACGGGGACGCAGGATGGGAGCAGCAAATGACAGAACGGGGACGCAGGATGGGAGCAGCAAATGACAGAACGGGGACGCAGGATGGGAGCAGCAAATGACAGAACGGGCGCAGGATGGGAGCAGCAAATGACAGGATGGAGCAGCACATGACAGAACGGGGGCACAGGATGGGAGCAGCACATACCAGGATGGAGACCATATACCAATATAAATGCTCGCCACCCGGGCGTAGAACGGGTTCAATAGCTAGTATATACAGTGGGGCAAAAAAGTATTTAGTCAGTCAGCAATAGTGCAAGTTCCACCACTTAAAAAGATGAGAGGCGTCTGTAATTTACATCATAGGTAGACCTCAACTATGGGAGACAAACTGAGAAAAAAAAATCCAGAAAATCACATTGTCTGTTTTTTTAACATTTTATTTGCATATTATGGTGGAAAATAAGTATTTGGTCAGAAACAAAATTTCATCTCAATACTTTGTAATATATCCTTTGTTGGCAATGACAGAGGTCAAACGTTTTCTGTAAGTCTTCACAAGGTTGCCACACACTGTTGTTGGTATGTTGGGCCATTCCTCCATGCAGATCTTCTCTAGAGCAGTGGTGTTTTTGGCTTTTCGCTTGGCAACACGGACTTTCAACTCCCTCCAAAGGTTTTCTATAGGGTTGAGATCTGGAGACTGGCTAGGCCATTCCAGGACCTTGAAATGCTTCTTACGAAGCCACTCCTTCGTTGCCCTGGCGGTGTGCTTTGGATCATTGTCATGTTGAAAGACCCAGCCACGTTTCATCTTCAATGCCCTTGCTGATGGAAGGAGGTTTGCACTCAAAATCTCACGATACATGGCCCCATTCATTCTTTCATGTACCCGTATCAGTCGTCCTGGCCCCTTTGCAGAGAAACAGCCCCAAAGCATGATGTTTCCACCACCATGCTTTACAGTAGGTATGGTGTTTGATGGATGCAACTCAGTATTCTTTTTCCTCCAAACACGACAAGTTGTGTTTCTACCAAACAGTTCCAGTTTGGTTTCATCAGACCATAGGACATTCTCCCAAAACTCCTCTGGATCATCCAAATGCTCTCTAGCAAACTTCAGACGGGCCCGGACATGTACTGGCTTAAGCAGTGGGACACGTCTGGAACTGCAGGATCTGAGTCCATGGTGGCGTAGTGTGTTACTTATGGTAGGCCTTGTTATATTGGTCCCAGCTCTCTGCAGTTCATTCACTAGGTCCCCCCGCGTGGTTCTGGGATTTTTGCTCACCGTTCTTGTGATCATTCTGACCCCACGGGGTGGGATTTTGCGTGGAGCCCCAGATCGAGGGAGATTATCAGTGGTCTTGTATGTCTTTCATTTTCTAATTATTGCTCCCACTGTTGATTTCTTCACTCCAAGCTGGTTGGCTATTGCAGATTCAGTCTTCCCAACCTGGTGCAGGGCTACAATTTTGTTTCTGGTGTCCTTTGACAGCTCTTTGGTCTTCACCGTAGTGGAGTTTGGAGTCAGACTGTTTGAGGGTGTGCACAGGTGTCTTTTTATACTGATAACAAGTTTAAACAGGTGCCATTACTACAGGTAATGAGTGGAGGAAAGAGGAGACTCTTAAAGAAGAAGTTACAGGTCTGTGAGAGCCAGAAATCTTGATTGTTTGTTTCTGACCAAATACTTATTTTCCACCATAATATGCAAATAAAATGTTAAAAAAACAGACAATGTGATATTCTGGATATTTTTTTCTCAGTTTGTCTCCCATAGTTGAGGTCTACCTATGATGTAAATTACAGACGCCTCTCATCTTTTTAAGTGGTGGAACTTGCACTATTGCTGACTGACTAAATACTTTTTTGCCCCACTGTATATATGTCAGGGAGACACCTATATATATATATTTATATTTAATGCAGCGCGAGACAGCTTTAAAGCTGGTAATTCAATTACCGGCTTTTGCTTTCTCCTTCCTAAACCCGACATGATATGAGACCTGGTTTACATACAGTAAACCATCTCATATCACCATTTTTTTTGCATATTCCACACTACTAATGTCAGTAGTGTGTATATGCAAAATTTGGCCGTTCTAGCTATTATATTTAAGTGTTAAATGGCGGAAAAAATTGGCGTGGGCTCCCGCGCAATTTTCTCCGCCAGAGTAGTAAAGCCAGTGACTGAGGGCAGATATTAATAGCCTGGAGAGGGTCCATGGTTATTGCCCCCCCCCCTGGCTAAAAACACCTGCCCCCAGCC
This sequence comes from Ranitomeya imitator, assembly GCF_032444005.1. Taxonomy (NCBI): domain Eukaryota; kingdom Metazoa; phylum Chordata; class Amphibia; order Anura; family Dendrobatidae; genus Ranitomeya; species Ranitomeya imitator. The sequence continues at coordinate 205,264,249 of NC_091287.1, read as the reverse complement.
ACCCCAGAAAAGGCACATCTGGAAGATGCGCCTATTCTGGCACTTGGCCACTCTCTTCCCATTCCCGTGTAGCGGTGGGATATGGGGTAATGAAGGGTTAATGCCACCTTGCTATTGTAAGGTGACATTAAGCCTAATTAATAATGGAGAGGCGCCAATTATGACACCTATCCATTATTAATCCAATTGAATGAAAAGGTTAAAAAAAACACACACACATTATTAAAAATTATTTTAATGAAATAAAAACAAAGGTTGTTGTAATATTTTATTTATCGCCCAATCCACTCACTGAAGACCCTCGTTCTGTAACCAAAAAAACATAATAAACCAACAATATACATACCTTCCGCAGATCTGTAAAGTCCAACGATGTAAATCCTTCAGAAGGGGTTAAAATATTTTGCAGCCAGGAGTTCTGCTAATGCAATGCTACTCCTCGCTGCAAAACCCCAGAGAATGAAGCTAAATATAGATCAATGAGCTATATTTAGCTTCATTTGCGGTGAGGCGCCCTCTGCTGGCTGTTCATAGATCGTGGGAACTTTCCTAGAAAGCCTGGGAGCTTTCAAGGAAAGTTCCCACGATCTAGGACACCAGAAACAAAATTGTAGCCCTGCACCAGGCTGGAAAGACTGAATCTGCAATAGCCAACCAGCTTGGAGTGAAGAAATCAACAGTGGGAGCAATAATTAGAAAATGGAAGACATACAAGACCACTGATAATCTCCCTCGATCTGGGGCTCCATGCAAAATCCCACCCCGTGGGGTCAGAATTATCACAAGAACGGTGAGCAAAAATCCCAGAACCACGCGGGGGGACCTAGTGAATGAACTGCAGAGAGCTGGGACCAATGTAACAAGGCCTACCATAAGTAACACACTACGCCACCATGGACTCAGATCCTGCAGTGCCAGACATGTCCCAATGCTTAAGCCAGTGCATGTCTGGGCCCGTCTGAAGTTTGCTAGAGAGCATTTGGATGATCCAGAGGAGTTTTGGGAGAATGTCCTATGGTCTGATGAAACCAAACTGGAACTGTTTGGTAGAAACACAACTTGTCGTGTTTGGAGGAAAAAGAATACTGAGTTGCATCCATCAAACACCATACCTGCTGTAAAGCATGGTGGTGGAAACATCATGCTTTGGGGCTGTTTCTCTGCAAAGGGGCCAGGACGACTGATCCGGGTACATGAAAGAATGAATGGGGCCATGTATCGTGAGATTTTGAGTCCAAACCTCCTTCCATCAGCAAGGGCATTGAAGATGAAACGTGGCTGGGTCTTTCAACATGACAATGATCGAAAGCACACCGCCAGGGCAACGAAGGAGTGGCTTCGTAACAAGCATTTCAAGGTCCTGGAGTGGCCTAGCCAGTCTCCAGATCTCAACCCTATAGAAAACCTTTGGAGGGAGTTGAAAGTCCATGTTGCCAAGCGAAAAGCAAAAAACATCACTGCTCTAGAGGAGATCTGCATGGAGGAATGGGCCAACATACCAACAACAGTGTGTGGCAACCTTGTGAAGACTTATAGAAAACGTTTGACCTCTGTCATTGCCAACAAAGGATATATTACAAAGTATTGATGAAATTTTGTTTCTGACCAAATACTTATTTTCCACCATAATATGCAAATAAAATGTTAAAAAAACAGACAATGTGATTTTCTGGATTTTTTTTTCTCAGTTTGTCTCCCATAGTTGAGGTCTACCTATGATGTAAATTACAGACGCCTCTCATCTTTTTAAGTGGTGGAACTTGCACTATTGCTGACTGACTAAATACTTTTTTGCCCCACTGTATATGTATATATACCTATTTTATGTGTATATATCTACTCTAATCTAACCTGTCAGTGTGATTTTACTGTACTCTGCGCTGAATTACCGGCTTTTCAAAGGAGACCCGTGCGTAAAAATCGGACAGCAATACGGATGTCATACGGATGTTGCGATAAAAAAATCGCATGACACTCGCATGGCACTCGCATGGCACTCGCAGACGTTACATCAGTTTTTTCGGTCCGTAGATCGGACCGTTTGTTTCTCACACAAGTGGAGATGAGCCCTTATAGGTCACCGTCAGTGTTTGGTGACGTCCGATCTTGTTGTAGGGAAAAAAAACGTACAGAGTAGTTTTATAGGTAGTGTGTTAGGTTTTGCTGGCGTCAGTGTTTGTTGCTATCGCCGGGTAATTTCTAGTGCATTAGGGAAACGTACGTCACATTTTTGCTGACGTCCGTTTTTCTTTTGTAAAAAAAAAAGAATTAGTTGCGTCGATTAACTTTTTAGCGAGTGCATTAGGGAAGTGTACGTCACATTGATAATGATGACGTTCGTTTTTCTTTTGTAAAAAATAATTATTTGCGGCGGGTAAATTTATAGGGACGGCATTAGTGTAGTGAACATCTAATTTTTTTTACAAACTTTTTTTTTTAACATCTGATTTTTCATTTCATTTTTTTTTCTACATTTTATCTCTCTACTTTTTTCTTTCCGTTTTGTTATAATAAAGAATACCCTATTACACAAGCCCCCACACATTATACGTGTAAAATCACCACTTACACACACATCCCCATGGTTTGGAAAAAATAATAAAATGGCCCATTCATCAAAAAGGAGCTATTCACCAGAGGAGGCTTACGCCATCCTTGCGTCCGACACAGATTCAGCCAGTGAGGAAGATCCCACATTCCTCTATTCCTCATCCTCCTCCTCATCTGGTGAGGAAGGACCCCCAGCATGGCGCCCTAGGACCCAGGCAACTCCTGCAGCAATCAATCCTGTATGGATTGCACCCCTTGAAAATTTTCAGCCCGTCATTCTGGATTTCAGCAGCAGCTCAGGAATCCAGTTTGGCACAACTTGCCTCACTGAAATTGACTTCTTCAAATTCTTTTTCAGTGATGAAATAATAAATCTTATGGTGGCCCAGACGAACCTGTATGCCCAACAATTTTTCACCCAAAATCCCACATCATCATACGCCAGATGGACCCACGTAAATGCAGCAGAGATGATGACATTTTGGGGAATTTTGCTGCATATGGGCATAATAAAAAAACAGAGATTCGTCAATACTGGAGTACTGATATTTTTTACAGTACACCGGTATTCCGCATGGCCATGACAAGGAAACGTTTTGAAGGGATCCATACATTTTTGCATTATAATGATAATGCTCAGTGTCCTCCCCGAGACGATCCTAACTTTGATCGTCTATATAAAATTCGGACAGTGGTTGAACACTTCAGCAGAAAATTTGCTGACGTGTACACACCCCAGAGGGACATCGCTATTGATGAATCTCTCGTTCACTTCAAAGGGAGGCTAAAATTCCGACAATACCTGCCCAGTAAGAGGTCCAGGTATGGAATAAATCTGTACAAACTGTGCGAGAGTACCTCAGGGTACACCCACAGATTTAGGGTCTATGAGGGGAAGGACACCCAAATTAACCCCCCTGAATGCGGAATGGGAAAATTGTGTGGGAATTGCTGCACCCACTGCAGGATAAGGGTTATCAGCTCTACATTGATAACTTTTACACCAGCGTCCCACTCTTTTACACCAGCTGCATGTGGCACCGCGCGAAAAAATCAGCTAGGCCTCCGTAAGCCGCTAATTGGGCAAATGCTGAGAAAAGGGGAAAGCAGAGCCTAATGCAACGACAACATGCTGGTGATCAAGTATAAGGACAAAAGGGATGTTCTTATTCTGACCACCATACACCGGGACAACAGCACCCCTGTCACTGTTTGTGGGACCACAACACAAGTCCCAAAGCCAGGTTGTATCTTGGATTACAATCGGTACATGAGGGGTGTGGATCTTTCCGATCAGGTCTTCCAACCATATAGTGCCATGCAAAATGCCAAAGTATGGTACAAAAAATTGGCTGTGCACATTGTACATATGGTAATGTACAATAATAATAATAATAATAGTAATAATTTTATTTATATAGCGCCAACACATTCCACAGCGCTTTACAATTTATAGAGGGGATTTGTACAGACAATAGACATTACAGCATAACAGAAATCACAGTTCAAAATAGATACCAAGAGGAATGAGGGCCCTGCTCGCAAGCTTACAAACTATGAGGAAAAGGGTAGACACGAGAGGTGGATGGAATGTACAATGCTTTTGTGCTGTTCCGATCTGCAGGCAATACGGTTACCGTCGCTCAGTTTCAGGAGGTAGTCATCAAGGCCCTAATCACTCAGGGAAATGAGGGTCCCAGTACTTCTGAATCTGATAGTGTCTGTATTGTCACAGGTCAACATTTCCCAGGACAGATTCCCCAAACAGTGAGGACAGGACGATCACAAAAACGGTGCAGAGTATGCTCCAAGAGGGGATTCCGAAAGGACAGAATTTACCATTGTGAAATCTGCCCTGAGAAACCTGGCCTTTGCATTAAGGATTGCTTCAAAGCATACCACACGTCCACAAATTAATAAAATTTGTTTATACCCTGTTGACACAACACACTTTTATAAATCTGATGTACCCCGTACATCTTACATATAACACCACATTATAAATTCATACACCAGTAAAACAAAAAGTATTGTAATCAATACTATAAAACTATGCCTCTAAATAAATTCATTCAGGGGTGTAGATTCCAAAATGGGGTCACTTGTGAGGGGTTTCTACTGTTTAGGCACATCAGGGGCTCTCCAATCGCGACATGACGTCTGCAGACCATTCCATTAAAATCTGCAATCCAAAACGTCACTCCATTCCGATCCCTGCCGTGCGCCTAAACCCCACAAATAGGGTATCGGCGTACTCAGGAGAAATTGCACAACAACTTTTGTGGTCCATTTTCTACTTTTACACTTGTGAAAGTGAAAAAAATCATTGCTGAAAAATTATTTTTGTGGAAAAAATGTGATTTTTTTATTTTCACGGCTCTACATTCTAAATTTCTGTGAAGCACCTGGGGGTTCAAAGTTCTTACCACACAGCTAGATAAGTTCCTTGAAGGGTCTAGTTTTCAAAGTGTGGTCACTTGTGGGGATTTTCCAATGTTTAGGCACATCAGAGGCTCTTTAAATGCAACATGGCGTCCGCTATCAATTCCAACCAATTTTGTGTTCAAAAAGTCAAAAGGTGCTCCTTCCCTTCTGAGCCCTGCCGTGCGCCCAAACAGTGGTTTTCCCCCATATATGGGGTATCGGCATACTCAGGAGAAACTGCACAATGTTTGTGGTCCATTTTCTCCTTTTACCATTGTGAAAATAAAAAAATTGTTGCTGAAAAATCATTTTTGTGACTAAAAAGTAAAATGTTCATTTTTTCCTTCCACGTTCCTTTAGCTGCTTTGAAGCACCTGAAGGGTTAAGGCTGGCTTCACACTTGCGAGTTTTATGGACGTAAGAGCGCAGAAACTACGTCCATAAAACTCGCAAAAAATATGGCACAATTATTCTCTATGCCCCTGCTCCTATCTGCCGTATTAAACTGATCCATATTATACGGCTTTCTACGGCCGTAGAAAATCGCAGCATGCTGCGTTTGTCACCGTATTGCGCAAATAAAACGTCAATGAAAGTCTATGGAAGCCCCAAAAATACGGATTACACACGGACCAGCAGTGTGACTTGCGAGGAATACGCAGCGCTGTTAGAGAGAAAAGCCGGTAATTCAATTACCGGCTTTTGCTTTCTCCTTCCTAAACCCGACATGATATGAGACCTGGTTTACATACAGTAAACCATCTCATATCACCATTTTTTTGCATATTCCACACTACTAATGTTAGTAGTGTGTCTATGCAAAATTTGGCCGTTCTAGCTAGTAAAATAAGGGGCTAAATGGCTGAAAAAATTGGCGTGGGCTCCCGCACAATTTTCTCCGCCAGGGTAGTAAAGCCAGTGACTGAGGGCAGATATTAATAGCCTGGAGAGGGTCCACGGTTATTGGCCCCCCCCCTGGCTAAAAACATCTGCCTCCAGCCACCCCAGAAAAGGCACATCTGGAAGATGCGCCTATTCTGGCACTTGACCACTCTCTTCCCATTCCCGTGTAGCGGTGGGATATGGGGTAATGAAGGGTTAATGTCACCTTGCTATTGTAAGGTGACAATAAGCCAAATTAATAATGGAGAGGCGTCAATTATGACACCTATCCATTATTAATCCAATACTAGTAAAGGGTTAAAAAAACACACACACATTATTAAAAATTAATTTATTGAAAAAATCACAAAGGCTGTTGTATTAATTTATTCTACTCTCAATCCACTCACTGAAGACCCTCGATCTGTAAATTTAAAAAAAATAATAAACCAACAATATACATACCTTCCGAGGATCTGTAAGGTCCAACGATGTAGATCCATCTGAAGGGGTTAAAATATTTTGCAGACACGAGCTCCGCTAATGCAGGCTGCTCATTTCTGCAAAACCCCGGCGAATAAAGCTAAATATAGGTCAATGACCTATATTTAGCTTCATTTGCGGTGAGGCGCCCTCTGCTGGCTGTTCCTAGATCGTGGGAACTTTCCTAGAAAGCTCCCTGGCTCGAGATCATAAGAGGGCGCCCTCTGCTGGTTGTCCTCATATGAACTCGAGCAAGGGAGATGCGCCTTTTCTGGGGTGGCTGGGGGCAGATGTTTTTAGCCAGGGGGGGGGCAATAACCGTGGACCCTCTCTAGGCTATTAATATCTGCCCTCAGTCACTGGCTTTACTACTCTGGCGGAGAAAATTGTGCGGGAGCCCACGCCAATTTTTTCCGCCATTTAACCCCTAATTTTACTAGCTAGAACGGCCAAATTTTGCACATACACACTACTGACATTAATGGGGATATGAGATGGTTTACTGTATGTCGGGTTTTAGGAAGGAGAAAGCAAAAGCCGGTAATTGAATTACTGGCTTTCTGCTATCTCGCGCCGTATGAAGTAATAATATATATACATATATGTGTCTACTGACATATATATATATATATATATAGAGAGAGAGAGAGACAGTATATATGTTTTTTTTTTTTAACACATGGATCCCTTGTATAGCCGTATGTCGGTTTTGCAAGCCTGCGATAAAAACACGCATTACGGCTGCCATACGGATTACATACGGAAGATGCCATGCGCAAAAAACGCTGAAACACCCTGCCTACGGAGGAGCTGCGGACCACTATTTTGGGGACTTTTCAGCGTATTACGGCCGTAATATACGGACCGTATTTTCATACGCTGAGTGTGAAGCCGGCCTAATAAACTTCTTGAACATGGTTTTGATCAGCTTGAGGGATGCAGTTTTTAGAATGGTGTCAATTTTGGGTATTTTCTTTCATATTGACCCCTCAAAGTGACTTCAAATGTGGTCCCTAAAAAAATGGTTTTGTAAAATTTGTTGAAAAAATTAGAAATCGCTGGTCAACTTTTAACCCTTATAACTTTCTAATGAAAAAAAATTTTGGTTACAAAAATTATTCTGATTTAAATTAGACATGTGGAAAATATTATTTATTAACTATGTTGTGTGATATGACTCTCTTATTTAAGGGCATAAAAATTAAAAGTTTGAAAATTGCTAAATTTTCTAAATTTTCTCCAAATTTCCATTTTTTTAACAAATAAACGCAAGTCATATCATGAAATTATACCACTAGCATGAAGTACAATATGTCTCGAGAAAACAATGTCAGAATCATCAGATCCGTTGAAGCGTTCCAGAGTTATTATCTCATAAAATGACAGTGGTCAGAAGTGTAAAAATTGGCTGGGTCAGAAAGGTGAAAACAGGCTGGGTCTTGAAGGGGTTAAGTGAAGGTAGCAAGACTATTTTACTGGAACTTCATTTTGATCAATAGATATTGGAGTAGTCCTAAGTTCCCCATTTGGATGTGTTTGAATAAAATGTTCCTGTGCTGAGATAATCTTAGAAATGTTCCCCTGCTGTGTACTGTTTAATGGCCTTGTCTGACGTGGTCTGATCCTACCACAGCTCCTGTTCAGTGCGGCAGTTACATGGCTTCAGAACGCCATTAACATGCAGGTTAACCACATATCTGCAAGTAAATAACGTGTTTTTTCACATGACAGGTTCCCTTTAAAGAATTACAAATAGAAAACTCCTTTACTGTTACTTCCCAGCCTGCTGGTATATTATAAACCTCTCATTCTTACAAATAGCTTTATTACATTATTACATATTATTTGAAATAAACATATCAGATTTTCTAATCTTTCATTTTGCAGTCTATGAACACACTACACAGCTGTACAGTTAGTACAGGATTTAGCACATACCTCCTCCATGGCTTTGGCAAAGGTAGGGAAATCTCCATACGTTTCCCAGTCCCACACAGAAACCTATGCAGGTAAGCATGTACTGCGCTTTGTTGTCCCATTTTGGTCTTTCTCCTGCTTCCTCTTTTTCTAGAATCTCAAGTTGCTCATAGGTTTGTATCCTATTTTCAAGTCCTTGGTTTGGCAGCACAAGTTTGACCATGATGCAGGGATAAGAAGGATCTTAGATATGCAAAAAAGAAAACAGCGCAGCTTGACAGAAGATGAAAGTAATGACTGACAATTTATGCAAGTGGTATTTATACTGAACCTTTGGCACTCATTTCAGGAGGGCACCACCTATAGTAGAAAGAAGTGTCAGCAGAACCTTTACAAGGATAGTTCTTCTAATTATTAATGCCTTATCAGTCAATGCTTCACTAAGTACAAAATGAACCAACATACAATCCTTGTGCACTTTGAAAGCTTCTGATTTTTATTGCTCCTCTGAATGATTTTGAAAAAAATATTTGCTCATGCTTGTGTAAACCAATATGTAACATAGAGATGGTTGTAAATCTACCATTTTTGTACAGTACTGCTTCTAGGAAGATAATCGGGAAAGGTTGCATTGGCATAAGCGTCTAGCAAGGGATTTAACCCCTTAGTGACGGAGCCAATTTTGTGCTTAATGACCAAGCCAATTTTTACAATTCTGACCACTGTCACTTTATGAGGTTATAACTCTGGAATGCTTCAACGGATCCCACAGATTCTGAGATTGTTTTTTCGTGAAATATTGAACTTCATGGAAGTGGTAAAATTTCTTTGATATGACTTGCGTTTATTTATGAAAAAAACAGAAATATGGAGAAAATTTTGAAATGTTGCCATTTTAAAGCATTGAATTTTTATGCCCTTAACCCCTTTCTGCCATTGGATGTACTATTCCGTCCATGTGGGGTGGGCCTTAATTCCCAAGGACGGAATAGTACATCCAGCGCGATCGGCCGCGCTCACGGGGGGAGCGCGGCTTATCGTGGCCGGGTGTCAGCTGCTTATCGCAGCTGACATCCAGCACTATGTGCCAGGAGCGGTCACGGACCGCCCCCGGCACATTAACCCCCGGCACACCGCGATCAAACATGATCGTGATGTGCCGGCGGTGCAGGGAAGCATCGCACAGGGAGGGGGCTCCCTGCGGGCTTCCCTGAGACCCCCCGCAACAACGCGATGTGATCGCGTTGCTCCGGGAGTCTCTTACCTCCCTCCCTGCAGCAAGTCCCGGATCCAAGATGGCCGCGGATCCGAGTCTTGCAGGGAGGGAGGTGGCTTACCAAGTGCCTGCTCAGAGCAGGCACTTGGTAACGCCGCTGCAGCGCTCTTTGACAGATCGGTGATCTGACAGAGTGCTGTGCAAACTGTCAGATCACCGATCTGTATTGTCCAACCCGGGACAAAGTAAAAAAGTAAAAAAAAAAAAATTCCAAGTGTGTAAAAAAAAAAAAAAAAAATCCTAAATAATGAAAAAAAAAAAATATTATTCCCATAAATACATTTCTTTATCTAAATAAAAAAAAAACAATAAAAGTACACATATTTAGTATCGCCGCATCCGTAACGACCCGACCTATAAAGCAGTCCCACTAGTTAACGCATTCAGTAAACACCGTAAGAAAAAAAAAAAAACGAGGCAAAAAACCGCTTTATTATCATACCGCCGAACAAAAAGTGGAATAACACGCGATCAAAAAGACGGATATAAATAACCATGGTACCACTGCGTCATCTTGTCCCGCAAAAAACGAGCTGCCATACAGTAACATCAGCAAAAAAATAAAAAAGTTATAATCCTCAGAATAAAGCGATGCAAAAATAATTATTTTGTCTATAAAATAGTTTTTATCGTATAAAAGCGCCAAAACATAAAAAATCATATAAATGAGGTGTCGCTGTAATCGTACTGACCCGAAGAATAAAACTGCTTTATCAATTTTACCAAACGCGAAACGGTATAAACGCCTTCCCCAAAAGAAATTCATGAATAGCTGGTTTTTGGTCATTCTGCCTCACCAAAATCGGAATAAAAAGCGATCAAAAAATGACACAAGCCCGAAAATGTTACCAATAAAAACATCAACTTGTCCCGCAAAAAACAAGACCTCAGATGACTCTGTGGACTCAAATATGGAAAAATTATAGCTCTCAAAATGTGGTAACGCAAAAAATATATTAAATATTATAAAAAGCGTCTTTCAGTGTGTGACGGCTGCCAATCATAAAAATCCGCTAAAAAACCCGCTATAAAAGTAAATCAAACCCCCCTGCATCACCCCCTTAGTTAGGGAAAAATTAAAAAATTTAAAATATGTATTTATTTCCATTTTCCCATTAGGGTTAGGGCTAGGGTTAGGGTTAGGGCTAGGGTTAGGGTTAGGGTTAGGGCTAGGGCTAGGGTTAGGGTTAGTGTTATGAACAGGTGATTCAGAACCACAATGGACCTAGTGGTTAAGAGCACACAAAGTGACCTGATAGTTACTAACATAGGACGAGATCTGAGACGTGGGAACTCTGCTGACCGCAATCCCTAATCCTATCATACCACACTAGAGGTAGCCGTGGATTGCGCCTAACGCTCCCTATGCAACTCGGCACAGCCTGAGAAACTAACTAGCCCTGAAGATAGAAAAATAAGCCTACCTTGCCTCAGAGAAATTCCCCAAAGGAAAAGGCAGCCCCCTACATATAATGACTGTGAGTTAAGATGAAAATACAAACACAGAGATGAAATAGATTTTAGCAAAGTGAGGCCCGACTTACTGAATAGACCGAGGATAGGAAAGATAGCTTTGCGGTCAGCACAAAACCTACAAACAACCACGCAGAGGGGCAAAAAGACCCTCCGCACCGACTAACGGTACGGAGGTGCTCCCTCTGCGTCTCAGAGCTTCCAGCAAGCAAGAAAAACCAATATAGCAAGCTGGACAGAAAATATAGCAAACAAAAGTAACACAAGCAAAACTTAGCTTATGCAGGGCAGACAGGCCACAAGAACGATCCAGGAGAAAGCAAGACCAATACTGGAACATTGACTGGAGGCCAGGAACAAAGAACTAGGTGGAGTTAAATAGAGCAGCACCTAACGACTTAACCTCGTCACCTGAGGAAGGAAACTCAGAAACCGCAGCCCCACTCACATCCACCAGAGGAAGCTCATAGACAGAACCAGCTGAAGTACCACTCATGACCACAGGAGGGAGCTTGACCACAGAATTCACAACAGGTTAGGGTTAGGACTAGGGTTAGGGCAAGGGTTAGGGCTAGGGTTAGGGCTAGGGCTAGGGCTAGGGTTAGGGCTAGGGTTAGGGCTAGGGTTAGGGTTGGGGCTAGGGTTAGGGTTAGGGTTAAGGCTACAGTTAGGGTTGGGGCTAAAGTTAGGGTTAGGGTTTGGATTACATTTGCGGTTGGGATTAGGATTAGGGGTGTGTCTGGGTTAGAGGTGTGGTTAGGGTTACCGTTGGGATTAGGGTTAGGGGTGTGTTTGGATTAGGGTTTCAGTTATAATTGTTTTTTTTTCACTGTTTAGACACATCAGGGGCTCTCCAAACGCGACATGGCGTCCGATCTCAATTCCATCCAATTCTGCGTTGAAAAAGTAAAACAGTGCTCCTTCCCTTCCAAGCTCTCCCGTGTGCCCAAACAGGAGTTTACCCCAATATATGGGGTATCAGCGTACTCAGGACAAATTGGACAACAACGTTTGGGGTCCAATTTCTCCTGTTACCCTTGGGAAAATACAAAACTGGGGGCTAAAAAATAATTTTTGTGGGAAAAAAAGACATTTTTTATTTTCACGGCTCTGCGTTATAAACTGTAGTGAAACACTTGGGAGCTCAAAGTTCTCACAACACATCTAGGTAAGTTCGTGGGGGGGTCTAGTTTCCAATATGGGGTCACTTGTGGGTGGTTTCTACTGTTTAGGTATATTAGGGGCTGTGCAAATGCAATGTGACGCCTGCAGACCATTCCATCTAAGTCTGCATTCCAAATGGCGCTCCTTCCCTTCCGAGCCCTCCCATGCACCCAAACGCTGGTTCCCCCCCACATATGGAGCACCAACGCACTCAGGACAAATTGCACAACAACTTTTGGGGTCCAATTTCTCCTTTTACCCTCGAGAAAATACAAAACTTGGGGCTAAAAAATAATTTTGAGGGGAAATTATTTTTTTTATTTTCATGGCTCTGCGTTATAAACTGTAGTGAAATACTTGGGGGCTCAAAGTTCTCACAACACATCTAGATAAGTTCCTTGGGGGGTCTAGTTTCCAATATGGGGTCACTTTTGGGGGGTTTCTACTGTTTAGGTACATTAGGGGCTCTGCAAACGCAATGTGACGCCTGCAGACCATTCCATCTAAGTCTGTATTCCAAATGGCGCTCCTTCCCTTCCGAGCCCTCCCATGCGCCCAAACGCTGGTTCCCCCCCACATATAGGGTATCAGCGCACTCAGGACAAATTGCACAACAACTTTTGGGGTCCAATTTCTCCTGTTTACCCTCAGGAAAATACAAAACTGTGGGCTAAAAAATTTTTTTTGTGGGAAAAAATGTTTGTTTTATTTTTACGGCTCTGCATTATAAACTTCTGTGAAGCTTTTGGTGGGTCAAAGTGCTCACCACACATCTAGATACGTTCCTTAGGGGGTCTACTTTTCAAAATGGTGTCACTTGTGGGGGGGTTCAATGTTTAGGCACATCAGTGGCTCTCCAAATGCAACATGGCGTCCCATCTCAATTCCTGTCAATTTTGCATTGAAAGGCCAAACGGCGCTCCTTCCCTTCCAAGCTCTCTCATGCGCCCAAACAGTGGTTTACCCCCACATATGGGGTATCAGAGTACTCAGGACAAATTGTGCAACAACTTTTGTGGTCCAATTTCTTCTGTTACCATTGGGAAAATAAAAAATTGGGGGCGAAAAAATAATTTTTGTGAAAAAAAATGATTTTTATTTTTACGGTTCTGCATTTTAAACTTCTGTGAAGCACTTGGTGGGTCAAAGTGCTCACCACACCTCTAGATAAGTTCCTTAGGGGCGGCAGGGGAGCACAATATCACCCGGAATCACCCAGATCGGATCCACGGCTTTATTCAGTCATCAGATATCGGACCTTCTATTTCTTACTGCTATTGTGAGGTAATATATGTTCCTTATTTGCATTCATACTTGTGGGAAGTAAAAAGTATGCCTGTTTAGGGCAATGTACAATGTTTTATTCCATGTGTTGGACGGATTGGGCTTTGTGTATACGGTCTGTAATATCGATCATACTTTTGTAAGTGTGGAATCCTTTCTCTGGGGTCATAGGTGGTGACATACCATCATGAAATATTGGTAAGGGTATATTTTTGGTCCCCTGGGTGTTTTTTGTATTTGTATCATACCTGTTATATTTTTAATCTTTTGATAATAAAATAATACATTTTATGGGAATTCATTGGTTCTCTTCTTTTGGACTCAGGGGTTAATACGTACTGAGCTCCTCATGTGTTGACTAATTGATTTTGAAGTGCCAATTTGTAGTTTGGGGACATTTGGTTGAATAAGTACCTTAGGGGGTCTACTTTCCAAAATGGTGTCACTTGTGGGGGGTTTCAATGTTTAGGCACATCAGTGGCTCTCCAAACGCAACATGGCGTCCCATCTCAATTCCTGTCAATTTTGCATTGAAAAGTCAAACGGCGCTCCTTCCCTTCCGAGCTCTCCCATGCGCCCAAACAGTGGTTTACCCCCACATATGGGATATCAGAGTACTCAGGACAAATTGTGCAACAACTTTTGTGGTCCAATTTCTTCTCTTACCATTGGGAAAATAAAAAATTGGGGGCGAAAAGATAATTCTTGTGAAAAAAAATGATTTTTTATTTTTACGGTTCTGCATTATAAACTTCTGTGAAGCACTTGGTGGGTCAAAGTGCTCACCACACCTCTAGATAAGTTCCTTAGGGGGTCTACTTTCCAAAATGGTGTCACTTGTGGGGGGTTTCAATGTTTAGGCACATCGGTGGCACTCCAAACGCAACATGGCGTCCCATCTCAATTCCAGTCAATTTTGCATTGAAAAGTCAAATGGCGCTCCTTCCCTTCCGAGCTCTGCCATGCGCCCAAACTGTGGTTAACCCCCACATATGGTGTATTGGCATACTCAGGACAAATTGTACAACAACGTTTGGGGTCCATTTTCTCCTGTAACCCTTGGTAAAATAATACAAATTGGAGCTGAATTAAATTTTTTGTGAAAAAAGAGTGGTGTCACACAAAATACTTAATAAAAAACATTTCCCACATTTCTACTTTACATCAGCAAAATTTAGGAAACAGTTTATTTTCTTAGGAAGTTATAAGGGTTAAAATTTGACCCGCCATTTCTCATTTTTCCAACAAAATTTACAAAACCACTTATTTTATGGACCACCTCGCATTTGAAGTGACTTTTGGTTGTAAATATAACAGAAAATACCCAAAAGTTACACCATTCTAAAAACTGCACCCCTCAAGGTTAGGGCGAAATGGATCGGACAAATTCAAAAATCGCCGACTTTCGGCAAAGTCGGGTTTCATGAAACTCGACTCGATCCTAGGGTGGGATCGACCATGAGGTCGGCAATCTTCGTGCCAAAGTCGCATTTCGTATGACGCGTTCAGCGCCATTTTTCAGCCAATGGAGGAGGACGCAGAGTGTGGGCAGCGTGATGACATAGGTCTCTTCCCCACCATCTTAGTGAAGGGCATGACAGTGATTGGCTTGCTTTCTGCGGCATCACAGGGGCTATGAAGGGGCGGACACTCCGACCGCCATCTTACTTCTGCCGATCGTAGCATAGGGAGAGGTTGCCGCAGCTTCATCAGAAGAAGGGTTATAGTTAGAGAGGGAAGATTAAGCCCTGAAACTGCTTGTGCTGTAGCGATTTTCACTGTCCAACACCACCATTTGTTTGCAGGGACAGTGGAGGCTAGGGTTGAGCGACCTTGACTTTTTTAGAGTCGAGTCGGGTTTGCGAAACCCGACTATCTCAAAAGTCGAGTCGAGTGGAATCGGCCGATTATCGCAAAAAGTCGGGGATCGACCGAAACACGAAACCCAATGCAAGTCAATGGGGGAGCATAGTCGGCAGTGAGTGGAGGCCAGGAAAACACCTACAGTGCCCATTTTAATGGCAAAAAACATACATTCTTGTTACTGAAGCTTGTCAAACTAAATTTACCTTATAATAATAGTAAGGCATTGGAAATTGGGGGTCATTTGGCTAAAGTTGTGGGGGGTAGGGCTGGTTCAAGTAATTAGTGGGCCCAGGAAATCTGGACCACGTCATGGCAGTGGAGCAGGGAGAGGTAAGTATTTCAACTTTGCAAGTGCTGTGATCCTGAGCAAGCAGGGGGGGCCCACTCGTTGGCATTGGCACTGGCACAGGGCCCCTCAAAGTACAGCGATGTGTTTGCACGGCGGGGGCGCCTCCCACCGGCAGCAACACTTTTGCATACTATGAGGGGCCCTGTGCCAGTGACGTCGCCAACGAGTATTCCTCCCCCCACCAGATGAAGGAACCTGCACCTTCATCTACACCTTCCTCTTTGTCCCCGTGTAAGGTGGTATGGTATGCGGGAAGGGGAACCTGACTTTCAGCAGGGTCACAATCTTGCAGTGTAGCGTGCACGGGGAATGTTGCGTTATGGGTCAATGTACCAGCAGACTCATCTATCACTGGCTGGGCAATGGGCAGGATGAGGGGGAAACAGATATGGGCCCAAAGAATAAAGTTAGCTAAATGCAGTTCAAAATTGGTAACAGGACTAACCAGGGGGCATTGCTTTGTTCAGTGGAGGACAACTGGAATGAGAGGCTAACACAGAGAATAGGCCCAAATCAGTAAGTACGGTAGTCTAAATGCAGTTCAAAATTGGCAACAGTAGTAAACAGGCGGCACAGCTTTGTTCACTGGAGGAGAACAGCAAGGAGCGGCAGACACCGATAGAAGGCCCCAACCCAACTAGTAGGCCCACTGCAGTTTTAAAATTCCGATAGGCTGAAAACCAGATAATTGTAGGTCATTTTTTGTAAAGAGGACAGCTGTATTGAGTGGCGCAGGCAGACACTACAAGTAGGCCTTAAACCACAAAGTTGGCTCGACGCAGGTTTAAAAAAGGATACATGGGTACATGGTCTGCATTGGTGTGCTCAGTGGAGGACAATTGGAAGGAGGGACCGCAGAAAGACTTTGTAGGCGTAAAATTACAAAATAGGCTCTATGCAGCTTCAATTATGTGGCAACCTGGAGAACACCTTGGAGTGGCAGACACCGTCTCTACGACCCAGACCCAACTTGTATGCCTAATGTAGTGTTGTTTCAACAACTACTAAACGAGAGCTAGAAGCTCAAAGCTATGGAGAGGAAACCTGGGGAACACCTTGGAGCGGAAGACACCGTCTCTATAACCCAGACCCAACTTGTAGGCCTAATGCAGTGTTGTTTTCAACAACTACTAAACGAGAGCTGGAAGCTCGAAGCTATGGAGAGGAAACCTGGGGAACACCTTGGAGTGGCAGACATCGTTAGTAGGCCCTACTGAAGTAGTAGCCGCAATGCAGTTTTCAAATTCCTATAGGCTGAAAACCAGACTATTGACGCTCAGCTTTTTTAAAAGGAGAACAGCTGTATTGAGTGGCGCAGACAGACACAGGTAGTAGGCCTTAAACACAAAATTTGGCTCAATGCAGTTTAAAAAAGGTTACAGGGGTACACAGGCAGCATTGGTCTCTTCAGTGGAGGACAATTTCAGTTATGGACCGCAGACAGAGTTTGTACGTTTACTATTAAAAAAAGGATGCTCTATGCAATTTAAAATAGGTTCCAGGGGTACACGGGCAGCAGTGGTCTGGTCAGTGGAGGACTATTGGAAGGAGGGACCGCAGACAGGCATAGTAGGCCTAACATAACAAAATTAGGCTGTAGGCACTTTCAAATAGGTTCCAGGGGTACACGGGCAGCAGTGGTCTGGTCAGTGGAGGACTAGTGGAAGGAGGGACCGCAGACAGGCTTAGTGGGCCTAACATAACAAAATTTGGCTGTAAGCACTTTCAAAAAGGTTCCAGGGGTACACAGGCAGCAGTGGTCTGGTCAGTGGAGGACTAGTGGAAGGAGGGACCGCAGACAGGCATAGTAGGCCTAACATAACAAAATTTGGCTGTAGGCACTTTCAAATAGGTTCCAGGGGTACACAAGCAGCAGTGGTCTGGTCAGTGGAGGACTAGTGGAAGGAGGGACCGCAGACAGGCTTAGTAGGCCTAACATAACAAAATTAGGCTGTAGGCACTTTCAAATAGGTTCCAGGGGTATACGGGCAGCAGTGGTCTGGTCAGTGGAGGACTAGTGGAAAGAGGGACCGCAGACAGGCTTAGTAGGCCTAACATAACAAAAGTGGGCTGTAGACACTTGGAATTCTCTTGCAGGGGTACACAGGCAGCATTGGTGTTGTCAGCGGAGGCCGATTGTAAGGAGTGTCTGACAGTTTTTACTCACAAAAAATAAATAGATGTTAATGTCTCGCAATACAACAAAACCAAAACACAAAAGGGTGGAATAATAAGGTACAGGGGTGGGCTCCTCTGCTGAGTTTCAGACCTAGTAATTTGGCGCTAAGTATTTACTGGTGTAAATATAGGACACTGCCCCTGACTATTTTAAGTACCATCATACATGTCAACACATTGGTATTGTCAGTGACAGGCATTGAAGGATGTCAGCGCATAGACTAAACATTGGTGGAACTTTGAGAGATTATTTTGCAAGTGGTAGAGCACTGTTTGAGCAGGGGGGGGAACTCTCTTGTGGCCGGCGGTACAGGCCCAGGGCCCCTCATGTTACAACGGTGTGTCTGACATTGGGTGCGCACCACCACCGCCAGAGACACTTTATTGTACTATGAGGGACCCAGTGGCAGTGCCGTTGACCAAAAGCGTGCACACCCACCTCTTCAGACAAACGGAACTCTCACGGGTGCTTCAGCCAAGTGGCCAGACCACGGCCCCGTGGGAGGAGTTTGGCCATTTAGGGAGGTGTAAACATGTCGTATGCTGGACAAACAGCTGCTGCAAATTACGAGATTGGAAAAGTCAGTCAGAGCAGTCCACAAGCAAGACCTTTTCATAGGAAAGCTAGGTGTCAGCCGGGCAAGGTGGGGCAAAAGAATTCGAAATCCAGTTGTGGTTCATTTTAATGAAGGTTAGATCATCAACTTTTTGGGTAGCCAGGCAAGTCCTTTTTTCGGTTAATATTGAACCTGCAGCACTAAATACTCTTTCTGATAGGACATTAGCTGCTGGGCAAGCAAGCTCCTGCAATGCATATTCTGCCAATTCTAGCCAGGTGTCTAATTTGGATGCCCAGTAATCAAATGGAAATGACGGTTGAGGGAGAACGTCGATAAGGGATGAATAATAGTTAGTAACCATACTGGACAAATGTTGTCTCCAGTCACTTTGAAATGATGCTGCAGTACCTGTCCTGTCTGCGGTCATAGCAAAATCACTCCACAACCTGGTCAGAAAACCCCTCTGTCCAATGCCACTTCTGATTTGTGCACCTCAAACACCTCTGGCCTGCTGCCCCCTGCAGCTCGTGTGATAACGATCACCAGTGCTGTGTGCTGGGAATGCCTGAATCAAACGGTCAACAAGAGTTGATTGTTTGGTTGCTAATATTTGTTGCAGGTTTTCATGTGGCATAATATTTTGCAATTTGC
Source organism: Ranitomeya imitator (assembly GCF_032444005.1). Lineage (NCBI taxonomy): Eukaryota > Metazoa > Chordata > Amphibia > Anura > Dendrobatidae > Ranitomeya > Ranitomeya imitator. The sequence continues at coordinate 205,245,192 of NC_091287.1, read as the reverse complement.
CTTTATAGCGAGGATCAAGGAGGCAGGCCAACCAGTAATCGTCTCCGGCCATCATTTTACAAATACGTGTGTCCCTTTTGAGGATACGTAAGGCATAATCCGCCATGTGGGCCAAAGTTCCAGTTGTCAAATCTGCGGTTGTGCTGGGTTGAGGGGCAGTTTCAGGCACATCTAAGTCACTTGTCTCCCTAAAAAAACCTGACCCCGGCCTTGCAACGCCACCAGTTGCTATTGGCCCCGGAGAAGCTTAATCATTACAAAAATATTCATCCCCATCATCCTCCTCCTCCTCCTGTTCGCCCGCTACCTCATCCTGTACACTGCCCTGACCAGACAATGGCTGACTGTCATCAAGGCTTTCCTCTTCCTCTGCTGCAGACGCCTGCTCCTTTATGTGCGTCAAACTTTGCATCAGCAGACGCATTAGGGGGATGCTCATGCTTATTATGGCGTTGTCTGCACTAACCAGCCGTGTGCATTCCTCATAACACTGAAGGACTTGACACATGTCTTGTATCTTTGACCACTGCACACCTGACAACTCCATGTCTGCCATCCTACTGCCTGCCCGTGTATGTGTATCCTCCCACAAATACATAACAGCACGCCTCTGTTCGCACAGTCTCTGAAGCATGTGCAGTGTTGAGTTCCACCTTGTTGCAACGTCGATGATTAGGCGATGCTGGGGAAGGTTCAAAGACCGCTGATAGGTCTGCATACGGCTGGAGTGTACGGGCGAACGGCGGATATGCGAGCAAAGTCTGCGCACTTTGAGGAGCAGGTCGGATAACCCCGGATAACTTTTCAGGAAGCACTGCACCACCAGGTTTAAGGTGTGAGCCAGGCAAGGAATGTGTTTCAGTTGGGAAAGGGAGATGGCAGCCATGAAATTCCTTCCGTTATCACTCACTACCTTGCCTGCCTCAAGATCTACAGTGCCCAGCCACGACTGCGTTTCTTTCTGCAAGAACTCGGACAGAACTTCCGCGGTGTGTCTGTTGTCGCCCAAACACTTCATAGCCAATACAGCCTGCTGACGCTTGCCAGTTGCTGCCCTATAATGGGACACCTGTGGTGTGCAACAGTGGCAACTGCGGATGGAGTGGTTGTGCGACTGCAGTATGTGGATGAGCTCTCGCTTCTGCAGGAGGACGAGGAGGAGGAGGTGCGAACGGCTACAGCCAACTGTTTCCTAGACCGTGGGCTAGGCAGAACTGTCCCAAAATTGCTGTCCCCTGTGGACCCTGCATCCACCACATTCACCCAGTGTGCCGTGATGGAGACATAACGTCCCTGGCCATGCCTACTGGTCCATGCATCTGTTGTCAGGTGCACCTTTGTGCTCACAGACTGCCTGAGTACATGGACGATGCGCTCTTTAACATGCTGGTGGAGGGCTGGGATGGCTTTTCTGGAAAAGAAGTGTCGACTGGGTAGCTCGTAGCGTGGTACAGCGTAGTCCATCAGGGCTTTGAAAGCTTCGCTTTCAACTAACCAGTAGGGCATCATTTCTAACGAGATTAGTCTAGCCATGTGGGCGTTCAAACCCTGTGTACGCGGATGCGAGGCTAAGTACTTCCTTTTTCTAACGAGAGTCTCATGTAGGGTGAGCTGGACTGGAGAGCTGGAGATCGTGGAACTAGCGGGGTGTTATGAACTGGTGATTCAGAACCACAATGGACCTAGTGGTTAAGAGCACACAAAGTGACCTGATAGTTACTAATAACATAGGACGAGCTCTGAGACGTGGGAACTCTGCTGACCGCAATCCCTAATCCTATCATACCACACTAGAGGTAGCCGTGGAGCGCTCCTGACCAGACCTAGGCGCCTCGGGCACAGCCTCAGAAACTAGCTAGCCCTGAAGATAGAAAAATAAGCCTACCTTGCCTCAGAGAAATACCCCAAAGGAAAAGGCAGCCCCCCACATATAATGACTGTGAGTTGAGATGAAAATTCAAACGCAGAGATGAAATAGATTTAGCAAAGTGAGGCCCAACTTACTGAATAGACCGAGGATAGGAAAGATTGCTTTGCGGTCAACACAAAACCCTACAAACAACCACGCAGAGGGGGCAAAAAGACCCTCCGCACCGACTAACGGTACGGAGGTGCTCCCTCTGCGTCCCAGAGCTTCCAGCAAGCAAGAAAAACCAATATAGCAAGCTGGACAGAAAAAATAGCAAACAAAAATAACACAAGCAAAACTTAGCTTATGCAGGGCAGACAGGCCACAAGAACGATCCAGGAGAGAGCAAGACCAATACTGGAACATTGACTGGAGGCCAGGAACAAAGAACTAGGTGGCGTTAAATAGAGCAGCACCTAACGACTTAACCTCGTCACCTGAGGAAGGAAACTCAGAAGACGCAGCCCCACTCACATCCACCAGAGGAAGGTCATAGACAGAACCAGCCGAAGTACCACTCATGACCACAGGAGGGAGCTTGACCACAGAATTCACAACAGTACCCCCCCTTCAGGAGGGGTCAGCGAACCCTCACCAGAGCCCCCAGGCCGACCAGGATGAGCCAAATGAAAGGCACGAACCAGATCGGCAGCATGAACATCAGAGGCAAAGACCCAGGAATTATCTTCCTGACCATAACCCTTCCACTTAACCAGGTACTGGAGTTTCCGTCTCGAAATACGAGAATCCAAAATCTTCTCCACTATATACTCCAACTCCCCCTCAACCAAAACTGTGGCAGGAGGATCAACGGATGGAACCACAGGTGCCACGTATCTCCGCAACAATGACCTATGGAATACGTTATGGATGGAAAAAGAAGCTGGAAGGGTCAAACGAAAAGACACAGGATTAAGAACCTCAGAAATCCTATACGGACCAATGAAACGAGGCTTAAACTTAGGAGAGGAAACTTTCATCTATAATATAACGCTGGGAGCGTCACTCTGTCCGAAGCCTCTATAGACTGCGCAAGCGCAAGCGCCAACGCAGTCTGGGCCTCACAGAGCGACGCTCCCGGGAGATCGCGGTGTGCGTTCACACTGAACGCACACCGCGATCTCCACCGCAGAAGCAGGGACCGCCAGGAGGGTGCGTATCGGCCTATATTCACCTGTCCCCGTTCCATCGCTGAGCGGCGCCATCTTCCCGGTCTTCGGCCTGTGACCTTCAGTTCAGAGGGCGCGATGACGCGCTTAATGCGCGCCGGCGCCACCCTCTGACTGAACAATCACAGCCAGGAGACCGGGAAGATGGCGGCGCTCAGCGATGGAACGCCGGACAGGTGAGTATAGTAAGTGCTGGGGGGGCCTGAGCTGGCGGCGATACCGGCACCTGACCCCCACAGCGCGCCGGTGTCCCCGCCTGCTCAGGCCCCCCAGCACTCGGCGCCGAGCGGGTCAGAGGCAGTATGGGGACGCAGGATGGAGCAGCACATAAGGATGGGGACGCAGGATGGAGCAGCACATAAAGATGGGGACGCAGGATGGAGCAGCACATAAGGATGGGGACGCAGGATGGAGCAGCACATAAGGATGGGGACGCAGGATGCAGCAGCACATAAGGATGGGGACGCAGGATGGAGCAGCACATAAGGATGGGGACGCAGGATGGAGCAGCGCATAAGGATGGGGACGCAGGATGGAGCAGCACATAAGGATGGGGACGCAGGATGGAGCAGCACATAAGGATGGGGACGCAGGATGGAGCAGCACATAAGGATGGGGACGCAGGATGCAGCAGCACATAAGGATGGGGACGCAGGATGGAGCAGCACATAAGGATGGGGACGCAGGATGGAGCAGCACATAAGGATGGGGACGCAGGATGCAGCAGCACATAAGGATGGGGACGCAGGATGCAGCAGCACATAAGGATGGGGACGCAGGATGCAGCAGCACATAAGTATGGGGACGCAGGATGCAGCAGCACATAAGGATGGGGATGCAGGATGCAGCAGCACATAAGGATGGGGACGCAGGATGGAGCAGCACATAAGGATGGGGACGCAGGATGGAGCAGCACATAAGGATGGGGACGCAGGATGGAGCAGCCCATAAGGATGGGGACGCAGGATGCAGCAGCACATAAGGATGGGGACGCAGGATGCAGCAGCACATAAGGATGGGGACGCAGGATGGAGCAGCACATAAGGATGGGGACGCAGGATGCAGCAGCACATAAGGATGGGGACGCAGGATGGAGCAGCACATAAGGATGGGGACGCAGGATGCAGCAGCACATAAGTATGGGGACGCAGGATGCAGCAGCACATAAGGATGGGGATGCAGGATGCAGCAGCACATAAGGATGGGGACGCAGGATGGAGCAGCACATAAGGATGGGGACGCAGGATGGGAGCAGCACATAAGGATGGGGACGCAGGATGGAGCAGCACATAAGGATGGGGACACAGGATGGAGCAGCACATAAGGATGGGGACGCAGGATGCAGCAGCACATAAGGATGGGGACGCAGGATGCAGCAGCACATAAGGATGGGGACGCAGGATGGAGCAGCACATAAGGATGGGGACGCAGGATGCAGCAGCACATAAGGATGGGGACGCAGGATGGAGCAGCACATAAGGATGGGGACGCAGGATGCAGCAGCACATAAGGATGGGGACGCAGGATGCAGCAGCACATAAGGATGGAGACGCAGGATGCAGCAGCACATAAGGATGGGGACGCAGGATGGAGCAGCACATAAGGATGGGGATGCAGAATGGGAGCAGCACATAAGGATGGGGACGCAGGATGGAGCAGCACATAAGGATGGGGACGCAGGATGCAGCAGCACATAAGGATGGGGACGCAGGATGCAGCAGCACATAAGCATGGGGACGCAGGATGCAGCAGCACATAAGGATGTGGACGCAGGATGCAGCAGCACATAAGGATGGGGACGCAGGATGCAGCAGCACATAAGGATGGGGACGCAGGATGCAGCAGCACATAAGGATGGGGACGCAGGATGCAGCAGCACATAAGGATGGGGACGCAGGATGGAGCAGCACATAAGGATGGGGACGCAGGATGGAGCAGCGCATGACAGGATGGGGACGCAGGATGGAGCAGCGCATGACAGGATGGGGACGCAGGATGGAGCAGCGCATGACAGGATGGGGACGCAGGATGGAGCAGCGCATGACAGGATGGGGACGCAGGATGGAGCAGCGCATGACAGGATGAGGACGCAGGATGGAGCAGCACATGACAGGATGGGGACGCAGGATGGGAGCAGCGCATCACAGGATGGGAGCAGCGCATCACAGGATGGGGATACAGGATGGGAGCAGCGCATGACAGGATGGGGACGCAGGATGGAAGCAGCGCATGACAGGAAGGGAAACGCAGGATGGAGCAGCACATGACAGGAAGGGGACGCAGGATGGAGCAGCGCATGACAGGATGGGGACGCAGGATGGAGAAGCGCATGACAGGATGGGGACGCAGGATGGAGCAGCACATACCAGGATGGAGACAATATACCAATATAAATGCTCGCCACCCGGGCGTAGAACGGGTTCAATAGCTAGTAGGAATATAACGAGATGACAACCAAACCAAATCCCCAACATGAAGTCGGAGACCCACACAGCGCCTGTGGTTAGCGAAACGTTGAGCCTTCTCCTGAGACAATGTCAAATTGTCCACTACATGAGTCCAAATCTGCTGCAACCTATCCACCACAGTATCCACACCAGGACAGTCAGAAGACTCAACCTGCCCTGAAGAGAAACGAGGATGGAAACCAGAATTGCAGAAAAACGGCGAAACCAAAGTAGCCGAGCTGGCCCGATTATTAAGGGCCAACTCAGCCAAAGGCAAAAAGGACACCCAATCATCCTGATCAGCAGAAACAAAACATCTCAGATATGTTTCCAAGGTCTGATTGGTTCGTTCAGTCTGGCCATTTGTCTGAGGATGGAAAGCCGAGGAAAAAGACAAATCAATGCCCATCCTAGTACAAAAGGCTCGCCAAAACCTCGAAACAAACTGGGAACCTCTGTCAGAAACGATGTTCTCCGGAATGCCATGTAAACGAACCACATGCTGGAAGAACAATGGCACCAAATCAGAGGAGGAAGGCAATTTAGACAAGGGTACCAAATGGACCATCTTAGAGAAGCGATCACAAACCACCCAAATGACCGACATTTTTTGAGAGACGGGGAGATCCGAAATAAAATCCTTAGAGATATGTGTCCAGGGCCTCTTCGGGACTGGCAAGGGCAAAAGCAACCCACTGGCACGAGAACAGCAGGGCTTAGCCCGAGCACAAATCCCACAGGTCTGCACACGACAGAGACGGCCACCAAAAGGATCTAGCCACCAAATCTCTGGTACCAAAGATTCCAGGATGACCAGCCAACACCGAACAATGAACCTCAGAGATAACTCTACTCGTCCATTTATCAGGGACAAACAGTTTCTCCGCTGGGCAACGGTCAGGTCTATTAGCCTGAAATTTTTGCAGCACCCGCCGCAAATCAGGGGAGATGGCAGACAAAATTACCCCCTCTTTGAGAATACCCGCCGGCTCAGGGAAACCCGAAGAGTCGGGCACAAAACTCCTAGACAGGGCATCCGCCTTCACATTTTTAGAGCCCGGAAGGTACGAAACCACAAAGTCAAAACGGGAGAAAAACAGCGACCAACGAGCCTGTCTAGGATTCAACCGTTTGGCAGACTCGAGATAAGTCAAGTTCTTGTGATCAGTCAAGACCACCACGTGATGCTTATCTCCTTCAAGCCAATGACGCCACTCCTCGAATGCCCACTTCATGGCCAGCAACTCTCGATTGCCAACATCATAATTACGCTCAGCAGGCGAAAACTTCCTGGAAAAGAAGGCGCATGGTTTCATCACCGAGCCATCAGAACTTCTTTGCGACAAAACAGCCCCTGCTCCAATCTCAGAAGCATCAACCTCGACCTGGAACGGGAGCGAAACATCTGGTCGGCACAACACAGAGGCAGAAGAAAAACGACGCTTCAACTCTTGAAAAGCTTCCACAGCAGCAGAAGACCAATTGACCACATCAGCACCCTTCTTGGTTAAATCAGTCAACGGTTTAGCAATACTAGAAAAATTATTGATGAAGCGACGATAAAAATTAGCAAAGCCCAGGAACTTTTGCAGACTCTTCAGAGATGTCGGCTGAGTCCAATCATAAATGACCTGAACTTTAACAGGGTCCATCTCGATAGTAGAAGGGGAAAAAATGAAACCCAAAAATGAAACCTTCTGAACACCAAAGAGACACTTTGACCCCTTCACAAACAAAGAATTAGCACGCAGGACCTGGAACATTTGCACGCAGGACCTGGAACACCATTCTGACCTGCTTCACGTGAGACTCCCAATCATCCGAGAAGACCAAAATATCATCCAAGTATACAATCAGGAATTTATCCAGGTACTCTCGGAAGATGTCATGCATAAAGGACTGAAACACTGATGGAGCATTAGAAAGCCCAAATGGCATAACCAGGTACTCAAAATGGCCCTCGGGCGTATTAAATGCTGTTTTCCATTCATCGCCCTGATTATACGCACCACGAAGATCTATCTTGGTGAACCAACTAGCCCCCTTAATCCGAGCAAACAAGTCAGACAGCAGCGGCAAGGGGTACTGAAATTTGACTGTGATTTTATTTAGAAGGCGGTAATCAATACAAGGTCTCAGCGAACCATACTTCTTGGCCACAAAAAAGAACCCTGCTCCCAATGGTGACGACGACGGGCGAATATGACCCTTCTCCAAGGATTCCTTTACGTAACTCCGCATAGCGGCGTGCTCAGGCACAGACAAATTAAACAGTCGACCTTTAGGAAACTTACTACCAGGAATCAAATCGATAGCACAATCGCAATCCCTATGCGGAGGTAGGGCACTGGACTTGGACTCATCAAATACATGCCGGTAATCCGACAAGAACTCTGGGACCTCAGAAGGGGTGGATGATGAATTAGACAGAAATGGAACATCACCATGTACCCCCTGACAACCCCAGCTGGACACAGACATTGATTTCCAATCCAATACTGGGTTATGGACTTGTAGCCATGGCAACCCCAACACGACCACATCATGCAGATTATGCAACACCAAAAAGCGAATATCCTCCTGATGCGCAGGAGCCATGCACATGGTCAGCTGGGTCCAGTACTGAGGCTTATTCTTGGCCAATGGCGTAGCATCAATTCCTCTCAATGGAATAGGATACTGCAAGGCCTCCAAGAAAAACCCACAGCGCCTAGCAAACTCCAAGTCCATCAAATTCAGGGCAGCGCCTGAATCCACAAATGCCATGACAGAATAGGATGACAAAGAGCAGATCAAAGTAACGGACAAAAGAAATTTCGACTGTACCGTACCAATGGTGGCAGACCTAGCGAACCGCTTAGTGCGCTTAGGACAATCGGAGATAGCATGAGTGGAATCACCACAGTAAAAACACATTCTGACGTCTGTGTTCTTGCCGTTCAGCTCTGGTCAAAGTCCTATCGCGCTGCATAGGCTCAGGTTTATGCTCAGATAATACCGCCAAATGGTGCACAGTTTTACGCTCACGCAAGCGTCGACCGATCTGAATGGCCAAAGACATAGACTCATTCAGACCAGCAGGCATAGGAAATCCCACCATGACATCCTTAAGGGCTTCAGAGAGACCCTTTCTGAAAATTGCTGCCAGCGCACATTCATTCCATTGAGTGAGCACAGACCACTTCCTAAACTTCTGACAATATATCTCGACCTCATCCTGACCCTGACACAGAGCCAGCAAATTTTTCTCTGCCTGATCCACTGAATTAGGTTCATCATAAAGTAATCCGAGCGCCAGAAAAAATGCATCAATATTACATAATGCAGGATCTCCTGGCGCAAGGGAAAATGCCCAGTCTTGAGGGTCGCCACGTAATAAAGAAATAATGATCTTAACTTGTTGAACTGGGTCACCAGAGTGTTATGGCTGGCAATCAGGCAACACAGCGTGCAGTAATCAGCGCACATACAGAGATCTGGCAATAACCAAAAACAATAGGACGAGCTCTGAGACGTGGAATCTCTGTAGACTGCAGTACCTGATCTATCCTCACACAACTATAAGCAGCAGTGGATTGCGCCTATCACTACCTATGCAACTCGGCACTGCCTGAGGAGCTGACTAGCCTGAAGATAGAAATACAAGCCTGACTTACCTCAGAGAAATACCCCAAAGGAATAGGCAGCCCCCCACATATAATGACTGTTAGCAAGATGAAAAGACAAACGTAGGAATGAAATAGATTCAGCAAAGTGAGGCCCGATATTCTAGACAGAGCGAGGATAGCAAAGAGAACTATGCAGTCTACAAAAAACCCTAAAACGAAAACCACGCAAAGGGGCAAAAAGACCCACCGTGCCGAACTAACAGCACGGCGGTGCACCCCTTTGCTTCTCAGAGCTTCCAGCAAAAGTTAATAGCAAGCTGGACAGAAAAAACAGAAAACAAACTAGAAACACTTATCTAGCAGAGCAGCAGGCCCAAGGAAAGATGCAGTAGCTCAGATCCAACACTGGAACATTGACAAGGAGCAAGGAAGACAGACTCAGGTGGAGCTAAATAGCAAGGCAGCCAACGAGCTCACCAAAACACCTGAGGGAGGAAGCCCAGAGACTGCAATACCACTTGTGACCACAGAAGTGAACTCAGCCACAGAATTCACAACAGTACCCCCCCCTTGAGGAGGGGTCACCGAACCCTCACCAGAACCCCCAGGCCGACCAGGATGAGCCACATGAAAGGCACGAACAAGATCTGGGGCATGGACATCAGAGGCAAAAACCCAGGAATTATCTTCCTGAGCATAACCCTTCCATTTGACCAGATACTGGAGTTTCCGTCTAGAGACACGAGAATCCAAAATCTTCTCCACAACATACTCCAATTCCCCCTCCACCAAAACAGGGGCAGGAGGCTCCACAGATGGAACCATAGGTGCCACGTATCTCCTCAACAACGACCTATGGAATACATTATGTATGGAAAAGGAGTCTGGGAGGGTCAGACGAAAAGACACCGGATTGAGAATCTCAGAAATCCTATACGGACCAATAAAACGAGGTTTAAATTTAGGAGAGGAAACCTTCATAGGAACATGACGAGAAGATAACCAAACCAGATCCCCAACACGAAGTCGGGGTCCCACACGGCGTCTGCGATTAGCGAAAAGCTGAGCCTTCTCCTGGGACAAGGTCAAATTGTCCACTACCTGAGTCCAGATCTGCTGCAACCTGTCCACCACAGAATCCACACCAGGACAGTCCGAAGACTCAACCTGTCCTGAAGAGAAACGAGGATGGAACCCAGAATTGCAGAAAAATGGAGAGACCAAGGTAGCCGAGCTGGCCCGATTATTAAGGGCGAACTCAGCCAACGGCAAAAATGACACCCCATCATCCTGGTCAGCGGAAACAAAACATCTCAGATATGTTTCCAAGGTCTGATTGGTTCGTTCGGTCTGGCCATTAGTCTGAGGATGGAAGGCCGAGGAGAAAGATAGGTCAATGCCCATCCTACCACAAAAGGCTCGCCAGAACCTCGAGACAAACTGGGAACCTCTGTCAGAAACAATATTCTCAGGAATGCCATGCAAACGAACCACATGCTGGAAGAACAAAGGCACCAAATCAGAGGAGGAAGGCAATTTAACCAAGGGCACCAGATGGACCATTTTAGAAAAGCGATCACAGACCACCCAAATGACCGACATTTTTTGAGAAACGGGAAGGTCAGAAATGAAATCCATCGAAATATGTGTCCAAGGCCTCTTCGGGACCGGCAAGGGCAAAAGCAACCCACTGGCACGTGAACAGCAGGGCTTAGCCCTAGCACAAATTCCACAGGACTCCACAAAAGCACGCACATCCCGTGACAGAGATGGCCACCAGAAGGATCTAGCAACCAACTCCCTGGTACCAAAGATTCCTGGATGACCGGCCAGCACCGAACAATGAAGTTCAGAGATAACTTTACTAGTCCACCTATCAGGGACGAACAGTTTCTCGGCCGGACAACGATCAGGTTTATTAGCCTGAAATTTCTGCAACACTCTCCGCAAATCAGGGGAGATGGCAGACACAATGACTCCTTCCTTGAGGATACTCGCCGGCTCAGATAACCCCGGAGAGTCGGGCACAAAACTCCTAGACAGAGCATCCGCCTTCACATTTTTAGAGCCCGGAAGGTATGAAATCACAAAATCAAAACGAGCAAAAAATAACGACCAACGGGCCTGTCTAGGATTCAAGCGCTTGGCAGACTCAAGATAAGTAAGGTTCTTATGATCAGTCAAAACCACCACGCGATGCTTAGCACCCTCAAGCCAATGACGCCACTCCTCGAATGCCCACTTCATGGCCAGCAACTCTCGGTTGCCCACATCATAATTACGCTCAGCAGCAGAAAATTTCCTGGAAAAGAAAGCACATGGTTTGAACACTGAGCAACCAGAACCTCTCTGTGACAAAACCGCCCCTGCACCAATCTCAGAAGCATCAACCTCGACCTGGAACGGAAGAGAAACATCAGGTTGACACAACACAGGGGCACAGCAAAAACGACGCTTCAACTCCTGAAAAGCTTCCACGGCAGCAGAAGACCAATTAACCAAATCAGCACCCTTCTTGGTCAAATCGGTCAATGGTCTGGCAATGCTAGAAAAATTACAGATGAAGCGACGATAAAAATTAGCAAAGCCCAGGAATTTCTGCAGACTTTTTAGAGATGTCGGCTGAGTCCAATCCTGGATGGCCTGAACCTTAACCGGATCCATCTCGATAGTAGAAGGGGAAAAGATGAACCCCAAAAATGAAACTTTCTGCACACCGAAGAGACACTTTGATCCCTTCACGAACAAGGAATTAGCACGCAGTACCTGGAAAACCATTCTGACTTGCTTCACATGAGACTCCCAATCATCTGAGAAGATCAAAATGTCATCCAAGTAAACAATCAAGAATTTATCCAGATACTCACGGAAAATGTCATGCATAAAAGACTGAAAAACAGATGGAGCATTGGCAAGTCCGAACGGCATCACCAGATACTCAAAATGACCCTCGGGCGTATTAAATGCCGTTTTCCATTCATCTCCCTGCCTGATTCTCACCAGATTATACGCACCACGAAGATCAATCTTAGTAAACCAACTAGCCCCCTTAATCCGAGCAAACAAGTCAGAAATCAATGGCAAGGGATACTGAAACTTAACAGTGATCTTATTAAGAAGGCGGTAATCAATACACGGTCTTAGCGAACCATCCTTCTTGGCTACAAAAAAGAACCCTGCTCCCAATGGTGACGACGATGGGCGAATATGTCCCTTCTCCAGGGACTCCTTCACATAACTGCGCATAGCGGTGTGTTCAGGTACGGACAAATTAAATAAACGACCCTTAGGGAATTTACTACCAGGAATCAAATTGATAGCACAATCACAATCCCTATGCGGAGGTAGGGCATCAGACTTGGACTCTTCAAATACATCCTGAAAGTCCGACAAGAACTCTGGGATGTCAGAAGGAATGGATGACGAAATAGACAAAAATGGAACATCACCATGTACTCCCTGACAACCCCAGCTGGTTACCGACATAGAGTTCCAATCCAATACTGGATTATGGGTTTGTAGCCATGGCAACCCCAACACGACCACATCATGCAAATTATGCAGTACCAGAAAGCGAATAACTTCCTGATGTGCAGGAGCCATGCACATGGTCAGCTGGGCCCAGTACTGAGGCTTATTCTTGGCCAAAGGTGTAGCATCAATTCCTCTCAACGGAATAGGACACCGCAAAGGCTCCAAGAAAAATCCACAACGTTTAGCATAATCCAAATCCATCAGATTCAGGGCAGCGCCTGAATCCACAAACGCCATGACAGAATACGATGACAAAGAGCACATTAAGGTAATGGACAAAAGGAATTTGGACTGTACAGTACCAATAACGGCAGAGCTATCGAACCGCCTAGTGCGTTTAGGACAATTAGAAATAGCATGAGTAGAATCACCACAATAGAAACACAGTCTGTTCAGACGTCTGTGTTCTTGCCGTTCTACTTTAGTCATAGTCCTGTCGCACTGCATAGGCTCAGGTTTACTCTCAGACAATACTGCCAGATGGTGCACAGATTTACGCTCGCGCAAGCGACGACCGATCTGAATGGCCAAGGACATAGACTCATTCAAACCAGCAGGCATAGGAAATCCCACCATTACATCCTTAAGAGCTTCAGAGAGACCCTTTCTGAACAAAGCCGCTAGTGCAGATTCATTCCACAGAGTGAGTACTGACCACTTCCTAAATTTCTGACAATATACTTCTACATCATCCTGACCCTGGCATAAAGCCAGCAGATTTTTCTCAGCCTGATCCACTGAATTAGGCTCATCGTAAAGCAATCCCAGCGCCTGGAAAAATGCATCAACATTACTCAATGCAGAATCTCCTGGTGCAAGAGAAAACGCCCAGTCCTGTGGGTCGCCGCGCAAAAAAGAAATAATAATCAAAACCTGTTGAATAGGATTACCAGAAGAATGAGGTTTCAAGGCCAAAAATAGCTTACAATTATTTCTGAAACTCAGGAACTTAGTTCTGTCACCAAAAAACAAATCAGGAATCGGAATTCTTGGTTCTAGCATCGATTTCTGATCAATAGTATCTTGAATCTTTTGTACATTTACAACGAGATTATCCATTGAGGAGCACAGAGCCTGAATATCCATGTCCACAGCTGTGTCCTGAAGCACTCTAATGTCTAGGGGAAAAAAAAGACTGAAGACAGAGCTAAGAAAAAAAAATGATGTCAGGATTTCTTTTTTCCCTCTATTGGGAATCATTGGTGTGGCTCCTTGTACTGTTATGGCTGGCAATCAGGCAACACAGCGTGCAGTAATCAGCGCACATACAGAGATCTGGCAATAACCAAAAACAATAGGACGAGCTCTGAGACGTGGAATCTCTGTAGACTGCAGTACCTGATCTATCCTCACACAACTATAAGCAGCAGTGGATTGCGCCTATCACTACCTATGCAACTCGGCACTGCCTGAGGAGCTGACTAGCCTGAAGATAGAAATACAAGCCTGACTTACCTCAGAGAAATACCCCAAAGGAATAGGCAGCCCCCCACATATAATGACTGTTAGCAAGATGAAAAGACAAACGTAGGAATGAAATAGATTCAGCAAAGTGAGGCCCGATATTCTAGACAGAGCGAGGATAGCAAAGAGAACTATGCAGTCTACAAAAAACCCTAAAACGAAAACCACGCAAAGGGGCAAAAAGACCCACCGTGCCGAACTAACAGCACGGCGGTGCACCCCTTTGCTTCTCAGAGCTTCCAGCAAAAGTTAATAGCAAGCTGGACAGAAAAAACAGAAAACAAACTAGAAACACTTATCTAGCAGAGCAGCAGGCCCAAGGAAAGATGCAATAGCTCAGATCCAACACTGGAACATTGACAAGGAGCAAGGAAGACAGACTCAGGTGGAGCTAAATAGCAAGGCAGCCAACGAGCTCACCAAAACACCTGAGGGAGGAAGCCCAGAGACTGCAATACCACTTGTGACCACAGAAGTGAACTCAGCCACAGAATTCACAACACCAGAGGAGCGGGGTTTCAAAGCCAGAAACAGTTTACAATTATTTTTAAAACTCAGAAACTTAGCTCTATCTCCAGAAAACAAATCAGGAATAGGAATTCTTGGTTCTAACATAGAATTCTGAACCACAAAGTCTTGAATATTTTGTACTCTTGCAGTGAGATGATCCACACAAGAAGACAGACGTTTAATGTCCATCACTACACCTGTGTCCTGAACCACCCAAATGTCTAGGGGAAAAGAAAGACAAAACACAGTACAGAGAAAAAAAAATGGTCTCAGAACTTCTCTTTTCCCTCTATTGAGAAGCATTAGTACTTTGGGCCTCCAGTACTGTTATGAACTGGTGATTCAGAATCACAATGGACCTAGTGGTTAAGAGCACACAAAGTGACCTGATAGTTACTAATAACATAGGACGAGCTCTGAGACGTGGGAACTCTGCTTACCGCAATCCCTAATCCTATCATACCACACTAGAGGTAGCCGTGGAGCGCTCCTGACCAGACCTAGGCGCCTCGGGCACAGCCTGAGAAACTAGCTAGCCCTGAAGATAGAAAAATAAGCCTGCCTTGCCTCAGAGAAATTCCACAAAGGAAAAGGCAGCCCCCCACATATAATGACTGTGAGTAAAGATGAAAATACAAACATAGAGATGAAATAGATTTTAGCAAAGTGAGGCCCGACTTACTGAATATACCGAGGATAGGAAAGATAGCTTTGCGGTCAGCACAAAAACCTACAAACAACCACGCAGAGGGCGCAAAAAGACCCTCCGCACCGACTAATGGTACGGAGGTGCTCCCTATGCGTCTCAGAGCTTCCAGCAAGCAAGAAAAACCAATATAGCAAGCTGGACAGAAAATATAACAAACAAAAGTAACACAAGCAAAACTTAGCTTATGCAGGGCAGACAGGCCACAAGAACGATCCAGGAGAGAGCAAGACCAATACTGGAACATTGACTGGAGGCCAGGAACAAAGAACTAGGTGGATTTAAATAGAGCAGCACCTAACAACTTAACCTCGTCACCTGAGGAAGGAAACTCAGAAGCCGAAGCCCCACTCACATCCACCAGAGGAAGCTCATAGACAGAACCAGCCGAAGTACCACTCATGACCACAGGAGGGAGCTTGACCACAGAATTCACAACAGCGGGGGTGTCGGTGGACATGGCTGACTGAGAGACGGTTGGAGATGGTATTCTTGCCGCCGGTGCCCTAAATGCAGTATTTCCTACTACTAAACTGGTGATTCCCTGACCCTGACAGCTTTGGCCTGGCAACGAAACTTGCACAGATACTGCAGGTGGTGCGGAAAATGGTGGCCTTACAGTGACGGAAGGGATGTTGCGTTGCTGACTAGCTTCATTGGCCGAGGGTGCTACAACCTTAAGGGACGTTTGGTAGTTAGTCCAGGCTTGCAAATGCATGGTGGTTAAATGTCTATGCATGCAACTCGTATTTAGACTTTTCTGATTAAGGTAGTTGAACATTTTTGACAGATGACTTTGCGCTGATCAATTGGATGTTGTTTAAAAAAATGCCAGACTGCACTCTTTCTAGCATCGGATACCTTTTCAGGCATTGCAGACTGAGCTTTAACCGGATGGCCACGCTGTCCTCCAACAGGTTTTGGCTTTGCCACGTGTTTTGGGCCAGATACGGGCCCGACCGATGGAACCTGTTGCGATGTTGATGCCTGCTGCAGCCCCTCCTCCTCCGCTTCAGAACTACTGCCGCCTGCACCCTGTTCCCCCAATGGGTGCCAATCGGGGTCAACAACTGGGTCATCTATGACCTCCTCTTCTATCTCGTGTGCAACTTCGTCTGTGTCACCGTGTAAGTCGGTGGTATAGCGTTCGTGACGGGGCACCATAGTCTCATCAGGGTCTGATTCTGGATCAGTACACTGCGAGGGCAATGTTGTGGTCTGAGTCAAAGGAACAGCATAGTAATCTGGCTGTGGCTGTGCATCAGTGCACTCCATGTCCGATTCATCTTGTAATGGGCATGGCCTGTTAACTGTTTCACTTTCTAACCTAGGGACGGTATGTGTAAAGAGCTCCATGGAGTAACCCGTTGTGTCGCCTGACGCAACCTTCTCTGTTGTTGTTTTTGCTGAAGAGGACAAGGAAGCGACTTGTCCCTGTCCCTGACCGTGAACATCCACTAACGACGCGCTGCTTTTACATTTACCAGTTTCAGAAGAGGAGGCAAAAGAGCTAGAGGCTGAGTCAGCAAGGTAAGCCAAAACTTGCTCTTGCTGCTCCGGCTTTAAAAGCGGTTTTCCTACTCCCAGAAAAGGGAGCGTTCGAGGCCTTGTGTAGCCAGACGACGAACTTGGCTCCACAGCTCGAGACTTAGGTGCTATATTGTTTTTCCCACGACCACCTGATGCTCCACCACCACTACCATCATTACCAGCTGGCAATGAACGCCCACGGCCACGACCTCTTCCACCAGACGTCCTCATTGTTTTAAAAACGTAACCAAAGTAACCGTATTTGTTACTGTAAAACAATTTACAAGGTGAACTCAAACTTCTGTAGGATTTAGATATCCCTTTATAGGTGGGTAAGACTGCAAGGAAAATCAGGCACAATGTTACACACGCGGTTTTCTGTGGCACCAAATGAGAGAGATGCCACATACGCAGGACTGTCACTCAAGCACAAATGCCAATATTAATCTCCCACTGTTTTTTTTTTTTCAGGGAGAATTTAAAAACCAAAAACAGACACTAGGCTTTCTATGGCCCACTATTTGAGAGAGATGGCACACAGGACTGGCACACAAGCACAAAGGCCAATATAAATCTCCCACTGTTTATTTATTTTTTTTCAGGGAGAATTTTAAAACCCAAAACAGACACTAGGCTTTTTGTTGCCCACTATTTGATAGAGATGGCACACAGAACTGGCACACAAGCACAAAGGCCAATATTAATCTCCCACTGTTTATTTTTTTTTTCAGGGAGAATTTAAAAACCCAAAACAGACAATAGGCTTTCTGTGGCCCACTATTTGAGAGAGATGGCACACAGGACTGGCACACAAGCACAAAGGCCAATATTAATCTCCCACTGTTTTTTTTTTCAGGGAGAATTTAAAAACCCAAAACAGACAATTGGCTTTCTGTGGCCCACTATTTGAGAGAGATGGCACACAGGACTGGCACACAAGCACAAAGGCCAATATTAATCTCCCACTATTTTTTTTTTTCAGGGAGAATTTTAAAACCCAAAACAGACACTAGGCTTTCTATGGCCCACTATTTGAGAGAGATGGCACACAGGACTGGCACACAAGCACAAAGGCCAATATTAATCTCCCACTATTTTTTTTTTTCAGGGAGAATTTTAAAACCCAAAACAGACACTAGGCTTTCTATGGCCCACTATTTGAGAGAGATGGCACACAGGACTGGCACACAAGCACAAAGGCCAATATTAATCTCCCACTGTTTATTTATTTTTTTTCAGGGAGAATTTAAACACCAAACCAAAAAAAAAATAAAAAACAGACACTAGGCTTTCTATGGCCCACTATTTGAGAGAGATGGCACACAGTACTGGCACACAAGCACAAAGGCCAATATTAATCTCCCACTGTTTTTTTTTTTCAGGGAGAATTTAAAAACCCAAAACAGACACTAGGCTTTCTATGGCCCACTATTTGAGAGAGATGGCACACAGGACTGGCACACTAGCACAAAGACCAATATTAATCTCACACTGTTTATTTTTTTTTTCAGGGAGAATTTAAAAACCCAAAACAGACACTAGGCTTTCTGTGGCCCACTATTTGAGAGAGATGACACACAGGACTGGCACACAAGCACAAAGGCCAATATTTATCTCCCACTGTTTATTTTTTTTTTCAGGGAGAATTTAAAAACCAAAAAAAAAAAAAAAACAGACACTAGGCTTTCTATGGCCCACTATTTGAGAGAGATGGCACACAGGACTGGCACACAAGCACAAAGGCCAATATTAATCTCCCACTGTTTATTTTTTTTTCAGGGAGAATTTAAAAACCAAAACAAAAAAAAAAAAAAAACAGACACTAGGCTTTCTATGGCCCACTATTTGAGAGAGATGGCACACAGGACTGGCACACAAGCACAAAGGCCAATATTAATCTCAAACTGTTTATTTTTTTTTTCAGGGAGAATTTAAAAACCAAAAACAGACACTAGGCTTTTTGTGGCCCACTATTTGAGAGAGATGGCACACAGGACTGGCACACAAGCACAAAGGCCAATATTAATCTCCCACTATTTATTTTTATTTTTTCAGGGAGAATTTCAAAACCCAAAACAGACATTAGGTTTTCTATGGCCCACTATTTGAGAGAGATGGCACACAGGACAGGCACACAAGCGCAAAGGCCAATATTGATCTCCCACTGTTGATTTTTTTTTTCAGGGAGAATTTAAAAACCAAAACAAAAAAAAAACAAAGAAAACAGACACTAGGCTTTCTATGTCCCACTATTTGAGAGAGATGGCGCACAGGACTGACACACATGCACAAAGGCCAATATTAATCTCACACTGTTTATTTTTTTTTTTCAGGGAGAATTTAAAAACCAAAAACAGACACTAGGCTTTCTGTGGCCCACTATTTGAGAGAGATGGCACACAGGACTGGCACACAAGCACAAAGGCCAATATTAATCTCCCACTGTTTTTTTTTTTTTCAGGGAGAATTTTAAAACCCAAAACAGACACTAGGCTTTCTATGGCCCACTATTTGACAGAGATGGCACACAGGACTGGCACACAAGCACAAAGGCCAATATTAATCTCACACTGTTTTTTTTTTTCAGGGAGAATTTAAAAACCAAAAACAGACACTAGGCTTTCTGTGGCCCACTATTTGAGATAGATGGCACACAGGACTGGCACACAAGAACAAAGGCCAATATTAATCTCCCACAGTTTTTTTTTTTTTAGGGAGAATTTAAAAACAAAAACAAAAAAAACAGACACTAGGCTTTCTGTGGCCCACTATTTGAGAGAGATGGCACACAGGACTGGCACACAAGCACAAAGGCCAATATTAATCTCCCACTGTTTTTTTTTTTTCAGGGAGAATTTAAAAACCAAAACAAACAAAAAAAAAACAGACACTAGGCTTTCTATGGCCCACTATTTGAGAGAGATGGCACACAGGACTGGCACACAAGCACAAAGTCCAATATTAATCTCCCACTGTTAATTTTTTTTTTCAGGTAGAAGTTACAAACCAAAAGAAAAAAAACAAAAAAAACTGACACTAGACTTTCTATGGCCCACTATTTGAGAGAGATGGCACACAGGACTGGCACACAAGCACAAAGGCCAATATTAATCTCCCACTGTTTTTTTTTCAGGGAGAATTTAAAAACCAAAACAAAAAAACAAAAAAAACAGACACTAGCTTTCTGTGGCCCACTATTTGAGAGAGATGGCACACAGGACTGGCACACAAGCACAAAGGCCAATATTAATCTCCCACTGTTAATTTTTTTTTTCAGGGAGAATTTAAAAACCAAATAAAAAAAAACAAAAAAACAGACACTAGGCTTTCTATGGCCCACTATTTGAGAGAGATGACACACAGGACTGGCACACAAGCACAAAGGCCAATATTAATCTCTCACTGTTTTTTTTTTTCAGGGAGAATTTAAAAACCAAAACAAAAAAAACAAAAAAAACAGACTCTAGGCTTTCTGTGGCCCACTGTTTGAGAGAGATGGCACACAGGACTGGCACACAAGCACAAAGGCCAATATTAATCTCCCATTGTTTAATTTTTTTTTTCAGGGAGAGTTTTAAAACAAAAACAAAAAAAAACAGACACTAGGCTTTCTGTGGCCCACTATTTGAGAGAGATGGCACACAGCACTGGCACACAAGCACAAAGGCCAATATTAATCTCACACTGTTTATTTTTATTTCAGGGAGAATTTTAAAACCCAAAACAGACACTAGGCTATCTATGGCCCACTATTTGAGAGAGATGGCACACAGGACTGGCACACAAGCACAAAGGCCAATATTAATCTCACACTGGTTTTTTTTTTTCAGGGAGAATTTAAAAACCCAAAACAGACACTAGGCTTTCTGTGGCCCACTATTTGAGAGAGATGGCACACAGGACTGGCACACAAGCACAAAGTCCAATATTAATCTCCCACTGTTAATTTTTTTTTTCAGGGAGAATTTACAAACCAAAACAAAAAAAAAAACAAAAAAACAGACACTAGGCTTTCTATGGCCCACTATTTGAGAGAGATGGCACACAGGACTGGCACACAAGCACAAAGGCCAATATTAATCTCCCACTGTTTATTTTTTTTTCAGGGAAAATTTAAAAAAAACAAAAACAAAAAAAAAACAGACACTAGGCTTTCTGTGGCCCACTATTTGAGAGAGATGGCACGTAAGACTGGCACACAAGCACAAAGGCCAATATTAATCTCCCACTGTTTATTTTTATTTTTTCAGGGAGAATTTTAAAACCCAAAACAGACACTAGGCTTTCTGTGGCCCACTATTTGAGAGATATGGCACACAGGAATGGCACACAAGCACAAAGGCCAATATTAATCTCCCACTGTTAATTTTTTTATTTCAGGGAGAATTTAAAACCAAAACAAAAAAAACCCCAGACACTAGGCTTTCTGTGGCCCACTATTTGAGAGAGATGGCACGCAGGACTGGCACACAAGCACAAAGTCCAATATTAATCTCCCACTGTTAATTTTTTTATTTCAGGGAGAATTTAAAAACCAAAAACAGACACTAGGCTTTCTGTGGCCCACTATTTGAGAGAGAAGGTACACAGGACTGGCACACAAGCACAAAGGCCAATATTAATCTCCCACTGTGTTAGGGCTGGCGGAATGCACCGAGTAAATATAGAGATGTTATTTGGTGTGTTCGCAGCCGGGGTCCACCGTGCAGGAAATGAACCTGCTGCTGGCAAACAGCGGCACAATATGGCGGTAGAAGCGAACTCTGTTGCTTCACAGAGTCGCTATAAGGAAAGGACTGTGTCCTGTTAAACTCCACAGGAATACACAGTAACTGCTGAGCAGATAGCAGCTTGTGGTCACGCAGTCCAGGAGGCAAACATACAATCTCCTCATCGGAGGAGCCGGTATTCTAGTGGCTTATTTCAGCCAGGGCCCTGTAGCCAAACACACAATCTCCTCACCGGAGGTGCCGGTATTCTAGTGGCTTATTTCAGCCGGGTCCCTGAATACACACAAGCGTGACCACACTGACGCAAAACTCATGTCATGCATTGATACTAGCGCATGGCCGTGCGGCCATGCGAGCCTTATATAGCTGCAGCAAGTAAAAGACCTTTCTAGAAGGACCAATGAGAGACTGCCATACCTGAGCATGTGACCCTAGATCTCCACTGAGAGATCTTACCCTGGGCATGCTCAGTGTGTGAAAAGCAGGAGTTAGTCCTAGCAGCTATAGGACCTTCCTACCATGTGACCCTCGATCTCCACTGAGAGATCTTACTCAGGGCATGCTCAGAATGAGAAAAGCAGGACTTAGTCGCAGAAGCGTCTGCTCGCCGCTGCCCAGCACTGACTTCAATGGCAGAAGCAGGAAAGGCAGTAGTAACTCTTTGTACAGAGTGGGACTGAGCAAGACGCTTGGACTGATGTCTCCGCTGAGCAGGCTCAACTGCGGCAGGAGAGGAATGGGAGACCGCAGCGGAGATGGCCCGAGATTCCCCCTGTGCAGAGGCGGGAACTCAACCCCTAACATTACCCCCCCTCCTAGGACCTCGCTACGGTCAAAGGCAGCAACGAGCTGCGGAGCCTGAATGTGCTCAGCAGGCTCCCAGGACCTGTCCACAGGACCATAATCCTTCCAGTCCACCAAATAAAATTTTTTACCACGTACCACCTTGCACCCCAAAATAGCATTCACCTCGTAATCGTCCGTAGACGAACCTGATGTCCCAGCAGATGACTCGGAAAACCGGGACATGTATACGGGTTTCAAGAGGGACACATGAAAGGTGTCAGTGATACCCAGGCGTGGCGGAAGGGCTAAACGATAGACCACAGGATTAACCTGTTCGAGGACCTTAAAAGGACCCAAGTAGCGAGGTGCAAACTTAGTGGACTCCACTCGCAGCCTGATGTTATGGGCGGAGAGCCACACCAAGTCGCCAGAAGCAAAGGTCGGAGCGGGGCGCCGATGTGCATCGGCGGAGGACCTCATTCTCTCCTTGGAGGCCCGAATGGCATCCTGAGTGCGGTCCCAAATATCCCGTGCCTCCACAGCCCAGTCTGCCACCCTGGAGTCGGCGGAAGACACGAGCATAGGCACAGGTACCCGCGGATGCTGACCATAGTTAAGGAGAAATGGGGTTTGTCCAGTGGAGTCGGCCACGGCGTTGTTCAGCGCAAACTCTGCCCAAGATAGCAAGGATGCCCAGTCATCCTGCCTGGCTGAGACAAAATGTCGCAGATATGTGACCAAGGTCTGGTTGGCCCTCTCTACCAACCCATTCGTCTCGGGATGATATGCGGAGGAGAGATTTAACTCAATGCTGAGAAGACGACAAAGCTCTCTCCAGAACCGAGACGCAAACTGGGGACCCCGGTCACTGACAATTTTGTCCGGCATACCGTGTAGGCGGAAGATGTGTTTTATGAACAACGCTGCCAAGGCCCGTGCAGAAGGTAGCTGTGGAAGCGGGACCAAATGCACCATTTTAGAAAAATGATCGGTGACAACCGAAATGATGGTACAGCCACGAGACTTGGGCAAACCCACCACAAAGTCCATCTTGACCATCTCCCAGGGCCTGTCTGCCACCGGCAAGGGATAGAGTAACCCTGCTGGCCGTTGTCGAGGAGATTTATTTTTGGCACAGGAGACACATGCCTGAATGTAATCTCTGACATCACGAACCATATGTGGCCACCAGTACGACCTCGCCAGTAGCTCAGATGTCCTCTTTGTCCCAAAGTGTCCACCCACCCTGGACGAATGAGCCCAAGAGAAAACCTCCGGTCGCAAATTAATGGGTACAAAAGTCTTGCCCGGAGGCACAGACTCTAGCGAAACCGGAGCTACGGTTCTCAGGCTCTCAGAAGGGACAATAAGCCGAGGCTCCCCTTCCTCCTCCTCAGATGACACAACAGAGCGAGAGAGGGCGTCAGCAAGGATATTCTTCTCCCCGGCGAGATAATGAAGAGAAAAGTGGAACCGGGAGAAGAACAGGGACCTTCTGGCCTGGCGAAAATTTAGCCGCTGGGCTGTCTGCAAATAGACCAAATTTTTGTGGTCCGTGTAAACTTGGAAGGGAAACCGCGCACCTTCCAGAAGGTGTCTCCACTCCGAACTTCATTGCTAGCAACTCCCTGTCCCCGATGGAGTAGTTCCTCTCCGCTGGCGTGAAGGTCTTAGAGAAGAAGAAGCATGGATGCTTCCGACCTTGAGCATCCTTTTGGTAGAGGACTGCTCCAGCAGCAACGGACGAGGCATCCACCTCCATTAGGAATGGCTTATCCACATCGGGACGATGTAAGATGGGAGCGCTAGCAAAGTGGGTCTTAATAGAAGTGAAGGCCTTGGAGACCTCTTCCGACCACAATTTGGGATTCGCTCCCTTCTTGGTGAGGGCTACCAAGGGAGCTACCAGAGTTGAGAAGTGGGGAATGAACTGACGGTAATAGTTTATGAACCCCATAATGCGCTGCACTGCTTTAAGAGAATGGGGCTCTTGCCAGTCCATCACAGCCTGTAGTTTGGCAGGATCCATAGCCAATCCCTGGGCGGAGATGATATAGCCCAGGAAAGGTAAGGACTCCTGCTCGAAGACACACTTCTCCAACTTTGCATAAAGAGAGTTTGCCCGTAGGAGATCGAAGACTCTGCCAACATCTCTCCAGTGGGAGTCAATATCTGGAGAAAAGATGAGAATATCATCCAGATAGACTACAACCGAGGTGGAAAGCATATCCCGGAAGATATCGTTGACAAAGTCTTGGAAAACGGCAGGTGCATTACAGAGCCCGAAGGGCATCACCAGATACTCATAGTGCCCATCTCTGGTGTTAAATGCCGTTTTCCACTCGTCCCCCTCACGGATGCGAATCAGGTTATAAGCACCGCGCAGATCTAGTTTAGTAAACACTCTAGCTCCCCGAAGCCTATCAAAAAGCTCAGATATCAACGGCAAAGGATACTTGTTCTTAACCGTGATAGCATTAAGACCCCTGTAGTCTATGCATGGACGTAGTTCTCCATTCTTCTTCTGCACGAAAAAGAACCCAGCCCCAGCAGGTGACACTGACTTCCCGATGAACCCTCTTGCCAAATTCTCTTGTATGTACTGAGACATTGCCTCCGTTTCCGGGAGAGATAATGGATAGACTCGACCCCGGGGAGGCTCAGCACTAGGCAAGAGATCAATAGGACAGTCATAGGGGCGATGGGGCGGAAGAGTCTCCGCTGCTTTTTTGGAGAACACGTCTGCATAAGACCAATATTGCTTGGGGAGAGAGGAGAGATCTGCGGGTACCTCTGTAGTAGTAACCTGAACGCACTCTCGATGACACCTGTTCCCACAAGATTCACCCCATCCCAGAATTCTGCCTGAGGACCACTCGATATGAGGAGAGTGGTACCGTAACCAAGGTATCCCCAAGAGAACTTCATCAATTCCCTCAGGAATGACGAGTAGAGATATAATCTCTTGATGAGATGGTGACATGGACAGAGTAAAAGGGATAGTTTGATGTGTAATCTGTGTGGGCAGTGTCGACCCATTCACCACTCGTACCGTTACTGGTTGAGATAGCATGACCAGAGGAATTTCGTGACGTTGGGCGAAGGCTGAAGACATAAAATTGCCCTCCGCCCCAGAATCCACGCAGAGTTCTACCGAGTGAGAGGATGAGC
This sequence comes from Ranitomeya imitator, assembly GCF_032444005.1. Taxonomy (NCBI): domain Eukaryota; kingdom Metazoa; phylum Chordata; class Amphibia; order Anura; family Dendrobatidae; genus Ranitomeya; species Ranitomeya imitator. The sequence continues at coordinate 205,219,628 of NC_091287.1, read as the reverse complement.
CCAATGTTATTGTCCCCTTAAAGGACAATTTGGAGGCAAACGTCGCCGTGTCTAGTGCACCTCCACCAACTACCACTAGACGCTGACGTTTCCTCGACCGCTGGAGACATCTGGAGGCAAGATGTCCAGACTGTTGGCAAAGATGACAAATCTGGAGTGCACGAGCGGTCCGGGACTTAGATCCTGCTCGAGACTCTACCACAGGCTCATGGGGCTCAGGAGCCTGGTCTGGAGATTCCAAAGGTTTGGCGAAGGTGGGAGCCAGCCGAAACCTCTGCCTACACTGGGCTCGCTCTAACCTCCGCTCGTGAAAACGGAGATCAATACAAGTGGATAGAGTTATTAACTCCTCCAGTGTGGCGGGAATCTCCCTAGTGGCCAGGGCGTCCTTAACGTGGTCAGCCAGCCCCCTCCAAAATATTGGAATGAGGGCTTTATCCGACCACTCCAGCTCAGATGCTAAGGTGCGGAAGTGGACGGCAAAATGACTGACCAAGGACGAGCCCTGAGTCAATGCCAACAATTGGAGCGCCGTATCATGGGTGACACGAGGTCCCAAAAAGACCTGTTTCAGAGTGCTCAGAAACAACGGAGCACTCTGCACCACATGATCGCTACGCTCCCATAGCGGTGTAGCCTATTGCAACGCTCTGTCCGACAGAAGAGACACTATAAATCCCACCTTAGCCCGCTCTGTAGGGAAACGAGAGGCCAGAAGCTCGAGATGGATAGAGCACTGACTCACGAAACCCCTACAAGACTTACAGTCACCAGAGAATTTCTCTGGAAGCGGGAGGCGAGTTAGAGTCGGGACAGGAGCGGCAGTGGACAAGGTGGCTGCAGCAACACTGGCAGCCTGAACAGCGACAGCAGTGACATCCACAGCTGAGGTTGAACGCTCAAGAGCCGCCAACCTTCCCTCCAGCTGCTGGATGTACCGCTGTGAACGCTGATCGTCCATCATTTACTAGCCAGACCCTGGCGCTAGTATTATGTTAAGACTGGTGGAACGCACCAAGAAAGGTGATATAGATGCGTTCGCAGTCCGGGGTCCACCGTGCAGGTGAAAACCTGCTGCTAGTAAATACAGACAATATGGTGGTACACTAAAGTATATACACGTGGGTTCAACCTCACCCAGCGTGAAGGGAGCAATCCTGTTGAGTCACAGGATCGCGGTACCGCACCTAAAGCGCGAGGGAGTAGTCAGCGTACTTAACCCCAACTGGGATTGAAGTCCGAGTAGACCCTCGCTGGCACTACACCACAACTGGGTGTGAAGGGAAACTAAATATAAATATATAAATGCACAGGAGTGCGAGCAACGCCGCACTGACGGACGCCACCAACCACACTGGCTTGGGTATGGAAAGCGCAAGGCAAGCGCACGGCGCCGTACAGGCGGACACAGCAAGAGGACGCTGTAATGTGTGTATCGTGCAGATGATTAGTCGGGCGCTAGATAGCTACCAACATCCGCAAGCAGACAACAACTCTAGGGAGGGATAATTAGGAGCTTTCATCCATCGACATACATTCAACTACACACACACATATAGCATTATGAGACAATACTAGCGCATGGCCGTGCGGTCATGCGCAGTTTATATAGTTGCAGCACAGGAAGTGGCTACAGAACTTTTGCCCTTCCAAGACCTGCCAAGAGGACCAATGGAATGTGCCGCAGAGCCTGAGCACATGACCCTCGATCTCCAACGGGAGATCTTGCCCTGGGCATACTCAGTGTGTGCAGATAAGGACTTAGTCCCAGAGAAGTCCGCTCGCTGCTGACCAGTATTGGCTTTAAAGGCAGAAGCTGGAGAAGCAACAGTAACTCTTCTCACAGAGTCAGACTGAGCGAGACGCTGGGATCGACGTCCCTGCTGAGCAGACTCCACTGCGGCTGGAGGAGAATGGGAGACCGCAGCGGAGACGGATCGAGATTCCCCCTGTGCAGCAGAGGAAACTCGACTCCTAACATACACTTCTCCAACTTTGCATAGAGAGAATTTGCCCGTAAGAGGTCGAAGACTCTGCCAACATCTCTCCGGTGGAAGTCAATATCTGGAGAAAAGATGAGAATATCATCCAGATAGACTACGACCGAGGTGGAAAGCATATCCCGGAAGATGTCATTGACAAAGTCTTTGAAAACGGCTGGGGCATTACAGAGCCCGTAGGGCATCACCAGATACTCATAGTGCCCATCTCTGGTGTTAAATGCCGTCTTCCATTCGTCCCCCTCACGGATGCGAATCAGGTTATAAGCACCCCGCAGATCTAATTTGGTAAATACCTTAGCCTGTCAAAAAGCTCAGAAATCAGGGGCAGCGGGTACTTATTCTTAACGGTGATGGCGTTAAGACCCCTGTAATCTGTCCCTGTAAAGAATGGACGTAATTCTCCATTTTTCTTCTGCACGAAGAAGAACCCTGCCCCTGCTGGTGACACTGACTTCCTAATGAACCCTCTTGCCAAATTCTCCTGGATGTATTGGGACATGGCCTCCGTTTCCGGAAGAGAGAGGGGATAGACACGTCCCCGAGGAGGTTCTGCTCCAGGCAAGAGATCTATAGGACAGTCATAGGGGCGGTGAGGCGGAAGGGTCTCCGCAGCCTTTTTGGAGAAGACGTCTGCATAGGACCAATAGTATTTGGGAAGAGAAGAGAGATTTGCGGGTATCTCAGTGGTGGAAACCTGAACGCACTCTTTCACACATCTGCCCTTACAGGATTCACTCCAACCCAATATCCTCCCAGAGGACCACTCAATATGTGGGGAGTGGAAACGGAGCCAGGGTATTCCCAGCAGAATCTCATCCATTCCCTCGGGAAGGACAAGAAGGGAAATTATCTCCTGGTGGGATGGGGACATAGCTAACGTGAAAGGGACAGTCTGGTGTGTGATCTGAGATGGAAGTGTCGACCCATTCACTACCCTAACAGTCACCGGTTTGGCGAGCATCAGCAGAGGTATTGCATGGCGCAGAGCAAAAGCTGAGGAGATGAAATTCCCCTCAGCTCCAGAATCCACACAAAGCTCGACTGTTAGAGAGTAAGAGCCTAATATGATTGTCCCTTTGAAGGACAGCTTGGAGGAAAATGCCGCTGTGTCTAGTGAACCTCCTCCAAGGGTTACTAGACGCGATCGTTTACTCGACCGCCATGGACATTTATTGGCATAATGTCCTTCTTGTTGGCAATTTCTGCAAACCACGGGTACTCGAGCGGTCCGAGACTTAGGTCCCGCTCGAGAAACCTCCATGGCCTCATGGGAGTCGGACGCCTGAACGGAAGATTCCAGAGGTCTGGCGAAGGTGGGAGCCAGCCGAAACCTCTGCCCACACTGGGCCCGCTCCAACCTCCGCTCATTAAAACGGAGGTCGATGCGGGTAGATATAGAAATAAGCTCCTCCAGTGTGACGGGAATCTCCCTGGTGGCCAAGGCGTCCTTCACATGGTCTGCCAGTCCTCTCCAGAACACCGGAATAAGGACTTTATCCGGCCATTCCAGCTCAGAGACCAGAGTCCGGAATTGCACGGCAAACTGGCTGACCATGGACGAACCCTGTGTTGTTGCCAACAATTGGGGCGCGGTATCGTGGGTGACACGAGGTCCCAAAAAGACCTGTTTCAGAGCGTCCAGGAAGAGAGGAGCACTCTGCACCACACGATCATTGCGCTCCCATAGCGGCGTTGCCCACTCCAACGCCCTGCCCGACAAAAGGGATAAAATAAATCCCACTTTCGCCCGTTCCGTAGGAAAACGTGCAGTCAGAAGCTCAAGATGTATGGAGCGCTGACTCACGAATCCCCGACATAGTTTACTGTCACCAGCAAACTTGTCTGGAAGAGGGAGACGGGATAAAGTCGGAGCAGGGGTGGCAGAGGACAAACTGGCTGCAGCTACACTTGCAGCCTGAACAGCGACTGCGGTAACATTCACAGCTGAGGTTGTGCGCTCGAGAGCCGTCAACCTACCCTCCAGCTGCTGGATTTACCACTGTAAACGCTGATCGTCCGCCATTTACCAGCCAGACCCTGGCGCTAGTATACTGTTAGGGCTGGCGGAATGCACCGAGTAAATATAGAGATGTTATTTGGTGCGTTCGCAGCCCGGGGTCCACCGTGCAGGAAATGAACCTGCTGCTGGCAAACAGCGGCACAATATGGCGGTAGAAGCGAACTCTGTTGCTTCACAGAGTCGCTATAAGGAAAGGACTGTGTCCTGTTAAACTCCACAGGAATACACAGTAACTGCTGAGCAGATAGCAGCTTGTGGTCACGCAGTCCAGGAGGCAAACATACAATCTCCTCACCGGAGGAGCCGGTATTCTAGTGGCTTATTTCAGCCGGGGCCATGTAACCAAACAAACAATCTCCTCACCGGAGGTGCCGGTATTCTAGTGGCTTATTTCAGCCGGGTCCCTGAATACACACAAATGTGACCACACTGGCGCAAAACTCATGTCATGCATTGATACTAGCGCATGGCCGTGCGGCCATGCGAGCCTTAAATAGCTGCAGCAAGTAAAAGACCTTCCTAGAAGGACCAATGAGAGACTGCCATACCTGAGCATGTGACCCTAGATCTCCACTGAGAGATCTTACCCTGGGCATGCTCAGTGTGTGAAAAGCAGGAGTTAGTCCTAGCAGCTATAGGACCTTCCTACCATGTGACCCTCGATCTCCACTGAGAGATCTTACTCAGGGCATGTTCAGAATGAGAAAAGCAGGACTTAGTCGCAGAAGCGTCTGCTCGCCGCTGCCAAGCACTGACTTCAATGGCAGAAGCAGGAAAGGCAGCAGTAACTCTTTGTACAGCGTGGGTCTGAGCAAGACACTTGGACTGACGTCTCCGCTGAGCAGGCTCAACCGTGGCAGGAGAGGAATGGGAGACCGCAGCGGAGATGGCCCGAGATTCCCCCTGTGCAGAGGCGGGAACTCGACCCCTAACACACTGTTTATTTTTTTTTCAGGGAGAATTAAAAAACAAAAACAAAATAAAAAACAGACAATAGGCTTTCTGTGGCCCACTATTTGAGAGAGATGGCACACAGGACTGGCACACAAGCACAAAGGCCAATATTAATCTCCCACTGTTTATTTTTTTTTTCAGGGAGAATTTTAAAACCCAAAACAGACACTAGGCTTTCTGTGGCCCACTATTTGAGAGAGATGGCACACAGGACTGGCACACAAGCACAAAGGCCAATATTAATCTCCCACTGTTTATTTTTTTTTTCAGGGAAAATTTAAAAACTAAAACAAAAAAAACAGACACTAGGCATTCTGTGGCCCACTATTTGAGAGAGATGGCACACAGGACTGGCACACAAGCACAAAGGCCAATATTAATCTCCCACTGTTTTTTTTTTTTTTTTCAGGGAGAATTTAAAAACCAAAAACAGACACTAGGCTTTCTGTGGCCCACTATTTGATTGAGATGGCACACAGGACTGGCACACAAGCACAAAGGCCAATATTAATCTCCCACTGTGTTAGGGCTGGCGGAATGCACCGAGTAAATATAGAGATGTTATTTGGTGTGTTCGCAGCCCGGGGTCCACCGTGCAGGAAATGAACCTGCTGCTTGCAAACAGCGGCACAATATGGTGGTAGAAGCGAACTCTGTTGCTTCACAGAGTCGCTATAAGGAAAGGACTGTGTCCTGTTAAACTCCACAGGAATACACAGTAACTGCTGAGCAGATAGCAGCTTGTGGTCACGCTGTCCAGGAGGCAAACATACAATCTCCTCATCGGAGGAGCCGGTATTCTAGTGGCTTATTTCAGCCGGGGCCCTGTAACCAAACACACAATCTCCTCACCGGAGGTGCCGGTATTCTAGTGGCTTATTTCAGCCGGGTCCCTGAATACACACAAGCGTGACCACACTGGCGCAAAACTCATGTCATGCATTGATACTAGCGCATGGCCGTGCGGCCATGCGAGCCTTATATAGCTGCAGCAAGTAAAAGACCTTCCTAGAAGGACCAATGAGAGACTGCCATACCTGAGCATGTGACCCTAGATCTCCACTGAGAGATCTTACCCTGGGCATGCTCAGTGTGTGAAAAGCAGGAGTTAGTCCTAGCAGCTATAGGACCTTCCTACCATGTGACCCTCGATCTCCACTGAGAGATCTTACTCAGGGCATGCTCAGAATGAGAAAAGCAGGACTTAGTCGCAGAAGTGTCTGCTCGCCGCTGCCCAGCACTGACTTCAATGGCAGAAGCAGGAATGGCAGCAGTAACTCTTTGTACAGAGTGGGACTGAGCAAGACGCTTGGACTGACGTCTCCGCTGAGCAGGCTCAACTGCGGCAAGAGAGGAATGGGAGACCGCAGCGGAGATGGCCCGAGATTCCCCCTGTGCAGAGGCGGGAACTCGACCCCTAACATTACCCCCCCTCCTAGGGCCCCCCTCCTTGGACCTCGCTACGTTCAAAGGCAGCAACGAGCTGCGGAGACTGAATGTGCTCAGCAGGCTCCCAGGACCTGTCCTCAGGACCATAATCCTTCCAGTCCACCAAATAAAATTTTTTACCACGTACCACCTTGCACCCCAAAATAGCATTTACCTCGTAATCGTCCGTAGACGAACCTGATGTCCCAGCAGATGACTCGGAAAACCGGGACATGTATACGGGTTTCAAGAGGGACACATGAAAGGTGTCGGTGATACCCAGGCGTGGCGGAAGGGCTAAACGATAGACCACAGGATTAACCTGTTCGAGGACCTTAAAAGGACCCAAGTAGCTAGATGCAAACTTAGTGGACTCCACTCGCAGCCTGATGTTATGGGCGGAGAGCCACACCAAGTCGCCAGGAGCAAAGGTCGGAGCGGGGCGCCGATGTGCATCGGCGGAGGACCTCATTCTCTCCTTGGAGGCCCGAATGGCATCCTGAGTGCGGTTCCAAATATCCCGTGCCTCCACAGCCCAGTCTGCCACCCTGGAGTCGGCGGAAGACACGAGCATAGGCACAGGTACCCGCGGATGCTGACCATAGTTAAGGAGAAATGGGGTTTGTCCAGTGGAGTCGGCCACGGCGTTGTTCAGCGCAAACTCTGCCCAAGATAGCAAGGATGCCCAGTCATCCTGCCTGGCTGAGACAAAATGTCGCATATATGTGACCAAGGTCTGGTTGGCCCTCTCTACCAACCCATTCGTCTCGGGATGATATGCGGAAGAGAGATTTAACTCAATGCTGAGAAGACGACAAAGCTCTCTCCAGAACCGAGACGCAAACTGGGGACCCCGGTCACTGACAATTTTGTCCGGCATACCGTGTAGGCGGAAGATGTGTTTTATGAACAACGCTGCCAAGGCCCGTGCAGAAGGTAACCGTGGAAGCGGGACCAAATGCACCATTTTAGAAAAATGATCAGTGACAACCCAAATGATGGTACAGCCACGAGACTTGGGCAAACCCACCACAAAGTCCATCCCGACCATCTCCCAGGGCCTGTCTGCCACCAGCAAGGGATAGAGTAACCCTGCTGGCCGTTGTCGAGGAGATTTATTTTTGGCACAGGAGACACATGCCTGAATGTAATCTCTGACATCACGAACCATATGTGGCCACTAGAGTTGAGCGACCTTGACCTTTTTAGAGTTGAGCCGGGTTTCGCGAAACCCGACTATCTCAAAAGTCGAGTCGAGTGGAATCGGCCGATTATCGCGAAAAGTCGGGATCGACCGAAACACGAAACCCAATGCAAGTCAATGGGGAAGCAGAGTCGGCAGTGTGTAGAGGCCAGGAAAACATGTACAGAGCCCATTGTATTGGCAAAAACATCCATTCTTGCTACTGAAGCTTGTCAATCGTAATTTAGCTTATAAAAATTGTAAGGCATTTGAAATTGGGGGTCATTTGGCTAAAGTTGTGGGGGGTAGGGCTGGTTCAAGTAATTAGTGGGTCCAGGACATCTGGAGCACGTCACGGCAGTGGAGCAGGGAGAGGTAAGTATTTCAACTTTTTCAAGTGCTGTGATCCAGAGCAAGCAGGGGGGGCCCACTCGTTGGCACTGGCACAGGGCCCCTCAAAGTACAGCGGTGTGTTTGCACGGCGGGGGCGCCTCCCACCGGCAGCAACACTTTTGCTTACTATGAGAGGCCCTGTGCCAGTGACGTCGCCAACGAGTATTCCTCCCCCAACCTGATGAAGGAACCTGCACCTTCATCTGCACCTTCCTCTTTCTCCCCGTGTAAGTTGGTATGGTATGCGGGAAGGGGGTCCTGACTTTCAGCAGGGTCACAATCTTGCAGTGTAGCGTGCACGGGGAATGTTGCGTTATGGGTCAATGTACCAGCAGACTCGTCTATCACTGGCTGGGCAATGGGCAGGATGAGGGGGAAACAGATATGGGCCCAAAGAATAAAGTGGCCTAAATGCAGTTCAAAATTAGTAACAGGACTAACCATGGGGGATTGCTTTGTTCAGTGGAGGACAACTGGAATGAGAGGCTGACACAGAGAGTAGGCCCAAATCAGTAAGTATTCTAAATGCATTTCAAAATTGGCAACAGTAGTAAACCGGCGGCACAGCTTTGTTCACTGTAGGAGAACAGCAAGGAGCGGCAGACACAGATAGAAGGCCCCATCCCAACTAGTAGGCCTAATGCAGTGTTGTTTTCAACAACTACTTCAGAAGAGCCAGAAGATCGAAGCAATGGCGAGGAAACCTGGGGAACACCTTGGAGTGGAACACACCGTCTCTACACCCCATACCCAATTTGTTGGCCTAATGCAGTGTGGTTTTCAACAACTACTAAACGAGAGCCAGAAGATTGAAGCAATGGCCAGGAAACCTGGGGAACATTTTGGAGCGGCAGACACCGTTATTAGGCCCTACGGAAGTGGAAGCCCCAATGCAGTTTTCAAATTCATAAAGGCTGAAAACCAGACTATTGACGCTCTGCTTTTTTCAAAGGAGGATAGCTGTATTGAGTGGCGCAGACAGACACAGGTAGTAGGCCTTAAACCAAAAATGTGGCTCAATGCAGTTTAAAAAAGTTTACAGGGTTACACAGGCAGCATTGGTCTGGTCAGTGGAGGCCTAGTGGAAGGAGTGACCGCAGACAGGCATCGAAGGCCTAACATAACAAAATTGGGCTTGATGTAGGCAATTTTAAATTGGTTCCAGGGGTACACGGGCAGCAGTGGTCTGGTCAGTGGAAGTCTAGTGGAAGGAGTGACCGCAGACAGGCTTTGAAGGCCTAACATAACAAAATTGGGCTTGATGTTGGCAATTTTAAATTGGTTCCAGGGGTACACGGGCAGCAGTGGTCTGGTCAGTGGAAGTCTAGTGGAAGGAGTGACCGCAGACAGGCATCGAAGGCCTAACATAACAAAATTGGGCTTGATGTAGGCAATTTTAAATTGGTTCCAGGGGTACACGGGCAGCAGTAGTCTGGTCAGTGGAAGTCTAGTGGAAGGAGTGACCGCAGACAGGCTTCGAAGGCCTAACATAACAAAATTGGGCTTGATGTAGGCAATTTTAAATTGGTTCCAGGGGTACACGGGCAGCAGTGGTCTGGTCAGTGGAAGTCTAGTGGAAGGAGTGACCGCAGACAGGCATCGAAGGCCTAACATAACAAAATTGGGCTTGATGTAGGCAATTTTAAATTGGTTCCAGGGGTACACGGGCAGCAGTGGTCTGGTCAGTGGAAGTCTAGTGGAAGGAGTGACCGAAGACAGGCTTCGAAGGCCTAACATAACAAAATTGGGCTTGATGTAGGCAATTTTAAATTGGTTCCAGGGGTACACGGGCAGCAGTGGTCTGGTCAGTGGAAGTGTAGTGGAAGGAGTGACCGCAGTCAGGCTTCGAAGGCCTAACATAACAAAATTGGGCTTGATGTAGGCAATTTTAAATTGGTTCCAGGGGTACACGGGCAGCAGTGGTCTGGTCAGTGGAAGTCTAGTGGAAGGAGTGACCGCAGACAGGCATCGAAGGCCTAACATAACAAAATTGGGCTTGATGTAGGCAATTTTAAATTGGTTCCAGGGGTACACGGGCAGCAGTGGCCTGGTCAGTGTAGTAGTAGTTGAAAGAACGGGCCGCAGACAGGCTTCGAAGGCCTAACATAACAAAATTGGGCTTGATGTAGGCAATTTTAAATTGGTTCCAGGGGTACACGGGCAGCAGTGGTCTGGTCAGTGGAAGTCTAGTGGAAGGAGTGACCGCAGACAGGCATCGAAGGCCTAACATAACAAAATTGGGCTTGATGTAGGCAATTTTAAATTGGTTCCAGGGGTACACGGGCAGCAGTGGTCTGGTCAGTGGAAGTCTAGTGGAAGGAGTGACCGCAGACAGGCATCGAAGGCCTAACATAACAAAATTGGGCTTGATGTAGGCAATTTTAAATTGGTTCCAGGGGTACACGGGCAGCAGTGGTCTGGTCAGTGGAAGTCTAGTGGAAGTAGTGACCACAGACAGGCATCGAAGGCCTAACATAACAAAATTGGGCTTGATGTAGGCAATTTTAAATTGGTTCCTGGGGTACACGGGCAGCAGTGGTCAGGTCAGCGGAAGTCTAGTGGAAGGAGTGACCGCAGACAGGCATCGAAGGCCTAACATAACAAAATTGGGCTTGATGTAGGCAATTTTAAATTTGTTCCAGGGGTACACGGGCAGCAGTGGTCTGGTCAGTGGAAGTCTAGTGGAAGGAGTGACCGCAGACAGGCTTCGAAGGCCTAACATAATAAAATTGGGCTGGCTGTAGGCAATTTTAAATTGGTTCCAGGGGTACACGGGCAGCAGTGGCCTGGTCAGTGTAGTAGTAGTTGAAAGAACGGGCCGCAGACAGGCTTCGAAGGTCTAACATAACAAAATTGGGCTTGATGTAGGCAATTTTAAATTGGTTCCAGGGGTACACGGGCAGCAGTGGTCTGGTCAGTGGAAGTCTAGTGGAAGGAGTGACCGCAGACAGGCATCGAAGGCCTAACATAACAAAATTGGGCTTGATGTAGGCAATTTTAAATTGGTTCCAGGGGTACACGGGCAGCAGTGGTCTGGTCAGTGGAAGTCTAGTGGAAGGAGTGACCGCAGACAGGCTTCGAAGGCCTATCATAACAAAATTGGGCTTGATGTAGGCAATTTTAAATTGGTTCCAGGGGTACACAGGCAGCAGTGGTCTGGTTAGTGGAAGTCTAGTGGAAGGAGTGACCGCAGACAGGCATCGAAGGCCTAACATAACAAAATTGGGCTTGATGTAGGCAATTTCAAATTGGTTCCTGGGGTACACGGGCAGCAGTGGTCTGGTCAGTGGAAGTCTAGTGGAAGGAGTGACCGCAGACAGGCATCGAAGGCCTAACATAACAAAATTGGGCTTGATGTAGGCAATTTTAAATTGGTTCCAGGGGTACACGGGCAGCAGTGGTCTGGTCAGTGGAAGTCTAGTGGAAGGAGTGACCGCAGACAGGCTTCGAAGGCCTAACATAATAAAATTGGGCTGGCTGTAGGCAATTTTAAATTGGTTCCAGGGGTACACGGGCAGCAGTGGCCTGGTCAGTGTAGTAGTAGTTGAAAGAACGGGCCGCAGACAGGCTTCGAAGGCCTAACATAACAAAATTGGGCTTGATATAGGCAATTTTAAATTGGTTCCAGGGGTACACGGGCAGCAGTGGTCTGGTCAGTGGAAGTCTAGTGGAAGGAGTGACCGCAGACAGGCATCGAAGGCCTAACATAACAAAATTGGGCTTGATGTAGGCAATTTTAAATAGGTTCCAGGGGTACACGGGCAGCAGTGGTCTGGTCAGTGGAAGTCTAGTGGAAGGAGTGACCGCAGACAGGCATCAAAGGCCTAACATAACAAAATTGGGCATGATGTAGGCAATTTTAAATTGGTTCCAGGGGTACACGGGCAGCAGTGGTCTGGTCAGTGGAAGTCTAGTGGAAGGAGTGACCGCAGACAGGCATCGAAGGCCTAACATAACAAAATTGGGCTTGATGTAGGCAATTTTAAATTGGTTCCAGGGGTACACGGGCAGCAGTGGTCTGGTCAGTGGAAGTCTAGTGGAAGGAGTGACCGCAGACAGGCATCGAAGGCCTAACATAACAAAATTGGGCTTGATGTAGGCAATTTTAAATTGGTTCCAGGGGTACACGGGCAGCAGTGGCCTGGTCAGTGTACTAGTAGTTGAAAGAACGGGCCGCAGACAGGCTTCGAAGGCCTAACATAACAAAATTGGGCTTGATGTAGGCAATTTTAAATTGGTTCCAGGTGAACACGGCCAGCAGTGGCCTGGTCAGCGGAGGATGATTGTAATGAGTGTCTGCCAGTTAGTAGTCCAAAACAATACATATATGTGAATGTCTCACATTAAAACCCAACGAAAACACTAAAGGGTGCAATATTTAGGTACAGGGGTGGGATCCTCTGCGTAGTTTCCGACCTACTAATTTGGCGCCAAGTATTTACTTGGGTAAATAGAGGACACTGCCCCTGACTATGGTAAGTACCATCATACATGTCAACACAATGGTATTGTCAGTGGCAGGAATGGAAGGATGTCAGCGCATAGTCTAAACATTGGTGGAAGTGTGAGAGATAATTGTGGAAGTGGTAGAGCAATGTTTGACATGGGGGTGGGTGAACTCTCTTGTGGCCGGCGGTACAGGCCCAGGGCCCCTCATGTTACAACAGTGTGTCTGACGTTGGGTGCGCACCACCACCGCCAGAGACAGTTTATTGCACTATGAGGGACCCTGTGTCAGTGCTGTCGACCAAAAGCGGGCACACCCACCTCTTCAGACAAACAGCACTCTCACGGGTGCTTGCGCCAAGTCGCGATACCACGGCCCCGTGTGGGGAGTTTGGCCATTTAGGGAGGTGTAAACATGTCGTATGCTGGACAATCAGCTGCTGCAAATTAAGACATTTGATAAGTAATTCACAGTAGTCCACAGGCAAGAGCTTTTCATAGGAAAGCTAGGTGTCGCCCGGGCAAGGTGGGGCAAAAGAATTAGAAATCCAGTTGTGGTTCATTTTAATGAATGTTAGATCATCAACATTTTGTGTAGCCAGATGAGTCCTTTTTTCGGTTAATATTGAACCAGCAGCACTGAATACTCTTTCAGATAGGACACTAGCTGCCGGGCAAGCAAGCTCCTGCAATGCATATTCAGCCAATTCTGGCCAGGTGTCTAATTTGGATGCCCAGTAATCAAATGGGAATGACGGTTGAGGGAGAACATCGATAAGGGATGAAAAATAATTTGTAACCATACTGGACAAATGTTGTCTCCTGTCACTTTGAATTGATGCAGCAGTACCTGTCCTGTCTGCGGTCATAGCAAAATCACTCCACAACCTGGTCAGAAAACCCCTTTGACCAACGCCACTTCTGATGTGTGCACCCCTAGCACTCCAGGTCTGCTGGACCCTGGAGCTCGTATGAGAACGATCACGGGCGCTGTGTGCTGGGAATGCCTGAAGCAAACGGTCAACAAGAGTTGATTGTTTTGTTGCTAATATTAGTTCCAAGTTCTCATGTGGCATAATATTTTGCAATTTGCCTTTATAGCGAGGATCAAGGAGGCAGGCCAACCAGTAATCGTCATCGTTCATCATTTTTGTAATGCGTGTGTCCCTTTTGAGGATACGCAAGGCATAATCCGCCATGTGGGCCAAAGTTCCAGTTGTCAAATCTGCGGTTGTGCTTGGTTGAGGGGCAGTTGCAGGCAAATCTACGTCACTTGTGTCCCTCAAAAAACCAGAACCCGGCCTTGCCACGCCACCAATTTCCAGTGCCCCCGGGAAAGCTTCCTCATTAAAAATATACTCATCCCCATCATCCTCCTCGTCCTCCACCTCCTCTTCGCCCGCTACCTCGTCCTGTACACTGCCCTGAACAGACAATGGCTGACTGTCATCAAGGCTTTCCTCTTCCACTGGTGCGTACGCCTGATCCTTTATGTGCGTCAAACTTTGCATCAGCAGACGCATTAGGAGGATGCTCATGCTTATTATGGCGTTGTCTGCACTAACCAGCCGTGTGCATTCCTCAAAACACTGAAGGACTTGACACATGTCTTGTATCTTCGACCACTGCACACCCGACATCTCCATGTCTGCCATCCTACTGCCTGCCCGTGTATGTGTATCCTCCCACAAAAACATAACAGCCCGCCTCTGTTCGCACAGTCTCTGAAGCATGTGCAGTGTTGAGTTCCACCTTGTTGCAACGTCTATGATTAGGTGATGCTGGGGAAGGTTCAAAGACCGCTGATAGGTCTGCATACGGCTGGAGTGTACAGGCGAACGGCGGATATGTGCGCAAAGTCCACGCACTTTGAGGAGCAGGTCGGAGAAACCAGGATAAGTTTTCAATAAGCACTGCACCACCAGGTTTAAGGTGTGAGCCAGGCAAGGAATGTGTTTCAGTTGGGAAAGGGAGATGGCAGCCATGAAATTCCTTCCATTATCACTCACTACCTTGCCTGCCTCAAGATCTACTGTGCCCAGCCACGACTGCGTTTCTTGCTGCAAGAACTCGGACAGAACTTCCGCGGTGTGTCTGTTGTCGCCCAAACACTTCATAGCCAATGCAGCCTGCTGACGCTTGCCAGTAGCTCCCCCATAATGGGACCACTGGTGTGCAACAGTGACAGCTGACGATGGAGTGGTTTGACGACTGCGGTCTGTGGAAGAGCTCTCGCTTCTGCAGGAGGACGAAGAGGAGGAGGAGGGGGTGCGAACGCCTACAGCCAACTGTTTCCTAGACCGTGGGCTAGGGAGAACTGTCCCAAAATTGCTGTCCCCTGTGGACCCTGCATCCACCACATTCACCCAGTGTGCCGTGATGGACACGTAACGTCCCTGGCCATGTCTACTGGTCCATGCATCTGTAGTCAGGTGCACCTTTGTACTCACAGATTGCCTGAGTGCATGGACGATGCGCTGTTTAACATGCTGGTGCAGGGCTGGGATGGCTTTTCTGGAAAAAAAGTGTCGACTGGGTAGCTCGTAGCGTGGTTCAGCGTATTCCATCAGGGCTTTGAAAGCTTCGCTTTCAACTAACCGGTAGGCCATCATCTCTAACGAGATTAGTCCAGCTATGTGGGCGTTCAAACCCTGTGTACGCGGATGCGAGGATAAGTACTTCCTTTTTCTAACTAGAGTCTCATGTAGGGTGAGCTGGACTGGAGAGCTGGAGATCGTGGAATTAGCGGGTGTGCCGGTGGACATGGCAGACTGAGAGACGGCTGGAGACGGTATTGTTTCCGCCGGTGCCCTAGATGCAGTATTACCTCCAACTAAACTGGTGATTCCCTGACCCTGACTGCTTTGGGCTGGCAAAGAAACCTGCACAGATACTGCGGTGGTGAAGAAAATGGTGGCCTTACAGTGACGGAAGGGATGTTGCGTTGCTGAGTAGCTTCATTGGCCGAGTGTGCTACAACCTTAAGGGACGTTTGATAATTAGTCCAGGCTTGCAAATGCATGGTGGTTAAATGTCTATGCATGCAACTTGTATTGAGACTTTTCAGATTCTGACCTCTGCTTAAGCTAGTTGAACATTTTTGACAGATGACTTTGCGCTGATCAATTGGATGTTGTTTAAAAAAATGCCAGACTGCACTCTTCCTAGCATCGGATCCCTTTTCAGGAATTGCTGACTGAGCTTTAACCGGATGGACATGCTGTCCTCCAACATTTTTTTGCTTTGCCACTCGTTTTGGGCCAGATACGGGCCCGGCAGATGGAACCTGTTGCGATGTTGATGCCTGCTGCGGCCCCTCCTCCTCCGCTTCAGAACTACTGCCGCCTGCACCCTGTTACCCCAATGGCTGCCAATCGGGGTCGACAACTGGGTCATCTATAACCTCCTCTTCTAGCTCGTGTGCAACTTTGTCTGTGTCACCGTGTAGGTCAGTGGTATAGCGTTCGTGACGGGGCAACATAGTCTCATCAGGGTCTGATTCTGGATCAGTACCCTGAGAGGGCAATGTTGTGGTCTGAGTCAAAGGACCAGCATAGTAGTCTGGCTGTGGCTGAGCATCAGTGCACTCCATGTCAGAATCTACTTGTAATGGGCATGGCCTGTTAACTGTTTCACTTTCTAAGCCAGGGACGGTATGTGTAAACAGCTCCATGGAGTAACCCGTTGTGTCGCCTGCTGCATCCTTCTCTCTTGTTGTTGTTTTTGCTGAAGAGGACAAGGAAGCGACTTGTCCCTGACTGTGAACATCCACTAACGACGCGCTGCTTTTAGATTTGCCAGTTTCAGAAGAGGAGGCAAAAGAGCTAGAGGCTGAGTCAGCAAGGTAAGCCAAAACTTGCTGTTGCTGCTCCGGCTTTAAAAGCGGTTTTCCAACTCCCAGAAAAGGGAGCGTTCGAGGCCTTGTGTAGCCAGACGACGAACCTGGCTCCACAGCTCCAGACTTAGGTGGAATAATTTTTTTCCCACGACCACCTGATGCTCCACTACCACTACCATCATTACCAGCTGACAATGAACGCCCACGGCCACGACCTCTTCCACCAGACTTCCTCATTGTTTTCAAAACTTAACCAAAGTAACTTTATTTGTTGCTGTCAGACAACTTACACGGTGAGCTATAACTTCAGTATGATTTCGATATCCCTTTACAGGTTGGTGAAACCGCAAGGAAAATCAGGCACAATGTTGCACACTCTTTTTTCTGTGGCACAAAATCAGAGAGATGCCACACACGCAGGACTGTCACTCAAGCACAAATGTCAATATTAATCTCCCACTGTTTTTTTTTTTTCAGGGAGACTTTAGAAACTAAATTAAATAAAATGATTTATTCAGGAAGAATTTAGAAACCAAATAACATAAAATGATTTTTCCAGGGAGAATTTAGAAACCAAAAAAATAATGAAATAGCCTTTCTATGGCTTAGTGCCCACTATTTGAGAGAGAGAGATGGCACACCCAGGAGTCAGGAGTGGCACACAAGCAGAAAGGTCAATATTAATCTCCCACTGCCTTTTTTTTTTCAGGGAGACTTTAGAAACAAAATGCAATAAAATGATTTATTCAGGAAGAATTTAGAAACAAAATAATATAAAATGATTTTTACAGGTAGAATTTAGAAACCAAACCAAATCAAACGAAAAAAAAATTAGGCTTTCTATGGCCCACTGAGTGAGAGATGCAACACACAGAAGTCAGGAGTGGCACACAAGCCAGAGGCCTATATTTATCTCCCACTGATTGATTGATTGATTTATTATTTCAGGTAGAATTTGGAAACCAAATAAAAAAAAAATAGGCTTTCTATGGCCCACTGAGTGAGAGATGGCACACACAGGAGTCAGGAGTGGCACACAAGCCCAGAGGCCTATATTTATCTCCCACTGATTGATTGATTGATTGATTGATTGATTGATTATTTCAGGTAGAATTTAGAAACCAAATAAAAAAAAAATAGGCTTTTTATGGCCCACTGAGTGAGAGATGCAACACACAGAAGTCAGGAGTGGCACACAAGCCCAGAGGCCTATATTTATCTCCCACTGATTGATTGATTGATTGATTTATTATTTCAGGTAGAATTTAGAAACCAAATTAAAAAAAAAATAGGCTTTCTATGGCCCACTGAGTGAGAGATGGCACACACAGGAGTCAGGAGTGGCACACAAGCCCAGAGGCCAATATTTATCTCCCACTGATTGATTGATTGATTGATTGATTGATTTTTTCAGGAAGAATTTAGAAACCAAATAACATAAAATGATTTTTCCAGGGAGAATTTAGAAACCAAAAAAATAAAGGAAATAGCCTTTCTATGGCCCAGTGCCCACTATTTGAGAGAGAAAGATGGCACACCCAGGAGTCAGGAGTGGCACACAAGCAGAAAGGTCAATATTAATCTCCCACTGCCTTTTTTTTTTCTCAGGGAGACTTTAGAAACAAAATGCAATAAAATGATTTATTAAGGAAGAATTTAGAAACAAAATAAAATAAAATGATTTTTACAGGTAGAATGTAGAAACCAAACCAAATAAAACGAAAAAAAAATAGGCTTTCTATGGCCCACTGAGTGAGAGATGCAACACACAGAAGTCAGGAGTGGCACACAAGCCCAGAGGCCTATATTTATCTCCCACTGATTGATTGATTGATTTATTATTTCAGGTAGAATTTAGAAACCAAATAAAAAAAAAAGGCTTTCTATGGCCCACTGAGTGAGAGATGCAACACACAGAAGTCAGGAATGGCACACAAGCCCAGAGGCCAATATTTATCTCCCACTGATTGATTGATTGATTGATTTTTTCAGGAAGAATTTAGAAACCAAATAACATAAAATGATTTTTCCAGGGAGAATTTAGAAACCAAAAAAATAAAGGAAATAGCCTTTCTATGGCCCAGTGCCCACTATTTGAGAGAGAAAGATGGCACACCCAGGAGTCAGGAGTGGCACACAAGCAGAAAGGTCAATATTAATCTCCCACTGCCTTTTTTTTTCTCAGGGAGACTTTAGAAACAAAATGCAATAAAATGATTTATTAAGGAAGAATTTAGAAACAAAATAAAATAAAATAAAATGATTTTTACAGGTAGAATTTAGAAACCAAACCAATTAAAACGAAAAAAAAATAGGCATTCTATGGCCCACTGAGTGAGAGATGCAACACACAGAAGTCAGGAGTGGCACACAAGCCCAGAGGCCTATATTTATCTCCCACTGATTGATTGATTGATTTATTATTTCAGGTAGAATTTAGAAACCAAATAAAAAAAAAAAAGGCTTTCTATGGCCCACTGAGTGAGAGATGCAACACACAGAAGTCAGGAGTGGCACACAAGCCCAGAGGCCTATATTTATCTCCCACTGATTGATTGATTGATTGATTGATTTATTATTTCAGGTAGAATTTGGAAACCAAATAAAAAAAAAAATAGGCTTTCTATGGCCCACTGAGTGAGAGATGGCACACACAGGAGTCAGGAGTGGCACACAAGCCCAGAGGCCTATATTTATCTCCCACTGATTGATTGATTGATTGATTGATTTATTATTTCAGGTAGAATTTAGAAACCAAATAAAAAAAAAATAGGCTTTCTATGGCCCACTGAGTGAGAGATGCAACACACAGGAGTCAGGAGTGGCACACAAGCCCAGAGGCCAATATTTATCTCCCACTGATTGATTGATTGATTGATTTTTTCAGGAAGAATTTAGAAACCAAATAACATAAAATGATTTTTCCAGGGAGAATTTAGAAACCAAAAAAATAAAGGAAATAGCCTTTCTATGGCCCAGTGCCCACTATTTGAGAGAGAGAGATGGCACACCCAGGAGTCAGGAGTGGCACACAAGCAGAAAGGTCAATATTAATCTCCCACTGCCTTTTTTTTCTCAGGGAGACTTTAGAAACAAAATGCAATAAAATGATTTATTAAGGAAGAATTTAGAAACAAAATAAAATAAAATTATTTTTACAGGTAGAATTTAGAAACCAAACAAAATCAAACGAAAAAAAAATAGGCTTTCTATGGCCCACTGAGTGAGAGATGCAACACACAGAAGTCAGGAGTGGCACACAAGCCCAGAGGCCTATATTTATCTCCCACTGATTGATTGATTGATTTATTATTTCAGGTAGAATTTAGAAACCAAATAAAAAAAAATAGGCTTTTTATGGCCCACTGAGTGAGAGATGCAACACACAGAAGTCAGGAGTGGCACACAAGCCCAGAGGCCTATATTTATCTCCCACTGATTGATTGATTGATTGATTTATTATTTCAGGTAGAATTTAGAAACCAAATAAAAAAAAAAATAGGCTTTCTATGGCCCACTGAGTGAGAGATGGCACACACAGGAGTCAGGAGTGGCACACAAGCCCAGAGGCCAATATTTATCTCCCACTGATTGATTGATTGATTGATTGATTGATTGATTGTTTTTTTCAGGAAGAATTTAGAAACCAAATA